>NC_133508.1:131453888-132069166 GCF_049354715.1 Callithrix jacchus
AAAAATGGGAGGCTGAGATGGGTGGATCATTTGAAGTCAGGAGTTTGAGGCCAGCCTTGCCAACATGGTAAAACACTGTCCCTACTAAAAATACAAAGCGGGTGTGGTGGCACGTGTCTGTAGTTCCAACTACTCAGGAGGCTGAGGCAGGAAAATCACTTAAGCCTTGGAAGTGGAAGTTGCAGTGAGCTGAGATTGCAGAGATAGCCTAGGTGGCAGAGTGAGATCCTGTCTCAAAAAAGGAAAAAAAAGACCCTAAACACTTAGGACACTGCCCCCAACTGAAGCAGCTTTCACTAAGATTCAATTTACTTTTGAGATTGACTAATACAGTCTCATTTGCCAAGCACAGCATGCAGCTCTCTCTACAGACCATAAGCACACATAAAGTAATTGGAAATTTACCTGTGGCATTTCCAGGGCCTTCATGAGAGCTGAGAAGGAATAGAGGTCCCCCATGGAATCCTTCAGTTCCACCGCCACCTGGATGATCTTACTGAGAGTGGCTGCTCGCTCGTCCAAAGTGCTCGTGCAGCCCAGAATGTCCACTGCAATGCCCATGGCCATTGTGTTGTGTCTGAAAGCGAGATCAGCGGTCAGGTTCAGGGCCAATGGGGACTAGAAAAAAACTAAACCAAATCAGCCAAGAGCAGGGCTGTGTTTGTGCCACTTGCTGCTATTGCTCTGAAATGTGCCAGCAGCACAGTTTAGACGCCAGTCTCAACAGAGAACGCCCCTTAGCAGGCTGACTGCGGAGGGCCAAGCTGGGCCACAGAGGGTGCACTTTGCAGTCAGAAAGCAAGAAGCCCCCGGACAGGGCCACATTGAACCCTGGACCTGGGGGCACAAAGAGGGTGCTCCTGGGGCAAAGCTGCTCAGAAGTACATGTGGCTGCTAGTACACTGTACCATGAGAGGTCCATGGAGACAGCAGGTCCCCCAACACACTCTGAGAATCTCTCCTCGGGGAAGCCCAGGGCCACCTCCACTGAGCCCCTGGACTTGGGGATGAAAGGGACAGAGAAATGAGAGGATATGTTTTAGGCAGGACAATAACACAGTTATTAGAACAAAAGCTGGAAAGAAGAGATAAGAATGGTGTTCTGTAGCCTCACTCCAGAAGCCGGGAAATGAATGGAGAAGAGCATAAAGATGGAATAGTTGATGGGCTAGAATGTGCCTACAAGGCCAGACCCTAATAAAATTGAAATCTCATGTTCCCCAACAATCCTCCCTTTTCTCATCCTAAACTACATGGGTCAACCTCAGAGACCCAGAACAGGAAACGGTGATCTTTTCGCTGCATGACAATCGGTCTAATATGAATGGGGTCAGTCTGTGGCAGAAAGCATAGACCGTGACCCCCTGTCCTTCCCACTGTAAATCAGGACCCTGGAATTAACTGCTTTAGACCAGAATTGCCTCAGTTTCTTCTAGGCTGTGGTACAAGTGCTGGAGATGAAGCCCCAGTTTATAGCTATAGTTATTAAAACACAACATGCATTCGAACGCCAAGGCCACTCTGTCCTGAGTGTTCACAGCTTAGGGTGTTACTCCATGTGGTGTTCTCCCTGTTCCAGCTGTGCTGGTCTCCGTCTTGCTCTCCTTGAACAAAGGGCAGCAGGGATTCATCGAGTGCTTTACCATTACTCATCTCTCTAATGTTTGTTAAACAGCCAATGAGCTCTGCCTCCAAGTGTGTTTGCACATATATGCGTGTATGGGGCTCACTTGCAGTGTAAGCTTAGGCTGGTGCCTAACTGCTCTACCCCTCAGCTGCTTTATCTGTAAAACAGGAGCAAGGGTTGTGAGAAATAGAGACTGTGTTTGGGTGTAAAGATAATTAAAGTGAGCCAGGTGACATGGCTCACACCTGTAATCCCAGCACTTTGGGAGGCCAAGGCAGGCAGATTGCTTGAGCCCAGGAGTTCGAGACCAGCCTGGGCAACAAGGGCACAACCCCATCTCGACTAAAAATAACAAAAATTAGGCATGGTGGCACATGCCTGTAGTTCCAGCTACTCTAGTGGCTGAGGGATAAGAATCTCTTGAACCCTGGAGGTGGAGGTTGGAGTGAGCAGAGATTGCGCCGCTGCACTCCAGTCTGGAGGACAAGAGAGACTATTTTAAAAAAAAGTAATAATAATAATGATTAAAGTGCCTGGCACTGGCAGGTGCCTGATAAATAGCAGCTGTTACTACAGTGTGTCTGCACTTCTCTCCCTCTGTATCTTGGTCCATTGTGCCTCTTTGTCCATCTTTCCTCTTTTCTCCATTTATCTCCTCTTCCTGATTTATCTTTCTCAATGGATCCAATCATAGACCTAAAATATATTTTTATTATTTGTTGTATTGTTTTTGCGACAGGGTTTTGCTCTGCTGCCCAGGCTGAAGTGTAGTGGCGTGATCATGGCTCACTGCAGCTTTGACCTCCTGGCTCAAGGGATCCTCCTGCCTCAGCCTCCTAAGTAGCTGGAACCACAGGCATATGCCACCATGCCCAGCTAATTTTTCTATTTTTTGTAGAAATAGGGTTTTGCCACATTGCCCAGCTAGTCTCGAATTCCTGGGTTCAAGTGATCCACATGCCTTGGCCTCTCAAAGTGCTGGGATTACAGGCATGAGCCACCACACCTGGCTGTTATTTGGTATATTTTTGGAAGAGTTTTATTATCCATTTGCAAAATGTTAACATTGACAGAACATCTTAGATGTTGCCTTTAACTAACTATAAACTCACTTCCCATGCTGCATTCAACTGATTCTTTATTCAGTGTTTTCTCCCTGTATGTTTTAATGGCCCTCTAGTGTTATATCAATGGTTATCAGAATGGTTATATCCATTCACTCAACCAGCATTTGCCTGAAACCTGGATACACCCACTATGGGAAAACAACTCAGGCTGGCAAGTCTGCAGCAAAAGCTCCCGTAGTTGGCGAGGGGTGGCACTCATATGTCACATGAAGGACACTTCCAGCCTAGGATGCCTGGAATGGGTGAAGTGGTAAATTAAAGGGTGGTTTTGTATTTGATTGTCAAATGCAAGAAGGTGATGTCATGTGACACATCAGGACCTCTATAACCTTGGCCTTTATTGAATAAACAAATTGTAATTAATGAAACGACTCCCCCAGCTCTAAAAAGAAGATCTCACAGGTCGGCCTTGGACAAGAAACAAGTGAAGGAACAAGACCCCAGCCAAGAGGCAGTCAGGAGAAAAGAGAAATGAAGGGGAGAGTCAGAAAACAGCCAAGAGAGAAGCCCCAAACCTGTCACCCTTGTCCTGTCCCAGCACACCAAATGATACTGATAAAATAGGGCTAGATTCATTAGTCCTGGAACCTGGAGGGTTTCAGGCTGAAATGTCTCATGGGAGAAATGGCAAAGTATGGCGTCACAGCTCACCTCTGCTGATAGAATGGAAGATAGTGGAGCCGGGGGGCCAGGGCCCTGGGGCAGGAGGCAAAAAGGGGACACCCGAGAGAAGCTGGAACCTAGAAAAGTCTCATCAGGAAAAGCAGGGAAATTCAGAAGCAGAACCTAGACTTCCCCAAAGGCCTGAACAATGGGTGTTCCCGAACAAAGTCAGCAGGGGCAGGCACTTCTTCACCTCCGGCCTCCCTCCCACACGGCTTCAACTCAGCGTTCTGGGTATTTTCTATGGGATGTATCTATGGCTGTGAGGCCAAAACAGCAGCAGCATGGGAGTCGTTTTATCTGCTTTACGCCCACGGAAATGCCAAAGCAGCAACGCTCATGCCCCCACAGATGCTGTTTACCCTGAAAATAGTAAATTCTAACAAACGTCATCCCTCAATCACATCAGTCATATTTCAGGTGTCTGAGAGTGACGTGGCTGGTGGCTGCTGTAATAGCCAGTGCAGAACTCGTCTGTTACCACAGAAAGCTGCCCTGGACAGCCCTGGCAGTCATGGCAACTAGGACATGGGTGGGACAGACAGAAAACTTCACAAGATAGTCTTGCCCAAATCAATTTTTAAAAAATGTGTCAAAAAGGCCAGCTTTTGTGGCATTATGGATATCTAGTCTAGTGCTTCTTTTCTTAAAAACATACCTCACTGTTGGTGTTTTTCTAATTCCTAAACATTCCATTTCAATGGACACCCAGGGCCCTGGCTTTTCATAAGAGGGCAGGGATGGCTTGGAGGCCCTGGGTGAGTGCCGTCATCCCCTGACCTCTGACCCTATTTGTCCACCCCTCAAAGAAAACACTGTCTAGACCCTGCTCTTCCCAGCATTTCCCACAAACTCCTCATAATTCCTCAAGCAATCTTAATCCCCAAAGAGACAAAGGCGCAGCTCACTAGGCAGGGCTGTAGGGCTGTAGGGCAGGAGACCCAGGAGACCCCGCGGTGCTCTGGTCACCCCAGTCCCGCCCCAGGCTGCAGGATCTGTGACTCCTGCTCACACAGGCCAACTGGGTCACTGGCTTCAGACCATCTGTTCTCTCCATCCGACCCTCCAGGATCAGGGAGGGGAAGATGTTCTTTGTTCCTGAGTTGTGCTGTCTTCGTGTGCAACTCCAGGAATTCTCTGGCTCAGGCTTCTGGGAAGAGTCGCCACAGGCCATGCACCCTGAAGCGCTGCTGCCCTAGGGCTGGGCTGGTGCTGGGCCTCTCTCCGTTCTAAAACCTGCTGCTCTGATACCTGCAAGGAGCTGGGAGCATCAGAAGTGCAGAGAACGGCGCTGCTCACCTTTCAATTATGTCCAGGCGCAGCTGGTGTCCGTGAGGCAAGGTAATGAGTTCCAGGCCTGAGCTCACCCCCATGTTCCTTTTCATCTCTTCAGAGACTTCAAGTATCCTAGCAACCTGTCAAGAGCCAAAGTTGAAATATACTAGGTCAGGAAGTGGGCTTGCCTGATCACGAATTCAGCATATGAGAAGAAACACACTGAACCAGAATGGCGTGGACACACTTTCTGTGTTGCATTTCTTTATAAGCAGCAGCTGACAATACTGTTCTTATGTTTAGGGTGTTTTAATACACACAGTATAGTATAAAACTTAGGGGGAAAAGAAAGACTGGTGGGAGATGCCTACACTGCTCTGCAGATCTACAGATTTGTTAAGTGTTTCTGCCCAGCCAGAGAACAGTTCAGTTCTCTGAGCTTTTGTCTAACACAGGATCCTGCTGTGACGTTTTGCTGCCAACAGCAGGGCTGCATGTGTGCGGAGCTGGCTGATCCCCTGCAGTGGAAAAGCAGAATCTCATTCAAGTGCCTCTCTGCTGTGGGCTTTGCCATTCATGTTCTCACTTAACAGCCACAGCTGGCTGCTATTACCCTTAATTATGCTTCTCCTGGGCTCAGTAAATGCTCTATACGTCTGGAAGCTATTAAAAATGTGTACAGTGATTGGAAACCTGAGATCTCAAACACGCTTCTTTCTCCTGAGAGGCCTTTCTTAAAGAAAATCTTTGTCCCAGACGGCTCTCAACCCATCTCAATTCTAGTATGTAATTCTCAGTTTATTAGAATCAGGTATTAGTTATTACATTGTCATGGAGAAATGTTACAACGAGCCAGCGTGTCTCTAAAATGGGGCTAATAGGCCAGGCAGGGGGGCTTATGTCTGTTACACCAACGTTTTGGGAGGCTGAGGTAGGGTACTGCTTGAGGCCAGAAGTTTGAGACCAGCCGGGAAATATAGTGAGACCCCATCTTTACAAAAAATTAAAAATGAGCTATGCATGGTGATATGCGCCTGCAGTCCTAGCTACTTGGGAGGCTAAGACAGGAAGACCACTTGAGTACAGGAGTTTGAGGTTACAGTGAGCTATGATCATGCCACTGCACTTCAGCCTGGGTGACAGAGCAAGACAATGTCCCTAAAAACAAAACAAAAAAAAACTAAATGCAGTTAATGACACCTCACAGCATAATGATGTACTAAGAGTGGAACTAACATATGCAGCAAGTCCAGCCACCTAAACACACGGCAGGCACGGGATGGTTTCTTCCCTTGATCTCGTGCACTTGTCCTCAACCATAATTACTCTAGGCTATCAAAACACATCTGGTCATTTGGGTGTTATTACTAACCCTGCCCTGTAACTTCTGTGGTTCAACCCACTGTCAACCCTTAGGGGATGAGCCTATGGAATTAGTTCTCCAGTGGCAGACGCCAGAACGGGATGCAGTATTCCTATTGTGCTCCTACCTGTGCTCTCTGGGCCTCAGTTTCCCCTTTTCTAACTTAACTGCTAAGTTTGCCTTTCTCAAGGACTTTGCAAGGGATTCAGATAACTTTAGAACCCCCAAGAGCCCCTGAAAATAGAAGTTGTGAATCATCAGCCATGTGGAAAGGGGAAGAATTCTGGCCAGATCTTGGGAAAGAGATTTATACCTTGACCTTGGCAAGGTAGCCCAGACACATGCCATGCACACTTCCTCATCAGCTGCCCTCTGTCAGAGGTCCCAAACCCTGTACTTCTGAAGGGTGTCCCCCACACTCTGGGTGGCGAGACTGGAAGGCCTGTGACTAATTTAGTTTTGCTCTGGAAGACCTGGCAGACAGGCGGCGGTCCCTGCTCTCCAGCCTGTGTTTCTTCAGCATGTATATGGCATCCTTGGGTCACTTCACTGGAGATACACCTGCTTGCCTGAGGGCTGAGGGGGTCCCAAGCTCACACAACCGGGCCTGGATTAGGTTCCCTGACAAATGCCCAAGGCTGTACAGCTCACAGACACAGAGGAAGGATAAACAGGTCTAGAGCATTTACTGTGAGCCGACTCCTCAGGGCAGGGTGGCAGAGGCCCTCTAAATCTCAGCTGGCCTACTCTGCCGCATCTCTGGACTCTGCCCATTGCTCCTTCTCCCACTGCCTTGGAGGCTGCTGCACTGACCCAGGAGAGCCCCTATTGGGGCCCAGCCCAGCCCTCTCCCAGGCGCAAAGGCCCTTCTAAAACACCATGAGACTGCCTGGCTCACTCACTGGTTCTGTTGCCCTTGGCATAGAGGGGCAGATCTGTACTACACTCGACTGTAAAGTGCCTTGCAGGCAGGAACGTGGTATAAGCCCAGAAGTAGAGACTTAGAAATGTTGAAGGAAAGACCTGTGAAGCCCTCTCACACCGCACTCCTAACCTCATCTTCTTCCACTCAACGGAATGAATCTGCTGTAAACCAACCCTCTCGGTCGCTTTTGACAACTGATCCTCTGTGCATGTGCATTGCCTGCCGCCTGCAAGATGCTTTTGCCAAGGTGCCCAGGGCTTTTAATATATTATCTCATTTAGTCCTTGCCAACCACCTGTGTAGTTGGTATTCCTTACAGATAGGGAGAGAAGGGGAGGTGCTTCAGCTGATGTGGCAGAGGTGGGACTCAGGCTCAGGCAGAGGCCAAGCCCTTCACTACTGGACCTCGTTTCTAGCTACAGTCAAAGACCTTGTGCACGGGAGGAGAGGCTCAGTGGCTCCTAACCAGACCCTTGGGGGATAGGGAGATGGACACAGCTGGGCAGGGAGCCTGGAGGGCTCTTAGGACCACCCACTGTCCTGATGGTCTATCTGGGCATCTGCCCGCATGGCTGGGAACCAGCATGCGAGTCCCAGATGCTAGCCAGACGCTGCTCTCAGTTTCCGGGTGGCCCTGTCTGCACTGCCACTGCATTTGGGGTGGGAAACAACAGATCTTGTTGTATTTCCCTCTTAGAGTTGTTGATTGTGCCTCCTTGGAAGTCAGTGATTCCAGAAGAGAATATGGAAATGGTGGTAGACTCCAGAGACAGGGAAGGAGGAATTTTCAACACAGCCCGGCCCTGGGGCTGGGTGGGCAGAGTCCAGGCTGGCTCCTGCTCACTGCCTGAGCAGGAGCCCCTTGTCCAGCCCCTTGTCCAGGGGTGCCTGCAGGCAGACATGAGAGTGAGGCCCCACTAGGAGGACAAAACGCACCACAGCAAGCCAGGGCAGACTGTGTTCTTCAGTTGAGAACATCCCCAGGGTCTAGTTTCACGGCTACCAAAAGTACTGGGCGGGTCCCAGACCTCCTGCCAAGGGTGGGAATGTAGGCATCTCGCCTCTACCTAGATGATCATTAAGCCCTGCCCAGAGCCTCAGGAGGGATTCGTTCCCTTGAGAACTGGGCTGCTCTGTAAACCCAGGCCTATTTCTACAAGGAGCTTCCTCTGTGGAAAACCCGTGCAGGTTCACACCAGGCCAGAGTCTCCCTCCTGGCCCACTGACACGGTTCTGCTCTCAGATCCAGGGCCCAGAGTGCTTGACTGATTAGAACAGAAATGCTCACTCCTCTCACCTCCAAAACAGGTTAAGCTCGCTTATTTAAAGTGAGGTCCAATAACTCCGCAAACTGCGTGACCACCTGTGAGCACTGCCCAAGGCCATTCGGCCAAATGTGCAGCACAACCTTGTTCTTCCAATGCAGCTGGTTCCCTGGCTCTCCTCTCAGGGCCTGCCCAGCAGAAGTGCACCCTCAGCCCCACCTCCCAGTCCTGGGCAATGAGTTATTCTGGTTTCTGAGTCATCTCTCACATTCTGTGGTCAGCAAGGGCCTTGTGAGCCCTCCATCAATGCTGGCACTTCCTGCAGGAGTGCTCCAAGACTGGACTTCTTGTCATGATCCAACACATAGGGAGGAAAACCCAGTTCCTAAATAAGCTCTGACATTGGAAGCTAATTGACTTCACTGAGCTACGAATAAAAAAGGGCTTTGAATGCCCAGGAACCAGCCTCTTTATGTTGAGAAGGTGGACTGAGACCACCATTGCCTGAGATGGTGCCTGGTGTCTAGAATACAGTCAGCTCTCTTTATCCATGGCTTCTGCAGCAGTAGATTCAACCAACCAAGGATCAAAACTATTCAGAAAAAAAACTGCATCTGTATGAAACATGTAGACTTTTTCCTTGTCATTATTCTCTGAATGATACAGTGTAACAGCTATTTACGAAGCATATCTGTTGTGTTAGGTGTTATAAGTAATCTAGAGATGATCTGAAGTATACACGAGGGTTGCATAGGTTATGTGCAAATACTACTCCATTTTATATAAGGAATGGGAGCTTCCATGGATTTTGGTAGCCACTGGATGAGATTGCTTTTGGGAAGGAACAAAAGTCACTCACATCTAAAATAAATGTTTCCTATAAAAAATGGTGATGGGCTGGGAGCGGTAGCTCATGCCTATAATCCCAGCACTTTGAGAGGCTAAGGCAAGCAGATCACTTGAGCTCAGGAGTTCGAGACCGGCCTGAGCAACATGGCAAAATCCCATCTCTACAAAAAATACAAAAGTTAACCAGGTGTGGTGGCATGTGGCTGTGGTCCCAGCTACTCAGGAAGCTGAGGTGGGAGGATCACTTGAGCCTGGGAGACAAAGGCTGCCATGAGCTGTGAATGCACCTCTGCATTCCAGCCTAGGTGACAGTGAGACTTTGTCTCCAAAAAAAAAAAAAAAAAAAAAAAGCGACAATGTAAATATTTAATCATGTGGAAAGACAGTCATGTTGGTCAATGAAAGATTCAGGGTTTGGAATAGTGTGTATAGAGCAGTGCCATTTCTGTGGAGAAATGATAATGTTTTTGCATAAACCAAATTCTGACACCGGTAATCTCCAGGAAACTGCATGTGGTGTTTTCATCTGTGCAAGCCGGGGCTGACTGCCTTCTTCCGTTGAGAGCAGCCCTTGGGGCCCCGGACAGGGCCACCCGGAAGCTGAAATTAACGGATTTTATCTTTTAATCTGTATTTTAGATTTTTTCTAAACTGAAGAGGGATTATTTTAAAAATCAAGGTAGCTTTAAAGATGTTTATTTATACTAAAGACCACTTTAGTAATAAAATAAGTCTATCATGCATAAATATAATGTAATAAAAATAACTAAGGTCTGCTACTCCAGAAACGTTTTCATCTATAATCTACTCTCCTGTAGCTTTGGCTTTACCAGTTCTGACGGAGCTGAGGCCAAGGGGGAGTTTTTAAATAGCACCAGGTAGGAGGAGGAGGATTCTGTTGCAGCTGTTGACACCAGCAGGGGTGGGTGGGTGGGTAGACAGGGCAGCCCCACCCCCGGCAGCAGGCTGCCATCCCTCTGTCTGAGATGAATTTTATAAGCTTCCTGCTTGGGCAAAGGTTGCCCAGCTTGTGGTTCCCACCCATTAAATAAATCCCCATGCTGGTGTTACCTTCAGACCCTCCTATGGACAAAGCACCTAATGGGTGGGGCAGAGTGAGGCCAGATGGATCCCCTCCTTCCAAACTTTCCAAAGCCAGAACAACACCTGGACCCCCAGCTCTTACCTTGCAGTCCATGCTCAGTATGTGCTGGGCGATGATCTTGGGGTTACTGTTGGTGAACACTTCTTTTGCACGTTTCAGCATTGCTGTTTCCAGGGGCTTATTCTCAGGGGGAAGGAGCTTTGACTCAAAGTCATTGGGCCTGAAGGAGGAGACAGTCTCCAGGAGGGGTGTCACAAACTTGCCCTTGTCCCACTGCCCCTCCTCCATCTGAGTTGCCACAGGTTCCCAAGGTCTTTCCCTGTCATCACCATCAAGGATCAAGTAGTTGATGCCAGAGTTCCGGGGACCTGGCACCCCATTCTGCCTGGCTGTGAGCAGTTCTGTGCGGCTGCCCTGGGCACATAAGGGAAGCTTGGCTGCCCTGCTGCAGCCTGTGGCAAATGCTGGGTTCAGTTCACAGTAGTTGGCCTCTGAGTTGAGCCAGGCAGAAGGAGATGAGGGAGCCTTGAGGAGGGGTACCTTGCAGGGCTTAGGGGGTGGCTTAGGGCACAGCTGGCTGTCTGATCCCCTCAGTGCCTCCCCAGCCCTGGCGTCCGAGGAGACCCTCCGAACCACTGCTGGGCTCAGGGCTGGCTCGCTTCCTGTCCTGAACACGGGTGAGTTTGGGCAGGGGCTTGTGTCCACACCTGAGGACTGAGGTGGCAGCTTGCAGCCTGTGGGGGATAAGAAAAGGTCAGAAAAAGCTCATCTGTGTGGAGAATATAAAACAAACAAAACCAGAGTGGCAGCTCCCCAGCCCTCTGTTCATGCCCTCAGGTTTCAATTTTCATTTTCATTTCCAAAAGAAAATGCAGTGTGACTGCACCATGCCTAATCTCAGGGAGTCTACAGCATTGTGAGGGCTGGGCTGGGCTTGCCCCATCCCACACTCCTGCGTGTAATTCTAAATCCCGGGGACTACTGACACCTGGGCTACAAACGTTGTATGGTCATAGAAGGCTGGGACAGTCAGAATGAGGAAATCTATGAGCGTGGAAGCCATGAATAATGTAATCTTGCCCTAAGAAACAGGAGTCATTAGCCACGTAATGACTCCAAGGGAGAGCTGGAGACAGAGAAGGGAGAAGAGACAGGTAACCCATGTGGAAGTAGTTTACACAGGGGCGTTAGCAAAACCCCTTTGTGGTCCCAGGGAAAGTCAGTTATGAAAATAATGAAAAACAACCCCCGGTTCTACTAGTGTAACTGCTTAGGAGGTGTGCCCACACCCAAATCTTATCACGCTTCTGGCCTTGAATGGAGGATGGAGAGGAAGGGGAGTCGGCCTGGACAGTTCTGTCAAAAGGCCACCCGCCCAGGAAAAGGACTAAGGGAGTAGGCTTGTCATGAAGACCACGAGTTTTCAAATGGGCTTGAATCAGAAAACCTGGGTTCAAATGCTAGGTGATTCTAAAGAAGTTACTTAACCTACCTGTGCCTCAGTTTCATCAGCTGTGAAATGGCGATAATCACGCCCACCTTGAAGGCTTGTTGTGAGGCTTAAAAGCTGGCATACAGAGTCTAGCTCAGTGCCTCACCACTGGATAATTCTGCAAACCCATTCCCCTCCAGGCTGCAGGCCTGAAGCCTTCCAAGTCGTCTCCAAATGAGACGACTAGATGGGGCGGGGTAAAAGCCTAAAGGAAACCAGGGTCATGCTGACATTCTTCGCCCTAAAAATTCCCCGAAACATACCAATTGGCAGGTAACTCTCCGACTGGTGGGCTTTGAGGGACAAGGCTCTTCTGTCCTGCATGTGATCCAGACAGGCTGGCTGGCTACCACTCTTTTCTTTATTTCTGAAGCAAAAGACAGATAGGACAGAAACATGTCATTGAAGTGTAAAACCTTTAGGCATGGAAACTTAAAAAGAAACAAGAAAGAAGACTGCTCAGAACGAGAGTGCTACAGCATACCCTAAAAGTAAAAGAATGTCCACTGGCAGAAAAAATTACTGATGGGACAATTAATACGTGACTGTGTTGTGTGCTCTGTCCCCCTGTCCTCGTGACCAATGCAGCTAAGTTCTAGGATGTCTCCTCTGGGCCGTTCCATCCTGTTCAACAGAGTAGGGTAAAAGTTTTACGATACTCCCAGGAAAATCTGATGAACTGGAATGTGTACTTTTAACAGAGCCCAAAATGACTTACAGGCCCAGAGGGAATGGCTTGTCTAACTAACACGCATTTTCCACATGCTCCACAGTGTTGCAGTTAGGAAGGAAGCTGTGGGGCAATTTACGTTCTGGTGCAAATCTCAGCATCCCCCAAATAACCTGCAGGACTGCCCAAGGAGGCTGCCCTGCGGGAACCCCCCATATGGCCTCCTCCTGCTGAGCTGGGAAAAGGCACCGCATGGTCCCCAAGCAGCAGCCGGGAGGCACACTGGGTAACCACTCAGGGTAAAGGTGGAGGTAACTTTAACACGCTCTCCGTTATTCCTTCTGTCCCTTTCCAATTCAAATTGGGAATTTCTCTAATTAGCACCAAGCACCAGAATCTCCCTAGCTAGAGACGGAGGCACTGCACCAGCCAAGTTGTTATGAATTTTAGTTGGCCTTCCCATAAGCATAAAACATTGTTACGTTACAGAAATCACGAAGTTCTTTCCTACCTTTACAAGCACCAAAGAAAAAACAAACAAATCAAAAAAACCCCAAACTCCGAGCAACAGAGAAATTCCAGCAACCTTTCGAAGATAAGGCAAGAACGAGGGCAAATCGCAAAAGGAAATGGCTCCCAAGAAGTGATATTTAAGTAATGACCACTGCGGCTGGACTCCAAGGGCCAGAACCGAAGGGCTTGGAATGCAACCTGCCTGTGAGCACACACCTTTGCCCAGGGCAGGCCACCAGCCAGCCAACTAGCAGGCCCGACGTCAGGACAGGGGGCATCTGGCCAGAGCTGACGTGAGGGAGCCACTGAAGGGCATTGGGGCAGGGCAGCAGGCCACAGGGCCGCCTTTTCCCTTCCTCCCACTTAAACATTTCTGGGTGTGCTGCCTGTGCAAAGTGGTGACACGTCCTGGGAGGATCTGGATTCCAAAGGGCAAACAGAAAAGTGGCTCTATTAGGCCTGACTTGTTGACTTAGAGACTTTCTTAGTCTTTTTTTCCTTTCTTATCTTAAAATGTTTTTAAACCAGGATCATTCAGGGCCAACGAGGAGGCCTTCCCCACAGCAGAGGTCCTGTCATCTGGCCGAATACACTCCCACTCTGTATATGACGTTAACTCCCTGCTTCAACCATTCAGCAGCCAATACCTCCCAAAGCGAACAGAAAAGGTACCCCTGTAACATTGTAAGGGATCTCAAGTTCGATCCTATTAGTATGAAAAGCAGCATTTCTAAATATCGGGCCTTGCCTCCCTCCTTGTAATTGCCCTGAGTTTTTTTTGTTTGTTTTTGCTTGTTTTGAGACAGGGTCTTGCTCTGTTGCCCAGGCTGGAGAGTAGTGGCACTGCCATGGCTCACTGCAGCTTTGACCTCCCAGGCTCAAGCAGTCCTCCCACCTCAGCCTCTCAAGTAGCTGGGACCACAGGCACACACCACCGTGCCCAGCTAATTTTTGTATTAAAAATTTTTTTTTAATTATTAGAAAAAATTATGGCTACATAGGTGTCTACACTTATGGGGTACATGAAATGTTTTGATACAGGTATGCAATGTGAAATAAGCACATCATGGAGAATGGGGTATTTATCTTTTGAGTTACAGACAATCCAATTACAATCTTTATTTTAAAATATATAATTGTTTTGATTATAGTCACCCTATTGTATTATCAAATAGGTCTTATTCATTCTTTCTAAATGTTTTTGTACCCATTAACCATCCCCACCTCCCTCCCAACCCCCACCCACTACTATCCTTCCCAGGCTCTGATAACCATTCTTCTACTTTCTCTGTCCAATAATTCAACTGTTTTGACTTTTTGATCCCACAAGTAAGTGAGAACACTTGATGTTTGTCTTTCTGCACCTGGCTTATTTCACTTAGCATAACGATCTCCAGTTCCATCCATGTTGTTGCAAATGACAGGATCTCATTCTTTTTATGGCTGAGTAGTACTCCATTATCCATCCATCTGCTGATGGACACTTGGGCTGCTTGCAAAGCCGAGCTATTGTAAACAGTGCTGCAACAAACATAATGCAGATAGCTCTTTGATATACCGACTTCCTCTCTTTTGGGTATATACCAGCAGTGGGAATGTTGGATCATACGGTAGCTCAACTTTTAGTTTTCTGAGGAACCTGCTAACTGTCCTCCATGGTGGTTGTAGTAACATACATTCCCACCAACAGTACAGGAGGGTTCCCTTTCCTCCACAACCCTCACCAGCATTTGTTATTACCTGTCTTTTAGATATAGGCCTTTTTAACTGGGGTAAGATGATATCTGTTATAGTTTTGATTTATATTTTTCTGATAACCAGTCATGTTGAGTGCCTTTTCATCTGCCTGTGTCACTGCAGTGGTTCGATCTTGGCTCAGTGCAACCTCCACCCCCAGGTTCAAGCGATTCTCCTGCCTCAGCCTCCCCAGTAGCTAGGACTACAGGAATGACCACACCTGGCTCATTTTTGCATTTTTAGTAGAGATGGGGTTTCACCATGTTGGCCAGGTTGGTCTTGAACTCCTGACCTCAGGTATTCCACCTGCCTTGGCCTCCCAAAGTGCTGCGACTACAGGCATGAGCCACTGCGCTGGGCCCATGTGTATGTCTTCTTTTGAGAAATGCCTATTTCTCAAAAGAGCAAATCTTTTACCCAGTTTTATTTTTTTTAATCACATTATCAGATTTTTTTCCTATAGAATTGTTTGAGCTCCTTATATTAATTTTATTATTTTTTGTAGAGATAGGGTTATGCCATGTTGCCCAAGCAGGTCTCGAACTCCGGAGCTCAAGCAGTCCTCCCACCTTAGCCTCACAAAGTGCTGGAATTACAGTTGTGAGCCACTGTGCTGGGTCTGAGTCTGACATTCTACTCCCCTCCAGATAATAATTACCATTAGTACTTCCCTAGAGCTCCTATGGGCCTGCCCTGCTCTGAGCACTTTGCATATATTAAATCATGTATACCTCACAAGCTCCATCTTTCTAGATGAAGAAGCTAAGGCCCAGGAAGGTCGAGTCACTTGACCCTGGTTGAACAGTTGCCCAGTGCAGAGTGGGCCTTTGTGCCTGGCTACCGGGTCCACAGCCAGAGGCTGACTAGCGTTTGCTGGAGCCCCCAGGCAGCACACAGATGCCATTTGCATTCCACAGAGTCCTGTATTTTCCTCCCCAATTTCTGTAGCATAGAAATGACAGTTTATGACATTTCCTCATGGACCAAAAAGAAAACCAGTGAGTAGAATACAATATGTTGGTTTACGTGCATAAGATTAGAAGCTGGGAGCCAGGGCAGGGCTGCTATGTGACTGAGGGCTGGACTGGGTCTGTGTCCCTGACACCTGCCTTTTCCCTCCTTTCCTTTCCCAGTGCATTTAGATGATGTGCACAAGGACCCTGAGCTCTGTGAAAGACAGGCCCTAAACAAATGCAGGTCACCACTGCTGACATTTAACAGCTGGGCGCCGAGGCTCAGCGATGTTCTGAAGCCCTGATTTTCCACCGAGTGCTCTAAATCCTTCTCTGCCCCCATTCCCCAAGGTTCACACTATAGCCCCCATGCTCTCTGCATCTCCTGTCTTAGAAATCTCATTTGTTTTCACCAAGTCAACTACCCTTTCCACGTGGACCAAGCCCTAATTTGTCTTCAGCCCTAATGGCCTCCTGGACCCCAAAACTCCTGCTGGACTCTGGCATTCAAGTCCATAGTCTTCCAGCTCAGATGAAAAAGTATGTTTCTCCTCCAGAGTCCCCTCCCTCCTGGTCACTCCTGTTGCCTCCAATGTGCCTTCCTCCTACTCCGCCACGTGCATTAGAGGCCTGGGAGGCCAGGCCCCTCCATGATTCACTAACTGGCTTTCGTGTTCGTGTCTCACTCCTTGCCCCCAGTATGTTGCTGTCCATTTCTATTCTTAGGACATCTGCGTTCACTCTGCTGAGTCTGTGCAGCTCCCTCAAAGCCCTGCACCTGGCATTAAGGCCCCCACGATCTGGCTGGGGCTAACTCCCTAAGCCCACTGCTACAGGTACCTTGCACAGACCTTCTCTTCCAGCCCCACCAGCACACTCACTCCAAGATCATGCCATTTTCCATCCCCAGACTTATGCCCAGGCTGCGCCTCCCACCTCCCCCGCTTTGCAGCATCTATCCAAATTTTCCCCAACCATCAGACCAGCCCAAGCTTAACCCCCCTTCACAAGGTCTCTTGTGAAGAGGGAGTCGCCACCCCCTCTGTCCTTCCTCAGCTCCTGTAACATTTATCGCTGGCACTGCTCAGATGGGAGCTAATAGTGCAATGCCTCGTAACAGCTATTCCATGAACAGTCGGCATTCCTATTAATATCACTTATTTCTCTGTTCCATGATGAATTCTTCATCTCCCTATGTCTGGGCACCTCTGGTGCCTTTCATGGTCCTATGCCAACTGCAGAGGAGGCCTTGACCCACCTGAGGAGGTTTCCCCTGGGCAAATTCTGCTCTCGGGTCTGGACGCCACCCATGGTGAGGCTCAACCTCTTGGCCACATCCGGCCGTCCCTCGGTGAGGCTGCCCTCCTGGGCCCGGCCTGAGGAGGTGCCATAACGCTCCTCCAGGCACCGCAGGGGCACCGTCCTGTTGATGGGCTGGAAGATGATGGCACCACTGTGCTGGGAGATGGGCCGGCGGTTGCCCACATAGCAGCGCACCAGGCCGGGGATGGAGTCGAAGCTCTCCATCTCGAACTGGTACTGTACGCGGCTATATGCCTCGCTGAGCCGCAGAACTGTCCGGTTGATTTTGAAGTGCTGAGCAAGGTTCTTCCACTGACAGGTTAGGACGAAGTTCCCAGGGCTGGACAGAGAGTCACGAACTAGGAAGTCGCCATCTCGCTGCACAAGGTTTTCAGACACCTTTGGGACAAAAAGGTGAGTGAGGAGTAGGAAAGGCAAAATCACATTCCTTCTAAAAGCTTATGGCTACCCACTTCTCTGGGCCAATGGAAGGCAATGCTACTATTTCTTCTTGGGTCAGCTGTTTCGTTTTTCAAAGGTCAAATTCATAGAAGATCCAATCATTCATTCAGGAACTACTGACTGACCACCTACTTGCACCAAGCACTGCTGCAGGGGTGACAGTGGCACACAAGAGCCCACCTCATGGAGCTCCTGTGTTTGGTGGGGAGCTTCTGTTTTAGTGAGGATAAATAACCAATGGCTATGGTATGTCAGATGTAACGTCAGGGAAAAAGTAAATCAGGAAAGGAGACAGGAAGTGCTGGGCAGGGGATGAGGGCTGTCCAGTAAAATAGGGTGGGTGGGGAAGTGTCACAAGAACATGATGTGTATATAGACTTGAATGACGTAATGCACCAGGAAACAGGAAATTAGAAACTGTCGGGCAGGCCTGATTTTCCTTCCCCAACAGGTGGAGTGAGGAGAAAGAAGGTGTTTGTTGGTGTCTAGAAGTCGTCCTCGGAGCCCTCTCAGAGGAGGAGTCCGTGTGCAGGACACACCGACTACTGGCTAGAAGGCTTGGAACTAAGTCAGGCCGGCAGGCTGGGGTCCCTCATCTCACAGTTACTATAAGGGTTATGCATTTGTATACATAATACATGCAAGCGCTGGAACACAGTGGATGCTCAAAAATAACTCGCATGATGCTGCTGCTTACAGCAACTGGAGAATTTAGACTGTGGTGCAGTCTGGCTGTTCCTGTAGCCTCAACCACCTGGGTTCGCATCCTGGCTCAGCTGTAAGACTCTGGACAAATTACATAATCTCCTTGTGGCTAATTTACATTATCTGAAAAACACAAATGATAATATTACCTACAGGATGACTAAAAAAATTTAAGGAGCTAAAATGTTAGCAATAACTCTTGTTATGATGGTTATGGTTATAGTGTCCAGTTACCCAGTTTGGAATGATTTATCGCTGAAAATTTATACTCATACTCATGGCAAGTACTAAACAAATTTAATGACCATGATAAGGAGAAGGACAGTGGTGACAGTCACCAGTTTTATAACTCTGACAATTTTTCTGAGACATTCCATCATTTGATCAACAGTATACTTCTGTTAGCTTAAAACAGTAGGCTACCATGGTTACTTCGAAATTGCATCTTTGCCTTAAAAATGTTTTCACTTAGAAATTCCATTTCTTAGAATTGAGCCTGTGAAGGCCGGGCATGGCGGCTCACGCCGGTAATCCCAACATTTTGGGAGGCCAAGGCAGGTGGATCACAAGGTCAAGAGATCGAGACCATCCTGGCCAACATGGTGAAACCCTGTCTCTACTAAAAATGCAAAAATTAGCTGGGTGTGGTGGTGCACGCCTGTAGTTCCAGCTACTCAGAAGGCTGAGGCAGGAGAATCGCTTGAACTCGTGAGGTGGAGATTGCAGTGAGCTAAGATTGAGCCACTGCACTTCAGCCTGGTGACAGAGCAAGACTCTGTCTCAAAACAAAAACAAAAAACAAAAAAACCAGAATTGGGCCTGTTGAGTCTGTGAAAATAATTACAGGTATGAACATAGTACTCTTAAAGGATGTTGGTCACAGTGTTAGAAACACCCTATGTGTCCAGTAAATTGTGATGCATGCATACCATGGACAGGCATACAACATAGGCTGGTACAGAAGAATATTTTATAGTGGGTGAAAATTTCCAGGAAGTGAGTAGAATGGGCTACCAAAAAAGTATATGCAGTACAATCTCATACGTGATTTTGAAAAGCCCCGGAGAATATATGTACACAAAAGTGTTCACGGTGGTTATCTTCAGGAGAATTATGAGGAGAATTACAGATAAGAGTTAATTTCCTTATTTTTGCTATCTATATTTTCTACCATCAATTTTCAACTTAAAAGAACAAAGTCAGAATAAGAATTATTTATTTGATTGTGCCAAGAAATCTGCTACATTAAAAAAAAAAAAAAGCCCAGGTGTAGTGACTCACGCCTGTAATGCCAGCATTTTGGGAGGCCAAAGTGGGTGGATCGCTTGAGGTCAGGGATTCGAGACCAGCCTGGTCAACAAGGTGAAACCCCATCTCTACTAAAAACATAAAAATTAGCTGGGCATGGTGGTGGGTGCCTGCAATCCCAGCTATTGGAGAGGCTGAGGCAGGAGAATCACTTGAACTCAGGAGGTAGAGGCTGCAGTAAGCTGAGATCATGCCACTGCACTCCAGCCTGGGCGATAGAGCAAGACTCTTGCCTCAAAAAAACCCCCAAAAAACAAAAACAAAAAAAAACAACTTACGACATGATGCCCTTCCCCCCAGCCCCTGCCCACACATTTCCTGTCATGTTGTCCTTGATTAATGATTGGCCAGATCAGGTTTACAATAAAAACCCAAGGGAAATACTATGCCTCAATTCTGCAGACTTATTCTATTTTTCCATTTTTACAGTATTACATTAAAAAACATTATTCATGGCAATTATCCAAATGACGATCACACAGTATATTCTGGGCCACGAGTCTGTGGTCATGGGTTTAATTCCCTTCTTCCCCACCTCTGGGTCATGGTATCCAGTATGGAAGCGATGGAGAGGGTGAATAACGGCTGGCTCCACTGGGGCACAGGCAGCCTTGTTGGTCTGGGCCACCCGCCCTCTCTCCTCCTGAAGCTAAGCTGCTGCCTTGAAAGGGAGGGGTTGCAAATGGTTTGAGGCTGCTGGCAGCTGGCCAAGGGTTCAATTACCTGGGCCACAGCCCTCCCTCCTAGTTCTTCCGGTTACTGACCCTGTGGCTGCTGCCTCCCGAAATTCTGCTTGCAGACAACAGGAGCGCTGGCTGTCCCTTCACTTCCTGAACATGTGGATGTGTGCTCTGGGTTCTTGACCTCAGCTCTTGCCATGGTCTTCTGAGGTAAGGGTCTAAATGAGGTCATTTTTAGAGTATTTGTTTTTGGTTATACAGGAGCTTGCTCCCACATGGCCTCAGAGTGGGACCCTGCAGGTCATCAATCTACACTGCCTGAGAGTAGCTGCGTGTGCGCTGGAGGGAACGAGACCAGGTACCTGTCGGGGAATGCGGCCGTGGTACCAGGCATGGCTGCGCAGGTCCTCGCTGCTCAGCAGCAGCTCCTCCTCCAGCTCCTTCTTCAGCCTCTCGGGGGTCCTGTCCATCATGTGCCTCTCCTTGGAGAACTGTAACACAGAGTCAACCATGAGCTCCCCTGCCCAGCCCACGCCAGGCCATGCCAGCTGAGGTGACCGCCTGCTTCACTAATCCGACCAGTTTTGCTAAAGCCTGCATTCAGGTAGGGGAGCCTGGATAATGATTACAAAGAGCTGTGACCTTTCGTTTCCCTGGCCACAAGTGTGTAATAAAATTTTTACCTGCACATGGAGACTATGGTGGGAGAGTCCACCAAGAAGTTCCCTTTACCAGTCTACCCAAGCAGCTGGGCGGGAAGGGCCAGAGAGACGTGCAGACAGCAAGACACATGCTGCCCAGGCTACTCTCTTCCCGGGGGAGCTTCTGCATTCTCCTTCAGGACTGTCCTGACACAGAGTGGGGAGGGCAGCAGTTCCCTTCTGGCTCTAGATCCTGGCCCAAATCACAGTCCCTGGGCTGGTAGCGATAGCCCTGGCTTCTTTGCTGTTGGCAAACTCAAGTTCAGGAATTGAGTCAGTCTTTAGAAACTTTTAGGGCAAATGGACAGAGCAATTTTATGTCTCTTGAATCTAATAACAGAAGTCTATGTCTTTATTTCGCTTTTCTAATATTTCATTTTTGTGACAGATAGGAAACTGAAACAAATTTTAAAAGGCAACCCTGGTCCTTCACCCCAGATGGTCTGAGGCATTGCACAGTGGCCCTGGCAGGGAGTGCTGGGTGGCTAGCAGTGGCTCCAGGTTTAATTTAAAACCAAGCCCACTTACAACATGTGAACTGAACCTGGAAACCTGCCCAGTTTCCAGCAAGACCAGGCTCAGGAACCACTTGCTGAAGGTCCCATGAGCAGAAAAGGCTGTGTCCCTGTGATTTTCCCGTTTCCCAGCTTGCCCTTCAAACCCCCATGAGAGCCACAAAATTATTACTTATCATACTACGTTTTAACAACTACTTTTTAACACTACTCTTTATTTATTTTATTTATTTATTTTTTGAGACAGGGTTTCACTGTTGCCCAGGTTAGAGCACAGTGGCGCAATCTCAGCTCACTGCAGCCTTGGCCTCCTTGATTCAAGCGATCCTCCCACCTCAGCCTTCCTGGTAGCTGGGACTACAGGCATGTGCCACCACACCTGGCTAGTTTTTGTAGTTTTTTTTTTTTTTTTTTTTTTTAGAGATAGCATTTCACCATGTTGCCCAGGCTGGTTCAAACTCCTGGGCTCAAGTGATCCATCCACCACCTTGGCCTCTCCAAGTGCTGGGATTACAGGTGTGAGCCACTGTGCCTGGCCTATTAGACTACTTTGCACCTCAGCAAAAAAAAAAAAAAAAACCTCTCCAAATCCTTTTCCACCAAAAAAAAAAGAGCCCTGATATTTTAGGACTAGATTCTTATCCTCTAGTGTTTCTTTGCATGTTGGCCCATGAAGAGCACTAGCTGAATACTGACTCAGGCTGATTTTTAGATGGGGCACCAGCTTACTACCTGTGTACTTCTCCCTCCTTCTCTTCTTACTGGGCAGGTACTCACCCGGGAGTGTTTGAAGGATGGAATTCGCATCAAGATATGCTGACACTGGCTGTCCAGGATGCCCACAGGCTTTAGATGGTGATGTTTGACATGATCCGCTCCCATCATTAATATTGTACAGTTGTATCTGAAGATAGCTCGAGTGTGGAATGCGGGTTGTCAACCCGGCCACACTTATTTTTCATTTATTGTCTGTCTTGCCTCCCACTAGACTGTAAGTTTTATGAAAACAGAAATCAATCTACTGTTTCCTCACTGCCCTTGAGCAATGCCTGAAAACATCAGGCATTGGGTATTTAGTAAACAAATACCCAGGATGAGAAAAGATGATGACTTTGCTTAGTAATGGAGATACTCCCTTTCTCCCTCAAGTTACGTGAAGCCCTGTTTTCACTGGGCATGCTGCCATTCAGCCAAAAGACCACATTCCTCAATCTCTGTCTCTTCCAGGGAGATGTGGCCACAGGACTCGGTTCTGACCAAGGAGTTGAGATGTGATGGCTGGAGCCTCAACACGATTCTGGACTCTGAGTGGGGAGCCATAACTAGGAATGGCTGGGTGGAAGGCCTGATTGAGGCTGGGTCCCTGATGACTGTGGGGCCAACACACCAGCCCTCGACTACCAGCTTCCAGATCTCCTAGGTGATCTATCTTAGGTAAGCCTGGGATTTATGGGTGTTCCAGTCACTGGTGGCTGAACTAAGTCCTAACCCATATCGTGACCTGATTGCCATTTAGTCACCCTGATAGGCAGTCTGCAGGCTGAGCCTAAATCCCTTGAACTGCACCCTGGACCCACTTCTTGGTCTGAGCTCTGAAAATGCAGAGATCTGAAAACATACAGCAGGTCTTGCATAGTTCTTTGCTGAAAATTTATTTGCTTATATCCAAGAAGCTTTTTCCATATTTATCTTTGCATTTTCCCTCCTCCCTGATGCCCTAACACTCAGCCACCTCTCCTTCTCCCTGGCTCCTTTCTCAGCCCTGCTCATAACAGCAAGGGGGTTTTTCTTTATATGCATCAATCTTTTATTCCAGGTTTTGAGATAATGCTGTTATAAACTGGTTATAAAAAAGATATAAAATCAGCTATCTTCCTAACGACTAAGAGAAGAACAGGAAAATCCTAAATTATTGCACTCTCCCCCTGTAGACTCCAGAGAGGGAATTATAGGGTACTATAGGAGGTAGGGCACTACAGGGAAGTACCGAGAGAGAGAAATGAAGATATTAACGCTCTCAAATAATTTGGGATGAAAGACCAGACTTCAAAAACTATGCCCTTAAGCTCTTGCATAATTTATGAAAAGTTTGAAGGTTACACAACTGCCTAGACTTGTATTTTAAAAGGGAAAGAGGGAAAGGGAAAGGGAGAAAAGAGAGAGGGAGAGAGAGAGCGAGACCCAGAGTGAAGAAGCAATTGCAAAAGGCTTTTCATATCTAGCCAGTAAGGACTGGTTCGAATATGCTGCAGAGCCAGGTTTGCTGCTGGGAGCCTCTGCCTCAGCAGATGATGTGGACAACGTCTCCCAGATAACTTAAGAAAGCAATTCAAAAGAATCACCCCATATGGCCACCTCATGATTAAATAGTGGTTATTTTGGGAGTGGATGCCTTCTAGAACTTTCACTACTGCTTTCATCACATATATTAATGCAGTTATTTTTCCCAGCTGTCTGTATTTTATGAGAACTATGATTTTGCCACCATAGATGGACTGTAAGCCCCAAGGTGAGAGGTGACCATATAACAAATTGTAGCAAAATGTATCCATCTGTATTCCTGAGAACACCTTGATTGATAGCTGTGCTTCTTGGGGACCAGAAATGAGATTTCTCCTTCATAGGACTGGTCATGTGTGTCTGCAATATTTGGCAAAATTCCTGTAGGCTTCCCACATGCAACTGAATTACTGGTAACAGTGTATCCTTCCACTTTTCTGCTGCATGTGGGAAGAATTTGGATTTTTCCCTGAATGCAACCATTTTGTTCATGGCCTGGGCTAGTTTTTAGGACATGGCTATGAAGCAAACTCTTAACACTTTAGGGTAACACAACAGAGCCTCTGCCTTCAGCAAAGGTTTCATCCCATCTGTGTGGCTACTGGTATCCTCTAATTGATCTAAGCTCTAATTTATTCTACGAATGCCCTAAGAATCCTCCTGCCCTTCCTTAGACTACCTTTCTAAGGGAAGGGCAGAAGAGGTAAGTACTGTATTCATTCACATAATATTCACATGCACTGTTATAACTGCATAGCCCAGAATTATGCATAAGGAAGAGACAGAATAAGGTGTCAGGCCATAGGCATTCCAATTGTTTCCAATCTTGGGAAAATAAAGAAGACAAGCATCATTCAAATCCGCCCCAGTTCCTACAGCCTTTTCTCCTAGCTCTTTTCCAACCCTACCACATTTGTAGACATCTTCTGAACTCAATGTGCTTCAAAGACTGGCTGGACTCAGATCATCCTCAGTCCCTCTGTCAGCAAGGGACAGCAGCCATTGTGGCACCCAAAATGAGTAACACAGCTGTGCTCTCTTAGAAAGTTGACACTGAGTATGAATGCAGGACTCTGGCCCTCTGGACTGTCGTTCTTCAACTGCCAGGCAAAGAGAGCAAGCCTTGTGAATAATCACTCGCTTACATAAATACAATAAACATTAATAATGATCACATTATCTGGTAATACAACTTTCTCTCCAAGATCAAATTCTCTAACATTTGCCCCTGAGTTTGAACCTCATTCCTAGAAGGCATCTGATTCCTGGTTTTTTCAGCTTTTTGTCTTCGGGGGAAGAAGGTGGCAGGAGGGGAGGAGTTGGAGAGGCAAGGTTGGTTTTCACTGCCTCGGCACAGCAGCTGTGGGCTCAGCCGCCGGAGGAAGGGATGCTGCTGGGCTTTGGATCAAGAACATTGTGCCCACAGGTCTTGCTAGGTTCATTCCAGGGACCAAATCCACCCACGACCATGATGAGACAAACATGCAGGCAGGGCCCATATCTTCTGCTTCAAGAAATTTAAGGGTAGTCCTTTTGGGGGAATAGGGAGAGTGAGAAAACGTACTATGTACATAAAGAATAGGCATGCCTTCAGCAGGAAAGAAAGAGAAGAAGGGAGGGAGAGTAAGTAACTACTGTACATGGCCCTATTTGGAAATGTTCATGTTTGTCCCAGTCATTAGCACTGGAGTCTCAGATGAGATGTAGGTAAACTGACAAACAGGGCAAATGGAGGGGGTGGATGAGGCCCTCTCTTCTCCAACCAAATTGCAGTATAGTTCAAAAACTAGTAAGTTACTATAATTGATGCTTTTCATGAAAATCTGAGTCTAGTGACAACTTTCCTATCCCCAGCATTTTAGTAGACCTCAACTCATATCAAAAGCTGTTACAGCAAGGTGTTTAAGATCCACCTCAATCCACAGGCCACTGTGCCACGGACCTGCTATGTGGCCTTGGGCAAGTGACAATAACTGTAGAGCCTGAGGCTCTTCATCTACAAAATGGGCAGGATAATGCGTCATGAGGTGTTAATAAGGATTAAATGGGTCAGCACCTGGAAAGCATCAAGAACATCCCTGGCATGCAGTCAGTACTGGTATCATTACAGATTCATATCAGGATGCTACTAATCTGTTTCCATAAAATAAGCAGACTTCGTGTTCGGGGTCTGATACAGGACGCTGAGGGAGGCCAGTGTTTGGGAGGGAAGCAGTGAAGGGAAGCAGCCTGGAGCTTGCCGAGTGCCTGGAGGCTGCCTGCTGCAGGTTTCTTCAATCCTCACTCACTGCTCGCCTGCCCCAGCACCTCTGCTCTGTTACATGGAGGGGGCTCGTCCTAGCTTGCTGGGGCTGGCTCAGAGAAATCATAAATATCACTCTGAATCTGGAAAGCACATCTCGGCAGCCCCATATGGCCCCGGCAAGTCCAGTCTTGACAGGCTGGAATAGCAGGGCCTGGGAGATCATTGGAAAACACGTCTGGAGGCACAGAGCCAGCTCAGCGGACGTGCTGGGAACCTTGATTAACACAGAAACCCACATTTCAGCAGCTCTCCAAGGAAGAAAAGCCATTCTGGCATGGGAGGAATTGAGCTCAGGGTCTCCTGTGTGAGCATCAGAGCCTGCATTTCAAATCAGGCACAACAATGGGCTCTGGATGCCCAGGAGATTCCAGTTCTCAAGACGGGGGAAGGGTAGGGATGCACTTGGAGGATCTGTCAGAAAGCCCCAGAGGAGGCTGAGGACACTCATTCACATGTAAGAGACAGCAGAATTTTTAAAAAGATGGCATCTACATTATAATTAATAATTATTTTACTTGATCCCTGCCTGTAAGAAAGGTTTCCTAGTTCCCACAGGATTTTAAATTGTGCAAATCACCAGGAAAGACTCCATCCCCAGGCCTAGGAACTGAGGGTGAAAAGAGGTTGTTGCTGGCCATGGCCATCCATCATGACCAAACAGTTGCCCAGCATCTGGCTGCCCACAGGGGATGGATGCCCTCCTCCCTGTCCTCAAGGAAGGCACAGTCTCCTTGGAAGACAGCACACAAAGAACAATTTAACACAACCCAAGCTCTAGAAACACACTGCTTGTCCTGCCGTCTGCTCCCTGTCCCTCCCTGCAATGCCGCCAAGGCAAGTTACTCCACCTCTTTGTCCTTTGGTTTTCCCCATGGAAAAATGAGAAAAGTCACTGTGGCCAGGAGTGAGTGTCCTGGAAACAGCTTCATGGGGATGGGAGGAGGACAGAGGTCTGGAGAACCAGGGTTGGACGGTGAGGATCAGATCTGGGACATTTGAACTAAGGAAGACAAAAAGGGCTGGCCTTGGCCGGAAGGTTCTGGCTAGGGGGAAAGGGCTAAAGCATGTGAAGACACAACAATGATATGTTATGTATTTTATATAGATCCAGCAACCCCACGGTTCTCCAGGAGAGCCCCATCTTCACTCTGAGCATGTGGTTCTGACCCCACCTTCCTGGTCATTGCTGGTTGGCTTAGGAAGGGCCCCGTCCCAAGTTGGTCCAATCAGAGTTCTTCCTGGGATATTTCTAGATGGAACTGAGCAAAGAAGATACTCTATGCGTCTCCAGTGAAAACACCATGAGACTTGAAGCATGGAAGCTGCATCACCCCTGTGTTTCCTGCCAGGTAGAACAAAGTGCTGAGAGAATCAAACCAGAAAACAAAGAGAAGAGGAGCAAGAGATGGAAAGTGACCCCTGGCATGTACATCCCTAAGCCCCATCTGATTACATCAGCCAGAAGACTCTTCTTGTGACCTAGGCTAGTATGAGTGGGATCCCTGTCACTTGTGATCAAAGCAGTCCTGATCCAGAAAGGCAGGGACTGGCTGAGGGCAGCCCAACATTGGTGGCTGAGGGTTTAGACCATCACACTTCAGAAAGTCAGTCACTAAAACTTTTGCCTGGGAAGGCCACAGGTATACAAAAAAGATGCTTTTAGAGAGATCAATCTGGCTTCAGTGAGAGCAATGGGCTGGAGGGGGCCAGGGCTGGAGGCAGAGGTCAGAGTCTTTTGAAATGTACTGACAATGACCAGATCTCTATCTCCAGCCCTTAGGGTTGGCGCCTGGTAGGGATATTTACTGGAATCCGTGTTGGAGCTCAGATGTCAATATGGATAAATTGAATTCATCCCCTTTGCAAAGCCTGATCTCACCCTTTTCCCCAGTCACTGGCATCTCTTCTGTCCTCATTATTACCCGAACTAGAACCCTCAAGATCAGCTTCCATTGGTTAAGAAATTTCTGATTCTGCCCAGGCACGGTGGCTCATTCCTGTAATCCCAGCACTTTGGGAGGCTGGGGGCAGGGGGGAGGGCGGATCACGAGGTCAGGAGTTCAAGACTAGACTGGCCAACATGGTGAAATCCCATCTATAATAAAAAAATACAAAAATTAGCTCGGCATGGTGGCTCGTGCCTGTAATCCCAACTACTTGGGAGGCTGAGGTAGGAGAATTGCTTGAACTGGGACCCAGGAGGCGGAGATTGCAGTGAGCCGAGATCATACCATTGCACTCTGGCCTGGGTTACAGAGCGAGACTCCATCCCCCCGCCCAAAAAAAAAAAGAAAGAAAAGAAATTCCTGATTCTGTTATCTATCCCCACTGTTTAGAGGACTGTTCTGTTCTCCTAGAACTTCTCCAATAGCCCCCTAACAGTTTCCCTACCTCCCATCTCTAGTCCCACAACCTGCCACCTACAATGCCACCAACCTTGTTCTACTGCCCCTAGGTTTGGAGATCTTAGCCCAGGAGTGCTCCGGCTAATGCTGACATGACAGCCACAGTCTCTTTCAACTCCCCTCACACACCACGCGCACACACACACACACACACACACACACACACACAATCAATAAGCTTCTAATATTTAGTTTTCATTCATGCCAGGGCTCAGGCCTGGTCCTTGGGGGTGCAGCCTCCCGTTGTGCCCTGTTCCCCCAGAATCCTAAGCTTTCAATACATTCCCTGTAGCCCCAGGGAGCAGAGCCACAGCCCCTGCCATATACTGAACCTGCAGACACACTAGGATTCAGCTCTGAATTTGCCAGGAGCCCAGCTCATGAAAGGGCTGTGGATGCAAGCAGGAAGTGTCCCTGGGGGCCCCCAGAAATAACTGTCAGAGGCATGACTGTCAGGGGAGATGGGCAAGGGTCCTGCCATTACAAAGTGTGTTCCATGAGAGTGTGGAGGAATTCAAGTTTTCAGGACATTATTTGGGTCTGTCGGCTGCCAAGGTCTGGGGAAATACTAGTTATGCTCCCAAGCGCTCACAGTGATCTCCAGATAAAGCCCAAAGCCTCCCTCATAAGGTAGATAACGCCCTTTTCCACCTGGCCACAAGCTAACTTGCTAACATGTTTTGATGCAGGGCCCCAATTACTGGGACTTCACGGCTCTCTGAACAAAACATTCCTCATGTCCCGCCTCCATGTCTCTGTCTTGTGGTCCAGCACACAGTGACACAGCTGTAGAGGTGCTGGCTGCATATCCTGGCTGGATTCCAGGATGGGGACTGGGAAACAGCCAGAGGAAAGTCAGACAAGGCAGGCGGGGACCTTGAAGGCCAAGCAGAGGCCATGCCTTATTTGCCTATGGCTCCCAGAGCCTGGCCCAGTGCCTGCACACAGGGAGTGCCCAGTAGGCACTGACTGGCTGGAACCATGCTCACCTGCTTGCCCTCTGTCTAGCAGGTTCCTTGTCACAGTGGGTGGAGAAGAGGAGAGAGCTTGGAGGCTAGTCAAGAACAAGTGACCTTGAGCACATTTCTATACTTCTGAGCTTGCTCTGTATGCACAAGGAGTGAGGTAACAATTCCCAGCTCATAGGACTATAGGACGTAATGCACATAAGGCATCTGGCACTATACCTGGCACATGGATGCTTGTTTGACACAATGTGGAATTTGAACCCTCTTTCAAAGATGGCTTTTAGCAACAAAGCGGAACAACTTCATTAAAGAAATAAAAAAAATTTTTTTAATCCATCAGAAGTTTTAGAGATATCTGGCCCGTGAGAATTTAGTTCTAATGGAATATAAAAGCTAGAAGTTGGAAAATTAATCTTTACTTAGGCACGGGTTTGCTTATTTCATTTATTTCAGTTCAAAGTCAATAGTTTTTAAGGTTTGGGGTAGCACTCACTGGTTCTATAGATGCAGGGTGAGTAGGCAGGCATGCTGTCACTTGGTGGCAAGCACTTTGTATGCATATCTTAATACTAACAACTGTGTGTATCAGCTCCAGGTGGCTCACATATCCACAAGTACCCAGGTGACACAGCCCTGCATGAGAGTACAAGACAGTGTTGTGTTTACACAAGGCTAAGAGGTCCTTGCATGTAAATTCTGTCTTCTTGGACACTTAGCTGTTGATAAATTTTTTGTTGAATTTTAAAAATTGAGATGATTTTCTAGTCATTCATTTATTCTATAATCAAGGCTGGCAATTAACTTGGCTGGACTAAAAAAAAAGAAGGGAATGTGTGCATAAAAAGAGGAGGTGGGGAGGAGAAAGGAGAGGAGGCTGGAGAAGGAGATCACTAGCAAGCTGCAGGGCCATTTTATCCTAGCTGGGGGCGATGGGCTCCAACACCCGGAATGCTACCAGGTTCTCAAACAAAAGCCTCTTTTCTTCAGCTTTGGAACGGTTTATTCGCTTGAGGGAGAAGTCCACAACAGTCCAGGCCTCTTATCAAATTGAACAAAACAACTCCACAGGTTGGGATTTTCTAGAAATCCTATCCAGAAATTTTGATAACAAACAAAATGTTCTGGATCTTCAATATTAACATTGGTCTAATTTCTTTTTCATTTTTTTGAGACAGGGTCTTGTTCTGTCCCTCAGGCTGCAGTGCAGTGGCGCCATCATAGCTCACTGCAGCCTCGACCTACTGAGCTTAGGTGATCTTCCTGCTCAGCCCCTGGGGAGCCAGGGCTACAGGCCTGCATCACCATGCCTGGCCATTGGTCTGATTTCTAAGCAAAGCCTAAGAAGGTGTCTTCCAATGAGGTCAGGGTGGGAAACCCCATGGGTTGGGCTGTGAACTGCACCAGGTGGCCCAAGCAAGGGTCCAAAAAGACAGATCCACATCTCAAATCCACGAACTCTGGGGAATCGCTGTGATGACTTGAGGCCTGCATCATCACTGTCCCCAGTAATGCTGTAAACATGTAAAGAAAATGAATCCTCAAGGCCTTAGAAATAGAAATTCCATTTGACCCAGCAATCCCATTACTGGGTATATATCCAAAAGACTATAAATCGTTCTACTATAAGGACACATGTACACGAATGTTCATTGCAGCACTGTTTACAATAGCAAAGACCTGGAATCAACCCAAATGCCCATTGATAATAGACTGGATTGGAAAAATGTGGCATATATACACCATGGAATATTATGCAGCAATCAGAAATGATGAGTTTGTGTCGTTTGTAGGGACATGGATGAATCTGGAGAACATCATTCTCAGCAAACTGACACAAGAACAGAAAATGAAACACCGCATATTCTCACTCATAGGCGGGTGATGAAAAATGAGAACACATGGACACAGGGAGGGGAGTACTAAACACTGGGGTCTATTTGGGGGAAAAGGGGAGGGCCAGTGGGAGGGGGAGGTGGGGAGGGATAGCCTGGGGAGAAATGCCAAATGTGGGTGAAGGGGAGAAAGGAAGCAAAACACACTGCCATGTGTGTACCTACGCAACAGTCTTGCATGCTCTGCTCATGTACCCCCAAACCTAAAATGCAATAAAAAATAAAAAAGAAAAAAAAAGAAAATGAATCCTGAAAAAGCACACTTTCAAAAACCACTACGCAAAGCAGTCTGAAGCCTTGCTCCGAAGAAGGCTGCTACATCTGGCATCGTCTTGCAAGTAAATCCACCCCAAAATGAATGAAGGTCTTCGGAGAATTCAGAAACTCAGCCCTTTTGAATCCCTGCCTTGTGGTGCATTTCAGGCCAAGTTTACAACCAAATTCCTAAGTATAGAAAGGACTTTTAAAGATTCAATTGGCATTTTTACAATTGAAAACCTGCATAAATTGATCACAAACCCAAAGAATGAATAAACCCCAATTACCTTCACCATTCTAAACCCTGCCTGAAGCTGAAAAATAAAAATCCAGTTCTCTACAAGTTTGAAGACCAGTTACTTCTAGTTCAAGGTCTTGGGTGTTTTCATCTAAAGTAGAACAGGAAGAACAGGGATGGCACTTGAGGTAATCCTAAAGCCTTGTAATGAAATCACTAGTAGACTGGGTCTGTTTCACCTTTTTTTTCTTTTTTTGAGACGAGTTTTGCTCTTGTTACCCAGGCTGGAGTGCAATGGCGCGATCTTGGCTCACCACAACCTCCGCCTCCTGGGTTCAGGCAATTCTCCTGCCTCAGCCTCCTGAGTAGCTGGGATTACAAAATTAGCCACCGTGCCCAGCTAATTTTTTGTATTTTTAGTAGAGACGGGGTTTCACCATGTTGACCAGGATGGTCTCGATCTCTTGACCTCATGATCCACCTGCCTCAGCCTCCCAAAGTGCTGGGATTACAGGCTTGAGCCACCGTGCCCGGCCCTGTTTCACCTTTTATTGAAACTTGCTGGTTTTGTGGCTTACCTAAAAATATTTATTATAATCCAAAGATAAATGAAGAAATGTCTGAATCCACCAATCCTACTTTTCTCATTGAGATGCTAGGCTAGAAAAATAGTTTCTTATGCTAATAACTGTGATTAAAACCAAAGCCTTTACTTAAATAACTAACTTTATAAATAAAAAGTTCAAAGAGAAAAAAATTCAAATTTTATATCCCCTATTTGGTAAACAAAACCAAATGTGAACATAGGCATCTGGGCATCTTTGCCTGGCCCAGCGGGCACGTGGTGGCCAGAACCATGGCTAAGGAGCTGCTACTCATACACAGCTGTCGTGAATCTGTATATTGATTACAACAGCTGCCCAGCAGATGGCAATAAAGTGTGTTGAGGAAAGGGTGTCTAACTTTAATTCACCCAAAGGCGCCCTATGGGCCAGCAGGGAGGGGCCCTGAGTGTGTCCCTGTGACTTCTCTGCCTTTTAGGTGTTGGGCTCTTGGTAGCTGAGGACCTCTGGCCTCCCTGGGCCCCTTGCCCATGAGCCAGCTCCTTCACACTGTCTCATGAAAGCTCAGTGAAGCAGCCATTGCAGAGAGCTTCCTAATCCATGCATACTTCACCCTGTTGGCTAAAGTTCTGCAGAAACAGTCAGGGGGTCAATTTTCAATCAAGAGCTCGATAGTCCCTGGAACACTGTGCCTTAGATGAAACCCAAGGACTTCCTGCGTGCCCGCGGTGCTACTCGGCCTCCCTGGTTAGACCTGAGGCAGCCGCAGCTGTGATGGAAGGAGGAGTCCAGGCCCTGACAGCAGTCACAGCCTTTTTGAGGAGACAAAGCATTAGAAGAGAATGTGCAGCAATAAACATCTATCTTATCTGGGGTCAGTAAGGGTTTCTGGCCTCTTCTGACAAAGAAAGCAGAGATTCCATAAAAAATTCAGTAAGTTTTAGCATTCTGGAACACTTCAATTAATTTGATGTTAATGTTTAAGCACCTTGATGAAATACATTTCTCTCTTCCAAATCCTAGACTCTCCCTTTCAGCAAAGATTCTGCAGATGGGTTTTGATTCCGTTTTACCATTTTATAGTTAGATCTCTATAATTTATCACACTGTAGACCAAATTCTCACTTTAGTGCCATTAAAACTGATTTGCAATTTGCTGTTAAATTAAGATGCTTCATTTTCTTACTGTATATGATTTTCCTTTTCACAGATGAGTGAGGATACAAGGGCAATCAGACCCTAATGCAGATAAGAAAATATCATCAAAACCCCTAGAGACCTCAAATCTAAGAGATTTCCTTTTATTCGTTATCAAACCTACTCAATCTCTTATCAAGAGGCTCAGAAACCATGAGCAGTAAATATGAAGATGATATCTGTAGAAACCCTTGCTTATAAAAGTTCTGAGAAATTTCCATTAAATTACTGTTATCCATGTGTGCAAACTAAAAAGACTAATTTAATTTAAATTTGTGAAGATTGAAGTCTTAGAGCAGAGCACTCTGTAAGCAGGCAGCAGTAACTTAATCCTACATGCCAAACTCACTATATTAGAATCATTGTGATAGGTGCCCATGGCTCCTTCGTTGCTAAAGGTAACAACCTTTGATCCCCCAGTTATTCTCTGGGCAAGGTCTCTTGCACACATTCCCATCCTGCCAAATCATGAAGCTGTTGCTTTTGAAGGTCAGTTTTAGTTTGATAGAACACCAAGGGACTGAAAATTATTTCTCACTGATATTGGCCTGAAAACTTCAGGTGGAATTCTAAGCTTGACAGAATGTAGCAATCACAACGCCAACAAACATGGCTTCTTTTTTCACTGAGATCACCCACACACTGGCGAAACTGCTCCATGTACTCACTGCACTGTAACATCCCTCTCCACCCCTTCTTGACTCCAGTGAGTTTGCCCATTATGTTTCTTACCCCCTTGCTAAGCATCATTTACCTACAGCCTCACTCAAAGCTCAGCTCCAAGGAGGGGGCGGGTCTCATCTTTCCCTGTTACTAGATGAACCGAAACACGATGAGATGTCCAATAAGCTGTTTGTTAACATCTTGCCCTGCTGAAAGCCCTGGTGGGTACCTTCCGTCTAGATCAAATTTAGATGACTTCCTGGAGCAGCCCACAGAGAAGCAGAGATCCAAATCACCCCCACGAGGCAGTCCTGCATTCTCATTCCTCCTAGCAAGAAATTGGGTGTGCCATGCTTAAGAGGAAGGGCGAAGGTCACTGGGTGCACTTAATTATTATTGGACCAGATAAATGAAACGCTTTGATAAAAGATAAACACCAGTTCAACCTATGAAAACCCTTTCTAAACCACTTTGCTCCCTTTAACCATGTCCTCGAGTGACTTCAAATAATACTTCTCTTACTTTCACAGGATTGGCACTGGGGTTAAATGAAACAATGCAAGTGAAATATTAATCGCCAAGTTCAGCAGCAAGATTACACTTAGTAATAGTAGTGCTTTGTTAACATCTACAAAGAATGAAAAGAACAGAGACTGCCCTGGCTAAGGCAGACCCTAATAAAAGAGTGAAAACCAGCTGATCAGAGTTCAAAATGCTAGAGGATCCAAGTCAGAAATCTTGACCACCGGTAATTCAATCTTGTTAATTCAACATCTTAATGCAAATTATGAATGATCTGGAACACAGCTGTTCATCAAACCAGATATCCCCTTTGCTATTCAGTAAGAATGTCAGCAAATCAAAATCAACTTAATTCAAATACTCTCCTTTTCATAATTCACCTTGAATGCATGAGATAAATTAAGAAAAGGAGAGTACTGAATCAAAAATATGCATTGTAGTTGAAAGACACCCAAAGATGCAATTGGAAGGAAAAACAAGATATGCCAAACACACGAACGAAAAGCCAAAGATTCAGACAGCCTTCAGCGTGGGGTGTGGAACAAATGACTTTCAAATTCTCTCTCTCCAAAATAGTACCATGACTAACAGCCGTCTTAGAACTCTGCTCTGGGACAAGGCGCATCATATGTCAGAGCTAAGTACGTAGTAGGCTTGCAGTAAAAATGATTCATCACAAGATGGGTTTTGGCCAGATATCAACTGCGCCACTTTTAATATACAACTCACAGGTCACTTTAAAGGTATATTCCTTGTAGAGGAGCTCAAAGGACTTGATACCCAGATATCTCATTTAACAAGCATTTAAAAAAATGCAAACAACATCCTAGAAACAGAGAATCAGGAACTGGACTTAAAGGGATAAGACACTCAACCCAATACAACTCAGATCTCATGAATCCATACAGTACTTCTGTAAGCTAAACAGTGAGCAAGAATGTTTATATCTTACAAGAGAATAGGGTGGTGGTAGGGACAGAAAGAAAGAGGCAGATGAGAGTGACATTTAGAAGGTAGTTCCATGAAGACTCACTAATTAATTACATGTGGAAAATGAATAGGAGGAAGGGGCATGGGCATTCCAGAAAGATGACTGAGCCACCAACACCTAATAAAAAAGCACGAGGGCACAGCAGGTTTGTGGAAAAAGATGTAGGACTGGGGTCTGCAGGGTCGTCTGGATGGAGTCACTTACTAGGCCACGGGGCCCAGGTGCTGTGGGCATGGGTTGACTGTGAGCCTGTCTGGAGAACTAAGGCTTGGGAGTCCTCGGTATAGAGGGGTATTCTATCCCAACTTTCACCAAAGAGATGGGATACAGCATGAGAAGAGGGCTGGGGGAGGCTTTTCAGAGGCAGACTAGAAAGAGAAACCCAAGAACACAGTAGGACTGGCCAGGAAGGACTCAGGAGAACAAATAGTATGCAGTGTCCTGGAGGCTGAGAGAGCAGATTTCAGGAAGAAATGATCAACATTGTAAAGTGCTACAGAGAGTTCCAATAATCTCAGAATCGAACAGCATCTACTGCACTTGGCAATGTGCAGGTCGCTGGTGGCATAAAGGGGGCTGAGTGGCTGATGGAAAGGGAGGGAGTAAAGACTGTTAACTTGTAAGTGGGAGTTTATGCATATATGACATACAGAGGGACATAATAGACACTGGGGAATCCACAAGATGGGGTGAGGGTTGGGTGGTGTGGGGTGACAAACTACCCATTGGTACAACGTTCAGTATTTGGGTGATGGTTCACTGGAAGCTCACATCCCACCACTATGCAATGTATCCATGCACAAACCTGCACATGTACCCCTGGATCAATATTTTAAAAAAGACTGTGTTAACCAGCTTTGGGATGGGGGAAGATGGGGACCAGGAAGACAGCATGGAAATGAGGATGGTTTTTAACATGGGAAAGACCACAGCATGCTTCTAAGCTAAGAGGAAACACGATCTCATTGTGGGTGTTAGAAGGACAAGGCCCAAAGAGAAGGTGGAGGGAGGAAAGTTAGGGTGTGCTGAGCTAGGACAAGCAGGACAGATGGGAGGTTTCAGGGGCCCAGGGAGGACACAGGCATGAGTTAGGCGGATGCTGCTGATGCTCCTCAAACTCATCCCACACATAGAGCCCAGCCCTCAAGCTCTCATTCACTTCTCATCCAAGCCACTTGCTGGGTCCCCACTGCCCTTAAAATAATGTCCTATTTCTTCCCCAAACACAGGCCCAGTATGCTCTATTCCCCAACCACCTCATCTCCTTCCACTCCTCAGCTTCAGCCTTATGGTTCCATATAGGAAGCTCTTTCCCTCTCCTATGCCTTTTCTACCTATGGCTCCTATGGCGTTATCTCTTCCAGGAAGTCCCTGATCCAGGGTTGGATTAAAGACCTCTCCCTAGATCTCACAATAGGCTGTGCCTCCTTCCTGCCTTTGCACCCACCACATAGCACAGCTTAAGCTGCTTGTATCTCCATCCGCCTATTGGACACAACAGAGCTCCTTCAGGCGGGAACATTCACCTCTGTCTTCCCCCTCCTAGTAGGTCCTCAGTGCACATGCTAGGGGTAGGGTGGGGAAGGGCGATGAATCAGTGGCTTCTGAGTGTGAGGCTGGATGGACAGTTCCTCAAATCCCAACTTACTGAGAATCCAGATTCTACTAGTCAGTCCTTTGTACACAACTATTTTTATAAAAGCATACACAGATCTAGAGTAGACACTAGGAGAGTTCTACTCCACAAGAACTAAAAGACATGAAATATAGCACTTTGATGAGCTAGAAAGGAAAATAAGCCATAACATTCTCATGGCTAGAGCCAGATTTCAACAGTAGCTCCTGGCAATGTGTGTGTAGACACACATTGGAAATCCAGCTGAGGCCAGAGATGGTGTCCAACCTCCTGAGGTTCCAACCTTCCAACCTTCTTCCTTTCTTCCAACCAGAACAGGTTGAGTGTCCTTTGCTGTTCCTGGGGATACCCAAGTTACCCATCAGCTAAAAGGCCCCCAAGCCATCATTGACAACATCTTTAAACCCAGCAACAGGCCTGGGTCGCCCGTGCACTGCTGACCTCTCTCTCTGGCTGTGCAGAGAGACCTTTGCAGCCAGAGCACACTAAGCCTCCAGAGTCCTCCGCAATTTAGCCTGGCCCATCCCTCTGCAGTCCTGGAGATGCTGAACCCACAAACAGAATTTTCCCAAGATCCCAGTCCTGTTTCTGCTTCCCACTTTGGTCTCTCCAACAAAAACAAGTTCTTGGCCACAATCCCAGCTCAGGGTCTGCTAGGGAAGGGGGTGCTGGGATACAGCCTCTGTCAAGCATGTCTTTCCTCTGATATTGAAACCAGATCCCACAGCTCCCAGATGCCAATGGAATGCATTTAAGCCTCTTTCAAAAAGCTACGCTGTCCTTTCTTTTTGGAGGGCTAGAGAGATAAGTGAGCAACTAGCGGCAGCCACAAGGAGGGGCCGAGCCATCTGAAAAGACATTTCCTGCAAGGCTTCTTCCACCTTCCTTGTGCAGCTTGTGCTGATGGTGCATCTGCCCCACTGACAAAGGCAACTCAGGCCATCGTCAATTCTGGGATGTGTCACCAGTCCCCAAGCTGTCACAGTAACAGACAGACCAAAGGACCAGCCACAGGGAAGATGAGCAGGGCCTCTGCTCCACCACACACACACCCCACCACAGAAAGACAGTTTCACATAAAACCAAGTTCCAGCAGCCCAGCACTCTAGGATGGCAGATGTGACTCCTCAGGCTATAATATGGATTTCATGAGGCTCCAGATTTTTTTTTGGGCAGGGGAAATGACTTTAAAGCGAAATAAAACAGGAACAATACTACACAGAACTTCCTGGCTGCAAAGACAGTCAAATCTAAGTCTAGGAAAGTACATGCCTAGCCTTCCCTGCCTCTAACTGTGGCTGCTCGTTGACAAGACCACTGCCACTGGACCGAAGGCCTGGTTAGCTGAGACTTACTGATTCATCTATCCACAGGCGCTACACCCCCACCTCTCCATGTGCGCTCTTTCAGAAAGGCGGCTTTTCTGCTCTTGCAAGGTAATTCCCAACTCTTAGGTTCATCTAACACACAAAGCCGCCCCAACCTTCCTCAGGCACAGACATTGATAAAGTGACAAGTTTTAGCTCCTCTGTCCCCTGCCCACAAAAATACCTAAATAAATAAGTTACAAATAATCAGAGACCAGAAGAGATGGGGGGTTGTTTCCAGTGCCAGCCCCATAAATGTGACCCAGGGTGCTTTTTACCAAGTTCCTTCTCTAGCTCACCAAGGACCTGGAGGTGGGTCTGCCAGCGGCCGCTCCCTGCACTCCCCTTCCCAGCTGGTACCTCCCGCTCACCCACACCTGGGTACTCCACATCTCTATACTTTTGTGCGTGTTCCTCTCTGTACCAAGAAGGCCAATTCTCCTTCTTCTCTGGATAATTTCTATTAATTCACCAGACTCAGCAGAGGCCGTCCCTCCCTGCAGGAGGCCATCCCTGATTCTCCCCACTCCAGCCCCATCTATGCCAGGCCTTTGCCTCTGGGGAGCCACAGCACCCTCTAAAGAGAGTACCACCAAATCATTGATAACCGATCATTTCCATCAGCCAGAGATAAATATCTGCAGAACGCCCATCAGGCATGGTATGACAACAGAGCTTCCCACAGTACCAACAACTCCCACTGGGTCCCCAGCACCCAGAAAGGGAAGACATATCCAATGTACCGCAATCAGATGAAAGTCAGTGGGGAAACGTGCCTCAAATACTTATTAACCCCTAGTACTAGAGGTCTAGCTGCTGGGATTATTCCTAGATCCTCTGTGACTTCTCTGACCATGTCACCCACTAACCTTCCCAGTGGACCTTCTGCTCTGAGCAGGCCTGGCCTTCTGCACTCTTGTAAATGCCAGTGACTTTTCTTTGAGCTACTGGGTCTGCGGCTCCCCCAGGCTGAAATGCCTTCCCTACACCATTCTTTCCTTTGTCCATCCAAATCCCCAGTTACTAAAAAAAAAGGAGAAAAATTTAAAGGGGGTTAAATGTTCTTTAAAAAAAAAAAAAAGAGAGTCCCACATCCTCCCTGAAGCTCTTCTAAAAAATAGGCTCACACTGTTCTCTCCCAACTGAACTGCAAAATAAAATTATTAACATATACAATATCACGTTTTAGGCATCACTTGTCTTAATATGGTACAGTAGAAAGAGCACTAGGCAATCGGGCGCGGTGGCCCACACCTGTAATCCTAGCACTTCAGGAGGCCAAGGCAGGTGGATCACCTGAGGTCAAGAGTTCAAGACCAGACTGGCCAACATGGTGAAAACCCATCTCTACTAAAAATACAAAAATCAGCCAGGCATGGTGGCGGGCGCCTGTAATCCTAGCTACTTGGGAGGCTGAGGCAGGGGAACTGCTTGAACCCAGGAGGCAGAGGTTGCAGCCATTGCACTCCAGCCTGGACAACAAGCGTGATACTATCTCTAAATAAATAAATAAATAAACAGCGAGCACTAGGCTTCAGCCTAGAAAATGTGATTTCTATTCCTTGTTCCCCATGAAATGATTCTGGGCAGGCTGTCTCTCTGAGCCTTGGTGTCTCCTCTGTGGAAAGGGTAAATTAATGCCCTACTTACCTCACAGGGTTTATTTTCAGACTCCAATGAGGCAAAGTTGTTAAAGTCTTCACAGCACACAGAGCTTGTTTTGAGACTCCGATGGAACAAGATGTGAAAGAACTCACATTTGAAAGTCTTTTGCAAATGCAACGAAATGATATGATGACCCAACAGTATTCTTGTGGTAAGCCCTTTGAAGGCAGGATCCATGCCTTGATTCTCATTTACTGTCCCATCGCTCCACACCTAACGGAGTGCTTATGCATGGAAGGGGCGACATTCAACACCCATGGACTCTAGAGCTTGAATGCCTATTAATGTTATGATCTGGAATATCTCCATTACAAGCTCCTTTCCACTGGGCTTAAACAAAATACACTTTCCTCTTTTGTACCCCAGAAAAAAGGTCCAGTAGTCTTTTATGAAATGGCTGTCTACGGCGAACCCCTTTGGGATACAGTCACAACCCTCAACATGGCTGGAACATCCTGTATTTGGCTCCAACTCTATGAGGGCCAGCACATCCCTGATCCTGCTCTCCATTTTGGCCTTCCACTTAATTCCCTCCCAGGGTCTTCAGACACAAATCCGTATGAGGCCTCTAAAGACATCCTAAATTCTGTAAGCCCTCTGCAAATAAGATCTCACCCTCTGAAAACACCAGTATAATTGTTCTCCTATGTAAGGAAGGGGCCTCTATATTTTTAGTTTTCTTCCCATACAACAAACACTATTAATACCATCGTACTTTCTCTAGAGATGATATGGATTAGACCAAACGGAAAGTTACCATGGCTACCGCAGTGTTATTTTTGGTATGAGAAATTCATGCCAAGGGAAGCAGTATACATGGTCAAGAATTGGAGCTTTATTTCCTCTTTGCTATCAGGCAATCAATCCCAATTTAATTTTGAAACTCTAATTGCAAAGGAAACTAATTATGAGCAGCAAGATCTGAAACCCCTAATTAAAGTGCGAGTCAATAAAGCAATTCGGCATTATCAATTGGGGTGCCACTGGCAGGATGGGGGATTAGGTACAAGCAGATTTCTTTCCCAAGTGAGTAGCTAAGCCAAATAAAAGAGGGAGACTCATTTTGAGGGTGCAGTTAGGGAACCCTAAGTTGGGACTGAGGGCTACAGTTTCCAGCGAGTGAGCAAGGTCAGGACTTCTCTCTGTGCTATGAAGAGTTTGACAAACTGGGAATGGAGTAGGAAGTCTGGCTGGAAAGAAGAGTGTTTCTACCAATAGTCAACCACTGAGAGTGGCCATAGTGGCGAGGGAGAAAGTGGACAAGCTGAAGGACAGCAGGTTCCAACTAAGCCCATATATTAAGTGGCCTTTTCTACACATTATGCAGCCTTGGGGCTGTAACTGCAGACAAGCAGGGGTGCCCAGACAGAATCTCATCCCTCAGACCCAGATATTTATAGGCTGACTCCCTCATATACCCAATGCTGAGTTGCACTTTTCTGAATTAGCAGAAGTTGGCTTGTGGAAGGACTTCTGTTAGAGTGAAATCTACTGCCAATCCCTGAAGTGCACCATACCCTTTGGGACCTCCCAGTCTATCTTGGAAGCTTTAAAATACTGTTAATGGCATGACGTCATCTGCCCCACACTAGAACGATCCATATTTAGGCCAGAAACCACATGGACCTCGCATCACTCCACTGGGCTCCAGGACAGAAAGGGGCTCGAGTCAGGAAGGGAACGCTTCTAACTGATAATTACTCATCCTCCATCAAATTTCTTGACAAAGGGACAAAGATAAACACTCCCACCAGAGAGCAAAATTGGCGGAAGCTCATCCTTTCCCCACTCTGCATATTTTTATGCAGAAAGGTTTCCTCCCACTAACAGATAGTTTTTCTGATTTTTTTAAAAAACATTGAGAAGAAGGAAGCATCATAACCCTGTTGCAGCTTTTTCAAAGGTAATGCACAAGCCAGTCCCACAGGAAAGGGAGCTCTGCTTCAGGGAGGGAAGGATTCCTTCAGAGCTTTCAGAGTCTAATTTCCCAGGAATAAATGAGGTCCACAGGCAGGCTTGGGCCAACAGGCTTTTTCCAAGGCAGGCAAACCCCAAGATCAACGAAAGCCTATATTAATCTTAATTCCTAGTGCGTCACAGGCAGGCAACACAGAACACAGGCATCGGCTTGAATTAGCTAAAGGAGGTTCTCTGAATATTTTTATCAAAATAGTGTATTGACATACAAAGCTCTTGGCACTGGTGTCTTACAACAAATGTTGAAATGTGAGCAGTAAAGACAACAGTTCTGAACTCTGAGATGTTTTGAAACCTGGCTGCAATTTGAAAGAAAATATTTTGTGGCTTCTGTACATTATATACATTATTGATATCTAATGGACCAGCAGGATCAACAGAGAAAAGGGTTCAGTCACCTTGCATTCATTACAACTGAAGGAAGAGAGACAGCGACAAAAAAGAGAAAGAAGAAAAATAGCTCTGTCTTATTGAGCTACTTTAGCATAAAATTTCAGCCTAAGGAAAACAGGCTGAAAAACAGCTTCAGCCCAAAACAGACAAGGAGCCCGCCCCAATCTGTGCCACTGGGCTCTGCTTCCAGGCGAGGTATACCACTAGGGGCTTTTGAAGACCCGCCAGTCAAGGAGAGCACCTCTGTTTTTACAACCAGCAAGCTGCAAACTTTTTCTATTGCCCTTTAAGAAACTAATGCTTTCAGGGCCCCCCGAAAGAGTTATACATGTACTTTATTTCCAAACCAAACCTACCTTCACTCCAATGAAAGACTTGCGGTGATAGAAGCAGCACAGAGCTGCCGAGAGGGCGTGGAAAGCATTGCATTCCTTAGGCATCTTTCGGTCTTCAGTCCCGGGGAACACACACTTTCTTTAGGGTTAAAATAAAGGGGGCTTCAGATGTAAAAGCCCTAGCCCACCACAGCAGCTGTGCTGCTTCTGCCCAAGAAGCCAGGGAAGTCAGCAGGCAGGGGAGTGAGTCGGCTCCTTCTCCTGGGCTAGTCTGGGACTTTTCCCCTCTGCTGAAGCCAATACGATCCACTCGCTCAATTCTTGCAGGCTGGTGTCCAGCCTGCCATGCACACAGTGCCAGAAATTCTCATGTGACCAGACTTGCTTTCTGATGAAATTCTAACCCCTCTTAGGAGAGGCCTTAGGCTTTAGCTGTCCCCTCAATTTAGAGACCAGGCAGAAATCATTAGCGTCCGCCTTCCCGCCCCCTAGTATTTTCTTCTGAGGCTGAACTGTACCATGTAACCTGCTCCTAGTGGTTCTGTTTGCTTGTCACTTCAGCACCCAGGTGTCTAAGGAAGCAGGGCAAGTTGTACATATCACACCACCTTGTTATGAACAGAGGCTCCTTTGAGTAAAGGAGGTGGCCTCAAAGTGACTTTCCCTAGGAGCAATCCTAGATGTCCTAAGTAACCCAGGCAGGATCCCCTGTCCTCACTCTCCCAAGCCCACCTCCAGAGCTGTTTATTTTTAATTAAGATGCTCCTGGCAGCCAGTTTGCAACTGATAACATTGGCACAGCCATCACTATTGGCAAAGCAATATTGCCTTTTGGGTTTAATTAGCAAGTCTGTCAGCAAACACCCAGAGTGCCTTATGCCCTCCCACCTGGCTGTGCAACCTGTTGGGAGGATGGGGACTATGTACCTCCTCCTGACTCAACTGTTTGTCCTACGCCCTCCTTTAAATCCTTCACTTTAATTACTTGTCACCTCTGATTACCCACTTTGCGTAACCTAGATCCTGCACACAAACCTCGCATCCAACGCAGCCAGGCAAGGCCCTCCTGGATTCCCTGCAACGTGAGCCCTCTACCCCTACCAAGAGCCGCATAACCTTTAGGGAAAGCTAATTGCTTTTCCTCTTTCATTCCAGTTATAGTGGGTGCTCCACGAATCTTTTTCATTTTTTAAAATCAAATCCAAGTTTCTGCCTGTCGCTCTTCCTCTCGTATCCTACTGCTCCAAATACTAACTTTTTGTGGCTTCGGCCACTCAAAACTGGAATGTGTCCTGAAGCTTTCTACTGCACACAGGCAGAAACTTGTAATGAGGAAGAAACAAGACCTATTCAGTCCAGAAAGGAACAATACCAGATGGGGCATGAGGGAGGTATGAGAAATATCCAATGGGATTAGCATCAAATTCTCAAGAGACCTTGGCCTTTGGACTAGGCCAAGTCTGCTTGCAAAAATAGGAGATTGTTTGTTCTGGGCCCAGTGAGCAGGTATGGAGCAGGTTTGTTCTGGGCCCACAGTCACACGCCCATGTAAGGGCAAGGGCCTGGCCTAACCAATGTGTAGATATGGGGATGGAGCTGCTAAGTGAGGTTCTATCACCACAGGCCCAAGCGTGGGCGATGATTTCCTTTCTGCTGCTTCAACTGCTTTCCTCCCTCACTCTTCCTCTCTGACTCTGGAGGTCTGGTCTACAGTCCTGAGGACTCCCAGGCCACAGAAAGTCCACCAGGAACCTAGAAGGAAGCACCAAAAGTGGCAGAACTCAGAAGGGTTTTCTGAGTTGAAAGAGCTCTTGAAGACTGTCTGGTCAGTGGGTCCTCCAAGGTTTAGCACTGCACCTGTGAGGAAGTGTTTTCTGGCTTGCCCTCATTTCTGTTAGATGGGGTTCAAAGGGTAAGTGCATGTGAGCAGCCAGGCCCAGGTCCCAGCAGTTCTGTGGCCATGACTCATCAATCAAGCCTTTAGCCACCACAGAAGGGGCCATTTTTACCTGGTATTCTCCTTTGAGAGAAAATAACAATTCCTTAGCTAAAAACCTCCCCAAGAGGCTAGAAAGGTACCATTCCAGGCTGGGGAAAAGGGAGGGGAGCAGTGCCTGAAATCCTGCACAGAAATTCAGTGAGATTAATCAGCCAAGAGCTTTCGAAGCCCAGGCACCCTTCCCCAAGAAATTATGAATGCAATGCATTCCTGAAAGTAATATGCAAATACCTCAGACATGTAAATCACACAGAATTAAAAATAAAGTGCTCCAGAGCCAGGGTAAAAACAAAATCAAAGACACTTAGGCCACTCTGGAATCACAGCTCTGGTTACCTGAGGATTTCTCTGTTTATTCTAAGAAATATCTCCAAAATACCCAAAGAATTTGTTCCACTAGTATTAAATAATGGACTAATCTTATTAGGTAACTGTTTTCTAAGCACTTTTATTTTTATTCCACACCAAAAATAATTTCTGAAGCAGCACTCAAAGGTTTTAATCAATTTTCTCCTGAAACGGTCAAGGAGAGAGACTAAAATAACGAGTTGTTTTTGTAACTGAAGATGATAATTGCATGAATTCTCAAAGTGTCCTTCACTGACTTGTTAAGCTTTAAAACATCACCTATTTACACTAATCAATTCCTCCCATTCTCCCCACAATGATTATTCTAGTTACAAAGAAACAGAGGACTAGACCAGTATGCCACTCAGCAGAGAACAAAGGGCTAGGGACTCCAACCTCAGACTGCAGAACCTGGTATCTGATCATATAGAAACACAAATAGATATTTAAATGTCTTATGATTAAATCTGTTACACAGCCCCGTGAAAGGGCTGTGACCTGGGGCAGTGGGCCACTTTCTGATGATCTGGTACATGGAATTGGGGACTCATCAAATTTGGATGCAGGGCTTTCTAAACACCAAGCCCGCTTGGGGACAGAGGAGGGCATTTCTTTTTTCTTTTTCTTTTTTTTTTTTTTTTGAGATGGAGTTTCGCTGTTTTTACCCAGACTGGAGTGCAAGGGCACGATCTTGGCTCACCGCAACCTCCGCCTCCTGGGTTCAAGCAATTCTCCTGCCTCAGCCTCCTGAGTAGCTGGGACTACAGGTGCGCACCACTATGCCCAGCTAACTTTTGTTTTTAGTAGAGACGGGGTTTCACCTTGTTGACCAGGATGGTCTCGATCTCTTGACCTTGTGATCCACCTGCCTCAGCCTCCCAAAGTGCTGGGATTATAGGCGTGAGCATTTCTAAGGAACTCCCAGGGACTGAGGAAGGGAGGGGCCCAGTCAGGCAGCTCTGAGCTCTGGAAAAGGTCCCGAAGGGTGAGCACCACTACGCCTCTCTGACTGCCTGGAAGGCCTGCCCCTCGGCACCGAGGGAAATAGCTGTGATTAAAGCCAGGGCTGGGAAGCCAGGTAGGTCCTTGAAGGAAACCTCCATTAGCTCAGGTCAAATGTTGCCCATCCCCTAATTCAAAAAGAGGGTTAAAGCAAGCCAGAGGAAGACCCCTGCATAAGCACTGCCCTCAATGCCAGTTTTTCCTTGGACAGCCCTAATACTAACCTTCCCCGTTTAGTAACCATGGAAACAGGAGCTGCCTGCCAGCCATATTCAGCAGACACATGCTTCCTGTTGGCAGCAGCCCCTCAGCTGAGAAGGGCCAAGAGAGTGAGTGCAGAGTGCTTTTCCCAAAGCGCCACGGCTCCCGCTAGAAGGTCAGGCTCCCAGTGAGGTGGACCCTCTCTCTGCCAAGGCACGGAGGGAGACGGCGGGAGAAAGACATGCCTGCCAGGTACCTGCTTTTCAGTGTTTCAGCACATCTGGAACACAATACTGCCCATAGCCCCAAACCCTCCCCAAAGCCCCCCAGAATCAGGGCATCAAGGCTTATACTAAGGCACTCTTGGGCTCTGTCAAGCAGCCCCATGGACAGTGACTGCCCATGGCTAAGGACAGTAACTCACCCCAGGCTTCAAGGCCTGGCTTGTTCCTGCCTAAAGGGATGTCAGTCAGGGTGAACACCAGTCATCATGATCAAAACAGCTCAAAATATCTTGTGGCAACTACTGAGATCCTTGATCCTACTCCCTCTCCCCCAAAGATCAGTGCTTTCTGGCTTTTTGCTTCCCCTAAACACCAGTGATCTGGCTCTCAGTAAACAAAGACTAAATGAGCTTTAATGAGATAGGGCATGAGGCTGATGGAATCAGCTCCATCTCTCCTCATGCCATAGGAAGTAGACAATGATTAGCCTGGACCTTGCCCGGCCTAGCACCAGCCTGGTGTCACAGGGAGGAGACCCTCTGCATATTTGGCTCCCTAGGCAAAAAAGGAGGCAAGCCTAGGCAGAAAAGGAGGCAAGCTGATCTGCAGCCCTGCTCCTCAAGACTTCTCCAGTACCTACCCTGTCTCTGCCTGATTCTGAAAGAATAAGCCAGGAGCCCAGACACTTTCCCACAAAGAGCGAGAGGGCCTCAGGGAGAAGAGCTGGGAAACCAGGGAGGACAGGAGGAGGACTTTGCGCAAGAGGTCAGCTCCTCTTCCAACCAGGCTGAGTAGCTATGGAAGCTGTCAAAGACAGTTCCACACATTTCCCTATATGCAAATCTGATTGATTTCTTGCTCCAGAAGGGAATGCAAACGAGACTCTGGCCCCCTTTGTGTATTGCTGTGGACAAGACGTTTGCCTACCCTGATGAACAGAGGGTGCATTCAGCAGTGTTTGCTGTACATATCCGGGTTTGACAGTTTCCCCAGATTCCTCAAGGGGATGAAAGTATGGCTGTTAAATGGTCTCTATCCGGAAGCAGTATTGATCTGCCTAGCACACAAACAGACACTAAGTACAGCAGATTTCTCTCTGCTGGGCCTTCTGTCTTCCCTTACAAATTTGTTTCTCTACCTAGCTATTAAAATTGTATAACTGAGTAAGTGAAGCTAAATTACGCACTCTGCTCTGTTTTGCTTTCTTACACTATCACACACAATTCTGCCCGTGCACCTCTCTACCACTACCACGCAGTTCCTGGTGTCACCCCAAAAATCCTGTATTACACGAGCTCAATTTTCTGTTTTTAGCATTAAGGCAAAAAAGAAAAAGAAAAAAGAACACATACAGGACATAATCCCAAGCTCTCAAATGGCAGACTCACTATCTGATGATCTTGGCCTTCTCTGAGATTCGATGAAAACCATGGACCCTCCTTCTAGAGCAAAAGACACATACGTGCAATGCTTTAGTATCAGAGCGTGTCCAACCTGCCTTATTTTGTTGTTGTTGTTCCGTTTTGTTCTGTTTTAGGCATTTAACAGCCTGAAGCCATGGGGTTGGTTTTTTTTTTTTTTTTGAGACGTACTCTCAATCTGTCACCAGGCTGGAGTAAAATGGCATGATCTCGGCTCACTGCAACCTCCTCATCCTGGGTTGAAGTGATTCCCCTGCTTCAGCCTCCCAAGTAGCTGAGATTACAGGCACGTGGCACCACATCAGCTAATTTTTTTTTTTTTTTTTTTTTTGTACTTTAGTAGAGATGGGGTTTCACCATGTTGGCCAGGATGGTCTTGATCTCCGGACCTCATGATCCGCCCACCTTGGCCTCCCAAACTGCTGGGATTATAGGCATGAGCCACCATGCCTGGCCAAAGCCATGGTTTTTAGTTTCTGTCTCTAGTGACAAGTGGAAAAGAGGGATGAAGGGACTTTACTGGTCCAACTAGAAACAGAAACTAAGAACCAATTCTCCCTCTTGGACACCTCTGCTTCAGGGGATTCTTGTATCCACTAAAGCCCATCCATATACCCCTTGGAGTCTTATCCATCCATGATGATTCACCACCTACTTCCCAAGATTCCATTTCTTCTACACTTACTATGCAAACAATTGCACCTGGAGCAATCACTCACTTCCCCTACCATCTCAGCTCCTGGGTTTTCTTTGCTGTACACTTTTCTCTTTCCCTTTCCTTCCACTTTTGGTAGGCATGAGCTATGTGAGCAACTAACAGGCAAACACCACAAAGCCCTTCAGAGGTCCCTCCCATGCAGAGTGCTACAGAAATGGGCAGAGGGGCATGTCCAGGGCCCTCTGGAGGCCTTACCAGCCAGGAACAGCTGTCTCTCTCCCATCTCCACTGTCTCACAAGCACCTCTGTAAAATGGCATCTTCCAAAACTGAGCTGTGAGACAGACATCCGCTCATCTTCAAAACGGCTCTGCAACACACCCTGGAGGTAGGAGACCAGCAGGAGAGCCACGACGGGTTCCAAGCTTCACCGCCAGCTAGCTGGGTGACCTTCGGAAATTAACTAACTTCCTTGAGCTTCAGTTTCCTCCCCAAACTTACCAGGTTATTGTGAACATCAAGAGGGATATCACATGGAGGCCCTGGCACCCAACACACAGTAGGCAGTCAACAAACGTGAGCTTCTTTACCCCTGTGAAGGGAGGGGCAACAGACCCCATCTTCCCCACTGTGCTCGCAGGGCACAAGCCCACCCACATGCTGGGCTACAGAAACCATGCCTGTAGCCATGAGAAAAGGGTAGACACCCACCCATGCCATAAGCCACTGACCAACGGCTGGCTCCCAGCTGGTATACTTAAAGCTGATATAATAAGGAGACTTTTAAGAGCTTTTAGCCTTAAATTATATGTTACTCATTAAATTTTAAAACTGCTTATTAAAATACCACATATGGTTTTACTTACACTTGCTCAGATGTCTCAGGATTTTCTACTCCAGAGTCTGTCATGTTAGGAGTTGTTTAACAGGTGGCAGGTGTTTACACAGCCCACGTGATCCTAATCCTCCTGGGTCCATCGACAGCTAGCTCTCCATGTACCACCCTTGTCTGAGCCACTCTGACTGGGAATCCTGTGGGTTCCCTCTGCCTATGGGGCCTGGGTGGTACCCCTCCTTTCCCACTGCCTTGGGACGAAGCTGGCTGCAGAATCGGACTACAGCCTCAGTCCTGATTGGATGCCCTACAAGATCCTCACTCCTCTAGCCCCACCGCCCCCTCCCCTGGCCCTGCAATTCAGCCCTGGGAACGCATCTTCCATGTGGGTTTGGCATCCCCAGAGAACCACTTCCCATATGCCGGATGCCTTCATACTTCCCTGGCCTGTATTACTGGGTTGTCTGATATCAACCATTCCTAGAACTATAGCAGTGTCTGGTATAGCTCCTTGGATGCTGTGACCCCTCTGCCTGCCCTCACTAGACTTTCTGTCTGTGTCCTCCCAGACTGCCTTCTGCCTAGACTTCCTTCTCTCAAGCCCCTGATGGCAAGAATCTGCCAGTTACAGCATATTTTTCCAAAACCACGCATCCCCATGCCCACCCAGCAAGGCTGCCAAGTGCCTGAGTGGATAAACCAGCCTGCAAGGGATCACCTGCCTAGGAAGGCAGGAATCTAGGGGCAGAGGGCGGGGTCTGCACTAGGTGAGAGGTGGAGTCAGCAGTAACCCCACCCATTCCAGCCTGGAGAGAAAATGGCCTTATCAGTCGCTTTTCTGCTGTCAAACAAATTCTAGCCATGTAAACAAACTATTTCAGTGGGAAAATATCCTTTTTTCATGGTCATAAGCTGATCATGGGCATTACCATCTGAGTGATGTACTGGATAATTCTGCAACCTGCCAAAGTAGCTGAGAATCAGCCCAGATTAGGAATTCTGAACCTAGAGGTGGACTGGGGCTTCCATGAGCCACTAGAAACCGTATACAAACTGTTGTGTTCATTGAGGAGAGGGGTTATTACTTTTACCCAACCTTAGAGTCATGTGACCAAAAAATTCCTTCTGATCCAGAAAGATTTGTGGCTCGTGGGAAGGAAAGTAAAAAGACTCTGGTGATCACGGAAGTGAGTGAGGACTGATAAAGCACCCTTGGCTGGCCAACATGCAAATTACTCAGGCCATAGCAGGGATGTGGTTGCTATGGGGGAATAGACAGCCTTGGGGCGAGTATTGCAGTTCCTCACTGCTTTAACCAGCAAGGGAACCTCTTCACTCTGCAGGTGGAGGGACCTTGTTTGCATATTATACTTAGGTTAGTAAATTCAAAGAGCTACAAGTTTGACTCTCAACAACCCCTCCTCACCAGACTTCAGAGATGCACTGAAGAAGCTAGCAGCAGTTACAGACATTGTTTCACCTCACTCACCCTGTGTGCAAGGTCTCCAGGAGCCGGCATTTCTACAGAGAACTTCTACCATAGTGTCCTATTTCATACGCACACTAGGAGAGGAGTATTATTTCTCTATTTCACATGTGGGATCAAACAGCTCTTAAAGTTAATGATTAAAACAACAATGAATCAGAATGTCTGGCTCTATCTGGTGTGATGAGGGAAGCATAGAGAACACCTTGTCACCAGAAGCGCTTTATCTTACGTAAATCTGAAAGGCAAGCCTCTCACCAACCAAGGGACAGATACTCTTGGCAACACAGACAGCAGGTCACATCTGTAATAGTCCATCAGAAATCCTAGCCCACTCACAGCTGAAAAGGAAGGGCAGGGCTGGGGCAGATGGATGGTGACGTCACAATCTGAGAAGAACGAGGAGGCAACAAAATCTTACTGCACAAGAAGGGCTAAGGGACCACCTTTGTCATATATCGAAACACAAACAGCACCCTTCCTCTACAGGAAGAGGCCGACTCCGAGGGTTCTGCACATGGAAGGACCTCACTGACTGCTGGCCAGTTTTTTCACTTCCTAACGTTCAACTGCCAAGCACAATGCTGTCCACAGGAATGACATCCAGAAGGCCAACATCTGCCCTTCCTGGTGCCAAGGTGGGGACAATGAATTCCTTTTGCCAGTGGCTCAAGGATTTGAGTATACTTTGCAATGTATACCCAAATGGGTAGAAGGGCTGGGTGGAAGAAAGGAGAATTACTAGGGAGGGCAGCAGAAACCCATCTGGGTAACTCTCCAGGAACACCAGGCCTCCTGGTTGGGTCACTTGTGATAAGATGTGGGAATCTGTCCAAGGCCAAGCTCTAGATCATCAGGGATCCCCAGCGCCTCTGGACACCCCCACCTCCGGCCCATAACTTCTCTGTAACAGCAGTGAATCTGGCAAACTTGGAGGCAATGGGTATCTACTACATAAATCAGGTGGTAGATAAACTAGGGAAAGATGGGGCTAGGACTTGAAGAGATTATTATTATTTTGCAAAACTTACTATTCATGTGTCAACATTTTATATATGTACCCTGAATAGGTAGAGATAATAGAAATAGAGCAGAATATACTTCTGATCCTAAAAATGTAGGGGGGAAAATTGTAGAGATAGCAGGTGGTGGCTATTATATTTAAAAGCTTTACTGAGTACCATGTGTATTCATCCTTTTAATGGCTATGTGAGCCAATCAGAACACTGAACACTGAATGGCCCAAGAACAACATGAAACCAAGCAGAGTCCTTCCCTGAGATTTTTCAAACTGGGGCTTTTCCCCTTGGACCACAAGCTTTAAGACTATAAGCCTAGAGCAGACCACAGCCACTCCCCCACTGCATGAAGAAGCTGATGGAAGAGAATGAGGCCAAAGTGCTGAGAGAAGCAGATGCAAGAGATTTAAAGTCCTAATGACGTTTTCCTTCCCAGACGTAGTCATCAACCCAGGCCGCTCCACCCCTGCCTGCCCAGAGGTAAGTTTCCTAGCTCACGCCATCAATGTATGTTTACAGGCTCACCTTATCAGTGTGAGATTAAAACTTGAGATGGAGATGTAACATACTGTGTTGGGCTCTGTTAAAGATTATGTGTATAAAATGTGATCTCTGTATCTGAGAAATGCTGCAAGGAGCCAACATGAACTGATGTTACATGAAAACATGCATATTATACACCCATTAATAATAGGGTTGTACACTCCTGTGTCAGCAATGAATGGAAATTAATGGTGTTTGGCAATCTCTTCCAGGGACTTCCATGAAAGAACTGACCTGTGTTGAGTTTTCAAGGATAAAGATGATGTGAATTTGCCTCTAGGAAGAGGGAGAGGGATTCATGTTGTTGGAATGTCCTGTGCCACTGGTGTAGGAGTGAGTCCTGCTCCCACGCCCAGCACCTCCCAGCCAGGGAAAAGCACAAACCAACTGCACTCTCAGCCCTGCTTACGTGGCACCAGGATGTTTCCAAAAGGCTATTCTATGTGGAAGGCAACAGGACCCTATTCAGAGGTACTGGCTGAGACATTCCCTTACTGAGGCCAGGTGAACTTTTCCAGGTACAGTCACCTGGGAGGGCAACCCTGATTACTTCTTTCTACGTCAAAGGATGGGACATTTACATCATCTCCAAATTACATTTGAATCTTCCCAAATGTGCTCCTTAGACAGTCCTTAGGTGGACGTGGCCTGGAAGTTTGGGAGCCCCTGCTTTCAGTCTGTGTGGGCCCATAGGGGTTTCCTTCTCCCCTTGCTATTATGCTACTTACCCCAGTAAGGAACCCTAACTCTAACCCTGCCCTCCAGGGTTCAGCTACTGAAGCACTCATTAAAATGACCGGTGCCCTTGTCTGTTGGCCCTCATGACCCACGTCTTATTGTCATCATTGGAATGCCTGAATATGATAGGGGCCCACTGAACATCTGGATAGCTCAGGGATTCTCACCCTGGGGTCCACAAACACCTGTAACTAAGACATGCAATAAGTGTGCATGCATATTTCTAGAGACATGGCTCTTATTCATCACATTTGCAGAAAGGTAGGGGCCCTTCCCTCTCTCCCCCAAAATAGTTTGGAACTGCAGAGGCATGAGGGCACAGAAGTTATGCTCCTCACTGGGTGAACCAGCTATGCCGGCCTCTGGCTGAATTAGGGCTGGTTCGCACTTTGGCCCTAAGAGTCATCTAACACTCTCAAATTCTGAACTAGCTGGGATTCCAAACTGGGAGAGGCTTCCAAAATGCAGTAACTCCCAACTCACACCACCTGTACTCTGTTCAAGTAATCCTGAAACCAGCAAGTAAGAGGACTTGACTCTGTTCTGTCAAGAGAAGACAGAGAGGAGGGGACTGAACTAGGATGGGCTCAGTTGGACCACACAGACCCCTTCAAAATATACCCACCTGGGCCTGGTAAAAATAAGTAACCAGCTGGAGTCTGGTGGTCACAGGAAACAGTCCATCAGCTTCCTCATTTCTTCTACACAAAAAGCTCTTTTGAGAGTGTGAATGGGGGCTTTATATAGTAAGTTCTCATCCACAGGCTAATAAATATGTGAAATGGCCTCTCAGACCAGGTTCCTGCAGCCTGGACACTGAGGTCATTCAAGAAACAATTAGATGCCATCTGGAGAGAGCTGGGACTCCAAAGGAAATTGCCTCGAAGGGCCAAACAGCATGCTCTCATTCCCAGGGTCTGACACAGCCTTATCTTCATTCACATAACGGAAGAATGGAGCTCAGCCAGTGAATCCACACTGGGAGCACTGAAGGAGCCAAGGCTGCAGCAATTAATAAAAGCTTAAGGATCAGAGAATGAGCACTTCCAGCCTGCCCCAAGTCAATAAATCCCTCCAACGAATTTATCCCTCGACTGCACTTCCACACTCAAGCAGAGCACCTTACCATAACCCCAGCCTTGGCCTCCCCAAGCTTGGGGATTCCAGAGTTTTAATATAAAGCACTGAGAGGAAAGCCACAATTGCTTCTGGCCCAGCACTTTATAGTGTATGATGAGTAACCAGACCTTTACAGTATATCATGAGGATGACTTAGTTGTGTTACATACAGTTAGTATTTCTGGAGGTGTTGCAATCCACTCCACTAGAACGAACAGCCCCACAATTGAGAGCCCTTACTTTGAGGATGGATTCTCAATTTTTCCCTCATTTTTAAATGAAAGTTTAATGCCTTTTCTATATTAATAGCCAGTCTCTTTAAATGTAAATGCAACTGTTGGGCAAGCTGAGCTGAAAAGTAAACTTTGCTAGAGAAGAAAATATGGATGTAGATAAACAAGAGGGGATTATTTGTGTTTTCATTGTTTCTGCAGCTTTTAGGCTCTTTTTTTGTTACCCAGGCTGGAGTGCAATGGCGCCATCTCGGCTCACCGCAACCTCCGCCTCCTGGGTTCAGGCAATTCTGCTGCCTCAGCCTCCTGAGTAGCTGGGATTACAGGCATGTGCCACCATGCCCAGCTAATTTTTTGTGTTTTTAGTAGAGACGGGGTTTCATCATGTTGACCAGGATGGTCTCGATCTCTTGACCTCGTGATCCACCCGCCTTGGCCTCCCAAAGTGCTGGGATTACAGGCTTGAGCCACCACGCCCAGCCGCTTTTAGGCTCTTAAGTAGCAAGAGACCCACTGGTACAGTGGTGCTCAAAGTGTGGTCTGCAGGCTGGTGGGGCGAGGGTCTTCTGGGGGTCTGAGAGGTCAAAACTTATTTTCATAATAAGGAGATATTTTTTGCCAGTTTCACTGGGTTGACATTTATACTGGTGGAGCAAAGACTATGATGGGTGAATTCCTGGTGCCTCAGCACAAAGCAAGGCAGAGGCGCCAAACTCTACCAGGGGCCCTTGCTTGACTCCCACTGGATCAAAGAATTGAAGAAAAACAGCCAGTTCCACCTAGAAGTCTTTGATGACGCAGTGAGAATTATTCACTTTATTAAATCTGGGCCCTCGAGGACATGTCTCTTTAGTATTCTGTACGATGCAATGGGACATGCACAGAAAACAATTCTGCTGCGTTTCCCAGCACAGAGGTTGTCTGAAGGAAAAGCAACTGTAGAACTGAATTAGGGCCCAACCGGCTGCTTTTTTCTGGAATATCATTTTTACTTCAAAGAATCTCTGACAAACTTGGTTATTCAGACTTGGGTATTTATTTGGCAGCCATTTTCTGAAAAATGAACAAAGTGAGCCTGTTACTTCAGGGAAAACAACTGACAGTGTTTGTTACCAATGATAAAATTCCAGGTTTCAAGTGAATATTAGAATTTTTGAAAACTTGTATTCACCACCTCGAGTTTGACAGCTTTCTATTACTTTATTTTCTGATGAGATCGGTGGTCATATTAATGAACATGAGTTTTGATATTATATAGTGAAATAATATAGTATCAGCTTTCCAATATTTTAATTATTTTCTGATGAGATTGGTGGTCATATTAATGAATGTGAGTTTTGATATTATATAGTGAAACATTTATAAAATCTGCATAACTTGTAAACCAATATTTTTCAAATGGCCAATGCATGATGACAAACTCATGCATGGGTAAAAGATCCATTCAAATTGCAAGACAGATCCATTGAAATTGAATTTTTTTTTCTTTTTTTGAGACGGAGTCTCTCTCTGTCACCCAGGCTGGAGTGCAGTGGTGTGATCTCAGCTCAATTCAACTTCCGCCTGGGTTCAAGCGATTCTCCTGAGTAGCTGGGACTACAGGTGTCCGCCACCATGTCTGGCTAATTTATAGTAGAGACGGGGTTTCACCATACTGGCCAGGCTGGTCTCAGACTCCCAACCTTGTGATTTGCCCACCTCAGCCTCCCAAAGTGCTGGGATTACAGGCATGAGCTATTGTGCCTGGCCTCAAACTGAATTTTAAGGAAATAAAGTAAAACAAGTTCATTGACAGGGTTTCAGAGTCTACACTGCAATTAACCTTTAAGAAACTACAACTTGCTGAGTTCTAGTCTAGTATCAAAGACCAACATCTGCAATGATATGAAAAGGTGATTAAAATACTCCTCCCTTTTTTAACTACACACCTGTGCAAGGCCACATTATTTTAAACTTCAAACAAAATAACATAAAAGAGTGAACACCAAAGCAAATATAGGAATCAAGTTGTGTTCTATCAGACACAAAGGAGATCTGCAAATATGTAAAACAATGACACTCTTACCATAAATTTACATCCACTGATACATAATGGGTTTCTCATTTTAAAATGAACAAACATAACACATGAAATGCTCATTAAGTAAAAGTAAGTTAAATAAACATTTTTAAATATTCCATTTTAATTTCTAACATGATGAATATCAATAGCTAGAAGCTGTATAACACAAACTTTTTAAGGTCCTCGATAATTTTTAAGAAGTCTTCAGACAAAACAATTTAAGAACTTCTGCTCTAATATTTAAGTTACTTGTTTTACATAATTTTGATTGAGCCACAAGTTTTCAGTATCTTATCTACGGAGTAGACTGAGGTATAAAATTACAGGCGTGTTTTCATTTTTATAAGTAACTATCATAAAAACACTATTAGAAAAAAATTAGAAACTGAGAAAAATGTAAGAAATAACAAATAAAAAAAAATCTTTTAGTTGCCAAGAAGTTTTATTTTGACCTATTAAATGACACTGAGTCATTCGACTCCTAGATTTTTATCTTCTGAATATTCTGGCATAAACGCACACCAAGACACCTCCACTGACAACAGTACCATCCTACCAGTGTCACGCATGGCTCCTCTCTTCTCCCACCTCATGTCCAATCCATCTGGAAGTGCTGATTGCTCCGCCTTCATGTTACATTTCTAGAACCCCCTTTTTTACCCCCTCCCCTGCTCTCACAGGTCCAAACTACCATCATCTCTCATCTAGACAATCACAGTGGCCTCCCCACTGGTCTTCCTGCTTCTGTCCCTGTCCCCTGCAGTCTAGCAACAACACAGAAGCCAAATGAACCTGAGATGCCTCCCATCTCATTCCAGAAAAAAATTACAGTCCTTAATTTGACACACAGGCCCTACACAATCCCTCGCACATCACCTTCTGCTGCTCTTAATATCAGCTGCTTTCATCAGCTCCAGCCTCTGGCCTCTTCGTCCCTCCATGGAAGAGGCTGGCTTCACAGCCTTGCCCTACTCCCCATTAAATATCACAGTTGATTTGCATTTCCACTCAAAAGTCACCTTCTTGGTGAGGCCTTCCCTGGTCACCTATCTAAAATTTAATGTCCCTCTACCCCAACTTTCATAGCTCCTTTCCCTGATGTATCTTTTCTGCTAAGCACACATCAGCTGACAGGACTGACTTGCTTGTCCTTCTTATTGCCTTCCCAGTCCTCCACCCCCAAGGTAAAAGCTCCAGCGGGGCAGGGATGTTTTGTTCACTCCTGTATTCTCAGACCATGGAATAGTGACCAGCTCAGGGAAGAGACTGAACACATATTTACTAAATGACTATGTACTAGCCACAAAAAACTCTTTCTAACAGAATCATTAGCAAAGCCCAAATGTCAGTAGGGAACTGGTTAACTAGAGCTGCATTTCATACAATGGAATACCGGAGGGAAGGAAAGGTGGAGGGAGGCCCACACAGTTAAGATGGAAGGATGTCCAGTGAGAAGAGCAAGTTGCAAAGTTATATGTAGTTAGATATTTTTGCAAAAAATAAAATTCTTCCCAAACTCATTGTTCTCTTAACAAAGTGATTTCTTCTGAGTATCTCTTTCCCCATTCAAGAAACATGGAGCATCTACCGTTCTCCCAAGGCTCCTCCAGCTCCAGTCAGCCTGGGCACACGCTGTCACCCAGGCAAGGGGTCTTCTGCCTTACCTAATACCAGCGTCCTTCCTGCCAAGCCAAGACGTTTTTTCAGATATCAATTCACGATTCAAATACAAGTTCTTTCCAGGAAACTTCTTGGTTACCAGAGGTAAGCCTTCAAGCCAAATGCAAACCTCCTATTTCAAAATCTACATACAGTATTACAGCATTTTAGAGATTTTCCTTCAAGAACATTGACAATTAATTCTAATAAAATTCCTTGACAATTTTAACTTGCCTTGTATAAGTCCATTGAAAACCACTTACCTTGTCATGTATTGTAAACACAGCTCTTCTTTCTGCAGATGAATGCAATGTCCTAACATACTATTACATTTAACATTAAAAGCGCTCAGAATGTAGCCAAACACTGCACTGTCGTGACACTAATGACCACTAGAGGGCAGAGCTTCACAGCAAATGATTCTAAAGCTAGAAATCGAGGCCATTCATTTTGGTGTTGAAGTTACTGACTGCTATAGTTAACAAGATCTCCCAAAGAGTAGATAGGTCTAAGCTACATAAGTTGCCAGAACTACATTTTTAAAAACAGTGTATATCTATGCCCAAATATGTGAGTAAATATTTAAGGTGTCAACAGCAACCCCACAGTTTTTATACCAGGTGGGAAAGAGAAGGTAGACTGAGGTTAGGTGTGGGAACCTCCTTGCTGTTTTGAAATAAAAACATTTAAGAATTTCTGGAAGAATTTGAGAGACATCAGCGTTACCTGCTTTGGGAAACATCAAAGTTTTTGGAACAACTACATTCCCCCTTCCCTAAATTTAAGTCCCTAGTGTGTGTAGATTTTAAAATAACTGAAGAGTATAATTGGTTTGTAACACAAAGAATAAATACTTGAGGTGGTGGATACCTCATTTCCCCTGATGTGATTATTATACATTGTATGCCTGTATCAAAATATCTCATATACACCTACTCTGTACTCACACAAATGAAAAGTTAAAATAAATGCCCTAGTGCATATGGTGTATGTGCTAAGTCAGTCACTAAACCAAAGAAAGGCCCTTGTCCTCAGGACTCACATTCTAGTGAGAAGTTTTATTTTTAAAAGTATACGAGGCCAGGTGTGGTGGCTCACACCTGTAATCCCGGCACTTTGGGAGGCCAAAGCAGGCGGATCATGAGGGCGGGGGTTCAAAACTAGCCTGACCAACACGGTGAAACTTCGTTTCTACTAAAAATACAAAAAATTGGTCAGGCACAGTGGCTCACACCTGTAATCCCAGCTACTCAGGAGGCTGAGGCAGGAGAATCACTTGAGCCTGGGAGGCGCAGGTTGCAGTGAGCCACTGCACTCTAGGTTGGGCGACAGAGCGAGACTTTGTCTCAAAAATAAAAATGGAATGAAAATAAAATAAAATGAAAGTAAACAAATAAGGCTGGGCATGGTGGCTCATACCCATAATCCCAGTACTTTGCGGGGCCAAGTCAGGTGAAATCACTTGAGCTCACAAGTTCAAGACCAGCCTGGCCCACATGATGGTGAAACCAGGTCTCTAAAAAAACAAAACAAAACAAAACAAAAATCAGCTAGGTGTGGTGGTGCATGCCTGTAGGCCCAGCTACTCAGGAAGTGAAGTGGGAGCATGGCTTGAACCTGGGCGGCAGAGATTACAGTGAGCTGAGATTGTACTATTGCACTCCAGTCTGGGTGACAAAGCCAGACCTTGTTTCAAATGATAATAATAATAATAACAACAACAAGAGGCTGGGCGCAGTGGCTCACGTCTGTAATCCCAGCACTTTGGGAGGCCCAGGAGGGTGGATTACCTGAGGTGAGGAGTTCAAGACCAGCCTGGCCAACATGGTGAAACCCCATCTCTACTAAATATACAAAAATCAGCCAGGTGTGGTGGTGGGTGCCTACGATCTCAGCTACTCAGGAGGCTGAGGCAGGAGAATTGCTTGAACCCAGGAGGGGGAGGTTACAGTGAGCTGAATCGTGCCATTGCGCTCTAGCCTGGGCAACAAGAGCAAAACTTCATCTCAAAAATAAAATAAAATAAGCAAACAAATAAAATTTCAGACAAATGAGGATAATATACAGAGTAATAAGATAGTGACTTGGGGGCCGCTTTTAGTAGGGATGTCAGGGAAGGCCATTCTGAGGCAGTGAAATGTGAGTCAAATGAACCCGCCACATAGGGAGTGGCCTAAGCTATAATATTCACTACATTAGGTTCATTACATGCTCACAGTCACTAAGCTGGTATTTACTTAGTGCTAACTACATGCAGGGCACTGTGCTAAGAACTGAGAACTTCACGTGTATTCACTGTTTAACGCCCGGTCTTCCCATTTACTGTTTAGGAAATTGAGCTCAGGGGAACTTCGGTAACTTGTCCAAGGTCATACAACCAAAAAATGGCTAAGACAGGGCTCTGGATCTGTATGAGTTTCCCGGGACTGCCATGACCAATTACCACAAACTTGGCAACTTTAAAATAGAAATGTACTTATTGTCTCACAGCTCTGGAGGCTAGAAATCCTAAATTAAATATCCAGAGGGCCACGCTGGCACTGAAGGCTGCAGAGAGGAGCCTGCCTTGGCTCTTCCTTGCCTCTGGTGGTTGCTGGCACACCTCGGCTAGCAGACTTATCCCCCAACAAACCCCCACCGTCTCTGTCTGTTCTCATATGGCCTTCTCCCTCTATGCCTGTGTCTGTGTGTCTGGTCTAAATCCCCTTCTTATAAGGACACCAGTGGATTAGAGGCCATCCTTATGCAATATGACCTCATCTTAATTTAATTATATCTGCAATAGCCCTATTTCCCAATAAGGCCACCACTCACAGGTACTGGGGGTTAGGACTTCAACATATTGCTTTTGGGGGACATAATTCAACCTAGAGCAGTGTCCTAGCACCCAGTCCAAACCACTCAGCTAGTCTGCCTGTAAACCTTCCAGGCGGATGGGAAGGCAAAGCCCCAGGGACACCAGGGAAAGCCAGGGTGGTAGAGGACAGTGACTATCAGGGTGGCAGGAGACGAGGTGAGAGGTCGACAGGCCACGCTAGATGCGAAGCCCAATATGGAGCTGAGTCCCATCAGAAGCCACAGTTTCAATTCTTGCCTGCCTGTTAGTTTTTGAGTCTCTCAGCCATCCCTACAGTTTGGGATCTCAGAAGAATCCTTCCTTAAGCTAGGGAGGATGGTGCCTCAGCTTCAGGGCTGAGGCCTGCAGCACAGAATATAAATTCACACAGAATGTAAATCTGGTCTTATTCTTCTCACTGGCCAGGCCATGTTCCTTTCAGCAACTCCAGAGGGCAGCCACAACATTTGACCTTGTCTCAAACCACCAAGTTCATGAGGCCCAGTGAGAAGTCACTTCTCTCTGACTTGGGACATGAGAAAAACATCTCAGGCTGCACTGATAAAGCAGTGTCTGGCCTGAGGAGTTATCCAGGCAAGCCCCAGGCGGGAGCAGCCAGGGTTCAAGTACCCATCCAGCCCCATACCCCTTTTCATCCATCGGGGCTGCTCAGAGCTGACAGGTACACTTCACAAGATGCAGAGATGCATCCAAATCCTGCACAGTGTGACAAGAGCAGTCCTTGTGACTGTGCAAGATCACAAAACTTGCCCAAGGACTCAATGTGTTGAAAGCCTGCTATGCACTATTGGGAAAGCAAAACGGAAACAGTAAAGGTGCAAACAGTCTAGAGCAGGGGTCAGAAAACTTTCTATAAAAGGTTCTGTTAAGTTTTTGGGGCATAGTGTCACAACTACAGAGGCCCCAACTTAACAATGGTTTCACTGATTTTCAACTTTACAATGGTGCTAAAGTGATACATAGTCAGTAAAAACTGTCCTTCAAATTTTGAAATGTGATTTTTTCCAGGCTAGCAACATGCACGATGATACTCTTGGGTGATGCTGGGGTAAGCTATAGTGTTCAGTACCCTAAGCTATGATATTTACTATATTAGGTGTATTAAATGCATTTTCAACTTAAGATATTTTCAGTTGATGATGGGTTTATTGGGATGTAGCCCCATCGTAAGTGGAGGAGAATCTGTACTCAATCTCACCATTATAGGGAAAGAAGCCACAGACAATAGATAAATGAATGGGCATGGCTGTGTTCCAATAAAACTATTGACACACATAAAAACTGGAACTTTGTATAATTTTGCCATTCTTCTTTGGATTTTTAAAAAGCCATTTTAGCACTTTGGGAGGCCAAGGTGGTGGATCAGTCGAGTCAGCAGTTAAAGACCAGCCAGACCAACATGGGGAAACTGTCTCTACTAAAAATATACAAAATTAGCCAGGGGCGGTGGCAGGCACCTGTAATCCCAGCTACTTGGGAGGCTGAGGCAGGAGAAGCGCTTGAACCCGGGAGGTGGAGGTTGCAGTGAGCCAAGATCATGCCATTGCACTCCAGCCTGGACAACAAGAGCAAAACTCCATTTAAAAAAAAAAAAAGCCGATTGAAGCTCTTGGTGGATGCGCGGGGAGGGTGAGTCAGGGACGCATTTCCAGACGGATCTTTGTTGCCCACAGAATGGGGAAATTCCCAGGTATAAAAGAGATGCGGGATGCCAGGCAGAGGTTTTGGCTGGTGTAGCCGGCAGCCGGTGCAGCGGCGGCCCGTGCTGTGGCGCGGTGGCGGCCCGCGCTGTAGTGCAGTGGCGCTCCACAGTGCTCCGCACAAAGCGCACTGGTCCGGGTGCCCTGTTGAACCGGCAACCTGAGACTTAAGAGGGCTGAACTTGAGACTGAACGGGACTTGGACAGTGAGCCAGCCCAGGAGATCCCAGGGACACAGCGTTTGGGGTAGCACAGTGCGACAAACAAAACGGTGATTCCAAACGCTCCCGGTGGGGAGGTTCCCTGAAAGCGCAGCTCCGTGGGGGAGGGGTGTCCGCCATTACCGAGGCAATCAGCCACTACTGAGGTACACGCCCATTGCTGACGCAGCCTGCCGTTGCCGAGGCAACCCATTACAACAGAGAGACTCCACTGCAGGGCGTAGCCCGTGGCAGCAGGGCAGAGACCGCAGCAGAAGGGCAGAGTCTGCAGCAACAGGGCGAACCTCACACCAGCAGGGCGGAGCCTCGGCAGGCAAATAGTGACTAGACTGCCTCCTAGCTGGGCAGGACAGTGCAACAGACACTCAAAAATAAAGCCCCAACCCCCCAAGACAGAGCATCTGAGAAAAAAAGGGTTCTTTTATGAGTTCTGTTGCAGCAGAATTAAACATAGCAGCCTAACAGCCCTGAATGAACAACAGAGCTCACAGCTCAGCACTTGAGCTCCTATAAAGTACAGACTGTCTCCTCAAGCAGCTCCCTGACCCCTCTATATCCAAAAGACTGACATTTGGCAGGCATCATTCTGGGACAAAGATAGCAGAAAAAGAAACTGGTAGCATCCCTCACTGTTCTGCAGCTGCTATAGGTGCACCCCAGACAAGCAGGGCCTGGAGTGGACCTCAGCAGTCGTACAGCGAAGGGGCTAGACTGGTAGAAGGAAAACCAAGTAACAGAAATACTTCATCATCAACAATCTGGGCATCCACTCAGAGACCCAATCGAAAAGTCAGCAACTACACAGACGACAAGTGGATAAATCCACAAAGATGGGAAGAAACCAGCGCAAAAAAGAGGAAAACACCCGAAACCAGAACACCTTGCCTCCTACAAAGGACCAAAACTCCTCACCAGCAAGGGAACAAAGCTGGACGGAGAATGACTGCGACGAAATGACGGAATTAGACTTCAGAACGTGGATAATGAGAAACTTTTGTGAGCTAAAAGAACATGTTTTAAATCAATGCAAAGAAACTAAGAACCTTGAAAAAAATATGAAAAAAGATTCGAGGAAATGATAACAAGAATGGATAACTTAGAGAGGAATATGAATGAATTGAAGGAGCTGAAAAACACAATACGAGAACTTCGCGAAGCATGCACAAGTTTCAATAGCCGAATTGACCAAGCAGAAGAAAGAATATCAGAAGTCGAAGATCAACTCAATGAAATAAAACGAGAAACCAAGATCAGAGAAAAAAGCACAAAAAGGAATGAACAAAGTCTCCAAGAAATGTGAAACTATGTGAAGAGACCTAACCTACGTTTGATAGGTGTACCAGAATGTGACGAAGAGAATGACTCCAAGCTGGAAAATATTCTTCAGGACATTATCCAGGAAAATTTCCCCCACCTAGCAAGACAGGCCAACACTCAAATGCAGGAAATACAGAGAACACAACTAAGATATTCCGCAAGAAGAGCAACCCCAAGGCACATAATCGTCAGATTCACCAGGGTTGAAATAAAGGAGAAAATACTAAGGGCAGCCAGAGAGAAAGGTCGGGTCACCCACAAAGGGAAGCCCATCAGACTCACAGCAGATTTCTCGGCAGACTACAAGCCAGAAGAGAGTGGGGGCCAATATTCAACATCCTTAAAGAAAAGAACTTTCAACCCAGAATTTCATATCCAGCCAAACTGAGCTTCATAAGTGAAGGAAAAATAAAATCCTTGGCAAACAAGCAAGTACTCAGAGATTTTGTCACCACCAGGCCTGCTTTACAAGAGCTCCTGAAAGAGGCACTACACATAGAAAGGAACAACCAGTACCAGCCATTCCAAAATCACACTAAATGCTAAAGAGCATCAACATAATGAAGAATCTACAACAACTAATAGGCAAAACAGCCACCTATCATCAAAATGGCAGTGTCAAATTCACACATAACAATATTAACCCTAAATTTAAATGGGTTAAATGCACCAATCAAAAGACACAGACTGGCAAATTGGATAAAAATCCAAAACCCATCAGTGTGCTGTATCCAGGAAACCCATCTCACATACAAGGATACACAAAGGCTCAAAATAAAGGGATGGAGGAAGATTTACCAAGCAAATGGAGAGCAAAAAAAAGCAGGAGTTGCAATTCTCATCTCTGATAAAATAGACTTTAAAGCAACAAAGATCAAAAGAGACAAAGAAGGCCATCACATAATGGTAAAAGGATCGATACAACAAGAAGAGCTAATGATCCTAAACATATATGGACCCAATCAATACAGGAGCACCCAGATACATAAGGCAAGTTCTTAATGACTTACAAAGAGACTTAGACTCCCACACAATAATAGTGGGAGACTTTAACACTCCACTGTCAATATTAGACAGATCAACCAGACAGAAAATCAACAAAGATATCCAGGGCTTGAACTCAGACCTGGAACAAGCAAACCTGATAGACATTTACAGAACTCTACACCCCAAATCCACAGAATATACATTCTTCTCAGCACCACATCATGCCTACTCTAAAATTGACCACATAATTGGAAGTAAAGCACTCCTCAGCCAATGCAAAACAACTGAAATCATAACAAACAGACTCTCAGACCATAGTGCAATCAAGTTAGAACTCAGAATTCAGAAACCAACCCAGAACCGCACAGCTTCATGGAAACTGAACAACTGGCTCTTGAATGTTGACTGGATAAGCAATGAAATGAAGGCAGAAATAAAGAAGTTCTTTGAAACCAATGAGAACTGAGACACAACATGCCAGAATCTCTGGGACACATTTAAAGCAGTCTCTAGAGGAAAGTATATAGCAATAAGTGCCCATATGAGGAGAATGGAGAGATCCAAAATTGACACCCTATCGTCAAAATTGAAAGAGCTAGAGGAGCAAGATCAAAAAAGCTCAAAACCCAGCAGAAGACAAGAAATAACTAAGATCAGAGCTGAACTGAAGGAGATTGAGACACGAAAAACCCTTCAAAAAATCAATAAATCCAAGAGCTGGTTTTTTGAAAAGATCAACAAAATAGACAGACCACTAGCCAGACTGATTAAAAAGAAAAGAGAGAACAACCAAATAGATGCAATAAAAAATGATAAAGCAGAAATCACCACAGATCCCACAGAAATTCAAACCATTATCAGAGAATATTACAGACAACTCTATGCACATGAACTAGTAAACCTGGAAGAAATGGATAAATTCCTGGACACCTGTGTCCTCCCAAGCCTAAACCAGGAGGAAGCTGCAACTATGAATAGACCAATAACAAGGTCAGAGGTCGAGGCAGCAATTAAGAGCCTACCACACAAAAAAAGCCCAGGTCCAGATGGGTTCACAGCTGAATTCTACCAGACACACAAAGAGGAGCTGGTACCACTCCTTCTGAAACTATTCCAAATAATCCAAAAAGAGGGAATCCTTCCCAAATCATTTTATGAGACCAATATCATCCTGATACCAAAACCCGGCAGAGACCCAAGAAGAAAAAAAAACTTCAGGCCAATATCCATGATGAACATAGATGCAAAAAGCTTCAATAAAATATCGGCAAGTCAATTGCAACAGCAAATCAAAAAACTTATTCATCACGATCAAGTAGGATTTATCCCAGGGATGCAAGGCTGGTTCAACGTACGCAAGTCTATAAATGTAATCCACCACATAAACAGAACCAAAAACAAAAACCACATGATTATCTCAATTGACTCAGAGAAGGCATTTGACAAAATTCAACAGCCCTTTATGCTAAAAACCCTCAATAAACTTGGTATTGATGGAACGTATCTCAAAGTAATAAAAGCTATTTATGACAAACCAACAGCCAATATACTGAATGGGCAAAAACTGGAAGCATTCCCTTTGAAATCTGGCACTAGACAAGGATGCCCTCTTTCACCACTCCTATTCAATATAGACTGGAAGTTCTAGCCGTAGCAATCAGGCAAGAAAAAGAAATAAAGGGTATTCAAATAGGAAAGGTGGAAGCCAAATTGTCTCTATTTGCAGACGACATGATAGTATACCTAGAAGACCCCGTCACCTCAGCCCAAAAACTCCTGAAACTGATAAGCAACTTCAGCAAAGTCTCAGGATATAAAATCAATGTGCAAAAATCACCAGCATTCCTCTACACCAATAACAGACTTAAAGAAAGCCAAATCAAGAACGAACTGCCATTCACAACTGCTACAAAAAGAATAAAATACCTTGGAATACAACTCACAAAAAACGTAAGGGACCTCTTCAAGGAAAACTACAAACCACTGCTCAATGAAATCAGAGAGGACACAAACAGATGGAGAAACATTCCATGTTCATGGTTAGGAAGAATTAATATCGTGAAAATGGCTATACTGCCCAAAGTAATTTACAGAATCAATGCTATGCCCATCAAGCTACCATTGACTTTCTTCACAGAACTGGAAAAAACCACCATGAACTTCATATGGAACCAAAAGAGAGCCCGTATAGCCAAGTCAATTCTAAGCAAAAAGAACACAGCAGGGGGCATCACACTACCAGATTTCAAACTATACTACAAGGTACAGTAATCAAAACAGCATGGTACTGGTACCAAAACAGAGATATAGACCAATGGAACAAAACAGAGGCATCAGACGCAACACAACATATCTACAACCATACAATCTTTGATAAACCTGACAAAAACAAGCAATGGGGAAAGGATTCCCTGTTTAACAAGTGGTGTTGGGAAAACTGGCTAGCCATGTGCAGAAAGTAGAAACTGGACCCCTTCCTGACCCCTTACACTAAAATTAACTCCAGATGGATTAAAGACTTAAACATAAGACCTGGCACCATAAAAATCCTTGAAGGAAATCTAGGCAAAACCATCCAGGACATAGGAGTAGTCAAGGACTTCATGAACAAAACACCAAAAGCATTGGCAACAAAAGCCAAAATAGACAAATGGGACCTAATCAAACTCCACAGCTTCTGCAAGGCAAAAGAAACAGTCACTAGAGTGAATCGGCAACCAACAGAATGGGAAAAAATTTTTGCAGTTTACCCATCTGACAAAGGGCTGATATCCAGAATTTACAAAGAACTCAAACAGATTTACAGGAAAAAAACAAACAAGCCCATTCAAAATTGGGCAAAGGATATGAACAGACACTTTACAAAAGAAGACAGATATGAGGCCAACAATCATATGAAAAAATGCTCATCATCACTGTTCATCAGAGAGATGCAAATCAAAACCACATTGAGATACCATCTCTCGCCAGTTAGAATGGCGATCATTAAAAAATCTGGAGACAACAGATGCTGGAGAGGATGTGGAGAAATAGGAACACTTTTACACTGTTGGTAGGAGTGTAAATTAGTTCACCCATTGTGGAAGACAGTGTGGTGATTCCTCAAGGCCTTAGAAATAGAAATTCCAATTGACCCAGCAATCCCATTACTGGGTATATATCCAAAGGACTATAAATCGTTCTACTATAAGGACACTTGCGCACGAATGTTCATTGCAGCACTGTTTACAATAGCAAAGACCTAGAATCAACCCATATGCCCACTGATGATAGACTGGATTGGGAAAATGTGGCACATATACACCATGGAATATTATGCAGCTATCAGAAATGATGAGTTTGTGTCGTTTGTAGGGACATGGATGAATCTGGAGAACATCATTCTCAGCAAACTGACACAAGAACAGAAAATGAAACACCGCATATTCTCACTCATAGGCGGGTGATGAAAAATGAGAACACATGGACACAGAGAGGGGAGTACTAAACACTGGGGTCTATTGGGGGAAAAAGGGGAGGGCCAGTGGGAGGGGGAGGTGGGGAGGGATAGCCTGGGGAGAAATGCCAAATGTGGGTGAAGGGGAGAAAGCAAGCAAAACACACTGCCATGTGTGTACCTATGCAACTGTCTTGCATGTTCTGCACATGTACCCCAAAACCTAAAATGCAATAAAAAAAAAAAAGGAATAAAACATTAGAAAAGGATAAAAAGAAAAATTGCAAAGCACTCCTCCAAACTGAGCTTCTGGAAGACAGAAACGTTTCCTTACTTTTCTGTGTATTCCCAGCACCTGGCACAGGAATGAACAGGATGCAGAGGCTGGGGCTGAGGCTGGAGCAGACATTCTAGCTTGACAGCAAACCCATCCTGGACAGGTCTGCCCGCATCAGCACACACTCACAGCAGGTCATTTGGCACATGCAAGAAAAATCAGTCCGCATCTCCGATGACCCGCTTGGTTCTGAAATCTCACAAAAGTAAACCATCACCTTTGCACCCTAGTGACTTAAGTAAAATTCAGACCTGAATTAACAAAAGGAGACTTTTCACAGGTGTGTTCTTATACTCTCTTTCTGGAAGGGGGAGACTGACTTCCAAACCGCGTGCAGCTGTTCATAGGACCTAACATGGCAGGCAGGCTGCAGCTTCTGGCTGCCTGGGCTCAGACTCAGAACTCCGTTTTCTACTTGCAACTTTTTCCTCATTTTGTTGTTGTTGCTAAAAGTTCTTCGACTTGAAAACCTCTTATCGGCCAAGCCCTAGGGCTGATAATCACGTGACTGGAAGCCTGGCGGTGTGTTTGATGATGGACCTCGCTCACTTCCACGCCGGCTCCCGATCATTTAGGACACAAAGCTCTGTGCTCCGGAGGGAGCATGAGGTGCCTTCAGCTGGATAATGTGGGAGACAGATCAGCACATCTGGCAGAAGAGGCCCAGAATTGCGTGACGATGAAGGTTTTCATTTAGGCAGATGTAACAAAATCTCCTCACTACCCACGGACTGTTCCTGGAGGATGCAGCCCTCGTGTGAGCAGCGTCCTACATCAGCCACCACGCAGTCACTTCACTTGGGTGCCCTCGAGTGAAGAGCGGAGGAGGTCAACTTGATATAAAAGCTGTACAGTGAAGTTTTGCTCAGAAACTATCTTGTAAAATAAAAATATGGATAAGGCCATTTAAAAGAAAAAAAAAGCCATATTAAAATATAAAATCCACTCTTAGCTTAGTGGCTAAAAAAAAAATAGGTGGTAGGCTAGATTTGGTCTTAGGCTATAGTTTGCTGACCCCTTGGTCTAAAGATATCCACAAATGCTCAAAGATTAACGTCATGGTGGCAACAAGGTTTCCAAATGGACATCCCCTTTCCTCCCTACTAACTGGCTTCTGGTATGATGTTAGGTACTGGTGTGGTCCCAGGGCCCCTAGCTTCTCTCTCTCACCTGCACCATTTACATCTTGTTAGAATTTCTCAGCTTCCCTAATAACTGGGTCTTAATTCTGTCTCTAAAAGGCCTTCAGCAGATGGCCTAACTTTCCACTGTTGCTATTTCAGGTCAGGCTCCTGGTAACACTTTCCTCCCACTTGGTCTGACCTGACCAAACAACTACAAACACATGGTACATAGAAAAAAAATCTGTGGCTGGGTGCAGTGGCTCACACCTGTAATCCCAGCACTTTAGGAGGTCAAGGCAGGCGGATCACAAGGTCAGGAGTTCGAGACCAGCCTGATCAACATGGTGATCTCTACTAAAAATACAAAAAAAATTAGCAAGTGTGGTGGCGCATGCCTGTAGTCCCAGCTACTCCGGAGGCTGAGGCAGGACAATCTCTTGAACCTGGGAGGTGGAAGTTGCAGTGAGCAAGACTGTGCCACTGCACTCCAGCCTGGGTGAAAGAGTAAGACTCCATCTCAAAAAAAAAGAAAAGAAAAGAAAAGAAAATATCTGTTGAATGAGCTACTGCAGTCAAACATTTTCAAGCTCAGCACTTTCTCCATTTCATCAGTAGTCTGGCCTCCCTGATGTGGCCCATCTCAAAATGGAAAATTTCTCCTACTGAGGTGGCATCACTTAAGCATTGAAATATAATATAAGGCTTCAGCTTGCCTTTTTTTTTTTGAGATAGGGTTTTGCTCTGTCACCCAGGCTGGAGTGCAGTGGTTAACTCTTAAGTCACTGCAACCTCTTCCTCCTGGGTTCAAGCAATTCTCCTGCCTCAGTCTCCACAGAAGCTGGGATTACAGGCGCACATCACTATGACTGGCTAATTTTTGTATTTTTTTTAAGTAGAGACAGGGTTTCATCATGTTGGCCAGGCTGGTCTCAAACTCCTGACCTTGTGATCTGCCCGCAGGAGTGAGACACCATGCCCAGTCTAGCTTGCTATTTTTTTTTTTTGAGACGGAGTTTCACTCTTGTTACCCAGGCTGGAGTGCAATGGCACGATCTTGGCTCACCGTAACCTCCGCCTCCTGGGTTCAGGCAATTCTCCTGCCTCAGCCTCCTGAGTAGCTGGGATTATAGGCACGCGCCACCATGCCCAGCTAATTTTTTGTATTTTGAGTAGAGACGGGGTTTCAACATGTTGACCAGAATGGTCTCGATCTCTTGACCTCGTGATCCACCCGCCTCGGCCTCCCAAAGTGCTGGGATTACAGTCTTGAGCCACCTCACCCAGCCTGGATTTTCTTTGTGTCTAGTAATTCATCCTGGGCAACATGGTAAAACTCTGTCTCAAAAAAAAAAAAAAAAAGTGGGGGAGTTTTCCTGTACAAGTTCTCTTCTCTCATCTGCTGTCATGTGAGACGTGTCTTTCACCTTCTGCCATGATTATGAGGCCTCCCCAGCCATATGGAACTGTAAGTTCAATAAATCTCTTTCTTTTGTAAATTGCCCAGTCTTGGGTATGTCTTTTAGCAGAGTGAAAACAGACTAATATGATGTATGTTTCTGTGTATATCAATAGTCCACTCCTAGGCTGGATGCAGTGGCTCACATTCTGCAAGCAATCCTCCTGCCTTGGCCTCCCAGCACTTGGGAGGCCAAGGCAGGAGGATTGCTTAAGGCAAGACCAGCCTGGGAAACACAGGGTGACCCCTTCTCTACAAAAAATAAACAAGTTAGCTGGGTGTGGTAGTGAGTGCCTGGAGTCTTAGCTACTCAGGAAGTTGAGGTGGGAGGATCACTCAAGATCAGGAGTTTGAGGCTACAGTGAGCTAAGATTGCACCACTGAACTCCAGCCTGGGCAACAGAGCTCACTCTGTTTCTTAAAAAAATAAGTAGGCTGGGCGTGGTGGCTCACGCCTGTAATTCCAACACTTTGGGAGGCCAAGTCGGCCAGATCACAGGTCAGGAGTTAGAGACCAGCCTGACTAACTTGGTGAAACCCCATCTCTACTAAAAAATATCTAAAAATTAGCTGGCGTGGTGGTACTCGCCTGTAATTATAGCTACTCAGGAGGCTGAGGCAGGAGAATCCCTTGAACCCAGGAAGTGGAGGTTGCAGTCAGCTGAGATCACACCACTGCACTCCAGCCTGGGCGACAGAGCGAGACTTTGTCTCAAAAAAAAAAAACAAACAAAACTAAGTAAATAAAAGTCCATTCCTCTTTATGGTTGAATAATATGCGATTGTATGGGTGTATTAGTTTGTTCCAGTTAAAGGGCTTTGGGACTGCTTCCAGTTTTTTGTCAATTATGAGTAACGTCACTATAAACATGCATATAGACTTTTATATGGACATGTGTTTTCATGATAAGGTTTTACTTTTTATAAATGGCTACATTTTCACAGACCCAAAGGATACAATTCCATTGAATGAGGGAGACTGTCGTCCACACCTAGGATGTGGGAACGTTCTACCTCAGCATTTTTTAATAACTGTAGTAACACCAAACCTTCTAAGTACATTTGCAGAGAATGTTTTTGGGGCAGAATAGAAGAAGTTGGATGGGAGCTCCCTTTCATCCCTCTGCATGTGGGCCCCAGTGCGGACCAGGGCTGTTTTATATTCACCACTAGCGGCGTTTGATCTCTGGTCCCACAAGGGACGGCACTGGCTCTGCCAACGTGCACACTCAGGCAAAAACCTGCAGAGCCAGCCAATCGGCCCATTATTTGGTTCATATAACTTGTTAAAATCTCACGGAATGTACAGCCTGCCATTGTTTTTTAAGTCCCTTTCATGACTTTTCGAGCTGGCTAATTCAGAGCAGACTGGCCTGCTTTCCTGCCGGAAGAAAAGGCTTCCCTCAAAGACAGCTATTTAACCGTGACCATGGCTGCAGCCGAGCACAAAAAGGGAGCTGAAGTCACGCCATCCCTTCTCCACTGAGGTCCCCGGCAGCCAGGGCACTTATTCTTGGTGTTAGAATTTGCATAATTACTCCTTTTTAAAGATGCTGGGTGACCTAATGTATCCCCAGCCGGCTGCAAGAAATGGCCTTGCTGAGATCTGAGCCTTGGATGGCCTGTAACATCTACAGGCCTAGAAGACCCTTTAGGAAGGCGAATTTTTGGAGCACTGATCCCACAAAGGACAGCTTCTTGAGTTTCTCTGGGGTTATCTGCACTGTGAAGGGAGAATCTGCAGGGCTCTGTCCCCACTCAGGATGACAGCTACAGCCTTTCCTTTCTTCTCCTAACCTGCGCAACGAGCTTAGAGACTGTAGGTCATTCTATTATAGCTCACAGTGGGTCTAACAAGAACCCACCAAGGCTGACTACACAAAAGAAAGAGAACATGCGTTCACTAGGAATCTAGCCAGGAACAAAAGGCTGCATTCCATCCTGACACTTCCTCACTGCAGGCGCCTGGAGAGCAGGCCTTTGTCCACAGGCGGGCAAGCATGCTGTTTACAGCCTGGCCACAAAAACCACTTGTCTACTCATGGCTAATTTCAAAAAGAAAAACAGGCATCCCAAATTTTCTTTTCTACTTCACCATATTTTCTAATGTATCTTTTTTTGAGGACAATTAATTTAATTTTTTTTTTTTTGAGATGGAGTTTCACTATTTGTTGCCCAGGCTGGAGTGCAGTGGCATGACCTTGGTTCACTGCAAACTCTGCCTCCCAAGTTCAAGTAATTCTCCTGCCTCAGCCTCCTGAGTAGCTGGGATTACAGGCACGCACCACCTCGCCCAGCTAATTTTGTATTTTTAGTAGAGACATGGTGAAACCATGACCTCAGCTCCCGACCTCAGGTGATCCACCTGCCTCAGCCTGCCAAAGTGCTGGGATTACAGGCATGAGCCACCACGCCCAGCTTTTGAAGGCAACTTATTTAAAAATGGAAAATGTATGATAAACACTTCTTCTAAAAGAAAAACCATCTAGCCCTGCCCTAACCAATCACTTTCTCCCTTAAAAAAGCACAGTTTAAACCATCCCCAGAAAAGAAACTCTTTACTATAATAACTGTAGGGCTGGTGTGTGAAGAGGCCAAAAAGAAGTAGTCTTGGCCCAGAATGGTGGCCCATATCTGTAATCCTAGCACTCTGGGAGGCCAAGGCAGGAGTATCACTTGAGGCCAGGAGTTCGAGGCAAGCCTGGGCAACACAGTGAGACCCTGCTTCTAAAAAAAAAAAAAGTTAGTCAGGCATGGTGGTGGTCTTCTGTGGTTCCAGTTACTTGAGGGCGCTGAGATGGGAGGGTTGCTTGAGCTAAGGAGTTCAAGTGAGCTATGACTGCGCCACTGCACTCCAGCCTGGGAAACAGAGTAAGCCCTGTCTTGAAAAACAAATAAAATAGCATTAGTCTTTAGTCTAAAAAGAATATAGGTATAAAGGAGAAGGAGATAATGTAAATTTTTTTTTTTTTTTAAGAGATGAAGTCTTGCTCTGTCGCCCAGGCTGGAGCGCAATGGTGCGATCTCAGCTCACTGCAATCTCTGCCTCCCAGGTTCAAGAGATTCTCCTGTCTCAGCCTCCTGAGTAGCTGGGATTACAGGCACCCACCACCACGCCCAGCTAATTTTTTTAGCTTTAGTAGAGACAGGGTTTCACCATGTTGGTCAGGCTGGTCTCGGACTCCTGACTTCAAGTGATCCACCCACCTCAGTCTCCCAAAGTGCTGGGATTACAGGTGTGAGCCACCCTGGCCAGTGGAGACAATGTAAATTTATATTTGTGCAGGTTGTGGGGGCAACTTCTGAAGCTTAAGAACTCCTTACCACTGGCTACAGGATTTTCCTCTCTAGCCTATTCCAGCATTAAGAGTCCTAAAACCTTAAGCCAGAAGGAACATTAGCCCACCCCAAGGTTTCTAGTTGTGGGGACAATGAAACCCACAGAGAGAAGGTGGCCAGGGTAACATTGCTAATTAGAACCGGAGTATGGGCCAGGTGCGATGGCTCACACCTGTAATCCCAACACTTTGGGAGGCTGAGGTGGGTGGATCACAAGGTCAGGAGATTGAGACCAGCGTGGCTAACACAGTGAAACCCCATCTTTACTAAAAACACAAAAAATTAGTTGGGCATGGTGGTGGGCACCAATAATCCCAGCTACTCAGGGGGCTGAGGCAGGAGAATCGCTTGAACCCAGGAGGCGGAGGTTGCAGTGAGCCAAGATTGCATCATTGCACTCCAGCCTGGGCGACAGAGCAAGACTCTGTCTCAAAAAAAAAAAAGAACCAGAGTGTGGACCCAGCTCTTTGCTGGGCTGGGGTCCTCAGGGGATGTGTACCTGGAGTGTCTGTTGGAATGTTATCTAGGAAGGGAAACACATGGAACTGTTACCATTTATTAACATTTTAACACTACTATTTTATCAGATTTTCTAAGCAACTACTTGACAGTGGTCTAAGAAACTGGACACAATTTTAATGAGGCAAAAATCTGGCCAAATGCAATGGGGCAGTGAGTAGGCTGAGCAGTGAAGAGATAAAATTCTATTTCACAATTTTGCCTAGGGTTATTGGCTCTAAAAGATATTTCCTCCTATTAAAAAAAAATGTTTGGTTTTATCTAGGGTAAGGTATGCTAGGTACGCAGAGGAAAATTCCAGAGCTGTATACCAGGAACCAAAGTCACTAACTACATGGTAAACAGCAGGAGGAGGGTGGAGCCACTCTGGAGGGTTCAGCTTTCCAACCTGGAAGAAATCTTTCCTTTCAATGCAATGAAAGAGAATCAATTATGTTTGAACAGAGAAAAGGACCTCATGATTAGACAAAAAGTAAAAGCAGACTCCCAAGACAATCATGTTTTGAGCTACTGTGGAGGCAAGAAATTCTGAGGAGAGAAGGCTAGGAAAACATGGAGAAAAATGGAAAAAAACAAAAAACAAAACCAAAATTCTCTCCTTTGAGTGCCAGAATAAAAGAGACAAAAACAGTGAAGAATGAGATCCCCAAATCCCTGGACTACTTTTGAATCAGCAATTTAATTTCCTACCACATCCAAACATCAAATTAAGCCTTTGGGATCTTGGTGCTGTCAGGAGTCCCAGCAGGAGGCCGGCCTGCAGGACAAGGTAAAAGAGCTGCAAACAGCTCTGGGGCTTCTCAGCCATGCATATTTCCCTCCATTCCACTTGGGATGAACAACTTGTCGCTAAGCAACCAAGAAACTGGTCCCCTTTGACCTGCAATACAAACTGTGCGCAGTGCTGGACGACACACAGACAAACTGCCAGAGCTGAATGTTGGATTCTTTCTCCACTCAGCTCTCTCCTGCCATGACACTGTAGTCCCATTGCCCCACCAGCTACAGGGGTCAGCCTCAGTACCCTGTCTCTCCCAGACCCAAGGAGGCAGGAGGCAGTCCCAGACCTCTCTCTTCTGCTCGGGCACTGGAAAAACCAAAGGAAGATGTTTGGAAACACTCCGATGGGGAGGTGAGCAACATTTATAAGACACAGAGAGGGAGGAAGACCTGGGGCTGGAGCTCTTGCCAGGGTTTGGACTGCTGACTGTTGGCCACAGTTGGGTGCTTCCCTCTCATCCTGGATGAGACTAAGGATACGATCAGACTCACCCCATTCTGGGGTCACAATGGGTCCTAAAACTTGGCATCTTGATGCTTGTTTTTTCAGCCAATGAATCTGAACCTACTGGGAGGGGCCTTTATGATACAACATAATTCACATAGAACTACTTTTCTCCAAGCTTAAGAGGCATTAAATGCAGAAAGGGATTGTAGAGAAGAAGTTAAGGGGGTCAAACTGCACCCCAGTTTATCTGCAACTCTCCTATCTCCCTTGATTTATCTCCAGCCACACAGCACCAGCTGGCATCAACTTATGAGTCCAGCCTTCCTGACACAGGTCAGCCTGGCTCCACAGGGCAACTAAGTATGAGAAATGCTACAACAGACCAGAGCCAAGAAATGGGTCCCTAGGTCCCCTTGGACCTTCAGGTCAGAGATCTCTATAATTGTGCTTACAGAGCTTTAGTGTTTGTAGAGGCAAATGAAAATACCTCACACTGGCCCAACACATTCCCAAACCATCCCTCTAATCAAGGGTGAAGTGAGAAAGAAAAAAAAAGTGATACATTCAGGTGGGATACAGACACATCATTTATAAGGCTCTGACCAGATCAGATCAAGTTAGGAGGAAAGGGTACCCTTCACAATACATGAACAAGTTCTTGAAAAGGAGAACCCTCTGAACCTCAAAGAGCAGCTCCATCACATCCCACTGCCAGGAGAAGGCGAAGACAGCCCAGATAAACAGAAGCCACTGACAACTCCAATATCTTTTCTTCGTCAATACCACTCAACTCACTATGATCGATATTCAAAAATAAGATGCTATAGCTTGGATAATACCTCAACAGGCCACTCCAAAATCCTCTATATTTAGCTTTAGAATTTACCACCAAATTGGCTGGGCGTGGTGGCTCACGCCTGTAATCCCAGCACTTTGGGAGGCAGAGGTGGGCGGGTCACAAGGTCACGAGTTTCATACCAGCCTGACCAACATGGTGAAACCCCGTCTACTTAAAATATTAAAAAAAAGAAAAAGTAGCTGGGCATGGCAGCACATGCCTGTAATCCCAGCTACTTGGGAAGCTGAGACAGAGGAAGGAGGCAGAGGTTGTGGTGAGCCAAGATCACGCCATTGCACTCCAGGCTAGGCAACAAGAGTGAAACACCATCTCAAAAAAAAAAAAAAAAAAAAAAATCACACACACACACACACACACACACAAATTGAATTCACCACCAAATTATCTTAAAAGGGGTTTAGACTTTTGTAAAAGAAAAGAGTGAGGTATTGGAGTAAAGAAAGGCGGTATACACACAGCCAGACTGCGCCCATGGTGGGAGACAGCCAATTTCTGAAACAAGGCATGGAGTGACTTTTAAAGGGCTGCTGTTACGCACTGCAGAATTCCAGAGTGCATTTTTTGTTAAGTTAAATCATAGTCTATGTGAATAGCATCCTCTGATCGTTTGCAATGCACAACCTGCACAAAAACATGTGACGCATCCGAGACCAACAAAGATACAGCATTTATAAAGCTCTGACCAGATTGTGGTGTGGTAGCCCTGCGGGTTTAGGATTACACATTTGCTTCCATGAAAACACAGCTCAGACGTCATTCAGGTGTTGAGAGAAGGGAAAAAAGAATATCTGCCTCCATTCCAATAAACTTCACTACGACTGCCAGCCAAGTGGTTCTGCTGGAGCTTCCTCCTCTCCCATCTATCCTCTGGTCTTTTAAAGAGGGAAGAAACGCCAGAACTCTGGGGGAAGGCATAGGTACACACAAAAGTGACAAGCCTAAATATTCTGAATCTGGGACCCTGCCCTTGGGATAGTGAAGATGGAATGAGGCTCCTGACTCTAAGCACTAACTACTGCCACAATTTCTCCCAAAAAGTAAGTATGTTGTCGTAAATCCAAGAAACTAAAAGTGACAATCAGACTTCTTTCTTCTGAAGGAAGTGTCAGATTACAGTTCTCAAAAAGAAAAGAAAATAAAGCAAACATCAACACCAGAAAATGAGAAGGCAGAAGGAAGAAGTGAAAAGCATCTTTTCTTTCTGCTCAGAAGAAATACATTACATTGAAGGGTTGAATATTTAGAAGCATTGACTGCCAGCCCCACTGGAAAGTAACTAAGTAACTAATATTACTACTTGGCCCCAGATACACACTGAACAAGAGGGTGGCTGTTGGAAAGGAAAAGACGGCTCATAAAATCTCAGGGAGCCCTCAGTCCTCCACTGAAGGTAAGCACGGGTCCACAACTCCCTGTCTACATTCCAAAATCCAAAAAACTCTGAAAACTAAAGTTAAAAAAAACACCTCACTTGGCAGCAACCTCATTTGGTGGCAAAATATGACCTGACCTACATAAAATCATTTGTCATCTATTTATTCCTCTTAGTGTGAATATTCTTACATGTCACTGTGAAAATAATGAGTGTGATTATGGAGTGCTGACCCCAAACCTCTCTGGGGGTATTACTATACATACCATATTACCTTTCTGGGGGGGGGGGGAGACTCTGAATTTTAAAACACATCTGGCTCTAAGGGCCAGATAAGGGTACCTGTAAATAGGATGACGTGAGACCCTTACAAAATTTCCCAAAGGCCTAAGGGAGTCAAATTTCTTCCCTGTTGTTTTGGAGAGTCTAACCAGCTTTCTACACAAACCAGGCTGCAGCATTACTTAGCAACGTTGTGTTCCAAATGGGAAATCTACTACATACGGTCATGGCTACATGTTTAATCTTGATTTCCTACCTTCACATACTCCAAAGTTGGGTCCAGAAGATGTGGATCCCTGAAAAAAGAAAATACAAATATGAGAATGGTTGGGAACGATGCATTCTTACATTGAATATAATGTGTCCAACATTATTTCACCCTATTCATTAAGTTATTAAGCTGGGCCCCACCTCCCAGACAGTATTCACAACAGGGTGTGTGTGGTGGGGTGGGAGATACCACCATGACCTCAGTCTAGAAGCTCCCACATGCTTTCCTGTCAAATTCAGGCCCCAGAGTGTTAGACTATATGTGGTAATTCTAGATTTACTTGAGCATAGAAACTGAAAGTCCGAAGCAAAGAGCTCAGGAGAGGGTAGAGGTGGGAGGCAGGCAGGACTGGGTATGGGAACATGCAGCAGTTTTGGTCACTAGTGGTATCTGGGTTAATCCCCACAACATCCCCACCAGTAACTGTATTGTTCCCACATTGACAGTAAGACAAGAGAGGCTTAGGCGGGTGGAGGGGCTGCCCCAGGTTGCCTAGTGCCTGGGTGATGGAGGGAACGGAGGCTTCTCTTCTCAGCACTGGCTATTACCCACCCACTACTGGTGGAAACCTTAGCAATTCATCCTACTGTTCTGTGTGCCCAGTGTTTTTATTCCCGCATCTAATGGCTGTTCTTAGGTCTATCACAATAGGACAACTGAAAGAAAGTGCTGTATATACACACCATAGAATACTACACAGCTATAAAAAACACACCATAGAATACCACACAGTTATAAAAAAGAAGTAAATCATGTACTTTGCAGCAACATGGATGGAGGTGGAGGCCATTATCCTAAGCAAATTAACACAGGAACAGAAAACCAAATACTGCATGTTCTCACTTACAAATGGGAGCTAAACACTGGGTACTTGTGGCATAAAGAGGGGAACAACAGACACTGGGGACTGTTGTGAGGGGGGGAACATGGCTGTGAGTGGGGACGTGGGCTAAGAACTAATTAGATACTACACACACTACCTAGGTGCAACATACCCATGTCACAAACCTGTAGATGTATCCCCTTTGTATCTAAAAGTTGAAATCATTAAATAATTAAAAATAGCAAAATCAATAACACATCAGCAGGTGTAACTGAGGAGGGGACTTTTTTTTTTTTTTTTTGAGACAGAGTCTCACTCTGTTGCCCAGGCTGGAATACAGTGGAGGGATCTTGGTTCACTCCAACCTCTGTCTCCTGGGTCCAAGCGATTCTCCTGCTTTAGCCTCCTGAGTAGCTGGGATTACAGGTACGCAGCACCATGCCTGGCTAATTTTTGTATTTTTAGTAGAGATGGGGTTTCACCATGTTGGTCAGGCTGGTCTCGAACTGCTGACCTCGTGATCTGCCCTCCTCGGCCTCCCAAAGTGTTGGGATTACAGGAGTGAGCCACTTCACCTAGTCTTGAAGAGGGGGGCTTAATATGACTAGGGCAAAAGGAGAGGAAAGGAGAGACAGGAGAGCTAATGTTTTTGGTGTCTGCAGGGTTATTATGAGGTGTTCCCCAACCCAACTGTGTAAAGACAGCTGCCTTTAGAGGCATAAATTAAAAAAAAAAAATCAACACATCCCCGCAGAGAGATGTGATCATTTAAAAAGGACAGAATGACTCAGAAGGCTACAAGGCTGGTCTATTCTCTGAAGTGGGGGAAGGGGGGTCGTCTTACCATATCTACAGAAAGCCTGCGTCCATCAGAAGGCAGGGGTGCCCTACTGGGAAGCAGTCACCTCGGAAGAGGGTGGCTCAACCCCAAACCCGTGGGAGTGGACAGATTCACTGGCTGTGGAGAGAGCCCCAGGAGATGGAGACTACAGTACTCCTTCTCTGAACAAGAGCAGCAAGGCCCTGGCTGGGGCACAAGCAGTCCCAACCCCACAGGTCAAGGAGACATCTGTCTTGTGGGGGAAATGGATCCAGCCCTCAAGCCATCCTCAGGCTGGTTTATCTACTTATGGCTGTGCACAGGGTATATGCTCAGGGGTAGTCTGGTATCCAAGATGCTCCTCTGCAGGCAAACAGATTAGGTTCTGAAAAGAATCCCTTTGCAGGGCAAAAGGATAGGAGAAGAGCTTAAGCTCTCAGTCCCCAAGTGCACTCCCATCAAAGACAGGTAATAAATCAGTCTTTCCAGGCCTTGCAATCAGGCATACTCTGTCTTCACACCCGTGTTCATTTCATCAGGCATCCTTTCCCAAAGCAGATGAGTGTGTCTGCTGCAGCATTTTGGTTGTGTGTCCCCTTTAAGTTCTTGAACCCCTGATTTTCTACTGAATTGACATTTGAGACTCAGAGGCATTGTCTGGCCTAGTGGTCTGCTCCTGAGAGTCCAGAAAGATGTCAGGACCACTGAAGTGCTGTTTTTCATCTTCATCCCACTTCAGCCTGGACCTCCTGGCCTCAAGTGATCCTCCCACCTCTGCCCTCCCAAGCAGGGACCACAGGCATATGCCATCATATATCATACCCAGCTAATTTTTAAATATTCTTTGTAGAGACAGGGTCTCACCATGTTACAGGCTGGTCTCAAATTCCTGGCCTCAAGCTATCCTTCCTGCCTTGGCCTCCCAAAGTACTGGGACTCCAGGTGTTGGCAACTTTGCCCAGCCCTCCCAGGTACTTTAAATCAGCTCTTGATTACTATAATACCTAATACAATATAAATGCTATATAGATAGCTGCTCCACTGTATTGTTTTTTTTTTAAATGTCAAGGAAAGTCTGTACATGTTCAGTACAGATGAAACCATCCATTTTTTTCTGAATATTTTCAGTCTACAGTTGACTGAATTCATGGATGAGGAACCACAGATGGGGAGGGCTGTGTTAGGAACTGTCAAGCTTATGGTGGAGGATATACATTCTCTGAAATTCTAATTTTCATTTGAAAGCCCAGATTTTTTTCATTGGCAACAAAACGCTGTCAAATATTTTTCTTGAGTTTCATTTCATTAATTTTTGGGAAAATATCTGTCAAATACCAAGACCATACAGTTGTGATTTGTGATTTTAACTTTAACTCTCTTTTTACAAGCACCCTGCATGTCATTATTTTAGTACTTTTGTTTAGAATTGTGCCTAGAATCTTTGCTTTACCCATCAGATTTGGTTGTAAAATCCCTTTCCCTTCACCTTTTGAAGGCTTAAACATTCCTCTCTTCCTTTCTCTAGAAATGCACATGACAACTCCCTGTACTAGGCTGGGCACAGGGGCTTGTGCCTGTAATCCCAGCACTTTGGGAGGCCGAGGTGGGTGGATCACCTGAGGTCAGGAGCTCAAGACCAGTCTGGTCAACATGGAGAAATCTCATCTCTACTAAAAACACAAAAATTATCTGGGTATGCTGGCACATGCCTGTAGTCCCACTACTCCGGAGGCTGAGGCAGGAGAAGCACTTGAACCCGGGAGGCGGAGGAGGTTGCAGTGAGCCAAGATTGCACCACTGTACTCCAGCCTGAGCAACAGTCATGAGACTGTCTCAAAAGAAAAAAAGAAAAGAAAACTCCCTGCACTCCCTGAGCTCATTCTCTCAGGCTGAACCTTGAACTCTCTTGAGAAGGCAGTAGGATACCTATGCTGGCCAGGCCAGGTTCCGGGGCAACGCTGGCTGCAGTTAGCACTGTCCCAGCAGAGGGGTTACCTCAAGGCAGGGGGTCTGTGCTGTCCTCACAACCCTGCCTCAGTTAGAACAACTTCTTTATTATATTTTTCTTATTCTCCTTAATTTTTTCTTTCTGGTTCCTTGGGACAGGGGTTGGGGAGACAGCTTTGAAAGACAAGGTGTTTAAGAGCACTTTTCAAGAAAATACCACATCATGAAAAAATGGCTGGTTTAGGCAGCAATCAAAATGCAAATAAGGGCTTTTCCTCCCAGACAACCATCTTAACTTTGGTATGCACAGAATTATTTGATATCTACTTCCTATTTTAACAAAATACTAAAGAGATCTATATTCAAGAGCTGTGATTTAATAAAATATATTTTTTTACCCTTCCGATAACATTCTTAAGAGAAATTAATTTTTTTTTTTTTTTTTTTTGGAGACAGACTCTTGCTCTGTCACCCAGGCTGGAATGCAGTGGTATGATCTCAGCTCACTGCAACCTCTACGTCCTGGGTTTAAGGGATTCTTATCTCAGCATCCTGAGTAGCTGGGATTACAGGCACCTGCCACCATGTCCAGCTAAATTTGTATTTTTAGTAAAGACGAGTTTAACCATGTTGTCCAGACTGGTCTTGAACTCCTGGCTTCAAGTGATCCACCCAGCCTCTCGAAATGCTGGGATTACAGGCATGAGCTACCATGCCTAGTCGAAGTTCATTTTTTTTTTTTTCTGAGACAGAGTCTCGCTCTGTCTCCAGGCTGGATCTTGGCTCACTGCAACCTCCGCCTCCCTGGTTCAAGCGATTCTCCTGCCTCAGCCTCCCAGGAAGCTGGAAGTACAGGTGCACATCACCACACCCAGCTAACTATTGTATTTTTAGTATACAGAGGGTTTCACCATGTTGGCCAGGATGGTCTTGATCTCTTGACCTCGTGATCTACCCACCATGGCTTCTCAAAGTGCTGGGATTACAGGGGTGAGCCACCATGCCCAGCCCAAGAAGTTAATATTTAAAAAGAACTGTGAGAGCACAGGGCTGAAGAATACAATAAGTATTAGTACAGCTTGGTGGCATTGCCTTGCTTTGCACTCTGCATACATACATACATACACCTATATTTAAGTATTATTTAGGGCTAAATACTATTCCAATGCATATATGGAATGTGTGTATATACATATATATGTGTATGTGTGTACATATGTATATATGTGTATATGTATACATATGCATGTACATATATACATGTGTATATATACATGTGTGTATATACACATATATATGTATATAAGTACATAAGTATACATATACATATATACATATGTATAAATACACATATGCATATATACACATGTATATATATATATGTATATGCTCAAATTGCTTATCTAAAATGGTGTAGTGTTTGCATACAACCTACACACATCCTCCCATGTACTTGAAAATAAAATTTTAGGGGGAAAATTCAAAATGGTAGAAAATTATAACTTTTAGTAGGGGTAAGATGAAAGTTGAAACTTGAGAAAAAGTGGATCCAAGATGGCCGAATACGAACAGCTCTGGAGTGCAGTTCCCAGTGAGAATGCAGAGGGTGAGTGATCATCGCATTTCCAAACGAATTTTTACTGCCCACAGACCAGGAGATTTCTGGGCAGAAAAGTGCCATGAGTTTCCAGCATGGCTGTTTGAGCTGGCACAATGGGTCTTTGCACAAAAACTCACAAATCAGGGTGGCTGTTTCAACTGGCGCCTGAAATGCCTGGGAGAGAGAGCTACCCATTCAATTGAAAAATAGGGGGCTGAAGCAGGGAACCAGGTGATCTGGCTTGGCGGGTTCTACCCCCACAAAGACCAATAATCTGAAATACTCTGGATTGAGTTTCACAGCAAGCACAGCTGGACCCCAAATGCTCCAGCTCTGTGGGGGGAAGGGCATCTGCCATTACTGAGGCAGTCCACCACTATTGAGGCAGTCTGCCTTCACAGAGGCAGTCCACCATTACCGAGGCAGTGGACTATACCTCTATAAACAAAACCACAAGAAGTTCACACAGCAGCTGGGCAGAGCCTGTGGCAGCTCAGCAATGCCTCTGCTGGCAGACTATGATTAGGCTACCTCCTTACTAGGCAGGGCATCTCTGAAAAAAGGCAGCAGCACGTCAGGAACTTTATAAAGGTGCACCTTCCCAAGACAGAGCACCTGGGGAAAAAAAAGGCGATTATGAGTTCCGCTGCAGCAGACTTAAACGTACCTGCCCAGCAGTCCTGAACAGAACAATGGAGCTCATAGCTCAGCACTTGAGCTCCTATAAGGGACAGACTGTCTCCTCAAGCAGCTCCTCAACCCCCAAATATCCAAAGAGACACCTCATAAAGGAGAGCTCAGGCTGATCTGGCAGGTATCCTTTTGGGACAAAGACAACAGAAGAAGAAACTGGTGTTAACCCTTACTGTTCTGCAGGTGATCCTCAGGCAAGCAGGGTCTGGAGTGGACCTCCAGCAGTCCTACAGCAGAGGGGCCTGAGTGTTAGAAGGAAAACTAAAAAGCAGAAAGAAATAACTTCATCATCAACAAAAAGGACGTCCACTCAGAGACCCCATCCTAAAGTCACCAACTACAAAGACCACAGGTAGAGAAAGCCACTAAGATGGGAAGAAACCAGTGCAAAAAGGATGAAAACACCCAAAACCAGAACACTTCTCCTCCTCCAAGGGATCACAACTCCTCACCAGCAAGGGAAAAAAGCTGGACAGAGAATGAGTCTAATGAACTGACAGAAACAGGCTTCAGAAAGTGAGTAATAAACTTCTCTGAGCTAAAAGAACAGGTTTAAACAAATGCAAAGAAACTAAGAATCTTGAAAAAAGGTTTGACAAAATGCTAACGAGAACAAACAGCTTAAAGAACAATATAAATGAATTAATGAAGCTGAAAAACACAACACGAGAACTTTGTGAAGCATTCACGAATTTCAATAGCTGAATCGACTAAGCAGAAGAAAAGATATCTGACACTGAAGATCAACTCAATGAAATAAAACAAGGCGGCAAGATTAGAGAAAAAAGAGTACAAAGAAATGAACAAAGCCTCCAAGAAACATGGATTATATAAAATGACCTAATCTACCTTTGATAACTGTACCCGAATATGACGGAGAGAATGAATCCAAGCTGGAAAACACTCTTCAGGATATTATCCAGGAGAACTTCCCTAACCTAGCAAGACAGGCCAATATTCAAGTCCAGGAAATACAGAGAACATCACAAAGATATTCCTCAAGAAGAGCAACCCCAAGGCACATAATCATCAGATTCACCAGGGCTGAAATGAAGGAGAAAATGCTAAGGGTGGCCAGAGAGAAAGGTCGGGTTACCCACAAAGGGAAGCCCATCAGACTCACAGAGGATCTCTTGGCAGAAACCCTACAAGCCAGAAGAGTGGGGGCCAATATTCAACATCCTTAAAGAAAAGAACTTTCAACCTAGAATTTCGTATCCAGCCAAATTAAGCTTCATAAGTGAAGAGAAATAAAATCCTTTAAGAACAAGCAATTTGTCAGAGATTTCAACACTACTAGGCTTGCCTTACAAGAACTCCTGAAAGAAGCACTAAACATAGAAAGGAACAACCAGTACCAGACACTCCAAAAACATACCAAATGGTAAAGAGCATCAACACAATGAAGAAACTGCATCAACTAACAGGCAAAACAACCAGCTAGCATCAAAATGGCAGGATCAAATTCACACATAACAATATTAACCTTAAATGTAAACTGGCAAAATGCCCCAATCAAAAGATGCAGACTGGCAAATTGGATAAAAAGTCAAAACCCATCAGTGTGTTGTATCCAGGAAACCCATCTCACATGCAAGGATACACACAGGCTCAAAATAAAGGGATGGAGGAAGATCTACCAAGCAAATGGAGAGCAAAAAAAAAGCAGAAGTTGCAATCCTAGTCTCTGATAAAACATTTTAAACCAACAAAGATCAAAAGAGACAAAGAAGGACATTACATAATGGTAAAAGGATCAATGCAACAAGAAGAGCCAATCATACTAAATATATACGTGCTCAATACAGGAGCACCCAGATGCATAAAGCAAGTTTTTAATTACTCACAAAGAGACTTAGACTCCCACACAATAATAGTGGAAGACTTTAACACTCCACTGTCAATATTAGACAGCTCAACGAGACAGAAAATTAACAAGGATATCCAGGACTTGAACTCAGACCTGGACCAAGCAAACCTAATAGACATTTACAGAACTGTCCACCTCAAATTCACAGAACATACATTCTTCTCAGCACCATGTCACACCCACTCTAAAATTGACCACATAGTTGGAAGTAAAACACTCCTCAGCAAATGCAAAAGAACAGAAATCATAACAAACAGTCTCTCAGACCACAGTACAATCAAATTAAAACTCAGGATTAAGAAACTAACTCAGACCACATAACTTCATGGAAACTGAACAACTGGCTCTTGAATATTGATTGGATACATAATGAAATAAAGGCAGAAATAAAGATGTTCTTTGAAACCAAGGAGAATGAAGACACAACATACTAGAATCTCTGGGACACATTTAAAGCAGTGTCCAGAGGAATATTTATAGCAATAAATGCCCACATGAGAAGAGAGAAAAGATCTAAAATCAACACGCTATCATCAAAATTGAAAGAGCTAGAGGAGCAAGATCAAAACAACTCAAAAGCTAGCAGAACACAAGAAATAACTAAGATCAGAGCAGAACCGAAGAAGATAGAGACACAAAAAAACCTTCAAAAAAATCAATAAATCCAGAAGCTCGTTTTTTGAAAAGATCAACAAAATAGACCACTAGCCATATTAATAAAAAAGAAGAGAGAATAATCAAATAGATGCAATAAAAAACAATAAAGGGGATATCACCACAGATTCCACAGAAATATAAACTACCATCAGAGATTACTACAAATAACTCTATGCACATAAACCAGTAAACTTAAAAGAAATGGATAAATTCCTGGACACATGCACCCTCCTAAGCCTAAACCAGGAAGAAATTGAAATCCTGAATAGACCAAAAACAAGGGCTGAAGTTGAGGCAGCAATTAACAGCCTACCAACCAAAAAAAGCCTAGGTCCAGATGGGTTCACAGCTGAATTCTACCAGACTTACAAAGAGGAGTTGGTACCACTCCTTCCAAAACTATTCCAAACAATCCAAAAAGAGGGAATCCTTCCCAAATCATTTTATGAGACCAGCATCATCCTGATACCAAAACCAGACAAAGACTCAACAAGAAAACAAAACTTCAGGCCAATATCTGTGATGAACATTGATGCAAAAATCTTCAATAAAATACTGGCAAACTGATTGCAACAGCACATCCAAAAACTTATCCATCACGATCAAGTAGGCTTCATCCCAGGGATGCAATGCTGGTTCAACATACTCAAGTCTATAAACATAAATCATCATATAAACAGAAACAAAGACAAAAAAAACACATGGTTATCTCAATAGATACAGAGAAGGCCTTCAACAAAATTCAACAGCCCTTTATGCTAAAAACGTTCGGAACAGGAACGTATCTCAAAATAAAAGCTATTTACAACAAATCCACAGCCAATATCATACTGAATGGGTAAAAACTGGAAGCATTCCCTTTGAAATCTGGCACTAGACAAGGATGCCCTCTCTCACCACTTGTATTCAATACAGTATTGAAAGCTCTAGCCAGAGCAATCAGGCAAGAAAAAGAAATAAAGCGTATTCAATTAGGAAAGGAGGAAGTTAAATTGTTTCTATTTGCAGATGACAGGATTGTATATTTAGAAGACCCCATCTTCTCAGCCCAAAATCTCCTGAAACTGATAAGCAACTTCAGCAAAGTCTCAGGATATAAAATCAATGTGCAGAAATCACAAGCATTCCTATACACCAATAATAGACTTAAAGAGAGCCAAATCAAGAACAAACTGCCATTCACAATTGCTACAAAGAGGATAAAATACCTAGGAATACAACTAACAAAGAATGTAAAGGACCTCTTCAAGGAGAAATACAAACCACTGCTCAACAAAATAAGAGAGGACACAAACAGATGGAGAAACATTCCATGCTCATGGTTAGGAAGAATCAACATTGTGAAAATGGCCATACTGCCCATAAGTAATTTATAGATTCAACACTATCCCCATCAAGCTACCTATGACCCTCTTCACAGAACTTGAAAAAAACTACCTTAAACTTCATATGGAACCAAAAGACAGCCCACATAGCCAAGTCAATTCTAAACAAAAAGAACAAAGCTGGAGGCATCACGCTACCTGACTTGAAACTATACTAAAAGGCTACAGTAATCAAAACAGCATGGTACTGGTCCCAAACCGAGATATAGACCAATGGAACAGAACAGAGGCCTCAGAGGCAATGTCACACATCTATAACCATCTGATCTTGGACAAACCTCACAAAAACAAGCAATGGAGAAAGGATTCCCTGTTTAATAAATGGTGTTGGGAACTGGCTAGCCATGTGCAGAAAGCAGAAGAAACTGGCTGCTTCCTGACACCTTACACTAAAATTAACTCCAGATGGATTAAAGACTTTAACATAAGACCTAACACCATAAAAACTCTAGAGGAAAACCTAGGCAAAACCATTCAGGATGGAGGCATAGGCAAGGACTTCATGACCAAAACACCAAAAGCATTGGCAACTAAAGCCAAAATAGACAAATGGGATCTAATTAAACTCCAGAGCTTCTGCACAGCAAAAGAAGCAATCATTAAAGTGAACTGGCAATCAACAGAATGGGAAAAAATTTTTGCAATCTACACATCTGACAAAGGGCTAATATCCAGAATCTACAAATAACTAAAATAGATTCACAAGAAACAAACAAACAAACCCATTCAAAAGTGGGAGAAGGATATGAACAGACACTTTTCAAAAGAAGACATATATGAGGCCAACACACACATGAAAAAATGCTCATCGTCACTGGTCATTAGAGAAATGCAAATCAAAACCACATTGAGATACCATCTCACGCCAGTTAGAATGGTGATCATTAAAAAATCTGGAGACAACAGATGCTGGAGAGGATGTGGAGAAATAGGAACACTTTTACATTGTTGGTGGGAGTGTAATTAGTTCAACCATTGTAGAAGACAGTGTGGTGATTCCTCAAGGACCTAGAAATAGAAATTCCATTTGACCCAGCAATCCCATTACTGGGTATATATCCAAAGGATTATTAATCGTTCTATTACAAAGACACATGCACACATACGTTCATTGAGGCACTGTTTACAATAGCGAAGACCTGGAACCAATCCAAATGCCCATCAGTGAGAGACTGGACAAGGAAAATATGGCACATATACACCATGGAATACTATGCAGCCATAAAAATGATGAGTTCGTGTCCTTTGTAGGGACATGGATGAATCTGGAAACCATCATTCTCAGCAAACTGACACAAGAAGAGAAAATCAAACACCACGTTTTTACTCATAGGCAGGTGTTGAACAATAAGAACACATGGACACAGGGAGGAGAGCATTGCACACTGGGGTCTCTTGTGGGGGAATAAGAGAGGGACAGTGCGGGGGTAGGGAGTTGGGGAGGGATAACATGGGGAGAAGTGCCAGATATAGGTGATGGGGGGATGGAGACAGCAAACCACATTGCCATGTATGTACCTATGCAACAATCCTGCATGTTCTGGACATGTACCCCAGAACCTAAAGTGCAATAAAATATATTAAAAAGAAAAAGGAAAATAAAAATAAAATAAAAATTTAACATTTACTTTAATACATATACATATATATGTACAGTTAGCAGTGTCCCATGCAGGGGGGTTATCTCAAGGCAGGTGGCCTTGTGTATGTGTATATATATATGTATATGTACATATGTGTGTATATACACATATTTGGTGGCCCAATACACATATGTGTATATATACATATATGTATATACACACAAACACACATACATGCATATATTTTCCATACACAATGGAATATTATGCAGCCCTAAAAATGAATGAGATCTTGCTATTTGCCTCAACATGGGTGAGCCTGGAAGACATTATGCTATGTGAAATAAGCCAGACACACACAAAAAAATATTACATGATCTCACTTATATGTGAATTTTTTTTTTGAGACAGTCTTATTCTGTCACCCAGGCTGGAGTATAGTGGCCTAATCAAGGCTCACTGCAGCCTCAACCTCCCCGGCTTTTGATCCTTTTGCCTCAATCTCCTGAGAAGCTGAGACTAAGGGTGTGTACCACCACAAATCGCTACTTATTATTTTTATTTTCTTGTAGAGATGAGGTCTCACTATCTTCCCCAGGCTGGTCTTGAACTCCTGGGCTCAAGCTATCCTCCACAGCCACAGCCTCAGCTTCAGCCTCCACCTCCGCCTCCCAAATTACTGAGATTACAGGATTGTGGGTGTGGATTACCATGCCTCGCCTGGAATTTTTTTAAAAAATTAAATATACAGAGAAAGAGAATACAACAGTGGTTATGGGGATGGGAGCAGAAGGCAGAGGAAATGGGGAGATGTATGTCAAAGGACAAAAAGCAGCAAATGTGTAGAATGAACAAGCCTACAGCTCCAATGGACAACATGAGGACTACAGGTAATACAACGTACTGTATTCAGAATTCATGCTGAGTGTATTTCAATTAATCTTGCCACAAAAACAAAAAAATTAGGTAACTATGTGAGATGATGAATATGTGAATTTGCTTCATTATAGTAACCTTTTAACTATTACATGTATTCCATAGCATCATGTTGTATATTTTGGATACATACCGAGGACTAAGCTCCAATTTTTTTTTATCTTGCCCAATTCCTATCTAAGGGGTCTGGAGTCATGCCCCACAAACCATAAATTTTCATCAAATGGGTTTTATTTAATCCTATATATTGCGACTTACTTTGCAATCTGACTCTGGTGTAACATTATGTGACAAAGAAGAAAGTCAAAATATTTTACCCCAAAACATGTTTTCTTTGCCATATCTTGAAATGGCCCTGTAAAGCTTGTGGGGGAAAATGTGCATCTGTAAAGAATCTCTATTAACTAAAGTCTAGCACCTTTTAAAGATTGGAATAGGAAACATTTGTCATCTGTTGTCTCAAAGTGAAGTCAGCATAAGACTTCAAAGGAACCTTGGTCTTCACAATCTTTTACCTTAACCTGAACATTTCCTTTCTATCAATCCCCGGTCTCTAGGGATTGTCAACCAGAACATGTTTAAATTTACCTACAGCCTGGAAGCCTCTGCTTTGAGTTGTCCTGCCTTTCTGGACCAAACCAATGTATTTCTCAAATGTATTTGATTCCTTTGTCATGCCCCCCTAAAATGTATAAAACCAAGCTGTGCCCCTACCACCTGGAGCACATGCTCTGAAGACCTCCTGAGGACAGTGTCACAGGCCATAGTCATTCATATTTGACTCAGAATAAATCTCTTCAAATATTTTACAGAGTTTGACTCTTTTCATCGACAATTATTTGATGCCAAAACACGTGGTGCCTCAGAGAAGACTCAGGACTCTGAAAAAGTTGCCCAAAACCAGAGCTAAGGTACCAGCTGGGGCCCACTGAAGCCTCATGTAATTTGAACTTCTCCTCTGGTGGAACTGGTAGGTCCTCCTGAGCTCCGGCCTCCCGTTTTGGTTGATGGGCCTTGATTTATTTTGAGCTGGATTTTCTCCCAGGAAGTTGTTGTTTAAGGATCCTAATTCTAGTTCGGAGATGCATTCTAAAGGGTATTTATTGCTTTTTCTCTTGGAATTAATCTCAATTTAGCTTGCCTGAGCATATATGTACATGAGAAACTGAACTGTTGTTTTTATAGGTAAATGAGAGACTTCAGTTTTTTCAGCTCCCAAGAGAAAGGGCATTTGCTCCTCCCAGCCAAAAGGCACCCTTCGGTGACTGGGGGTCTCGTGAGAGTGTCTGGGGGGTTGACCTCCCACGATGTGCAGCAACCCTGGAAGGAAATCCCAAATAAAAATTAATTTTAAAATGGCTCATCCAGGACACATATCCATCTACCACACAGAAACCCTAGGCCACAGCTCAATTCCTTCCTTCTCTTAAGAAAAAAAAAAAAAATGGGAAAGAAATAATCTAAAAAAAAGAAGAAAACAAGGAGAATGACCCCCTTTCCAGTACTTCGCAGGTTTTCTGGCATCTCTATTTGCCAGAGTTTACGTAAAATAGAAGTAATATGGTCTTGGTACACATTTGCATTAAGGAAAAGAACCCTAAGGTCGACCTGCAAACTATAGAGTTCCTAAGTTCTCTTCTCCTTTCTGCCTGCTTTACATCTGCTGTTACTTTTCTACTGAGATAGAAACCACTGTTTAGATCTAACAAGTTTTTTTTGCAAGCTGGCGAATTTATACTTATTTCATGGCTAAAGTACTGATAAAGCTTTAGGATCTGTGTGTGTCTGTATATGTATGTATCTGTATATATTTAAAAGGCTTTTATAAATTACATAACTTTAACTGGCAAGTTAATTTATTTTAATTTTCCTCTAGCACATCAAACTTTTTCTCCCTGTACCTTATCATGTAAATTTTGCTATCTGGTCTTCAGCTGAGTTGTTTCCTCTAACATGCAAATTTAGGACTATTTAGCTGAGAACTGCCTAGAGTGAGGCAATATATTATCAAGAATTTTAAGTCTAAACTAGAAAAAAAGGAAAAAGGACGTCTTTATGAATCTATAAAATATATTTCCATCAGCATGCCTAAATACATCTATGTATTTATATGCTGTGTACATGTTTCACTACTAAAAATATACAGAGCTCTAATTAATTGGCTTAATATATATAAGTGCTTAAATCAGATACTTAAAAGACTAGTTGAATGCCTTGAGACATAACCCTAGAAGGTTTGAATTAGACAAAGATATTTTACCTTTAATACCAACATTAAAAAGAAAATGTGGTCCTGTAATTCTTAGATTGGAAACTACCCAGATACCCATGACTTAAGTAAAATGTTTAATAAAAAGGTGGCTTTAAAATTATTGGTAAAATAATATTAGCAATGTCTTAAAAATGGTTAGCATTTTGCTAGCATTTTAAAAAATCAAGTGGTTTCATGTTTATTCCTGCAGAATATTATAAAATTTGCCATAAGGGTTATAAATTATAAAACCCAGCCCAAGACAGAATAATCTCTGCTTGTGTATACCTATGAAATATTGTTGGCTAAATGAAAATAGCTAAATCCTGAGTTATTGGTATAAATACCCTTAAAATTAACCATAAGTTTCATTGCTATAAGTTTTATTTCAAGTTTTAAATACCTGAAATTCACAGCTATAAAAATAGCTAATAGGAAAATAACCTTAAATATTAGCTTTCAGAGTTTCTGTTAATAATCTAGATAAACTATTAAATTAATCAGGTCAATGTAATGGAATAAATGCTCATAAACAAACTTTTCATAATTTAGGATTGAAGGTATCTGATATTAGGTATCAATTTAAGAATTACAGGAAAACACTTTCTTTTTAATGTTCTTATCAAAGGTACAATATCTTTGTCTAATTCAAATCTTATAGGGTTATATATAAAACAAGGTAAAGGAATCAGGAAATAAGAGATGTAAAAAAAAGTTGAAGATAGAAAGAGGCATTTTTGGTAAAGAAAGTAAAAGGAAATTTTATAAGAAAGAATCTTGTGTGGTGAATTTTTGCCCTAAACGTGAATGCCCCTCCCACAGACTCATAGGACTGTTTAAAAAGCCTTATCAAATTTGTCTTACAGATGCAACTCCTTGCTAGGAACTCGAACCCTTTTCACCAGAAAAGGTAAAATGGTCTGGGGGTAAAAAAGGGTTCCTGAGACCGGAACATAAAAACATACAGGTTAATAGACTTATAAAATTTGACCAGGTATGGTGTCTCACACCTCTAATCCCAGCACTTTGGGAGGCCAGGGCAGGTGGATCATGAGGTCAGGAGTTCGAGACCAGCCTGTCCAACATGGTGAAACCCTGTCTCTACTAAAAATACAAAAATTAGCCAAGTGTGGTGGTGGGTGCCTGTAGTCCCAGCTACTTGGGAGGCTGAGGCAGGAGAATCACTTGAACCCAGGAGGCAAAAGTTGCAGTGAGCTGAGATTGTACTACTGCATTCCACCCTAGGTGACAGAGTGAAGCTCCATCTCAACAACAACAACAAAAATTATAAAATTTAAGATGTTTAAACAAGCCTTTATTTAAATTAAAGCCAAATAAAATTTACAAATCAGCTCCTCGGTTACACTTGTGGCTAGCAGCTAGCATGACCTAGTTACAGAATATTTCCAACACTGCAAAAAGTTCTACTGGACATTCTAGAGTGTCCTACTGGATATTCTAGAGAAAACGCTTTTTCTAAGTAGAAGAATACTCTGCTTCCAAAGAGACCCTCACATTGCTGCTCTTGGTTATGACTTAGTAACTAAAGTACAAAAGGAGATTTGAGGTGCTCTCACTTATAAGGTAGCCCCAAACAATGACATCAGACCAGCAGCATGATAAAGTTCCTATGGATTGTTTTCTTGATATATATCTTTTCTTTTCCACTTAAAATTCTGAAATATTCAGGTGCCAGTGGACTATCTCTACATGAGAAAAGTAACATGGGTCACTCAACTACGACACAGCACTGGATAAAGGACTCAGATTAGGGAAAATTTTATTAGAGCCATCCAGTGCAATTTCCTTGAAATGTCTGCAATAAAAGCCAGGGTTCTGAGGTGAGGGTTGTAGTTCTGCTTTAGTGAGAGGCATAATGGGATGGAGGAAAGAGGTGCTATGTGTAGAGGTAAATGGTTTGAACTTGATCTCTCTCTAAAAGCTACTCTTAGTAAATGGAAATTGCATATTAAAAATGAAAAGGGATGGTGTTTAATGAGGTTTGACAGTAGAGACCCAAAAGGAGACTCTTTAAAAACTAACGTCTTAAATGAAAGAGATGGGGATAAATAAGAAAAAGAATAAAATGGACAATTTCCATTAATTGGCTAAAGAAGTTTGAGGTTTGTCTTCCCAGCTCTCTCTCCTACAGTCTCTAACATTAACTATCATTGGTCAGTGCTTGCTTAGATTTTCTACTTGTGATTAAAACTTGCTAATTTGTAACAGTAGTACTTCAGTGTCCTGACAGCAAAACAGGACCAGCTATTTGGAAGCCCCAAGTTACCTGAGGAGCCTCATTTTCCTCTTCTCTCTGAGGCCCACCATCACTCCAGCCGAGACTGCCTCTCCCAACCAGTGGGTCTTGGTCCAACCTCCTCCAGGAAGCCCTCCCTGAGGTGCCTTCCCTCAGCCTGGCTCCTGGCTGCAGCCTCCCTGGTCTGTACCATTCCTGCAGGCTACCCTACGGCAGTAGTCATCCTTCCCCCTAACTTCTCCAGGGAGACTGGCTGCTCTCACTGACTGTTCCCTGATTTAGAGGGCAGGGAAGTCTTCCTGAACACCAGCTCCAGCTTCAAGGAACCAGAAAGGAAAAATTAAGAAGCATAAGAAAACTCTAATAACTAGAGTAAGAAGGCCGAGAACAAGGAGAGCCAACTGCTGGAAGTGAAGGGTGCTGGGCTAAGGGAAGACACAGATTGCTCAGCACCTCCTGGTTTCTTTCACTTGTGGAAGTAGAATATGGGAAAGATGTGAAATTTGACCAAGTTTAATTGTGAAATAGCAGGATACATTTATCAAGGATGCCAGAGGGATGTCAGGCAACATTGACAGAAGATTAAAAACCAGAATGAAAGGAGGTAGGAGCCATTTGTCAGAGCACATCTGGACTATTCATTTATACCCTGAAAATAAATAAAACAGGAATAAATAGAACGCTGGTTCCCAGGACAGCTCCAGAAAACTAGCAACCAGGAAGGAGAGAAGGTATCGAAGCCATATAACATGGGAAGATCAAAAGGAAGAGGAACATTTAGCCAGGGTAAGAGTGGGCTTGGGGAGAAGGTAGACATAGGCCACTTGTCAGTAACAGCTTAGAACTTCTGTATGGAAGAAGAGCACATACTCTGTTTAGGCTCAGCCAGGGGGACTTACGGGAAGGAAGATTTTTGCATCACTTAAGGTGATTTTCACATCACCATCTGAAAATGGGATAAACTGCCTTCCAAGATGGGTGTGAAGGTCCATGGTCATCTGGTGGATGGGAAGCTGGATAGGCCTTTGCCCAGGCTGTTGGAAACAGCTAGCGTGTGAAAGTGGAGATTGTTTCTGTCTTTTAGCTTTTATTGATTGATTGACGAAGTCTTGTTCTGTCACCCAGGCTGGAGTACAGTGGCGCAATCTTGGCTCACTGCAACCTCCGCCTCCTGGGTTCAAGTGATTCTCCTGCCTCAGCCTCCTGAGTAGCTGGGATTACAGGTGAGCACCACCACGCCTGGCTAATTTTTGTATTTTCAGGCTGGTCTTGAACTCCTGACCTTGTGATCCTCCTGCCTCAGCCTCCCAAAGTGTTAAGATTACAGGCGTGAGCCACCGTGTCTGGCTATATCTGTCTTTTAAAAACAAGAAAACATTTACTGAGCACTTACTTTGTGCTATGATTTACATAAACTCAAAGATTTAATTTTCATAATCCTGTGAAGACAGTGGTACTATCCTCAACTTACAGACCATATAACAGAGGAGAGTCAGCTTGGAAGAGGAGTCGGGGGCTTGAACCAGATGTGGACTACATTAGACTGAATGTCCTGGAACAGCGCCAGAAACGAGGCTCTCAGGAGTATTGGCTAAAGTCAATTAGATGTGCAGTTGACCAACACTGAGGCTATGAACAAGGCATGAAGAGGCCAGGTGTGGTGGCTCATGCCTGTAATCCTAGCACTTTGGGAGGCCAAGGTGGGTGGATGACCTGAGGTCAGGAGTTTGAGACCAGCCTGGCCAACATGGCGAAACCTGGTCTCTACAAAAAAAAAAAATTAGCCAGGCATGGTGGTGTGTGCCTGTAATCCAAGTTATTTGGGAGGCTGAGGCAGGAGAATCGCTTGAACCTGGGAGGCAGAGGTTGCAGTGAGCTGAGATGGAGTCACTGCACTCCAGCCTGGGTGACACAGTAAAACTTTGTCCAAAAAAAAAAAAAAAGAAAAGAAAAGAAAAGGTATGGAGAAGTTACCACTATCCCTCCCTCTCTGGCCTTACCCCTACCTCCTTCCCTTCCCGCTTTTATAAAAGGGAAGCCAAGAGAAGCCACATTAAGTTTGGGATGTCTCCCAAGCCTGTGTCAGCACTGATCTCACCAGGCCTGTGGAAGCATCCGCACTGGGTCCCCCACCTCAACATGTTAGCTCACGCTGCCATGCAGAGACAAACCAGTGGTGCTCTCTGGCAGTGAGGCCAAAAAAAGTCAGACAAACTACCCAGAGAACTTTGGAGTGGGTATTTGGCACTTCCCATGAAATTATTCTGCTTTTCTTCATCTAAAAGGCCTCGAGAGCAGAGAAGAGAGTTAAGACTGAAGTTCCCCCTTAACTGCCCCCAGGTGAACCTAGCAGGCCTGTAGGGAGCCTTGTTCATTCTGTTCTGCGAGCAAACGGGAGTTCAAGTGTTCTCAGATTCTAGTTTCAGGGCTCCAAGGGGTCCTGGATCTGCTCATTCGCCCCACCCTTTTTGAGAAGGGAAGGAATATAAGGACAGTATCACAAAACCAAGTTAATCCACTACAACTCCAAAAACTTTAAAAAATCTGAACCAAATTAAAATTATACTTAAATGCAGAAATGCTGTGTCTCCTTTCCCAGCCAGCCACCCAATCGCAGCTCACCAGAAAGAAGACATTCTCCACACCCAACTGCCCTTTCCAAGGAGCTAGAAAACATCATAGTTGGCCCTATAGCCCCAGCCTCTAACTGGAGATAGAATATCCAATTATTTATACAAGACTGTACAGCAAACAGTTCTTGCACCACTGATTTCTATTCTCCAAGACAGATCACTAGAAAACAAACAGAGGAACTTGGCAATATAAATGAAAAGTTTTGTTGTTGTTTTTTTTGGCTTATGCCAATTATGAGTCCTTACCCCGTGATTCCATGGTGGGTGCATCTCTACTTGCAGTGGAGGGTCTGGCAGGCACCTCAGCCCCTGCTGGCAGGCACGCTGCCCCACTGTGAATGGCCAACGGAGAAGCCAGCAGGGTGAAACTGGACTCTCTCATTACATTGCTTTTAAGCTTATGAAGTTTTAAATAACATCACTGTGTCTACTCTGGTGAAATAATTCTTTACAGCGTTCCACTTTTTAAACTTCAAACTTGAGAAATGTTTAGTTGAGTCACAGAAATGATATACTTAACTATTTTAGTTTGTTTCTCATTAGCAACCAGATTGACAAATTCCTCCCTCTTAAAAGGACACTCAATCTGTGTTTGCTATTTTGAATTAAGAGGTCCTACTCTTCAGCAAAATTTCACTAGTATAGACCGTTTCTGAGTGGCTGGAATACAGATGGGGAAGGAAGGTCACTTGTCAGTCTTAAATTATAGAATGTTTTAAATGAATAATCATTTACTTCTTTAAATATTATAGAATAAATTAACAGCTAAGAGTATTGCCAAACAAATGTCCTTTTAGATATAACAAAATCGAACTGTTTGCAGTACTATTATTATTTCATGCAATGGAGGAATGTGAGAAGCTAGCACCGTCTATTGTAGACTGAGGAGGATAAAGGCTCCTCTTAAACTCCACGCATACTAGTAATCTGCAGAGCTCTGTGCACGTGGCATCGTGTCTGTATTCCAGTACATTGTATTGTATATTTATTTATAAGTGCTCTTTCTCTACAGAGTGAGCTTTCCAACAGTCGTAACATGTCTTCTTCATGTCCAATCATCTCCCATGTTCTTGTATTCATCCTACAAACATCATCAAGCATCTACAATATGCCATGGACTAGGCTACACAATGCAAACACAGGAACCAAAGACAAAGGCCTGACTCCGGACAGGTTACAGGCCAGGGTGAAAGACAGCTTAACAGACCCAGCACAGCTCAGATTGACAAGAGGGTTCCAGGAGGTGGGAAACACTGTGGGGGGGCCTCCAGGCAGCATCTGAGCTAGGTCTGGAGCACTCAGTGGGGACTTGTCTTGGTGAAGAAGTCCCATATGGGGTAGATGGTAATGAGAAATGCTCCAGGCAACAGGAGAAGCATGTGCAAAGACAGGGTCACAAGGCAACATGGTACATGTGGGGGACAGCACAAGCTGTTTGGGAGTCAATGCCACCTGAGCGTAGGCCACCATCATCTCCCGCTGGACACCTGCAATACCTTCTGCTTCTCGCCAGCTCCACAATTTGCTCTCCACCCAGAGCCACAGTGGTCCTTACTCAGGCTGCTCTCACCTCATCAGAACAAAACCCTCAAGTCCGTACCATGCCCTACGAGCCTGGTTCGCATGACTACAGCCACTAGTCCAACTCCATGGTGGCAGGCAGAATTCCTAAGACAGCCCCCCAAAACTCACATTCCCCAGCGATTCAGTTAAAAATCAGTCATTTAGATTAGTGCTGTTGCACAGGGATTTTGCAGATGGAATTAAGGGCCGAAGTCAGTTGATGCTACGATATGGTGATCATCCAGTTGGGCCCGACATGAAGCGTGAGGGGGACTGATGTGCGGGATCCTGCTGCTGGTGCAGTGTTATAAGAGGGCCTGGGAGAAGGTCCATGGCACAGAACTTCAAGTGGTCTCCAGGAGATGGGAGTTGCCCTCACCACTGACAGCCAGGAAACAGAGACTTCAGTCCTAGAACCATAAGGAGCTGAATTTGCCAATAATTTGAATGAATGTGGGAACAGATTCTTCCCCAAAGCTGACATCCTGAGTGGGACACCCTGAACTGAGACCTCAGCTGAGCTACACCAGACTTCTGACTTACAGACACTATGAGGTAATGAATGGTTATGAAGGTGCCAAGTTTTTTGTTACACAGCAAAAGAAAATGAACATATTGTCTATTCCACTCTTCCATTTCAGACACGCTGACTTTTTCTTCCTGTCACTCAGACATGCCAAGCTTGCCTCTGCTTCAGTGCCTTGGTACTGACTTCTTTTGTCCAGAATATTCATCCCCAGAAACTCAGGTGCTTACTCCCTCCCACCATTCAGGACTCTGCTCACATACCACCTCCTCCGAGAGATCTTCCTTGCCTAGCCTATTAGATTTGCCTCAACACTCCCTTCTATCTGCCAATGTGGCTCTATTTTTTTCCATCATACCTGATATTACAGTAAATGTTTATTTGCTCAGGGTCTATCTTTCCCCTGGAATACAACCCTCCAAGGGTAAGACTTTGTCCAGTTTATTCACCTTGGTACCCCCAGTGCTTTGCACATGGCAGCTGCCCCGTTAGCATGCTGGATTCTTGAGAAAGAGAATGAGAAACCTAAGCGCAGGGTTTGGGGCGGCAACAGCAGCAACAGTGAGGAGCTGGGAGCTGAGGCTGAAGAGGAGGCAGGGCCAGGTCACAAGGGGCTTGGATGCCACACGAACATGCTTAGACTTTATCATGAAAACAGTGGGATTTATTGAAGGATCTTAAGCTGGAAAATAACCAGAGATTTGTGTTTTTGAAAAGTCCCCCTGCAACAGCCTGAAAATTAGATTAGCTGAAGGGCAAGACAGACTCAGAAAGACCAAAGAAGAGGATGTTGGCATCATCTGGATGAAAGATGACGACGACACTTGAACTAGAGTGGGGGGACAGTGTATAGATTTAAGAAATTTTCCCAAGATTAGATAGATCTTGGTAAATGACTGGCTTTGGTGAATGAAAGGGAAGAGAGAGATAAGGACACTCACAGAATTCTTTCCAAGGGAACTAAGTAGATAGTGCCTGGTACATGCAGGTACTCGATCCATCTAACAACGAATTAGCAAACACCTTCGCCTCCAAGCACTACACTAGACACTTTCAAGACCTCTGGGATCTGAAAAAATAAGACTTCTCCTCATTATTACTTATTTTCCATGGCTACCAGTACACATACGACTGCTGCCATGCCAACTACTGAATGACAAATAAGCTCTCCTTCCCTCTCACTGGCAAGTAAGTTCAGGAGAGTCTTTCACATCCTTCAAATTATGGACCCATAAATCCTTCCCCAAAAGTACAATGAAATATGACAAACATTAAGGGATCCCTTTGGACCAACAAAGATAGTTAACCCATGAAGGAAAAGCAGAGAACAACAAAATAAGGGAGCTGTGCAGACAGTAGTTAAGAATGCCCAATTGTATATAACCTTTGCACTTCTCCATCACCCTGCCCAGTAAGTGGCCACTGCTTATTTGTCTATAGTCCAGTGGAAAAAACTCCATGAGGGGATATTTCGGTCTTGCTCACCAATGGATACTGAGCCCTTAGAACAGTACTTGAACACAGTAACCAATTAATAAGAGTAAAAATGGACAAATACAAAATAAGCCACAAATAATCAACCTTGTGTTACATCTATACAATCCAATTAAGGCCTCAGAAAATTTGAAATTTTTTACTATAAGACTTCCATCTGCTCAAGATGGCAAACCAGGTAGTCTGAAAACTAAATGATAGTTAAATTACAAATATATATTCAAACGTCGCTGAAGTCCAAGAAAGGGAAATTCTCAAGAAATACACACGCATATACAAAACAGATACAGAAACAGAACAAATCCATACAAAACATAAATGACAAAAGAAAGGCAAGGGGGAAAGCAGGGAGGATGCACTCTGGGCCCTGAAGCCCTGTGTAACAATGGAACCATCAAAATGGGGCTACCCCCAGCCCAAAGGAGACAGAAATGGGCTAAAAACAAAACATGCTCTAGCAAAGGGAACCAAGAAAGAAACCTATTGTCTCCACACAAATGCTGCTGGGAAAAAATAATGGCATTAAAATGGTCTCTCCTAAGAATCCATAACCACGGATCAAGTCTCTATGTTGGTTGGGAATTCAAATTCATATTACCTGCTTTCATAGAGAAATCCATAATAGAGAAATCAAAGTATCTGGGTTGGCAGTGCCTACTAGTAACGAAACAATGTGAACCCTTTTTGGAAGAAAACTTGCTCAACAGAATGCTACTCAGGTTATCCACAAATTTGGTTAAACGTAAATTCCCTTTCAGAAACAGCCATATGCACTGGGAAAGAAGCCCCAGAGAGTGAAAGTCAGCAGAAATAACAATAGATTGGGATCCACAGACTTTATATATTAGAGGCTGGGTGCAGTGGCTCATACCTGTGAACCTAGCACTTTGGGAGGCTGAGATATGAGGATCAACATAGCAAGACCCTGCCTCTACAAAAAATTTAAAAATTAGCTGGGTATGGTGTACATGCCTGTAGTCCTAGCTACTCAGGAGGCTGCAGCAGGAACATCATTTAAGACCAGGAGGTCAAGACTGTGGTGAGCTATGATCGTGTACTGTACTTCAGCCTGGGTGACAAAGTAAAACAGTTTCTCAAAAAAAAAAAAAAAAAAAAAAAAAAAGACTTCAGATATTGGAATATCAGACACAGGCTATAAAATAACAATGTATGGTACTTTTTTTTTTTAAAAAAAAAGATAAAATCGTAAGTGGTCTCAGAATAAACAGGAGAACATAAGAAGAAGCTACTATAATTTCTAGAAATAAAAAACTTAATAAATAAAAATATCAAACCCAATGGCTAGGTTAAATAACAAATTAGATATGACTGAAGAAAATACTTGTGAATTAAAGACATAAAGAAATTACACAGAATATAGCACAGAGAGAAAAGGCAATGGAAAGTATGAAAGAGACACTGAAGGTAGAAAAGCCCCAAGTACATTTAACCAGAGCTCTAGAAGGAGAAAACTGAAAGGAAAAGACAATAGTCAAATAAATAATGATGGGAAATCTTCAAAATTAATAAAAAAATACTAATCCCCAGATTCAGATACTGCAATCAATCTGAAACAGAATAAACAAAAAGTAAATCTTCACCTAGACACATTGCAATAAAACTACAGACCACCAAAGACAATGAAAAGATCTCAAAAGCAGTCAAAAAGCAAAGAAAGTACAGTAACAATTAAACTGATAGCAGATTTTCATCAGCCAAAAGGCAAAGTGAAGTGCTCAAAATTTTGTACCCAGCAAAACTATTAAGAACAAGGGTGAATACAGAGAATTCCAGAAAAACAAAAACAGAGCATGCCCTTCAGGAAGAAGGAAAAGGATGCCAAAAGGAAAGCCTCAGATCTAGAAACACATGATTCATGAAGAAACTGGTAAGCAGGTAGGTAATTCAAAATCAGAACTGATGGTATAAAGCAAGACAGAATGTCTCATTTGTGGAGTTAAAAGACAAACTACCACCTCACACCCACTAGCATGGTGCTAGGGTTTGGATGTTTGTCCCCTCCAAATCTCCTGTTGAAATTTGATTCCCAATGTTGTGGGTGGGGCCTAATGGAAGGTGTCTGGGTCATGGTGGCAGATCTCTCATGGACAGATTAATCCTCTGGGGAAAGAGGGTAATAAAGTTCTTACTCTGTTAGTTCCTGGAAAAGATAGTACCAAAACAGACTCAGAAACAACAAATCGGCCAGGCGTGGTGGCTCATGCCTGTAATCCTTTCACTTTGGGAGACCAAGGCGGGTGGATTACCTGAGACCAGCCTGGCCAACATGGTGAAACCCCATCTCTACTTAAAAATACAAAAAATTAGCCGAGTGTGGTGGCAGGCGCCTGTAATCCCAGTTACTCAGGAGGCTGAGGCAGGAGAATCACTTGAACCCAGGAGGCAGAGGTTGCAGTGAGCTGAGATCGCACCATTGCACTCCAGCCTGGGCAACAAGAGTGAAACTCTGGGAAAGAAAAAAACAGAAAATCAAAATAGTCCTATAACCATTAAAAATAAACTGAAGAAGTAGTTCAATATCTTCCCACAAAGAAAATATCAGGCCTGGCTGGGCACGGTGACTCATGCCTGTAATCCCAGCACTTTGGGATGCCGAGGCGGGAGGATCACCTGAGGTCAGGAGTTCAAGACCAGCCTGATCAACATGGAGAAACCCATCTCTACTAAAAATACAAAATTAGCCAGATGTGGGGCACATGCTTGTAATCCCAGATACTCAGGAGGCTGAGGCAGGAGAATCGCTTGAACCTGGGAGGCGGAGGTTGCGGTGAGCCAAGATCACGCCATTTCCTCTAACCTGGGCAACAAGAGCGAAACTCCGTCTAAAAAAAAAACGTATATATAAATATAAATATATTTATGTGTGTGTGTGTATGTTGATGTTGTATCTATGTTGTGTGTATATGTGTGTGTGTATGTGTATGTGTATATATATGTGTATGTGTGTGTGTGTGTATGTGTGTGTGTGTGTGTATCAGGCCTATATAGTTTTACTACATAGAAAATTCTTCCAAACTTTGAAATTATTTGTTACTTGAATATTATATAAACTCTTCCGGAGACTTGAAAAAGAGGGCATTATAACTTTGATGCCAAAAACAAAGTCAGGAAAAGAAAGGAAAAGCATAGGTTAATATCACATGAGTAGGTATGAACAAATCCTAAAAAGAAATTGACAAACCAAATCCAAGAATGTATAACATATCATAATCAAATAAAGTTTATTCCAGGCATATACAGTCAGTTTAATGTGAGAAAACCTGTTAATATAATTTACCACATTCACAGATTAAAAGAGAAAAATAATTTTGGACATCTAATTGATTAAAAAAAAAGCATTAAAAAATCCTTTAAGTCTGATGTATGGTCCAAAAAAAACCAAAAAGAAAAAAAAATCCTCACCTTTTCATTATCTCTGGGATTTAAAAAAGCTTAATGAACTAGACATAGAAGAGAATTTCTTCAACCTGAAAAGGGTATCTGCCAAAAACAGCAAGCATCATTCTTGATGGTGAAGTCTTAGAAGCACCACTAAAATCAATCATCAGAAACACGACAGGATGTCCACTGTTACTGCTTTCTTTTCAACATTGTCCTGGAGGTCTTAGCCAGTACAGTTAAATAAAGTAAAATAAATAAAAGGTATGAGGACTGGAAAAGAAAGAACAAAAGTGTAATGATTCAAAACAGTAATGATTCATAAATGATGACTGCCTGTGTAGAACACACAAAGAATCTATGCAGAGCTTATAAGAGAGTTGAGTGGGGTTCAAGACCAGTCTGACCAATATGGTGAGACCCTGTATCTACCAAAAAAATGCAAAAATTAGCCAGGCATGGTGGCACACTCCTATAGTCTCAGCTACTCTGGAGGCTGAGGTGGGAGAATTACTCGAACCCAGGAGTTGGAGGTTGCAGTGGCAAGATGGTGCCACTGCACTCCAGCCTGGGTGACAGAGTGAGACCCTGTCTCAAAAACAAAAAAAGTTACAGCAAGCTTCCTGGATATAAAAGCATTATGCAAAACTCTTAGATTTAAAACTTACTGAGGGCAGGGACTAGAAGGCTTACATGTCTGGGGTGGAGTTCTTGCTTTGCTGGTGTTTATTCATCATGAATCAATTCACTCCTGGAACACTTAATTACAATGTATGAACTAATTACCAGAACACTAATTACACAACAAGACTTAAGATGAGTGTAGCCAGTAGGCTGAACCTCTCTGTTTATCGGAAGTAGTGAGCCTCAAGAGGAACAAACATCTTAGCCTTGGAGTCCACTAGTCCACCATTCTTAACCATCCCATGCATCAGGGTATGTCATGCAATCAGGAAAGGTGAACTAAACAAACTGGGAGACAGTGTTCCCACCACAGGGGCTTCCGCTCATTTGCATCTGTATATGGCCTTGGAATCCAGAGGCTTCGCCCCTTGTTCTCCAGCACGAAGTTTCAGCAACATCTCAAAATCTTAGTTGGGGAAAGTGACAACGAAGGGATAGGGGAAAGAAAAATAGCAACAGGGTTTTTTTTTGTTGTTTGAGACAGGGCCTTGCCGTTGCCCAGGCTGGAGTGTGGTGGTGCAATCACAGTTCACTGTAGTCTCGACCTCCCAAGCTTAATCAGTCCCGACTCAGCCTCCTGAGTAGCTGGGATTACAGTTGTACCCCCACCATGGCTGGCTAACTTTTTATTTTTTGTAGAGATGGGGTCTTGCTATGTTGTCCAGGCTAGTCTCAAACTCCTGGGCTCAAGCAATCCTCCCTGCTCAGCCTCCCAAAACACCGAGATTATAGCCATGAGCCACCATGCCTGGGCAGCAACAGGCTTTAAGTCTATGAAGATTTTGCATCTACTGGATAATATTCCTTCTACTATAATAGAATTATATATAATATATACAGTTACATATATAATTATATTCTATTAGGTAAGATTAATACATGGAACAGTCTAGCATTCTCATTTTATATTTATTAGATGACTATCATGGTTCTAAAGTCTTGCCCAACTCATCAGTCTCATCGCCTCACCTTGCTCCTTGCACTCCAGCAAATTCAACTACTTGGAATTCCCTGAAACAACAGGCCTAGAGTCCCCATCCTTTTCTCATTCATTCCCACCTTCTCTGACCATGAGTTCCCACCCCCATCCATACACACAATTCATACAATCAGTGACATCTCCTCAGTGCTCCTTTCCTATGAATTATAAAATTATAAAAGAGATGACAAACAATTACAATTCTATATCCCACGTGTATTCCTCTATGTCTCCCTTAGTGGACTATGAGCTCACTGAGAACAGGGACCATACTGTATTCACCTTTGTACCTCCCGTGCAGTTGCTCCAAGTATGTCAGTTTGAACGAACATGTGTGTGTGTGTGTTTATGTGTGTTATCCATTATATGGAAGACCTAGACCTTTCTCCCACTACACTCTGAGTTCACCAAGGGAAGAAAACGTTGGAATGCCAGAAGGAACAAGAGAGAAATGTTGTTCTTGGATTGATGGGCCCCCTCATTAAGGGGATAATTTAGCCACAGGCCGGCTACTGAAGTGTGATGGCCTCAGACAGAACTCCCTCAGCAACAGAACATCACTGCTGCCAGGGCAGTGCCCGGCTCCCCAGCCCCACTGAGACCAGATGTTTTCAAAGTCATACTGAAAGGCTGGCTGCTCTTGTTGAAAATAAGTCTCTCTGAACATGTTTAAAATACCAGGGAGAAACTTAATCAGGGAGATAACCAAGAGAACAGACACAGTTTACCACAGGGCCATTTCTATCTGTTTACTGGCAAAATGAGAAAACAAGAGTCTTAAAACGGGACAGGCCTGGTGAGTGTAGAAATAACATTTGTGGAAAAAAATCAGCTAGTGTGTGCTTAGATTAACAGGTTATTTACTGATGTTGACAATCATATTAAGGTCCCAATGAAGACTTAGTTTCTCACTGCAGGCAGGGGAATGTTGTGCATATAGCCTTTGCTAATTTTAAAAGCAATGTAATTTTATTTATTTATTTATTTTGAGATGGAGTCTTGCAGTGTCACCCAGCCCAGAGTGCAAAGGTGTGATCTCAGCTCACTGCAACCTCTGCCACCCAGGTTCAAGTGATTCTCCTGCCTCAGTCTCCTGAGTAGCTGGGATTACAGGTACCTGCCACCACACCTCGCTAATTTTTATATTTTTAGTAGAGATAAGGTTTCACCATGTTGGCCAGGCTGGTCTCAAATTCTTGACCTGAAGTGATCTGCTCGCCTCAGCCTCTGAAAGTACTGAGATTACAGGCATGAGACAACACACCTGGCCCAATGTAGCCTTTTTTTTTTTTTTTAGACAGAATTTTGCTCTGTTACCCATGCTGGAGTGCAGTGGCATAATCTTGGCTCACTACAACCTCTACCTCCCGGGTTCCAGCGATTCTACTGCCTCAACCTCCCAAGTAGCTGGGGCTATAGGCATGTGTGCCACCACAACTGGCTAATTTTTTATAAACTATAAAAAACTATAATTTAAAAATAATTTTAATTATAAAAAATATAATTTAAAAATTTTTATAAATTATAAAAATTTATAATTTTAAAATAATTTTTTATAACACTTTCATCCTTCCTAAATGGTGGGATTACAGACATGACCCACCATGCCTGGCCCCAATGTAGCTTTAAACAGAGAACTACAACACCTCTAGATGTACATTTAAATATTTTTGTTTCATCGCCTTGCAAAATAAATGAGAAGAGATTCACTTTTCCACATCTTACAACATACACATTGATCTTATTTGTTAAAGTATGCTTTACTAGCAATTAGCAGGATTAAGACTGGCACTCATTTTATATTCTCTACCCAGGGTTAACACATGATAGAAGAAGTTCCTTTTCATGAATACAGAAGAATGTTAGGGATACTTCATGATTAAAGCAATAGAAGTGCTTCAAAGCAGGCAAGGTCTAACAGAAGCTCACTGCTCTGCAGTAAGGGGCATATTCACCTTCCATTTCTGATGTCTAGAGCTAAAAACAATTCACCAGGTACGATCTGGGCATCCACGTGTGGCCGCCTCCCATGGTCAGAATATTAACTTCAATTAATGCTCCTAACAATCACAGTAGCTTCTTTGATAACCATAGCATGCTGCTGACTCATTCTGAGGCTGCAGTTTTCCAAAAATCTTGAAATATTTTTCGTGTATGGCTGTTTAGCCAAGCCCCTTACATTCTCTTGTAATGAATGGTTTTGGGCTCTCATGTAAGTCTGTCTTTCTCCCTCTCAAATTTTATTCAATTAGATTTGGTTTGCTCTTTCAAAATACCAAAATCTCTTTTTTAAAAAAAAATCTCAGCTGGGCGCGGTGGCTCATGCCTGTAATCCCAGCACCTTGGGAGGCCAAGGTGGGTGGATTGCTTGAGGCTAGGAGTTCAAGACCAGCCTGGCCAACATGATGAAACCCTGTCTCTACTAAAAATACAAAAATTAGCTGGGTGTGGTGGCACATGCCTGTAGTCCCAGCTACTCTGGAGGTTGAGGCACGAGAATCACTTGAACCTGGGACATGGAGGTTGCAGTGAGCGGAGATTGAGATTGTGCCATTGCATTCCAGCATGGGAGACACAGCGAGACTCTGTCTCAAAAAAAACAAAACAAAACAACAAAAATTCATTTCTGTTGTTCTGACATATTAGCAATTCCCCTAGATTTGTCATTCATGTAAGTGATGTATATGCCAATAAAATTGTCCAGATGATTTATTTTAAACTGATGAAAACAGGGGACATAGTTTTCAGCATGCTTCCTGCACTATCATCTAGCCTGAATCTCCCTCACCCCACAGACAGAGCCAGTGACTGATTTGCATGCATGCCTTCTCAACATTCTTCTAAGCTTCCAACCAAGTAACTCCAGGAAGTAAAGTTAATCTGGTATGACTGGCTTTTAGCAAAGCCCTGATAGCTACTAATGGTGACTGCTTCCTTTACCAAGTATTCAAAAATCAATGTCTTGATAATCTACTTTATAAATAGAATATTTCCGGCCGGGCACGGTGGCTCAAGCCTGTAATCCCAGCACTTTGGGAGGCCAAGGCGGGTGGATCATGAGGTCAACAGATCAAGACCATCCTGGTCAACATGGTGAAACCCCGTCTCTACTAAAAAAATTACAAAAAATTAGCTGGGCATGGTGGCACACGCCTGTAATCCCAGCTACTCAGGAGGCTGAGGCAGGAGAATTGCCTGAACCCAGGGGGCGGAGGTTGCGGTGAGCCGAGATTGCGCCATTGCACTCCAGCCTGGGTAACAAGAGCGAAACTCCGTCTCAAATAAACAAACAAACAAATAAATAAATAAATAGAATATTTCCTGAGATCAATATCAAGCTTATCATTTTGTAGCTTTTATCTCCCTAAACCCTTTTTTAAAAAAATTAAACTAGGTATCCACCTGCTTCCTTCCTGTACTTGTTACTACATTATTCCTCCAACATCACATGATTTGATGATCTCAGTCTCATGCTCCCTCAGTCTTCTTGGACTTTGGGGCTTCACCTTATCTGGTGACATCAGAGCCTCTTGTCATGGCCTCATCCACTCCAGGCCAGCAATTCTTGCTTCACATTTGTCCTACCCTTTCCCATCAGAGAAGTCATTTCTTGATGGAAAAAAATGCAAGCCGAACAGAAGCTCAGCAGTTTGGTTTCTCTCACAACCCCCTCTTTGGTCTTATTGTTCCAAACATAACTGCTGAAAGCCCTTTTGTAACCCTTGGCATTTTTCACAATCCTCTTTTCACTTTGCACTCTGTTTCTTTTACAGCCCAGAGCCACCCTCTGATGTGGACCTTGGTTGCATGACCTGAACTTTCCTGGGTCTGGCTCAGGGTCCAAGGTCAGGACAGCACAGAGAAGGCAGGTCCAGAGGAAAGGGTTATCTAGAAAGTGCCACCTGTAGTCAGCAACTCAAAGAGAAAAAGTAACATGATATCTGGAAAAATGTTAAGGTCAGAGGTCAGGAAAGGCAAGATTACTTATCAAACGAGTGGAGCAATACCATGGATGAAAAATAGGTCACTTGCAAAGAAGATGGAGAATGGGTACTGCAAAGGGGAGGTGGTTCAAATGGCATCCCTTTCTCCTAGGGCTTCTTAAATGCATAAAGACCTGGCCTTTCTGTCTTTGAAGTTCCAGCACCTGGCACAAAGCCTGGCATACCAATGTTCAACACACTTGTGAATGAATACATCAAAGTGGCCCTGGCTCTCATACCACACTGGGGGAATCCTTTAAAGGGGTAGGAGGCTCAGACTGGAGTCAGTCTTTCATGTGCATCCTTAAACAGAAGAGCTACCTAGATGGCCACAAACCTCTTCCTCATTTGGAACTGGGGTCACAGCGCTGTTTTTTTTTTTTTTCTTTTTTTTTTTTTTGAGACGGAGTTTCTCTCTTGTTGCCTAGGCTGGAGTGCAATGGCATGATCTAGGCTTACGGCAGCCTCCACCTCCCAGGTTCAAGAGATTCTCCTGGCTGGGCGTGGTGGCTCACGCCTGTAATCCCAGCACTTTGGGAGGCGGAAGCGGGAGGATCACGAGGTCAAGAGATTGAGACCATCCTGGTCAAGATGGTGAAACCCCGTTACTACTAAAAATACAAAAAAATTAGCTGGGCGTGGTGGTGTGTGCCTGTAGTCCCAGCTACTCGGGAGGCTGAGGCAGGAGAATTGCTTGAACCCAGGAGGTGGAGGTTGCAGTGAGCCGAGGTCACACCACTGCACTCCAGCCTGGTGCCTGGTGACAGAGTGAGACTCTGTCTCAAAAAAAAAGATTCTCCTGCCTCAGCCTCCTGAGTAGCTGGGATTACAGGTATGTGCCACCACACCCAACACAACCCTCCCTGTCACTACTAAAAATTTTGTATTTTTAGTAGAGACAGGGTTTCTCCATGTTGGTCAGGCTGGTCTCGAACTCCCAACCTCAGGTGATCCACCACCTTGGCCTCCCAAAGTGCTCAGATTATAGGTGTGAGCCACTGCACCCGGCTCACAGCCTTGTTTTTAATTGTCCCGAACCGTGTTTCTCTTTTGGAACTTGAGGCCATGGGACCATGTTTATCATGTCCCTCGACTTTGGGAATCCTTTTACTTACAGTCCAGGGTAGACTGTAGATGAGAACACATTTCACTCCCTGGCTGTCAGAGATTCTAAGGCCCGATTACTTCTAAAATGCCTGCTTCTTTCATTTCAACACCCAGTTCCTACTTTTCTATGAGTCAGTGTCTATCTTATCTGAAAACATAGCAATGCCTGATGAATGTGTTCATGAACTATATTAAAAGAATGGCAACTAAACTCCTTTTTCAGGCAGTTTCCCTCCTGTTAAAACAGCATCATTTAAATATCCCACATCACACTATTGTGAATCTATATAGGAATCCAAGACTAATACGAAGCTGTATTGGTTGATAAAAACTTGACCCAGTCATGGGTTAACCTGGGCTCAGCAGAATTCTAGTGACAGCATAAAGCTAAAAGCCACTGTTGAAATTTTAACTTGGCAGCAGTCAGTCAAATTGAATAGGGTAAGAACAAGAAAAACCGTATCAAGGCCAGTATGTCTCTTGGCAGGCAGAGAGGATCTGAATCATCAGGCTTCAGGGCTGTCTAAGCCCAAACACAGCACTTTTGATAAAAGCAGATGCTTTGTTTGGCTGCTATCTATCTGCCCTTCCTCCAATCCCACCAGTCCCATCTATCCCATCCCCCACCCATTCCCTACTGGCTTCTGAAAGAGTGTGTTTGTAAAGGCTTTTTCTAACTAATCCAGAGGCAGAATAAAAATGCTATGGTTTTGAGATACTGTCCTCAAGCCTCTAAGAGGAAGGACTTATGCCTACCAATAAAAGAACATACCCCCTTGACCTGTCTTCCAGGGCAGACATTCATCCTCTCAATGTGGCCACCTACCTAAACCTTGGAAAAGCAGCCATCACCTCTCAGGCAAAAAGCAGACACTGCAGTGCCCACGTACCTCTTCTGTCTACACGGTCCTTTGGAAATGTCCAGGCCCACTAGGAAGGAACCACAGGAGTACAAACACCATGCTGCTGACACAGACCCCAGGGAGGGTGGCCCTGAAAATAGGTCTGTTTTAACCAAATAAAACATATTGATTAAAAAAATAATGGATAAAATGTACTTTGTTTTAGTTTGAATGGTAAGATATTCTATTGAATTTTGTCTATTATCTTAAAAAAAAAACCTTTCTTTGAACACCAACCCTATCCAGATCCTATCTATCAATAGCCTATCTCATTTCTCTGCACTTGGCCCCCTCTGCTGACTCCCTGGAATGAACTGTGCTGAGGTTCCTCTGGGGTCGTTCTTAGGATTCCTTCCCTTTACTCTTTACACAGAGCTCTAGATCTCTCCTTAGATGATGGCATCCATTTCCATGGCTCTAATTTCATTTCTGTGCAGATTCCTAACTTTATACCTTTTAGGCCAGATATTTTTGCAGAGCTCCAGGCTCATAATTCCAACCGCCTGTCTGATTAACACCGCCACTTAGACATACATGCATCTTAAACTTAGCCTACCCCAAACAGAAGTCTTGATCCTCAGCAATCTACTATAACCCCCTTCCCTAAGAAAATACAATCAACCAAATAAATAAAGACTTGGTCCTCTCCCAAGCTTCCCTATCTCAGCAAATGACCCTATCCCATATGCTCAGCTGCCTGAACCATGCTTGACTATACCTCTCCCTCATCCCACCACATTCAACCCTCAGCAGCTATGGCAGACTGTACCTACAAACTGTGTATCAAATCCACCGACTTCTCTCCTCTACCACCACCCTGGTGCAGACCCCCATCTGCTCCCTGTACTTTTACAACCACCTCCTGCCTTCCCCTACATCCTCTTCTCCATCAATCATTTTCCACACAGAGACAAAGCAGTCTTCTAAAAACTGATCGTGCCATTCCCTTGCTTATTATCCTTTAAGGGTAGATTTCCTTTTACGCTACAGAGAAAATCTGAACTCCTTACCCAAATCTAGACCAGTGCTATCCAATAAAAACACAATGCAAGCCATATAGGTAATTTTAAATTTTCTAGTAGTCAACTTAAAAAAATTGGTAAAGATGGCCAGGCGCAGTGGCTCATGCCAGTAATCCCAGCACTTTGAGCAGCCAAGGCCGGTGAACCATCTGAGGTTGGAAGTTCAAGACCAGCGTGACCAACATGCAGAAACCCCATCTCTGCTAAAAATACAAAATTAGTTGGACGTGGTGGTGCACACCTGTAATCCAGCTACTCTGGAGACTAAGGCAGGAGAATCAATTGAACCCGGGAGGCAGAGGTTGCAATGAGCCAAGATGGCGCCATTGCATTTCAGCCTGGGCAATAAGAGTGAAACTCCATCTCAAAAAAAAAATAAAGGTGAAGTTAATTTTAATCTTTTATTTAATCTACTATTTCAAAGATATTCTCATTTCAACATGATTACATAAAAATTATTAATGAAATATATTCCCTTTTTATATTAAATCTTCAAATTCCTATGCCAGAAAGGCCTTCTCTCCACCAGTCTAAGTAATTTGGGGTCCTCTGATGTATCTTCCTTGTACCTCCTCATTTTGCATTTATGTACTTAATGATGCCTTTGCCTGAATGCCCCTAAACTGAGAACTCTGTAAGGACAGGGGCTACATCTATTTCGTGTTTCACTAGGTACCTGGCACCTAGTACCATGCCTGGCATAAGACTAGCTAATAAATATGCATCGAAGAATAAACAGCAGACACTGACATTAATACAAGAACAATCAGGCAAGGGCTGGGGCCCGTTCCCTGAAGACGGGCTCTGTTTTGTGTATTAGTACAATGGTATGCTGATATTTTAGTGCCCTGTGTGGTTATACCTGTAAACTGTGAGTGTTAGCCAAGACTCACTGCTGTAGGGCAGACTCAGATACAGGGATTCCAGCCAGACTCCATCAACAAGTGACAAACTTTCTCCCACAGAAGCTGCCACTGAACATGATCTCAGGTTACACCATAGGATTAGGCACCACCCAGCTCTAGCCTTCCAGGAGGAAGGAAGGAAGGAAACCAATCAGTCTGAGCTCCTCCGGGCCAGGTTCTGTGTTAGGCACCCTCACATGAGATTGTATATGGTCCTTAGAGTCACCCTTTGAAGACATGAAGACTCAGAAAGGTAAAATAACTTACCCAAGATCACAAAGCTACCAGGTCAGGCTGCTGGAGTCAGCGTCAAGGTCACTAGTGGTTTTCTTTGATAGCCATGGTTACATTGACATCCCAGCAAAGGCCTCAGTGGCTTTGAGCCAGGCATCCCAGCTGAGTTGAGCAGGAAAAGAAGAAACTGCTGGTGACCAGGTGGGAGCTGCTCAATGCAGATTCCCAGGAGGTGTACCAGGCCCAAGTGTGAAAGTCAGAGCGCTGACGTGCTGTGGAACCTTCATAGCACTCCTTGGGTAGGTTATTTTCACTCCCATTATACAGTTTAGAACTTGCTGTAGGGTTCATGTACCTAATAAGTGGCAAAAACAAGGATCCGAACTGAAACCTCTGGATTATCTGTCTTGTGCTTTTTCTCCTCTTCACAAAAGGAGCTCTTTTATCTTTAGTGATTACATTCACAGACAAACTGGAGCTACAGACAGGCCACACTGCACAAAAGCTGGGGCACCTAGGGAAGGTTTCTCAGACCTCTATAACCTGTAAATAACAGCACAACCCTCCAAACAAGGCCCTATATGCTTGTCTTTGGGGCCTCTGAGAAGAGAGCTTGAAATTCTACATCCAATCTAACTGATAGCCTCTTGGGAAAAGACTGGATAGTGACACCATTACGAAGCATGACCTGAGGGCATATCAGCCATGTGGCTCAGGCCGGTCTGGCCACCCAGTCCAGTCCCCCTGAGGATGGTCTCCTTCCAATCAACCACAGCAACTACTCCTTCAGGTTACAACTAAAACATCTCCACCTTGCATATTCTAGCCAGGCTCAGCTGGCTCACAAATCCACACGTGATAAGAATCTGAGTAATAATTTGTAACTGCATAGCACCTTCTATTTACAAGGTGCTTTAACATATACTGAGGGGCATGAAAAACCCAGAAGACTAAAATACCTGACCTTTCCCAAATAGCAGGCGGGTGGCCTGAAAAAACATGATTTAAAACAGGTCTCTCCTGGGGCGGGAGGAAGGAAGGTGCAGTCCAGAGGCGATGTTAAGCAGCTCCACTCAACAAGGACTGCATTGTGTAATTCTATCATTTTCTTGGTTGTGGTTTGCAATCAGTTAATCAGTTAAAAAATTGTTTTGCCCCAGAACAGCTGAGAATGCACAGATCTTGGCATTGAGGTTCAAATCATCCTTGTCAGTAGAGGATTTAGACAACCATCAGACAGCTGGCTGGTAGATCTGCAGGCACTCCCCACAGTCTGGGCTTCTTTAACCCAGGAGCGGCACAAGATGCTGGAACTGAGCTCACCTCTAACCCAGCTGCTCCTGTCCTCAGCATGCCAGGAGCCACCAGGGGCCAGGATATTCACCATTCCTCGGAATTGACTAAACCACTCACAACAGCTGCATTCAAACACCAAGGGGTATTCAAAATGTTAGTAAAACTCAACTTTAAGTTTATAAAAACATAAATTCAACCCATGGACTATTATTTTCCAGAAACATTCTTGAACTTGGGCTGTTAAAAAGCCATTGTCACGATGCTAACTCAGTAAGTATACCTTCTATTAAATAGAATCTATTAATCCAGAAAAAAAAATTTTGTTTTTTGAGATGGAGTTTCACTCTTATCACCCAGGCTGGAGTGCAGTGGCGTGATCTCGGCTCACTGCAACCTCTGCCTCCCAGGTTCACATGATTCTTCTGCCTCAGCCTCCTAAGTAGCTGGGATTCAAGGCATGTGCCACCATGTCTGGCTAATTTTTGTATTAGTAGAGATGGGCCTTCACCATGTTGGTCAGGCTGGCCTCAAATTCCTAACCTCAGGTGATCTACCTGTCTCAGCCTCCCAAAGTGCTGGGATTCAGGTGTGAGTCACTGCGCCCGGCTCAAGATTTTTTTAAAAAACTCAAAGTCCAATTTTCTTCTCCAAAAAGTACACAAAAAGCTTCCAATCTGCAGACAGCAGACATGCTTGGGTAGAAATAAAGTGCATATGTTTGCGTGTGGACCTTCCTATCGTGCATCCTTCCGATTAACTCTGAGCTAAAGGCTGGTGTATTTGGATGTCTGAGGGAACATCTTGCTTTGTTAAGGAGAAGGCAATAGTCATAGAAATCAGTGGTTCTAAAGAGTAACAACTAAAACCATTTTCAGATGACAGCATTGACACAGTCCAGAGTTAGGTCTTTAAATCAGTGTTTTAGAGGAAAAAGCTGCATAGATCCTGGACCTTACATCTTTGCTTCAACATTGAAGATCTGACATTGTGACAGGGTAGGTTACTTACTGCCTGGGAAAGCATACCAGATTTTAACTAGGGATAATTCTGCAGACTTTCTGGCCACTGTCAGTTAAAACACTTGTGATGAGTCAGTCAGCTCCACTCATGCAAACTAATGAAACACCACATTGTCCCACCACATGCTCGCACAGCACAAGAGGCAGAAGGAATTAGGCACTCGCAGCTGTTCCCAGGAATGTGTGCCTCCACGTACCCACAGGCAGGAAAAGACCTGAATGGTCTCCAAGCTCTGATCCCTCAGCTACTCTAGCAACACAGACATCCCAACAACAGGAACCAGTCCTCTCTCAGCCCAAGGAAGTTTCCAGACTTGAATACAAATTCATCCTTGAGAATGAATTAACAGCATTTACAGTGACCTGGATGAGATTGGAGACCATTATTCTAAATGAAGTGACTCAGGAGTGGAAAACCAAATACTGTATGTTCTCACTGATATGCAGGAACTGAGCTATGGGGAGGCATAAGAATGATACAGTGGACTTTGGGGACTTGTGGGGAAGAGTGGGAGGGGAGCGAGGGATAAAATACCACAAATATGATGCAGTGTATACTGCTCGGGTGACGGGTACACCAAAATCTCACAAGTCACCATTAAAGAACTTACTCACGTAACCAAATACCACCTGTACTTCAATAACTTACAGAAAAATAAAAGTAAATGTAAAAAATCATCCTTGAAGATAAGTGAATCAAGGGGATATCAGCCGAATGATGTGACTATCAAGAGGAAATCCCGTCTGCAGACCTCTCAGAGAAACCTGGGTCCACTTTCAGAACAAAGGCTCCGTCTGTGACATCAAGCAGCAGGTTTAAGAGCTCCCTGGCTTCTGGCTTTGGCCACCGTTCAAAACCACAAGTACATCCAAGGGCAGCCAAGACAATAACAAAGACAAGAGATACAGTCTCCAAAAGAGAAGACCAACTCCCCTTTCCAGGAGTGCCTTCTGCCTGGCTCTCGACAGGTAAGGCTCCATTCTCCCCAAAGCAGGTGTCCAAGGCACTGAATACAGGCAGGGCACTGACCCCTGTGCAAGAAGATAGCTCAGACGATGCTCACGGCTGGTGTCAACATTCTTGGGAGACTATGGAACACACTCTCCCGGGAAGGCCTTAGAATACTTTCTAGGTTCTAATCCTACCTCAGTCATCCATTAGGGTATGATCTTAGGTGCCTCAACATCCCTGAATCCATTTCCTCAACTCTAAATGATGATACTAATGATGGCGATAACAGTGTTCATAACGAAATCTGCTATGTCTCTCTACAGGGTTGCAACATTCAAACAAGATAGTTTATGAACATATCTTGTAAGCTCTCTGAAAACTATAAAATGTAGGAGATAGATAACAATTAATAATTATTAGGATAATTAAGAATGTATAAATAATCATTAGGATAATTAATGGCTAATAGTGTAGGAATTAATAATTCAGGAGGAAATGACACACATAGATATGATAGCTTAATCATGCAAGTTTTAAGATCAAAGAGGAGACTTCCTCTGCTTTGTCTTGGGACTCCCACAGGATGGATGTTCAATGAATGTTCAATTATAATAAAGGTGATTTTTTAATGACTAATAAGCTAAACTATTTTTTTGGAAAAGCACGAACTTACAACAGAGTACTTCACAGGACAAGGAGGTGCTTATCTGGAGGGCCTCCCTCTGAGTGACTATCAGTTAAACTGGCCACGGAGCTAGATAGGGGACGCAGGAGACATACAAGGTGGCCCACTATCTTCATGTCAACATTCGTCAGGCCAATACCCAATGCGATGTGATGCAGTGTTTTCAGAGCTGACATCTGGGCAAGTCACTGTCAACTGAAATTAACCCCTGAATTCACTATGAAAAGAAAAAAAGAGGTGACTGAGCTGGTGTGAATGGCTGATGTTCCATAGCTCCTTTCAACTGAAATTGCTGAATGAGAAGTTCTGTTTCTCTCACTGCATTTCTGCTGTGGCACCTTTGGCAAAACCTCCCTCTCCAGAGCCTTGGGTTCTCATTCAGGCTGCTTGGTCCTAGCTTTTCATATGTAAAAACTTTGTTTACATCATGGCTGATTTCAAAAAGGAAATGAGGCAGCTTATAATCTTATTAGAAACACTTAACCAAAAAAATGTGTAAGGTATTTTGAACTCCTCAAAATTGGGAACACCTCAGGAGTTTTAAAATAATGTGTTAGAAAAATAAATATATTAATAATAGAACACAGCAGGGTAGGACTTTATGACCCTTTGACAGAGAACCATGTATCTTCTCACTCAGCATAGTTTTTGAGGGATACATATTTGTTACTTCCTGTATTCATCTTTAACAGTAAGATATTTTCAGTTAAGAAAAAAAGATGTGAATTTGGATTAATATAGCTCTCAATCATAAACAAACCTTAAACCAGCAGTGCTTAAGTCTTCCACAGACTGGACTTCAAACTCAGGACCTTCGCCCACCCTCTGGTAACATCTTTTACTGAAATATGACCTCTGTCCAAGTCAGTTTTCAAATCAAAAAGCTTTAAACTCTTGGCAGCTTGACAGCTTGGACCTTGGGTGTTTACCAAGAACTTCCCCAGGATAGGAAGAGTGACTCCATTACTACCGCCTCCCCACCCACCCCCCCTAGTGTGTGGAGTTTCCCTTTGTGAGAGTTGGCACCTAGCCAGGGCCTCAGAACTTCAAGGAGTGAGTCTATAAACTGTCTGTGCCTCGTATATGGTAGTCACCTCGCTCAGTGCAGTTCGAGTTAGTAAATGAAATGCAGTCCACTGTAAGCCAGCTAGTTGGTTCTGACTCCACATCCTGCAGCTTGGCATCTGTGCTCATCTTTAGCAGGCCAGAAGTTACCTGTCTTTACTGCTCCCTCCTGCATTCTTGACCCCTTAAGTGCCAATGATGCGATAACAATACTGTGCACAGGTATGCACTTCCGTGTTCACCCATTCCAGCACTGGCTGACTGCTAGCTCTGTGAGCTGGGAGGTCACTCACCTAGATTTTGTGGAGTGGGTCCAGGACCTTCTAACCCCCAGGATGTCCCAAGGAATGTTCTAATCTGGTGTCAGAAGCAGTTCAGGGCTCTCTAATGGTTTCTATGGAGATTATCTGGGCCTCCACTTATTTTTTGTACTACTGCAATTATGGAACTGAAAATAATTCTGAACTCTTGTTCATCTTAGCTTTGTGCCGACACCAATACTGTTCTCCTCTCAATGTGCTGCACTCCAGCCACAGGCCATTCTAGTTCATTTTGGGGTTTTCAAACATGCCACACTTGCTCTCACCTCCAGTTCTCTGCATTTGCCTTCCCTATGTCTGCAACAGCCTTGGAGGCCCATAGTTGCCTTCCCTCCTTATGCAAGTCTTAGCTTAAATACCATCTCAGAAACCTGTTTATCCTACCAAAAACGTATTACGTCCAATAAATCTCCAGCATATCACTCCATTTCCTCTATAGCATTTGGTATAATTTGCAATTGTCTTATTTATTTGTATGTATTACCTAAGTCGCTCACTAGAATGTAAGCTCTGTGAAGACATTGCTTCAGATGTTCCACTGCTAGCCTGCTGGTTCACATATTTCCACCATCCCTATAAACGGGCAAGCAAAGATTGCTGCAATAATTTGGCCACTAGAATGTCTTTAATGCTGGACCAGCCCTTCAGTTAAGATAATCAGAAGGACTGAGCAGAATTTTCCTGGTAAGCCCTGGGGCTTATAAAATCAACATACTCTAATATAAGTGCTCCATATATAGATATTGAACAAATAAATGAGCTAAGATCAAAGAACAATGCTGGACAAAAAGAGAGATAACAAAAGAAACTGTCTCACTCTTTACCAGATAGCATCACAGGCTGCTGATCTTTCCCAACAGGAAAAGGAGTGCAGTTTCCAAACTAGCTCTAACAGGCAGAAACCAATCACAGCCAGGCCCATTACAAACCCAGAGAAAAAGCATTTATAACCATTACGCCCATTTACTCAGATCTCTGTCACAGAGAGGGAGAAATCAATTCTCGTCCAAGTGTTCTGAAGCTGAACTAATGGTACATCCATATAAAATTTTATTTCAGCATGCTGACAACTAAATATAAGGAGATATGGGGTCAATTGGTAGACGTCGTGGCATCTCTGTAGACATGGATGGACATAGTTCACAATCTGATTAAAAAAAATACTTGGGCTTTCTTTTAAGGGACTTGACAGAGGAAGGTGGATTTTAAAATACCCTCAAATGTTACATAATGTTAAGAAGTGGTTAATTTTTATTTAGGTGTTACAGTTTTTTATATTGTGGTTATACAGTTTTCAAAATAAAAGTCCTTATCTTTGAAAGGAACAGACCAAAATATTTACAGATAAAATAACATGAAATCTGAGATTTGCTTCAAAATAATACCAGAGGAGGGAAGTAGGTGGGAGTACAGACAAAACATAACTGGCCCTGAGCTGAGAACTACTGGAGCTGGGTGACTGGGTCAAGGGAGTAATTAAATTATTCGCTCAACTTTGTGTATGTTTGACGTTTTTCCTAATACGAACTTTTTAAAAAGCCCTTTAAGACAAATCATCTACACTTGTGAAATTACAGAAGTTACCTGAAGGTGAAGGTTTCGCCTTGCCGGTCCTGCCGTGGGCTCTCCTGGATGCCGTCCTGGGTCAGAGGCGAGTTCTGCCGTGGGGATTTGGAATGGGGGAGGGTGCCCATGTGACTGAAGTCATCACAGGACCTTATGGGAGGAGGACCTTTTTTCTTCCGTGGAAGGGTGCTGTGTATAGACACGTCTTGATAGGCATCTGTGCGATGCTCAGTGAGAGAGGACTTGCTGCTCAGAAGGTCCATGGACGAGGCCAGGGGGAACTGGTGATTCACTGGCATGTTTCTGGGAAGGCTTGCAAATTTTCCTGCAGCCATAATTCTCAACTCTAAGGGGGAAAGAAAAGAGTGAAGGTATAAATCTAAGAGAATCACAAGAACTGACTTCCTTCTTACAAAAGGAAATGGAAATACGCCACATAAAATGAAATGTTCACAGACCATTAACAGATCAACATTTAATGGCATCACTAGCGGAGTCTAATAAGAATGGGAAGTTTACTTAACTGCCTCCTGAAATGATCCTACATAGGAAGTCTCCTGGGTTGGCAGCAAAACCAAGAGGGTGAATACTTTCAGAGTTCTTAGTGGCATATAAGCCATTTTATTACTGATGGAAAAAACACAACTAGCAAAAAAAGATGATTAAGGGAGGACTCACAGTTGCAGTAATAAGTGCATGAAAGAAAATATTATAAACTGTTAGATAATTAGCTCACATATTTCCACCGCCCTGTAAATGATAAGAATGGGTGGAAATTATTGGAATTCTTGAGCTGCTAGAATTGCCTTCAGTGCCAGACCAGCCCTCAGTTGTGCTACCCAGGAAAATGGGACAGAAGTTTTCTGGCAAAGACCCAGTGTTTATAAATAAATCAATGTACTCTAATTAGTGAACATGGCCTAGGGTCAGGGGTCAGGAGGTGGGCCATTCTGCCATACATCAGTGGGCTCAGCTGCAGAGGAAAGCCACTAGGGAGGGGGCTGCATGTACATGGCACCCAGAGGGGTCAGGATCTGCCATTAGCAGGGTTAGGCAATGCCCATGGGTGCCTGTACAGTCAGGGAAGAATAGACAAGAAAAGGGAAGAAGAAAAGAAAAAAAGTGGTGAGGGTGGGGAGCAAAGAGAGCATGGAAAGGGAAAAGCGAATGGCACATGAGGCTGTGTGCTGAAGTGGACCTGACACTTGCTTCTAGCTAGGACCATGAGGCAAAATGTTTACCTTGAGCAGAGTCAGTGCCTCCAGCTCCAAAGCAAACTATAGTTTTGGCCTAAGACAAATTATATAAGACATTTTTAAGGCCAATGTACAGAGGACAAGAAATAGGAGGCAAAACAAAAAAAAGAGGGCTGGTCCCTGTAGACACAGGCTCCCAGAATCTGTCCTACACTAGTCATGCTAGACTCTGGCTAGTTTGGACAGCACTGCAGGGCAGCCAAGCCCGACACACAGCCCTTCCCCCAGACTGGTGAGGAGAGCTGCCTCTCAGTGTGTTCTCCAGTCCTGCAGCCCTCTTTCGTCACAGACCACCTTTCCGCTGCATTATTTGGGAAAGGGCTTTGAGCGAAAATCATCACTTAATAGCACTACTGCAAAGTCGGTTCTACAAAGGAACCGTGGACTTGGGACATGGCTGAGGACAACCAAGAATGCAGCCCGCCACAAGCTGATATTAGTGGAACCGAGACAATGACATTGGAGTGTGTAAAGAAAACACATGTGTTTGTATGTGTGTATGCAGCAAAACACACATGTTCCACTGCTTCCACACAAGACAGGGAGAAGCACAGAGGTGGGGGTATCAGGTGGAAGAAGCATCTTTACTGAAGGTATAGAATCCTAACCTTGTCCTCAGTTCTTTGTCAAATCCAGTAATTCTGGAGCTTGTCTGCTCCATGTCTAACTGGGACCACACAGAAGGCCTGCTCACAGTGGGTGCAGAACAACAGGACAGAGTCCTGTGCAGCCCCTCCCAGCTCTGGCCAGTACCTGGCACACTGTGAGTACTTGCTCAATGCCAACCATCCGTATTAGAAAGGAAACCAAACTCCCTAGCCCCCCTGCCTGAACACAACTGACGTAAACCAACTAGGATTCTTCCATCACACACACACACACACACACACACACACACACACACACACACCCTTGCGAACTCTCGCCTGTTCAGCTATCAGCACCTTCTTTCTTCACAGACAGGCCTGGATCATTTTAAAGAACCTCATGGGGAGGCCTGCAGCACCCTATAGAACTTCTTCATGTGCATAGGGCCACATTGTTGATCAAATCTATTTCCAAGATAGCATGATGGCCAAAAGTCACTCTAACACCAGTGCCTTTGGTAGCCTGTTTCCTCTCTGCTTCTCCAAAATCTATCTGGACTTCAAGACTGCCCTAAAGTGTTCTAAAATGCCCTTCAAGTTACCAACACCTCAATTTGTTCTCCAATAACAAGGGATGTTAATACTTCCCCTTCCTACCTTCAGTTCAACATTTAAGTGCCTACTTCATAGAAGATGCCTGGAGAAACAAAATGCTTAAGCCCCAGTACCTGACCATGAACTTAGAATAAACAGAAACCCTTATCCTGGAAGGAACAATTCTGACAAAACACTTGAGTCTCAGAGAGGGCAGCAATAGAGACAAAGCATTTTGAAAAGTTAACATGTGGGGAAAAGCCTCCCGAGAGGATGCTACAATGGCAGATGCACAAAGGCATGGAAGGTCCCCACAGGCTCAGGACACTCCAAGCTGTGTGCTGTGGCTCCAGTGAGGTCGAGAAGCATTTCCCAGAAGCAGGTCAGGTTAGGACCAGACCATGGAGTCCTGAAGGCCCTGCCGAGGTGTCTGGACTTGACTGTAAGTGCTAGGGAAGATCTGGAAGGGAGGGATGGGACCCAGTCTGTACCCAGGTAAGTGACTCTGGTTGCTCTGGAGGGGAGAGAAAAAAAAGGCCGGGAGGTCACTGAGGCTGATGGTGACAACCCATGGAGGAACAATGAAGGAGTCTGACCTGGGGCAGCAGCTGGATGAAGGGAGAGGAAGGAGATACTGAAGAGACATCAGAGCTTGAGGCATCTGGCTAGAGGGAAGGAGCCTACAGCCACGGAGGTGGTGTGACGCTGTAACATGCTGAGTAGTTTGAGAAGGAGACCCCTGCAGGAACCACACACATCACTGGAGCTGCTGCATGTGAGGTACCAGCAAATAGTTTGATCTAGGAGGAAGTTAAATACTGGTATACACAATTAGGAGTGAAGGCAGATGGAGATTTTTAGGAGTCATCAACATAAAGGGAATATTTAAACCAGAGAGGAGATTCCTTAGCTTGTTATTATCAGATGTGATAACAGCTGTGAAAGTACCTCTTAAACTGTCAGGAATCATACAATATCCATGAATTATATCCCTGCCCTCTCTCACCACGGCTTCTTCAAGCCTAAAAGAACCAAAACAAGGAATGAGTTCTAGCATAAAAACATAAGTCATTGGTTCTCAACCTGGCTGCATATAAGAATCCTCTGGGAAGCTCTTAAAATCCTGATTTCCAAGCCTCAGCCCAGAACAATGAAATGAGAATCTCTGTGGGTGGGACACTGGCATCTGTCTCCAGTATTGTCCAATGGGAAGCCAGGATTGAGAACCTCTGGATTTGTGAGTCTCTTTGGTACACAGCAATTCAGTCAGAGTTGTTTACCTGAGAAACAGAATTCAATGATGAAGAGGTATCATTTTCAATCAGTAGAAACATTCATTCTTCAACACATACACTCATGGAGGGCCTCTTTTATGGCTGGTACGGTGTTAGGTGTTGGGGACAGCATTAGACAAGACAGAAGTTGTCTGTCCTCATGAAGTTAATAATACTCTGGAGGAAGCAGACAATAAGTAATGACCATAGGTTCTGGTAATTCCCAGTTCATTTTTCTAGATAAGGGAAATAAATGTTCATTCATTCAATTTATATTCTGAGGGCTCATGGTGTACCTAGGCTGAGGACATTATAAATTAGACAAGGTCCTGCTCTTATGGAGGAATCCAACCTATACAAACAAGAAAATAAATGAGGTAACATCCAAATTATAAGAAGCGTAAAGAATATAAAACAGGCCCGGCGCGGTGGCTCAAGCCTGTAATCCCAGCACTTTGGGAGGCTGAGGCGGGTGGATCACGAGGTTAAGAGATCGAGACCATCCTGGTCAACATGGTGAAACCCCGTCTCTACTAAAAATACAAAAAAAAAAAATTAGCTGGGCATGGTGGTGTGTGCCTGTAATCCCAGCTACTCAGGAGGCTGAGGCAGGAGAATTGCTTGAACCCAGGAGGCGGAGGTTGCGGTGAGCCAAGATCGCGCCATTGCACTCCAGAGCCTGGGTAATGAGAGCGAAACTCCGTCTCAAAAAAAAAAAAAAAAAAAAAAAAGAATATAAAACAGGATGAACTAACAAAAGATGCTATGAGCTACTTTACATTAGGGTGGACTGGGAAGGCCTTTCTGAAAAGGTAACAACAACATAAGACCTGACAAAAGGGAAGGGAAGGAACCAGTCAAGGAAAGGTCTGAAGGGAGTTCCAGGCAGGGGATCCAGCAAATGCAGGTCTTGCCGTAGGAACAAGTGCTTGGAACGACAGCACCATGGAGACTAAACCCAAGACTCCAGCCTCTGGCTCCCATGTTTTCTCCACTTGGAAATGTTTCTGTCTCAATGTCCCTAGTCATTATATACTTCCTATGTACCACTTGTTTTTGTTGTGTTTTTTTTTTTGAGATAGAGTCTCACTTTGTTGCCCAAGCTGGAGTGCAGTGGCACGATCCTGGCTCACCACAACCTCCACATCCCAGGTTCAACCTCATGATCCACGCACCTTGGCCTCCCAAAGTGCTGCGATTACAGGCGTGAAACACTGCACCTGGCTGTACCACTTGATTTTTAAAAAATAAAATGGTATGACTTAGAACCTAGGCTTTGTAAGCACATATTTACAGGTTCAAATCCCTACTCTCCCACTGACTTACTAACTATATGGCTTAGGACTTGCTCTGTCGCCCAGGCTGGAGTGCAGTGGCACCATCTTGGCTCACTGCAACCTCCGCCTCCCGGGTTCAAGCAGTTTTCCTGCCTCAGCCTTTCAAGTAACTGGGACTACTGGTGTGCGCCACCTGGCTAATTTTTTGTATTTTTCAGTAGACACCGGGTTTCACTATGTTAGCCAGGCTAGTCTCCATCTCCTGACCTTGTGATACGCCCACCTCAGCCTCCCAAAGTGCTGGGATTACTGGCGTGAGCCACACACCTGGCCTCTCTCTGACGGTTTATTTTAAAAATGACTTAACAACTATTTCATAAGATTGCTATAAAAATTAAAAGTGATTGTGTATTCAAAGTTCTTGAAATACAGCAAGCACTTAGTAAATAGTAGGTCGCCTCTAAGCAGGGCAGGGGCCAGGTCTGTCTTGTCAGATAAGAGTCACTGTATCTCTTTTGTACTGAGAGTTAGCAAAGGAAGTCACTGAGAGTTCACAAATGAAGACTGCAACTAGGAAGGATGGGGAGGGAAATGTTTTAACCTAGAACAATAGATGCAAAGACACCAAGACAAGCAGGACATGGACACAGGGACACACAGGCATACCAAGTGAGCCTACATGCAGTTTTCAGAAAAAAGCCCAGGTGAGACTGGACCATCTGACTTCTCTTTACTGTGCAGGAAAACAGACACAACGTCCTGACTCAGTCTAATGCCAGATTTTGAAATATTATACAAAGGCCAAAGACTGCATCTTGGTATGAAAGTCTGAGACCCATGTAAACATCAGGAACAAGAGCAAGCCTGACAAACTACCATATGTGCTGCCTCCCTGGGCCTGGTCAGTCTCTGGGCTTTGAAATGCTTGTGAACTGAGGCCCAACTCGTTTAACAATGATGTCTCAAAGAAACTGATGATCTTTCAAGCTGAGGCAGAGATAAGCAGCCCACTTGTTTGGATTTTACTCTGTTGTTTCTGAAATGGGATATTTTCAAGTTAAACTCATAATGGTTATCTGATGTGGACCTGGCTTTAAAAACCTTTCATTATATTTTAAACTCTGGAAATGTAACCATCTTGACTGTCCCATGAAGAGAATTTACAACTTGGATCTGTAGTTTTATATCTTCTCTGGAAAGCCAGCCAGGGAGAGGAGACGGAACAAACATATATATATTCAATTGGCTTATTCACTTAAAATGAAGTTTTGCTTGGCTTTAGGAATTAAGAGTATCCCTTTATTTTTGAAGTAAACTTATGAAGTCTGGCCAAATGATTCAAGTATGAATAATTCTTCCATGGATTGTAATTAGAGCAACACAGTTACAGGATTTACCCGATAAGGTTCTTAAGATTAGCATGCATTTGACAAGCAGTTCTTTCTATATGAACAGGAGACTGAGACCTTGGTTAGTCATCCTAGAAATGTCAGCCTTCTCAGCAGCAGTTTAGAGAAAGTTGGAGCTGGGGCGGTGTGGGAGCCCCGGCTTGGCAAGGTCTTTACTTTACCCTCAACACCCACTGGTGCACCTGCAGACAAGCGCTTCGCCTGCCGGCTTCCCCGTTGTTACTTGGGTAGCCCCGTCCCACTTGGACCTTTGTTCAGCTGGGACCCAACCCCAGCACTGAGGTCTCCCCCAGCCCCCAGGATCTCAACTCAGTCCCAGGCAACACAAGGGAGGCTATCAGTCCCAAACTGACCTTCCCTCGGCCAATGTACTTTCCATGGGGAGGTCTGTGTGGCCTTGGGAGATAAAGTCAAGGTTTAAAAGAATCTGAACGCACGGCTCTATTTTTCATCTCAGTCAACAGCTTTAAGTGAAGACAGATACGAGGTTAGGCGAATGGTTTTTTCCCCCTTTGCACCTTGCTTCAAGCGACTTAACGCCAACAAGAGTTCTCCACCCTCAAGACTCCAACCATAACCCGACCCACCGCCCCAAGGAACACGCCGCCTTGCCAGATGCTTCGGAGTCCGCTCGACCTCCTCCCAGACGAGTGTCTACACCTGATCACACTGTTTTAAAGCGGTGGCGCCCTCAGCGGCCTAAGTGGGTAGGGAGGGATCGGCTGTGCGATTTATCCGAACCTCCTTCCCAAATCGCGCCCACCGTCCCTCCCTTCGCCTTCCCTCCCCTCTCCCGACCGCGACGCGGAGGGAGCTACACAACCGACTAATTCATTCTTTCTCAACAAAAGGAGAGAGGGAGGGAGATGTTGTCAACAGTTACAGGGCAGGCTCCTTCGCTTTCTTTGCAAACTTCCCAAGGGATTAGCAGAGGAACTCGCCTCCCCGAGCCTTGGGCTTTCAGCCGAGCGTTCTGAGCCCTGGCATCTCCCCGACTCCGGCCGGATTCCGCAGAGACGCCGGGCGGGAGTGGACGGGGCTGGGTGGCCGGCCGAGCCACCCGGGCCGGCAGGGGCTCGGGCGAGGCCAGCGCCAGGGAAGATGCCGCTCGAGTGCCACCGAGCAGAGATGCCTGGCCGCCAGTCGCTGGGCGCTCGCTGCCGTGGGCTGCGTCCCGGGAGTCCCAGGGCGCTCGGAGGGGAGAGCGCAAGCCCCATACCCCGCTTCAGCCATCCCCGCCACCAACGCCAGATCCGCTGAGGATCTACAACAACCGCCGGCTCTACTTTCCCCAGAGCTTAACTTTCTGCAACAAACTTCCTAGCGCGTCCTCATCGGGGTGGGGGAAGTCCAGGCGCCCCGGGAGGAAGAGCACCCCGAGGACGCTGGGCGCGCGGCGGCGACTCACCTACCGGCTGGGCGCTGGGCGCTCGGACTCTCCGAATCTCGGGTGGGGGCTCAAAGGCGCAGCGCGGTCTGCCTCGCGCTGCCGGCGCTGCGGCTGCTATGGGAGCTGGGGCGGCTCATGGTTCGCGGGACGTACCCGCCGAGAAGCTCGTGCGCTGCTAGCCCGTGCTCCCAGCAGCTTCGGCCCCGGTCCGGGCAGCAGCAGGCACAACTCTGAGCCGGCGGCGGGCACTCCAGCCCTCAACTGGTGATTTGCGGCTCCGCGGCCACACCCCGGCGAGCCGATTCGCGCTGCCTGGCGGAATCCCCCGAGACATTTACATTCGGCGACCTGCCTGGCCCTCCTCTGCCCGGATTTTAAGTTTGGCTCTCTTCGTATCTCTCCGAGGAGCCAGTCTTCAAGTATAGTTCGATCACTTCCTTTCTGAAGCTCTCTCCAGAGACAACCTCTCCTAATCCACTCCTCCCCCTTCCCCGCGTTATTTAATTACCCAGCAGAGCTGCTTTGCTCCTCTGCAGACACCTGTCTGGCTTTTGGTGTGAAGGGCTTTGATGGGACAAAGACCCAGGTAAAGACAACCAGAACCAACCACGGGAACCGGCAAATCAGTCGCACTCGCACTCGCACGGACGTATAGAAAGCAAAGCGCGAGTTGGAGGTGGCACTTCAGCACTAGGTGGTTTGATGGGGTGAAAAACTGGAGGCCACTAGAAAAGACTTACACTATAGTATATCAAGACCCATTATAAAGCCATACAAACAGTAGAAGGATAGACAAACTGACCAATGGAATAAAGTCCAAAAACAGATTTACAATATGTGGTCACTTGATTTATGTGAGGTGCTGTTGTGCTCTATTGGGAGTCAGATTGGCTCTGTTTTTCCACTAAATGGTGCTGGATCAACTGACTCCCCCATCCCCAATCAATTCCAGATGGATTTTGAAGGTTAAAAAGTAAAACAACAACACGATCCAAAGAAAATGTCCAAAAAAAAAAATCTTCATTACCTTGTGGTAGACAATGTCTTAAACACATGTGGTACTAATACAAAGAAAAAACTGATCATTAGACAAGATTAAAATTAAGAGCTTCTGTTCGTGAAGACAACATTAGCAAAAAGGCAAACCTTTTTGTCGGTCTGCTTGCCTCCTTGTCTCCCTGCCTGCTAATCTTCTCTGGAGCTTGAGGTTCGAGAGGCTATATGGCGACAGGATAGGAGGTGTGGTGGGCCAAAAGGGACCTTTTTGATTGCGAAAACAGAAATGCCTGTTCTTATTTAGGGCGGCGTGGGTATCTGGGCTTAAAGGAGGGATTTTTGCTGGGGAACCACCCTCTTCCACCCAGTATTCCCGTCTCCTGCTCCTATCACCAGCCTGGCCAACAAGGAAAAACCCCATTTATATTAAAAATACAAAAAAAAAAAAAAAAGCTGGGTGTGGTGGTAGGTGCCTATTGTCCCAGCTACTAAAGAGGCTGAAGCAAGAGAATCACTTGAACCTGGGAGGCAGAGGTTTCAGTGAGTGGAGATCCTGCCACTGCACTCCAGTCTGTGCAAAAGAGCAAGAACTCCTCTCAAAAAAAAAAAAAAAAAAAAAAAAAGGCCAGGCACGATAGCTTGCAGTAATCCCAGCACTTTGGGAGGCAGAGGGAGGTGGAACACCGGAGGTCAGGAGTTTGAAACCAACCTGGCCAACATGATAAAATCCTGTTTCTATAAAAAATACAAAAATTAGCCAGGCATGGTGGCCTGTAATCCCAGCTACTCGGGAGGCTGAGGCAGGAGAATTGCTTAAGCCCAGGAGGCGGAGGTTGCAGTGAGCCGAGATCGTGCCACTGCACTCTAGCTTGGGCAACAGAGTGAGCCTCCATCCCCCGCCCCCCCCAAAAAGAATAAATTTAACCAAGGGGGTAAAAGATGTACACTGGAAATTATAAAACATTGGTGAACTGAAGATAAGTAAACAAAGATATTCTGTGTTTATGGATCTGAAGAATTAATATTGTTAAAATGTCCATACTATCCAAAGCAATTAATAGATTCAATGTAATCCCTATGAAAATTCCAATGATATTTTTCACAGATATAGAAAAATATTCTAAAAATTTTTGAGAGAGATCCAAGATGGCTGATCACTAGCAGCTCAGGCTTGTAGCTCCCAGTGAAAGCGCAGAACGAGAGGACGCCATACTTTCAGACGAATTTTTGTTGCTCAGGGACCAGCAGATTCCCAGTGGAGGAGCCCCACAGGTCGCCAGCGACTCTTCTGGCCAGTGTGGCAGTTATCCTTGCAGAGTAAACGGGACTGGGTCCCTTTTTGGTTGACGTTTGGAGCTCAGCGAAGGCAGTGTCGCCCATTCAGCTGATTGAAGAAGGGATTCAGGAGGGAAGCCAGACTGGAGACTCCTGGGCAGAAAAGCACCAAGAATCTTGACGCTGCTGTTTTAGCCGGCACAGTGGGTTGTTCAGATTCCGGCACTGGGAATTAACAAGTTAGATGTCCACTTAGAGACCTAATTTGAAAGTCGGTAATTACAGGGAGAACCGACTCAAGATGGCGCGGTGAGAACAACCCAGGATTGAAGCTCTCGGTGAACGCGCGGAGGGTGAGTCAGGGCCACATTTCCAGACAGATCTCTGTTGCCCACAGAACGGGGAAAATCCCAGGTATAAAAGAGACGCGGGACGCCAGCATAGTGGTTTTGGCTGGTGGAGCTGGCGGCTGGTGCTACAGAGCAGCAGCAGCGCTCCACAGCGCTCCACGCACGGGTCCAGGTGCCCCATTGAACCGGCAATCTGAGACTTGAGAGGGCAGATTGGCATATCCATCTGATTGAATGGGACTTGGACAGTGAGCCAAGCCAGGAGATTTCAGGGAAACGGCATTTGGGCCAGCACAGTGGGACAAACAAAATGGCGATTCCAAACGCTCCAGGTTGAGAGTTTCACTGTGGGCACAGCAGAACCCAGGACGGTGCGGCTCGGTGGGGGAGGGGTGTCCGCCATTACCGAGGCAATCCACCCCTACTGAGGTTACACTCCCATTGCTGACGCAGCCTGCTGTCACCGAGGCAACCCGCCACAACAGAGACACTCCATCGCAGGGCAGAGACTGCAGCAGCAGGGCAGAGCCTGCAGCAACAGGGCGGACCTCACACCAGCAGGGCGGAGCCTCGGCAGGCAAACAGTGACTAGACTGCCTCCTAGCTGGGCAGGACAGTGCAACGGACACTCATAAAGCCCCAACCCCCTGAGACAGAGCATCTGAGAAAAAAAGGGTTTTTTAATGAGTTCTGCTGCAGCAGAATTAAACATAGCAGCCTAACAGCCCTGAATGAACATCAGAGCTCACAGCTCAGCACTTGAGCTCCTATAAAGTACAGACTGTCTCCTCAAGCAGCTCCCTGACCCCTCTATATCCAGAAGACTGACATTTGGCAGGCATCATTCTGGGACAAAGATAGCAGAAAAAGAAACTGGTAGCATCCCTCACTGTTCCGCAGCTGCTATAGGTGCACCCCAGACAAGCAGGGCCTGGAGTACACCTCAGCAGTCGTACAGTGAAGGGGCTAGACTGGTAGAAGGAAAACCAAGTAACAGAAATACTTCATCATCAACAATCTGGGCGTCCACTCAGAGACCCAATCGAAAAGTCAGCAACTACTCAGACGACAGGTGGATAAATCCACAAAGATGGGAAGAAACCAGCGCAAAAAGGAGGAAAACACCCGAAACCAGAACACCTCACCTCCTACAAAGGACCAAAACTCACCAGCAAGGGAACAAAGCTGGACGGAGAATGACTGTGACTAAATGACGGAATTAGACTTCAGAACGTGGATAATAAGTAACTTTTGTGAGCTACAAGAACATGTTTTAAATCAATGCAAAGAAACTAAGAACCTTGAAAAAAGATTTGAAAAAAGATTCGAGGAAATGATAACAAGAATGGATAACTTAGAGAGGAATATGAATGAATTGAAGGAGCTGAAAAACACATCATGAGAACTTCGCGAAGCATGCACAAGTTTCAACAGCCGAATTGACCAAGCAGAAAAAAGAATATCAGAAGTCGAAGATCAACTCAATGAAATATAACGAGAAACCAAGATTAGAGAAGAAAGCGCAAAACGGAATGAACAAAGTCTCCAAGAAATGTGGGACTATGTGAAGAGACCTAACCTACGTTTGATAGGTATACAAGAATGTGACGAAAAGAATGAATCCAAGCTGGAAAATACTCTTCAGGATATCATCCAGGAAAATCTCCCCCACCTAGCAAGGCAGGCCAACACTCAAATGCAGGAAATACAGAGAACACCACTAAGATATTCTGCAAGAAGAGCAACCCCAAGGCACATAATCGTCAGATTCACCAGGGTTGAAATAAAGGAGAAAATACTAAGGGCAGCCAGAGAGAAAGGTCAGGTAACCCACAAAGAGAAGCCCAGGCAATGGGGAAAGGATTCCCTGTTTAATAAATGGTGTTGGAAAAACTGGCTAGCCATGTGCAGAAGGCAGAAACTGGACCCCTTCCTGACACCTTACACTAAAATTAACTCCAGATGGATTAAAGACTTAAACATGAGACCTGGCACCATAAAAACCCTAGAAGAAAATCTAGGCAAAACCATCCAGGACATAGGAGTAGGCAAGGACTTCATGAACAAAACACCAAAAGCATTGGCAACAAAAGCCAAAATAGACAAATGGGACCTAATCAAACTCCACAGCTTCTGCAAGGCAAAAGAAACAGTCACTAGAGTGAATTGGCAGCCAACAGAATGGGAAAAAATGTTTGCAGTTTACCCATCTGACAAAAGGCTGATATCCAGAATTTACAAAGAACTCAAACAGATTTACAGGAAAAAAAAAAAACAAGCCCATTCAACAATGGGCAAAGGATATGAACAGACACTTTACAAAAGAAGACATATATGAGGCCAACAATCATATGAAAAAATGCTCATCATCACTGGTCATCAGAGAGATGCAAATCAAAACCACATTGAGATACCATCTCACGCCAGTTAGAATGGCGATCATTAAAAAATCTGGAGACAACAGATGCTGGAGAGGCTGTGGAGAAAAAGGAACACTTTTACACTGTTGGTGGGAGTGTAAATTAGTTCAACCATTGTGGAAGACAGTGTGGCGATTCCTCAAGGCCTTAGAAATAGAAATTCCATTTGACCCAGCAATCTCATTACTGGGTATATATCCAAAGGACTATACATCGTTCTACTATAAGGACACATGCACACGAATGTTCATTGCAGCACTGTTTCCAATAGCAAAGACCTGGTACCAATCCAAATGCCCACTGATGATAGACTGGACTGGGAAAATGTGGCACATATACACCATGGAATATTATGCAGTAATCAGAAATGATGAGTTCGTGTCATTTGTAGGGACATGGATGAATCTGGAGAACATCATTCTCAGCAAACTGACACAAGAACAGAAAATGAAACACCGCATATTCTCACTCATAGGCGGGTGATGAAAAATGAGAATACATGGACACAGGGAGGGGAGTACTAAACACTGGAGTTTATTGGGGGGATAAGGGGAGGGCCAGCATGGCGGGAGAGAGCTGGGGAGGGATAGCCTGGGGAGGAATGCCAAATGTGGGTGAAGGGGAGAAAGCAAGCAAAACACACTGCCATGTGTGTACCTATGCAACTGTCTTGCATGTTCTGCACATGTACCCCAAAACCTAAGATGCAATAAAAATTAAAAAAAAAAAAGTCGGTAATTACAAAGACGACAGGTGGATAAATTTACAATGATGGGAAGAAACTAACATAAAAAGGGTTAGAATACTCAAAATCAGAATGCCTCTCCCTCTACAGAGGATCACAGTTCCTCATCAACTAGGGAACAAGGCCTGATGGAGAACGAGTATGTTCCAATAACAGAATTAGGCTTCAGAAAGTGGATAATAAGAATCTTACGTGAGTTAAAAGAACATGTTCTAGCCCAATATAAAGAAACTAAGAACCTTGAAAAAAGGTTTGACAAAATCCTAACGAGAATAGACAATTTAGAGAGGAATATAAGTGAATTAATGGAACTGAAGAATACAATACAAGAACGCAGTGAAGTATGCACAGGTTTTAACACTTGAATTGATCAGGCAGAAGAAAGGACATCAGAGGTCAAAGATCAACTTAATGAAATGAAATGAGAAGACAAGACTAGAGAAGAAAAAGTAAAAAGGAGTGAGCAAAGTCTCCAAGAAATATGGGACTATGTGAAAAGACCTAATTTACGTTTGATAGGTGTACCTGAATGTCACGAAGAGAATGAATCCAAGCTGGAAAATATTCTTCAGGATATTATTCAGGAAAACTTTCCTAACCTAGTAAGGCAGGACAATACTCAACTCCAGGTAATACAGAGAACACCACAAAGATATTCCTCAAGTAGAGCAACCCCAAGGCACATAATCATTAGATTCACCAGGGTTGAAATAAAGGAGAAAATTCTAAAGGCAGCTACAGAGAAAGGGCAGGCTACCCATAAAGGGAAGCCTATCAGACTCTCTCAGCAGAAACAACAGATCTCTCAGCAGAAACCCTACCAACTAGAAGAGAGTGGGGGTCAATGTTCAATATCCTCAAAGAAAAGCATTTTCAACCCAGAATCTCATATCCAGCCAAACTAAGCTTTATAAATGAAGGAAAAATAAATTTTTTTGCAAACAAGCAAGCACTTAGAGATTTCATCACCACCAGGCCTGCTTTACAAGAGCTTCTGAAGGAAGCACTACACACAGAAAGGAACAACCAGTATTAGTCATCCCAAAAACTTACCAAAACGTAGAGTATCTCCATAATGAAGAATCTATATCAACTAATGGGCAAAATAGCCGGCTAGCATTAAATGACAATATTAAACTCATAAATATCAATATTAATCCTAAATTTAAATGGCTTAAACACCCCAATCAAAGACATAGATATGAAAACTGAATAAAAAGTCAAAACACATGGGCGCTCTGTATCCAGATCCATCTCATAAGCAAGGACACACAAAGACTCACCAATCAAATGGAGAGAAAAAAAAACGGGAGTTGTAACATTCGTCTCTGACAAAATAGACTTTAATAGTAACGAAGAGTAAAAGAAACAAAGGAAGACATTACATAATGATAAAAGGATCAATGCAACAATAGGAGTCAATGATCATAAATATATATGCACCCAATATAGGAGCACGCAGATACATAAGACAAGTTTTCAATGACTTATAAAGAGACTTGGACTCCTGCACAATAATAGCAGGAGACTTTGACGCCACATTGTTAATATTCGACGGATCAATGAGATAGAAAATTAACAGGGACATTTATGATTTGAACTCAGACCTGGAACAAGTAAACTCAGTGAATATTTACAGAATTCTTCACCCCAGGTCCACAGAACATACATTTTTTTTTAGTATCATATTACACCTATTTTGAAAGTGTCTGCATAAATGGAAGCAAATCACTCTTCAGCATTTCACAAATTTAAATGAAATATTGGTTGGCTGTTTGTTATTTTCTTTCCTTATTCCTTCCTGTCTCTGCTGTTAAGCACAATTATTGGTATAAAAGAGGTTTTTAATACCTACTTTTAGATTGCATTCCAAGCTCTGCAATAGAGCAAGACTCCTGTTCTCTCTCCCCCTTTTCTCTTTCTCTTTCTTTCATGAAAATAAGTAAATAAACAAATAAGTAAAATTAAGAGCTTCTGTTCGTGAAAAGACAACATTAGCAAAAAGGCAGACCACAGAGTGAGAAACATAATTGCAACACATATATCCAAAAAAAGGTTTGTTTACAGATATATAAAGAACACCTACTGATCAGCAAGAAGAAGGCGAAAAATCCAATTAAAAACAGGCAGAATATTTCGACTGGCATTTCTGAAAAGAGGACAAACAGGTATTTTTCAAAAAAGTCAATAAACATATGGAAAAGTTCTCAATTTATTATACATCCCAGAAATGCAAATTGAAATTTCAATGTGATCTAACTTCATACCATCCAGAATGACTGCAATTAAAGGGCCTGACCATACTGCTAGTCAAAGTGAACTTTTTACAACCACTTTAAAAACCCATTTGGCATTATCTAGAAAGCTGAATTAACATGTATCCTACAACCCAGTGATTCCATCCCTAAGTATGCACCCAACAGAGATATATGCACATATGCACCAAAAGATGTTGAAAAATATTTATAATGTTTCTTTTTTTGATGTTGTTTGAGATGGAGTCTCACTTTGTTGCCAAGGCTGGAGTGCAGTGGCACCATCTCGGCTCACTGCAATCTCCACCTCTCAGGTTCAAGCAATTCTGCCTCAGCCTCCTGAGTAGCTGGGATTACAGGCCTGCACCACCACACCCAGCTAATTTTTGTATGTTTAGTAGAGACGGGGTTTCACCATGTGGGTCAGACTGGTCTTGAACTCCTGACCTCATGATCAGCCTGCCTCAGCCTCCCAAAGTGCTGGGATTGCAGGTGCAGTGGCTCACTGCACCTGGCCTGTATCTCTTTATAACAGCCAAAAGGAAAACAACCCAAATGTCCATCAGCAGAAGAGAGAAAAATGGTGTAACATACAACATAGTAATAAGAATGAATGAACTACATTTACACTCAAAATGAGTGAATCTTACAAATACAATATTGAGTGAAAGAAGCTGGCCACAAATGAGTACATACTATATAATTCCATTTACATAAATTTCAAAAATAGTCAAAGCGTATCTATGATGTTAAAAGTGAAGACAGTGGTTATCTTGAGCTATGGATTGTGATAGAAAGGGATCCCAGAAGTGGCTTCCAGGTGCCACCTGGAAATACTCTATTTTTTAATCCATGTCATTTAATAAAAATCACCTGTCCTTTAATTTATAAAAATCATTGATTTGTGCATGATCTGCTTGTATGTTTTACTCCAAGAAAAACATTTAAAAAATTGTACCATATCGGGTATATCATTTTACTCCCTATGAGAAACAATTGTTAGTAAGTCTACAAGATTCTAAGTGCAGCATCCTTTAGACTGAGTTTCTACCTTTCCCTTATGAGTATTTTTGTGGGTTAGTCTTTATCCTTACTGCTTTATTAGAAGCATGAATATTTCATTGTTATATTTTCCCTAAGTGTTTAGTGCAGTGAATGTGAAACAGACCAGCTAGTGTATTTTTAAATTGAAGTATCCGAAATTCATCTACTGATTTTCTGCTGCTCTGAGATGTCACTGAGAATCGTGGAAAAACATTAGTTTTTCTTGATTTCAAAGTTCTCTGAGTACCTACTATGTAGTACCTCCTGCATAACCTACAAAGTTTCTAGTACAGAGCATCATGGGGGAGGTAGCAATAAAGAAAGACCAGAAGAAAACCTTCAGCAAGCCATTCTTCCCCTCGGTCCCTCCATTTCCTCATGAGTAAGTAAATATATGCCCACATCATGGGTTCCCATGAGAAGTCCAGGAAATAATGGATGTGAAAGTGTCTAGCACACAACAGGTTTCATTAATTATCACTAGATGTGGTAACACATTCTATCATTGTCTTCACAATATCACTGTGAGATAGGAGGCATCTCTATCCTCATCTTACATGGGAGGAAACAGTCTCAGAAACGTTAAGTAACTTCAACCATAAATTCATTTGATAAATACTTGTTGCATGCCTGTGGGCCAAGATGCATAGCTAGTGAGAAGCAGAATCCAAATTTGAATCAAGTGGTTTTTTTTGTTTTTTGTTTTTGTTTTTGAGAGAGTCTCGCTTCTTTGCCCAGGCTGGAGTGCAATGGCACAATCTCAGTTCACTGCAACCTCCACCTCCCAGGTTCAAGTGATTCTCCTGCCTCAGCACCCCCAAGTAACTAGGATTACAGGCACGTGCCAGCACACCCAGCTAATTTTTGTATTTTTAGTAGAGACGGGGTTTCATCATGTTTGCCAGGCTGGTCTCAAACTCCTGACCTCAAGTGATCCACTTGCTTTGGCCTTCCAAAGTGCTGGGATTATAGCCATGGGTATTTTAAGTTTAGTGAATCTTTCCACCAAACCACAACCATATTCACATTTGTATCCCCTGGGTCTAGCACACAGTAGATGCTCAATATGTTAATGATTTAATAGTGGGAATAAATATAATTTTTTGACTAGGTAGTATTCACAGAACAATTGCAATATGGTTCGCAAGTTAAAACTATATAAGGTTTCCAATGAAAAGTTTCCCTTTTACTTCTGTCTCCCACCTGCCCAGACCCCATCCCACTAGAGATGAGCACTGCTATTGTGTGTGCCAACCAGAGCTTCTGTATATGTCTGTGTGCGTGCAGGCGTTATTACCCCATCCCCACCCAAAAAGTAACATAGTTATACCCACTGTTCTATACTTTACTTTTTAAAAACCACTTAATAGGATGGGCGCAGTGGCTCACGCCTGTAATCCCAGCACTTTGGGAGGCCGAGGCGGGTGAATCACGAGGTCAACAGAGCGAGACCATCCTGGTTAACATGGTGAAACCCTGTCTCTACTAAAACATACAAAAAAAAAACTAGCTGGGCATGGTGGTGTGTGCCTGTAGTCCCAGCTACTTGGGAGGCTGAGGCAGGAGAATTGCCTGAACTCAATTCAGGCAATTGCAATAAGCCGAGATCGTGCCATTGCACTCCAGCTTGGGTAACAAGAGCGAAACTCCGTCTCAAAAAGAAAAAAAAAAAAAACAACACTTAATATATCTTGGAGATTTTCCTGTATTAGTACAGAGCAACTCTATTCTTTTTTACATAGCATTTCTTTGAAGACATGAACCATAATTTACTGGACATTTAGCTTGTTTCCAATCTTTTCTTATTACAAATCATACTGCAATGAATAAAAAATGTGAGTATTCTGTAAAATAAATTTCCAGAGGTAAAATTGCTTAGTCAGAGGGTATATGCCTCTGTAATTTTGATAAATAATGCCAACTGCCTTCTCTAAGGATTGTACCAATTTCTGCTCCCCAGCAATGTAAAAAAATGCCTATTTCCCCCACAGCTTGGCCAGAAGGTATTATTAATAACACCTTTAATAACACCTTTTGTCAACTTGATAAGTAAACTATACATTTTAGTGTAATTCTCATTTACATTTCTTTTATAATAAGTGAGGCTGCTTATCTTTTCATGTTTAGTAGTTGTTCGTTTTTTTCTTTTTCGGCATCTGTATTTGTTTTTCTACACATTTGTACGTCTTTTTCATATCAATATTCTAGGGCCTCTTTCCATATTAAGAAGTTTAGCTCTTTGTGCTGTGAGCTTCAAATATTTTTTCAATGATAATATTAAAAGAGGTGATATATGCAAAACACTGTTATTTTAGGAAGCAAGTAGAATGAGTTAGAGAAGTGAGAGCCACAGTGGGGGCACTGACCAGAAGGCTTCTATGGAATAAATTCTTACCAAACCACAGGGGCCTTCTCTAGGCTGTTGGGAATAGAGGTAAAAGGCCAAAATTATTACAAAGAAATAATTGGCAAGAGTTATTAATTAGCTCCAGGCACTGTGGTGCATGCCTGTAGTACCAGCTACTCGGGAGGCTGAGGCAGAGGATAAGTTGAGCTAGGAACTTGAGGCTGTAGTGTGCTATGATCCTATGATTGTGCCTGTTCATAGCTACTGCACTCCAGCCTGGGCAATACACTGAGCCCCCATTACAAAAAAAAAAGTTAGGCTGGGCGCAGTGGCTCATACCTGTAATCTCTGAACTTTGGGAGGCCAAGGCGGGTGGATCACTTGAGGTCAGGAGTTCGAGAACAGCTGGCCAACATGGTGAAACCCTGTTTCTACTAAAAATACAAAAAATTAGCTGGGTATGGTGGCGGGTGCCTGTAGTCCCCACTACTCAGGAGGCTGAGGCAGGAGAATCACTTGAACCCAGGAGGTGGAGGTTGCGGTAAGCCAAGTGGAGTGCGCCACTGCACTCCAGCCTGGGTAACAGAGCAAGACTCCGTTTCAAAAAAAAAAAAAAAAAAAGAGAAGAAAAAGAAAAAGAGGTAATCATTAGCAATAACAATTACGATAACATTAGCTATACTTGATTTAGAAGTAACTACATGCCAACTACTATGCTAAGTGCTTCACAAGCTTTAAGCCATGAGCTGATACTATTGTTGCCCCCATTTCACAAATGAGAAAAGTGGGTTTACCAATTAAGAAACTCACTCAAGTTCAGATGAGATTTAAGTGGCAGAACCAAAGCTAACCCCGGGTCTGTCTGACCCCTGCTCCTTGGCAGAGTGGAGGAGAAGGATCAAAGGTCTTCAGCTGGAGTGCCTGAGTAATTGCCTGGCTACACGACAGAGGTCAAAGCCAGAGAACAGCTGCCTTTGGCTGGAGGGACATACTCAGTTTTAGGCACACTGAGCATTTTTCAAAGCTCATTCTTATCCATGACCTCTCTTCCTCTAGTGTCTCTGTGACTCTAAGAGGGGAGTATCCCTATTTTACTAGTGAGAAGACTCAGGTACCACAAACTAAACAACCAATTGCAGCTCTGATGTTCTATTCCCTAGGAAACCTTCCCTGACACCCAGCATAGGTCAGGTTCCCTGGTTATATGTGCCTTACAGCACCCTCTCCTTCCTGGAATTTGTCACAGTTGGTAATTATTCATTTCTGTTATTGCTGTTGAATACCTGTTGCTCTATAGACTCTAAGATCTATATCTGGTTTTGCTTTGTTTTGTTCTTAGTTTGGGGCCTGGCACTCAGTACTTATTGAATGAATGAACGAACTCCTTTGGCCTTTCATCTTTATATTAATCATCAAGCTCCCCATAGGCTAAATAAATATAATTCCCTGGATGTTGGTCATACTATAAACAATTTTAGAATTCAAATTTCCTCAAGTCCACAACCAGGCTTCACTTAAACTTTTATTTTATTTTTATTTATTTATTTATTTATTTGAGATGGAGTCTCCCTCTGTCACCCAGGCTGGAGTACAGTGTTGTAATCTCAGCTCACTGTAACCTCTGCCTCCGGGGTTCAAGCGATTCTCCCGTCTCAGCCTCCCAAGTAGCTGGTATTACAGGCATGTGCCACAAAGACAGGCTAATTTCTGTATTTTTAGTAGAGAAGAGGTTTCACCAGGTTGGCCAGGCTGGTCTTAAACTCCTGACCTCAAATGATCCACTTGCCTCATCTCCCAAAGTGCTGGGATTACAGGTGTGAACCATCATGCCTAACCACACTTAAACTTTTAAATATGGAAACCCTGGGTTACTTTGCCAAAGAGACACGTGAAAGGACAAAATAACGATGACTTCCGAGCAGCACAAGACGCTTGTCAGGGAGCACTCAACCTGGAGTTGATTCCTTCCTGCCACAGTCATTGCTTGAGTCCCATCCCATAACAGCACTAGTTTACAGGCAGCTGAGGTAGGCATTAGATGAAATGCATTTTAACAAAGAACAATCCCTAAAGTTCTTGCTTTGCCAAGCCCTAACGGTAACAGGTAAGGAATAACAGGTGCTTAAGCTATCACCAAGGAAGACCAATCAGAAAAGCTGAACTTGAACAATCCCAGAACGAAAGATTGAGAATTCCCTGAAGTTAATAAATCATAACTACTGATACAAAGAGTTGGCCACTCTGATATAGACCAGAAAGGCAAAATTCTGCAATTATTTTCAGAAGCCTTACCCTAAAGAGGTAGTCATGAACTTGGTGCCCAGTCTACTAGGCAGGGAAGTCAACTCAGTTTCCAGAACGCCCGTGTGATAGCTGCATCCTCACTACCACACTGGCCAGAGAAATCGTCTGAGAACTATGGCTTACTGATCCTCAGTAAATATTATAGAATACATAATGAGAGAGCGAAAAAAAGATGAAGTTCTTGACAACACAGGCTCATTTTCTGTGCAAAGTACACCTCAACCTGATTGTCTATATTTAAATCACCCATTTCAGCACTTACTCTTATCACCAAACTCTGGACCCTGTTTCCCATTTACTTCCTCAGTCTGATTACTAGCTTTTTTCATCACTTGGTTTCTTAATTCAACAACTGGAAAGAAATACCCCAAAATGTCTCTGGATAGGAATTCTAGATGACTTAATTTTCTTATGTACACAGCTTTGCTTTCCAGTTTTTCCTTACAGTAAATGTGTGTGTGTGTGTGTGTGTGTATACACATATATATGTATGTATTTAAATTTTTTTAAATTTATTTTTTAGACAGAGTCTCACTCTATCACTTAGGCTAGAGTGCAGTGGAGCCATCAAAGCTCACTGCAGCCTCCATCTTCTGGGTTCAAGCGATTCTCCTGTCTCAGCCTCCTGAGTAGCTGGAATTACGGGTACATGCCACCACACCTGGCTAAGGTTTTTTTTTTTGTATTTTTAGTAGAGACAGGGTTTCAACACGTTGACCAGGCTGCTTTCAAACTCCTGACCTCGGGTGATCTGCTCACCTTGGCCTCCCAAAGTGCTGGGATTACAGGCGTGAGCCACTGTGCCTGGCCAGCATATATTATTTTCATAATGTAAAATGTTACTTAAAAATAAATTCAAAAACATATTTCAAAAATATAAACAAAGTTTTAAAAATTCATTGAGCGTCTACCATATGGAAGGCATCACTAGCTCTGGGTGATGAAGGTGATCACATTACCAGGACTTTCATCCTAGCGGGGAGCATGGCATGGATCTGGAGGGAGGGAAGGATGGGCTGCAGTGGAGCTCCCAGTGCTGTGAGAACACAGAGAAGGGAGAGACTAAAAGTGCCGGGGGCCAGACTGGATGGCTCACACCTGTAATACTAGCACTTTGGGAGGTTAAGAGGGGTGGAACACCTGAGGTCAGGGGTTTGAGACCAGCCTGGTCAACATGGTGAAACCCATCTCTACTAAAAATACAAAAAATAGCGCTCTATTTGGCAGCAAGTATACTAAAAAAATACAAAAATTAGCCAGGTGTAGTGGAATATGTCTATAGTCCCAGCCACTCAGGAGGCTGAGGCAGAAGAATTGCTTGAACCTGGGAGGCGGAGGTCGCAGTGAGCTGAGATCGCACCATTGCACCAGCCTAGGCAACAAGAGCAAAACCACATCTCAAAAAAAAAAAAAAGTGTTGGAAACAGACTCTTGATTCTGGTGATGCCTGTGAAAATAAAAGAAAATAAAGAAGAGGGAGGAGATGAAGGGGGGCAGGGAGCCTGATTATGGAAATGAAGAGAGAGGAAACAAATGTATGTAAAATCTAGTGGCAGTGGCCACCTGACTGCTTTCTTGGGTTATGACTGGAAAAGGCTCAGTTTAGATGCTTTGGGCTGCCCCAGGGATGGGGGTGGATGGGTGATGATGAGCTGTGCCACCTTGTTCCATCGCAGGACGAATGCAGGTGGTTGAGGAAAATGCAGGGAACATGAAGCATCTATGCTTCACCAGCACCCCCATACAGAAGGAGCCAGACTGACAGAAAAATCTGACTTGGTTGGATGTACTAATTCAATCTCTAAGAGCAAAGTTAGCCTTCCAGGGGTTCACTCTCCTGTCCATATGAAGATAAACATCCTGAAATGCTCATGGTCACATCATTTACAGAAAATCTGTAGATAAATGATTTAATTATAGCACATCTATACTTGGCATGCACTCTGCAGCTGATAAGAATGAGATAATTCCATAGGTACTGACAGAAAGATGGCTGTGAAATGTTAAATGAAAATACAAGTTGCCCTTTTCATGTGAAAATTACAGACATCTGTAATTGCGTGCATTTGTGTGGGATTATGTACAAGTGTCTGGAGGAATCTCTTCCCATCAAACTGTTTGAGAAGTCAAGTTGACTGGTGAGCACAAAAGGATGTACCTTTTCTTTCACGTTATTGTAAACTGACTTTTTTTCTTATGATCACTAATTGCTTTTATTTTGTTTTATAATCTACATAGTGCTTACTATGTGTCTGGCACTGTTCTAGGAGTCCTATGTACATTAACTCATTTGATTTTGACAATAATCCTGTGAGGTGGTTTTCCCCTTTTACAGGTGAGGACATGGTCCTTGCCCAGGTCACATAGCAGTATGTAAAGGAGTTGAGCGCTGAACCCAGGCCATCTGGCTCAGACTTTGTGCTCTTAATCACCAGGATTCAGTGCCTCAAAAAGATTAAATAAACAAATAGCACTGCTTTTAGAATCAGACACATCTGCATTTGAATCCCAAATTTTGGAAATTAGCTGTACAATTCCTAGCAAGTGTCTAACTTCCAGATCAGTTTCCTCATATGTAAAATGAGGATAATAGTTACATACCTCATGATGCTTTGGGAAAATTACAAAAAACATGTTTAGTGCCAGGCACTTAGTGAGCACTTGATAAATGCAGACTCTTTTATCTATTGAGATTAAATTACTAGCCCTTTAATGTATATTGGTTTTACAGGTCGTTTTCTTGACTTGTTGCCTGACATTATTGGGTGCTTCGAGAGTGAATGGAAAGGGGGTACTTGGGAAAAAGGGGAATCTGAGAAAGTAGAAAATGCTAAATTGACACTTCTGTTTCACAGTTTTGCCTAAAGTCAGTCCAATTAAGCCAACAAAGCTGATAATATGTATTTGAGTTTCAGAGTCATTCTGGAGTAAAATGTCATTATACTCATTCTTAGGAGGAGAATATGGAGGCTCAGGGATTATCCAAGACCACCAAGCAAATTACACAGCAGAGCCAGGAAAGTGAGACGTTCTAATTCCACATCCCATCCTCTTTCCACAATACCTACTGCCTGAGCTGGTGTGGGGCTATCAGGGTGGGAAGTGGTGACTTCAGCCTCTCAGAAGGAAAGCATTATAGAAATGATAGTGGTAATGGTCCCACTGGGGGAACCGCCTCCCATTACTTCACAGGCTGCTGTTGCTGAGTGGGGAAAATGGTCTCCTCTGCACTTCAGAGCTAAATCAACACAAGGGCAAGTATGACAGACACACCCCTTTCCTGTGGGGTACACACAGCCCGTGGTCACATTACTGCCCCTTTCTCTTGGCTGTTTAAGGTGCTTATTTTTACAGCAGTTATCACTCTACAAAGCAGGACGCAATCCACCCTGCAGGAGACAGGTGGCCTCAGCAGGCAGGTGGCTGCCAGCGGGTGGTGGGAGGGGCCAGAGTGGATACTTGGTTTTTGCTCCCAGCTCAGCAGCCTCCTGCTTGTGCCTGTTCCTTCCTCTTTTTCCACCCAGGAGCACAGGGGGCAGGCAAAGCCCAGAAAGGAGTGTCCATTTGTGAGGCTCTGACCAGCAGCCCATTTCTCAGGCTCAGTCAATCCCTGCAAAGTAAGGGTTATTACCCCATTCTCCAGGAAAAAAAAAAATTCAAATGGAAATGAATAAGACAGACCCAGAGTTCTCAGCCTTTTTTCCAATAAGACATGAATAGGTCCAATTTACTCCCACGTGAGTGGCAGGGGTGTACAACCCCACACCATTCTCTTTCACTAAGAGCCCTTTTGCTGCTACAATGTGGACAACTCCGAAAGCTGGAGTTCCTTACACTACTCTCTCTACTTTTGTGTATGGTTGAAAAATGCCGTGATGAAAAATTAAATAATGTTTCTAAAATCCCTTTGGAATGCAAGTGAGTGAAAGTATTGCTATGATAGAGACAATCTAGGGACGGCCAGTTTGTTTTTGAAATAAGTGATTTACAACTTGCAGCCCTGCGTTACTAGGAATGAAGTGCTGGCTGCACAGCTCGGCGTCCAACGTAGGAGCAGCTGGCACAGCAGGCGGAGGGCTGCGAGAGGCTGCCAGTTTGGCCCTTTCCTCTCTGGTTCCTTCCTCACAACAACCCCCTCCCCAATGCACACACAGGTGCTGTGGAGCACTCCTCTTGTGTGGTAACCATTTGGAACTGCTTTTAGTGGTGCTGTTGACAGTACTGAGGTTTCCAAATATCTTCCAAATGGTAAGAATACTTTCCAAATAGTAACACAGTCAAGCATAAAGAGTCACACAAGAATTGGCCTAGGTGTCTGCAAAGAGGAACAGAGTACTGAAGGTTCTGGTGGAGGAAATGTAACCTAAATATGAATCATAACAGCTAGGCTTATCAGCCCAGGGCTAAGAACTTTGCATGCATCATCTGAGTTAATCCTTTCAGCAACGCAGAGAGGTGGGGGTTATTAAGCGCTTTTTATAGAAGAGAAAAGGGAAGCATAAAAAGGCAGAGTCACCAGCCAAGTTCACAGAGCTGGGATGTGGAGCTCCCTAAACTGGCCTCCCTGACTCCACTGCCCACTTCACCTCCCAGTGTGAACCCTTGTTCCTTGGAGTGAGTGGGAGAGTTTGGGGTTGATTGCTTGAGCGTGGTGTGGAATGGCACAGTGAGTCTTAAGAGAAGCAAGCAATCTGGGTGAGGTAACCTTAGCCCAGTGCCTGGTACTTGCTAGGCATTCCATAGATATTTGTGATTTTGAACAGAGTTTCAGACATAGGGTCGGGCATGTGGGGGTCTCAAGCAGGTCAGAAACCACAGTCAAGCCTCCACACACATTTGAATTTTCCCCATGGCAGGAACCACATAGATGGTTCACAGGGGTGATCCTGGAGTCCTAGCCCCATCCTGGGGCTGTAGAGCAGCTGCCTCTCCAATGCCTGGAGCTTGTCATAAATGCCAAATCTCAGCCCCACCCTAAGGCACTGACTCAGAATCCACATTTTAACAAGCCTCCCAGTGACTTGTGTGAGAGGCACTGCTTCAGCTCAGCAGCCTTCCTGCAAAGGAACAAGCCAGCAGTCATCCCCCCATCCAGAACCGGGAAATTTCCTTTTCCTGTACTAGGCTTAGGGAACAGCACTTTGGGGGCTAAGCCCTCGTGCTACCCTAACCTCCTTGTCACAAAACCTTCCATACGGCTGTGGGAGGCAAACTTCTCAGTTGTCAGCATTTCCAGGAAGAGCGAACCCTTGAGTGATCTCCATGTGACCTCGTCTGTCTCAGGTTCATGAACACGAAGGTGAGAGCAGCTTTTCCTCACAGCATGACCAGGCAGTGACAAACATGCCACACGGAAGGAAATGAGTGAACAATCCTCGCATACTCTGTAGTGAGTCATTGACCTTTCTTGTGGACTGTGTACTAGATGATTCTGGTTTCTGTTTCTTATTTCAGAATAGATTGATAATGAACACACAGTGTCTCCCAAAACGCAAGGTGCTGGGGACAACAGATCAGATGGTCCTTTAACACACTTTATACAAAACTAGTATTATACTATTACCACCTTGGTAACACAGTTAAAATAGAGGACAGGTAAGGCGCCTCTGTAAACAAAGACTGCTGTGATTTTGGTAACTAGTAGGGGACAGAAACACAGGAGTAGCTCCAGGGACCCTCTCCTCCTGTGCTCCCCTCCCACTGTCCATCTCCCAGCTGCTCTGGTCTCTCAGTGTGGAGTGGAGCTAATAGTGGCCTCCACCACCAAGGCTCTGACTCTTGCTCAAGCCCCTGGGCACCTACTCTTGGCACTCTATGTGCTTTGCCCACCCAATCCTCACAACAGCTCTTTGAGGCAGGTATTATTATCCCTCTTTTATAGATGAGGAAATTGAGGCTCAAAGAGAGGCGAAGTTGCTCAAGGTTGCATGTCTAGGGCATATCAGAAGATGAGAATACAAATCTGACCAGGATTCTAAAGCCCGTGTCATTCCCTCCACTCCTGGTTGCTTCAGCCTCGCCCAGCTCCTGGTGGAATTTCCAGTGAGGGATGCTCACAGAGCACAGGGTGGGGAGCTTCCCTGACACGTGGAAATCACATCACACTGGTGGCTGGCAGCTCCACTTCCATGTCAATCTGGTGCCAGATCCAGGATCCTGAGATGCCCTGTGTGAATCATCAAGGGACAAAAAGAAGATTTTCCAGGGACTGATGCCCTCCCAGCCACCATGGGATCCCGGCTACTGTGACTGAGCCCAGTCATGACCCCAGAGTGCTTCACATCACATCATTCTTGCTCAGCATCCAAAATGTGAGTCCTCTGGTCATGAATTCTCTCCACCACTTCACTCTTCATGGCTCTCCTTGTCCCTTCCTCTTTCTTCTCCCTACTCCTTTCTTTTCCAAACCGCTCATCCATTCTTCTCTATAGTCCCCTTCTCCATACTTGGAGGCCTATGCCTTCCTAATATCAACCTTCTTCGTCTTTCCTGATTGTCAGAATCGCCTGATCAAAAGAATCATGCAAACCCCCTGGCTCCTGTCCCAGAGGTCTGAGTTGGAGAAATCCAAGTGAGACCTGGAGGCCCATGTTTAACAAGAGCCCATGTGTCCTTATGATCAAACATTTGGGGAAAAAAATCCTGAACCTTACTCTTCCTGTTGTCATCCACCAAACACTGTTCCTAATTCACCCTACACATGGCTGGGGTTCTCAAAGCTACCTACTCCTGTCCAGTGACAGCACCTCCAATGTCCAGCCTCACAGTAAAATGACCTCCCAACTTCAGTCACCTTCACCTGTGCGCCACCTCAGCCTACTCTCTTGCCCACCTGAGTCTCATTATTGCCTTGGACTGCTCCTCTCGTGATAAGTTCACGCCAACAGCCTCTTTCTGCTCACATTCCCCTCGCCCTCCCGCATTCCTGCTCCCTGGCACCTGGCCCTTGAGCATAATCCTTTCATGCATCAACATCATTTTTGTCTATCAGGCCCCTCCTGGGCTTTCTTCTTCCTTCCCACCCATGGTTAATCACACGAGCTAGTTTGTTGCCAGTCCGGACCCATCTCTTTCTGTTGTACTTAGTACACAGCAATGTTCAGATTAATTCATTCCATCTTCTCTGAGATCTTCAGAGAAACCCCACAACCCTGCAGGCTCACCCCACCACAAATCTAGGGTAAGCTCAACTTCATCTAGAATTATAGCCCATGAAGGCATCAGCTCCCACTCCCACCCTCTCCCCTCCTACAGTGAAACTGGCATCACTGTCATCCTCTCCACCTGTCTCTTCACTGTCTCCCTCCTGTGGTTCAGTAGAAACACACCCAGTATGTCCTTGCTGCCATCCATCCAAATCCCATCCCACTCTATCGATCACCCTCTTTCTCTGTATCTTTAACGCCTCCCTCTCAGCTGGCTGTTCCAGCTCGGCCAATTCAGCTGCTCAAATTTCCCTTGCCCTGATAGCTTGCTTGATTTTATGCCCCCATCTACCATCTTTATCCAATCTCGTCTTCATTTCACCAAAGGCTCTGTAATTCTCTGCAGCCACCCCTGCCTCAGCCCCTCCTCTGAAATTGCTCTCCCTGAGGTTGATAATGACTTCCTCAGTGCATGATCCTGTGGACAGGATTCAGAACTCGTGTTACTTGGCTTTTCTGCTATATTTGACATTGTTGACTGCTTCCTCTTTTGTGAATCTTTCAGCTCTTGTGACCTCTGAGACACTGTTTTATCCTGACTCATTTGCTACCTCTCCGACAGTTTCTAGTCTATCTTCCTGTGTGTTGTCTTTCTCCAACCACTTTGAAAATGAGTGTATCCAGGTCCTGCACTTTGTCTACTCAGCCTGGTTATCACACGCACTTCCACAATAGAATGCAACCTGATGCTGCTGCTTTTTTTTTTTTTTCTTGAGACAGGGTCTGTCTCCAGTCTGGAGTGCAGTGGTGAGATCAAAGCTCACTGTAGGCCAGGTGCAGTGGCTGGGGCCTGTAATCCCAGCACTTTGGGAAACTGAGGTGGGTGGATTACTTGAGGTCAGGAGTTCGAGACCAATCTGGACAACAGTGTGAAACCCCATCTCTACTAAAAATACAGAAAATTAGCTGGGCGTAGTGGCAGGTGCCTGTAATCCCAGCTACTTGAGGGTTGAGGCAGGAGAATCGCTTCAACCCTGGGGGCAGATGTTGCAGTGAGCTAAGATCGTGCCATTATACTCTAGCCTGGGCAACAAGAGGGAAACTTTGTCTGAAATATAAAATTAGAAAAAAGCTCACTGCAGCTTTGACCTCCCATGCTCAAGTGGCCTCAGCCTCCTGAGTAGATGGAAATATAGGCATGAGCCACTGTGCCCAGCTCTGTGTCTTTAGCTTAGTTTTTACATCAAAATGGTTTGCTAAATGTTGATTATGGGACAGTTTAAAATTTGCTGCACAGCCAGCTCCCTCTTCTCTTGAATTCCCACATATTAGGATGGCACCTCCATTCAGCTACTGCCCAAGCTGGAATCCTGGGAACCACCCTGGGTCCCAGTCTCTCTCCATTTCCACCTACATACAAATAACACACAGCCAATCTCTCACCAAGGCCTGGGGACTTCATCCCTAAGTAGCCCTCAAAGTCATGCCCTCCTCTCCCCCACCACCACTCTGCCAGGGCCCCTCCTCTCTCACCTGGACTCTCCATTGCCCCCTGCCTGGTCTCCCTCCCGCCCATCCTGTCTGTCCCTTTTCCAGTGTGTCTTCCACCCAGGCCCCAGAGTGATGTTTCTGAAAGGCAAGGTTGATCCATCCCTCGACCACTTAAAGCCCTTTAAGAGCTTCTTGCCACCCATAAGTGGAAATCCAAATTCCTCATGATGATTCCCCTAAACTCACCCCTGTATTCCATGCCTCCACACCACTGCTCTTATAGTTTCTCTCATTCTCTATCTAAACTTTCTCTATCCCATCCCTTGCCCAGGCATCATGTCCCCAGCAACTTCGTTTCTGGCTCTATCTGGCTGGGTTGGTGCTTCTCAAACATGTTCCTGTGTCACCTTCCACTTACCAGATTACATGGTAAATACAGCTATTAGCTGCAGAGAGAAAGTCTGAGGACTGTTTTAGGGTGTTACAGCTTCCCCCAGCCCTCAGTGACTGGGAGCTGGTGTCTCCACGCACCCACAGATGTGTCTGAAGCCAGCCCTCCCCTCCCTCGGCCTCTCACAGTGAAGCATCAGGACCACCCAGGTTCAGCACACCTCCAGCTCTACCCCTCAAAGGGAGTGGCCTCTCCTGGCTATTGGCAGAGCTACCAGAAACTTGGCTTCAAACCATTCATATCTAAGCAGGTGGTCCAGATATTCTGATAGGGATGTGGATGTGGGTTTCAAAGGGGGAGAGATGGAATCATAAAATGCCATGTTTTCAGACTACCTGAACCCTAAGGGCCAGGTCAGTGGTAAGGGGATAGTCCAGGTGGGAGGGAGGGCGTGGCCCACTTACCTACCCACCTCAGGCATCCTCAGATGCCAGAACAGGGCCCTAGAGTACTGTTTATAAGGCAGCCTACCTGTCCTGCTGGGAGGAAAAGTGAAGAGGCCAAGACTGGTGCCAGAGGCCCCGGGATTTGGGAACACACTCTTGAATGCAGTCATGGGGGTGCTGCCCTCAGCCTTGGATAGGCAGGAGATTCTCACTACTATAGGAGATGGGGAGACCTTCACCTGGGCCTAGAGTGCTGAGTGATGCCAGAGAGAATACTATACAATTGGACTCTGTGGCAAACTTCAAGTGTCCTCTGACCCAGCCCTGGAATGGACCATGAGTCCTTTCAAAGAGAGGGCTAGAAAAGCTGACATGTCCAGGCTACCTTCTGTGACCTGTTGAAAGGCAGCTTTGCTCATGGGAAGGGCTCCAGCAGAGGCAGGAGCAGCAGGTTCAGAGGAGGCAGCAGCAGAAGTATGGCCAGTCCTGACCATTGAAGCAGAGCATGGGAAGCAGGCCTGCCACGCTGTTCACTGCACGAGGCAGCTCAGCCGAGGGGGCAACTTGGGGCTGAAATCTAGCCAATGCACTTCTTGTATCACAAGCTGTGTGTCCTGTCACATGACTCCATTTCCTGGGGAAAGGGGATGCCTATTTCTAACTTGCAAAAAGGTACCATGTAGGATTGTCACAACCTTGACAGATAAGACACTGGTAGCAACCATGAGAAAGCTTAGGAGAACCAAAGAGGAACCCAGGATCTGGTAGAAGATGACAAGGGCTTTGGGAGCCCCAGGGACCCTACTGGATGGGAGCTTAGAATTTCAGCCCATTGAGATGCAGCCCAGGCCCATGACTGTGCCCTATTCCTCCTTTAACCCCTTCAGGACCATTCTACTCCCTCCAAGCCTACCCCAACCATGAGGCCTCCATGGCCAGAGGAAAGAAGGCAGTATACTCAGGACTGCGGCCCTGGCCACCTAAACTCCAACAACCCATTCCTGAATCGGGTGGAGGATACCTGCTAAAGAGAGGTGTCCTTAGTCTGCCCTGTGACTGCCACTGTGCTCAGCCTTTAGTGTCAACCTTGGCTGCTAAGCTAAGTCTGTGACCAATCTGTCTGCAGCCTAATGTCAGGTGAAAAGGGGCTGTTGAGTTTTCACCTTTTGTTTAATTCCTATTTATAGCTTCACCTTAACAGCATCCACTACTGACGACAGCCCACAGGTTCTAACGTGCCCAGGAACTTCTAGGAAGATTATAGCCTTGTTCAGAAGGCTAACAGCACACAACACAAGGGAATGGTGCCTCCTGCTTTTTTGGGTTGGTACAGAAGGTGGACAGGCAAGTGGAGCACCCCCTTAGGCAGAGACAGGGAGGGAATGCAGCGGAGGGGACCTAGCTTTTCTGAGTCCCTGCTTTCTGCTGTACATATATGTTGATATGTGATTCTCCAAAAACCCTGTAAAACAAATATCATTATCTCCATTTTACAGATGAAGCAACTGACTCTGAGGGAAGAAATAACCCTGGTCTGTCAGTAAACTGTAGAGATCCAATTTGAATTTTCCCCTCTGTCTGGCTCTGAGACATGCGGTTTTCTTAACTCACAGTGTCACCTGCAAAGTATTTCCCTTGGGGAGAGAGGAACCCAAAATAGTGAAAAGGAACAGGAAACGTTTGAAGAGCTCTGCTTCAGCACTTGAGCCAATCTCCCTATAGTCTTCTTCCTGTTCATGCTTCCAAGATGCTATCAGGGAGCCTGGGTGCTGGGGAAATTTACACTCCTGCCTCCCCCCGCCCCATTCTCTAGGGTGAAATCATTGCATTAAAGCTGTACCTTGTTGCGGGGAGTTGGGGAGTGGGCAGAAGAACTCATGAGCTGATCATATATAGGCCTCAGTGATTCTCTCCTCCTCCCGGCCCCATGTCTTGTTTTTAAACTCTGGCAGGGAAGAATCTTCTTTCCCTCCAGCCAGCTTTTCAACCCATTGTTCAGCTAAAGCGTTTTCTCTCAGAGAATGATTGCCAAGACCCACAGTTTAGTTCATGTGGGAGTGGGGAGGGGACATAAATAATAATAGCCAAGTTTACTGAGTGCTTAATACGTAATAGCCAAGCACTGTTCCACAGACATTACATATAGACCCATTTCACATACACACATGCGCGTGCGCACACGCGCGCGCGCACACACACACACACACAGTACAAATGAGTAAACAGACCCAGAGAGGCTGCTGCCATCTTATGCCATCTGATGACGGGACTTAGACAGCCTGAATCCCAGATGCTGCCCTGCCTCTCAAGGATAAAGAGTATCTCCCCTAGCTACCCCACCCACTTTACAGGTGAGGCAATGAGCTAGTCATGGGCAGAGCCAGTCAAGTTGTCAGGTCTTCTGACCAGAAGCCAAGGACTCTTTCCTTCACCCTGGGGGCTCAGCACACCCAAAACTCCAGGAGTATGCAACTGCACTTCACCGAGCTCAAAGTTTAGATCTCTCCTAATGCTTTAAACTAGAAAATTCTTTTGTTTTTCTTTTGAGACAGTGTCTAGCTCTGTTGTCCATGCTGGAGTACAGTGGTGTAATCTTGGCTTACTGCAGCCTCCTCCTCCTAAGCTCAAGCCATCCTCCCACCTCAGCCTCCTGAGTAGCTGGAACCATAGGTGCACACCACTACGCCTGGCTGATTTTTATATTTTTTGTTGAGATGGTCTCAGACTCCTTAGCTCAAGAGATCTGCCTGCCTCAGCCTTTCAAAGTGCTAGGATTACAAGCATGAGCCACTGCACCTGGCCTAGAAAATCCTTAAATGCCTGTTTATTTAGACATGCCACAGGTAGACATCTGCACTGTACCTGAGCATCCCCATTGGGCTCACAGAATGCTAAATATAGTTCCCCTATAGGTTAAACAGAGATTCTGCCCCTCTCCCCGCCTTGGCAGACAGATACAAACAGAAGCCAGAAGGAACAGCAGCACCTCACACACCCAGTAGCACTCGGGCAACGACTCTGAATTCTCCCTGCAAGGCCGGCAAATATTTTGATAATCTTTCCCCTACAGGATTCTCCTGTGGAGAACAAATGAACACAGTTGGGAGCCATCTTTCAGCGGAATTCCACAGGAAGAAACATTTCATCAGTGGAGAGGGTTTTCACTCTGGCCTTTTGGGGAGGGAAGCAGATTCCTCTGAGCTATTGCAGAGGGTGGGGGCTGGCCATGGGCATCTGCTATGCCCTCAGCACATAGCTCAGGGCAGGGATGTGGGCATCCTCAGCGGACCTCACCCCGTGGGAGGGACATGGTGTGGTGTTATAAAAGCACAGCCTTCGGGGGCAGACAAACCTGGGTTTTGAGCAGTGGTCCTGCTGCTTGAAGCTGTGTGACTTTGGGGCAATTCCTTCACCTCTCTGCTCCTGTTTCCCCATTGTAAAATGGGGGTAATAAGAATACTCATCTCTTGGACTGGCCCTTGAGAATTAGACACCACGATGTCAAAGGAGTACAGAGCACAGGGCCGGCCACATGCAGGTGCTGAATAACCACAGTAGTCATCGCGAGGTCCCCACTTTCCTCAAAAGGAGCTGTGTGGCTGAGTTCTCTGCTGTCACTGTTTCCCTTATTAAGCTTGCCTTAGGGGGCCCAAGGCGTCCTTCCAACCCAAAATGTGCCTTCAAGAGAGGCAGGGACTGGCCACCCCATGTCTCTTCCATTAGAATGGAAGTCAGGATCCACCAGGCTGGGGCACTGATCCCCCAACGTGTGTCGGTCTGCTGGGCTGTGAGAAAAGCCCTAAAGATGCCTGGCAGGGGACATCTCTTCACAATGACATATTATTATTTTGAAAAAGATAAAGCCAAATTAGCAAGCATTTATAAAAAGCAGAAAAAAAAATGAAGCCACTGGGACAAAAGAGATGCTGTGCAGACCAAGCACCGTGTATGACGGGCTGGGCAGGGCCACAGGGGGCCTCTTTTACGTGGTGGCCCTCTTTGTCCCCACTCTGCCCACTTCCCAGCCCTGCCCCTGGGCCTCGCTCCAAGGATGATTCTGTCTCCATTTTTGGTGTCTACAGACCTTGGGGATTGGGAGGACTGCCCTGGGCCCAGCATTCTCCAGGTGACTCACCAGGCAGGCCATGCAGAAGAGCCACTTCCTGCATCCCTGAGTGGCCAGTCATCCTCCTGGTACCTGCCTCAAGAACATGTGAGCCACCCTCAGGGGCAAGGTGGGACCCGGCTGTGCTCCAGGCAGGGGCCTCACACAGAGAAGGGCTGGGTGAGTGTCACGGAAGAACCCTGGACATCCAGGAGCCTGTGGCTGGGGGTGGCGTTGGGGGTGGACACATTGCTCCTGGTGCTTTCTCCACAAAAGAAACCTCACCTTCCTAAAGATATCAATCCACCCACTGGCCTTGTGGGAATGAAATTCTCATGGTGGAAAGTCTTGGACCCAGCACACCTACCCCTGCACGCTTCATGCCCCCAGGCACAGCACACCACTGCAGCAGGCCCCTTCCTGAAGCTGCGCCCCCAATGAATAAGCCCTGTATTCGTTCTGAGAATCTCAGGTCTGATGTTATGGGAAGAAAATGTGTGCCTAGGTATGTAGTGGAGGGGCAGGTTAGGCAGGTTGGGAGGGAGAGCCTTGAAAAGAAATCCAAGCACATGGGCCACAGGGGAGTCTATTTTATTTTATTTTTTTTTTGAGACATAGTCTTACTCTGTCACCCAGGTTGGAGTGCAGTGGCACACTCTTGACTCAATGCAACCTCTGCCTCCCAGGTTCAAGCAATTCTTCTGCCTCAGCCTCCTGAGTAGCTGGGATTACAGGCGCATGCCACCACACCCAGCTAATTTTTATATTTTTAGTAGAGACAGGGATTCACCATGTTGGTCAGGCTGGTCTTCGACTTCTGACCTTGTGATCTGCCTTCCTCGGCCTCCCAGAGTGCTGGGATTACAGGCATGAGCCACCACATCCAGCGGGTAGTCTTAAAAACAACCTCAGTCCAACTGTCTCCTGACTTTGCCCCCAACTTATCAGCTCAGGCCCAGGTCAGGGGAGGTCCAGGCCAGCCTGGCACAGCAAGCTGAGCCTGGTTCCCAGACCCTGCAACTGGCTTTGAGCAATGGAAGCGGCAGTGAGTCTGTGCTCATGGAGTTCCTGGGCTCAGGCCCAGGTGGGGATGGGGCTGGGAGTGGTGGGGATGTCCTCTGTCTTCAATTTGACTCCGTTGCTCCAGTCAGAGCTCTCTCAGAGGCAGACATGAAGCCAAAGCGCTTCATTAAGACAGGAGGTCAGATAACAGCCCCAGTCCTCTTTGGAAACTGCACACCGCCCAGTGGCATGGAACGGGCCAGGTCCCAGCCCTCCCAGGAGCGCCAGGCATTGTATTTCAGAACAACTGAGCTTCAGCTACTCCCACAGGAAGGAGATGACTTGCTCCCACCTTGTTTTTAATTTCCAGAATACTGCAATCCCCTTAGGAAAACTCATGTTTTCATGATAGAATGGCAGCTGCCCATGCACGTCAGAGGCTTCAGACCTGATCCCGGTCAAGCCCGGAGCAGTGGTCTCTGGACAGCAGATGAACAGCCCAGGGGCCGGCAAAGGGAGCCTCCTGCCCTCTGCGGTCCAGGGCTGGCCCGTGCTAGGCAGAAGAGCTCACAAGTGTGCCCTGCTTTACTTAACCCGAAAACAGTTGCTCAGAAGTCACCTATAATTGGAATTGTGATCAGGCCAGGCCCTCCTTAAGTTTCCAGGGGGACTACAGATTATATATATTCCTGTGTGGTGAGGGGGTCTCACTTGAAGAAATTAAAAATACATTCCAAACAGGAAAACAACTTTTTAAAATTATTGGCATTTAACAATCAACTCTGTGTGTATTAGGGATTTTTAAAACGTGAAACACAGACAGGCATGGTGGCTCACACATGTAATCTCAGTACTTTGGGAGGCTGAAGCAGAAGGACTGCTTGAAGCAGGAGTTCAAGACCAGGCTGGGAAACAAAGCCAGACTCTGTCTCTATAAAAAAAAAAAAATTAAAGATTAGCAGGTGTCGTGGTACACACCTGCAGTCCTATCTACTCAGGAGGCTAAGGCCAGTGGATTGCTTGAGTCTAGGAGTTTGAGGCTGCAGTGAGCTATAATCGTGCCACTGCACTCCAGCCTCTGTGACAGAGTGAAACCCTGTCTCTTAAAAAAGAAAAAAAAAAGAGAAAGAGAGATACTTTCAAATTATATATACATATAATGACAATATACTACATTTATATTATGTGTTTTGGTTTACAGAGTGCTTTTATATGCCCATTCGTTTATTTATCTAACAAATCTTAATGAGCCTCCACAAAGACCCAGACATTTTCCTAGGCACAGGGGGACACAGCGGTGAGCAAGGTGCATAAGGCCCCCTGCCACTTATGTTGATCTTACTCTCTGGTTAGGGGAGGTAGACCACAAACAACAGACAAATGAATCAGCAATACAAATCCAGGGAGTGACAAGTGCCACAAGTCAGGTAATGGCTATAGTTGCACTGTCTAATACAGGAGCCACATGTGTTATTCACATTTAAGTCTAAATGAATTAAAATTAAGTGAAATTCATTCAGTTCTTCAGTTCACAATAGCCACATTTCAGGTGCTGAATAGCCAATGTGGCTAGTAGTTAGTGATATACAGGACATTTCCATCATCACAGAAATTTCCACAGGGTAGCACAGGGCTAGTGAGAGAGACTCGGGGCTGATTTGGAATAGGTGGGCAGGGAAGGCCTCTCTGCAGAGGTGCCTTTAGTTGGAGCCTGAAAACGAGAAGAAACCAGCAGCTCACAGGCCTGGGTGGGAGTGGGTGTGGGCAGACAGTTTCAGACACTCTAGGGCAAAAGTCCACACGTAAACATGAGTTTGGTAAATTTGAGGAACAGAAAGAAGTCTGCTGTGACTGGAGGGTAATGAGCTGGGGGTGGGGAAAGTAGAGACGATGAGGTCAAAAGTAATAATAAAAACAGCTGAGATGGCTGTTGGGCACTCATTACGTACATCTATGAGGTAGGTAGTGCTATTCTCATTTTATGAAAGAAAACATAGACACAGAGAAGTAGAGATCCTTGGCCAAATTCACACCACTAGTAAGGGACAGAGCCAGGATTCCAGCTGGTGCCATAACCATGGAACACTTAGCTATTATACTACACTGCATGGCATTTCCAGAGTCAGGGGTGCCTTATGAATGCCCTGTGAGGAGTGTGGACCTCATCAGGGTGTGAAAGGAAGTCCCTGCAAGTTTTGAGGCAGGAGTGTGACATGATCTACTGCACTTTAAGTGATCCGTCTGTTTATGGTGGGGAGAATAGATGGTAGAAGGCCAAGTCGGGGGTCTGCCTCATTTTTCAAGGTAATAACATTACTGTGGCTCCAACTAGGAGAGCAGCAATTCTTTTTATTTTTAAAAGCCTATCAGACATTGCACTTTTATTTTTCATGGTTTACTTATCTTCAAGGACTATGGCAGATAAAACCATGTATCTTTCCATTTTCCTAAGACAAAAGTACACACACATTCCTAGAGGTAGTTGCTTCCAAACTCAGTAGGTACATGCCAGCATGCATTTTAGCTGCAGGACAGTCCGTTTTGGCCAAGCTTTACCTAGTTCTGTTTAAAGCATCTTTTCTATACATTGTTGTCAAGTTAGGTCAATGATCTTCCTAGAGTGGGAAGTCTGACTTGAGCTGGTTCGTGTCACCCAGGTTGTTTCCATATTTAAGAGAAGAGGGTGGAGTCTTGACTCAGGTGAGAACCCAAGGTGTGGAGTTTCTGCTTGGAAAAGAACTTCATGGACTGGGAAGTATGTAAGCATCTCCATCTCAGGCATTTAGAGGGGCAGGTCTTAGGAATGCAGTGATAATCATGCCTCCCTGGACCCATTTACCCTGTGACATTGACTTTGAATGTGGGGTGTATGTTTTCCAGTCTCCCTTGTAAATGAGGAAATGAAGGAAAACTGACAGACCTCCCAGGAAGAGAGCAGGACTCTTTTGTCATATAAACCTACTACCAGCCCTGTAAATGACTGCCAAGGTGCTTCAGTAAAATACAACTGCTGACCACCTCCAGCTCTAACACTCCCCCCCGTCAAATGCCAATTGTTTGTTTAAAACTTCTCCTCCCAGTAGGGTAAGAGGAGCAAGGTGGCTCAGCTGCAGTTTCCCCTCCAGCCACAGCTCCCTTCGCAGGGTCTGTTTGGGATACAGGTTCAAGTCGAGGTCACAATCTTGTGGTGCTCCCAGTACCTGAAACCCTTCCCTCTCTATGGCAGATTATTCAGCCTCCCTGTGGCTGCCTTTCTTCACCACTGAAATAAGGATAATTATGGTAACCATCATTCTACCTCATAGTGCTGTTGTGAGAATTTAATGAGTTAGAATGAATTAAATGTCAGACATAACAGTTATGGTCAGCTATGATATCATATTGTCATTACTGGAGGGAAGAGGATAAGAAAGAGGTGGCTGAAGCCAAAGCCCAGTCTCAAGGCTGCGATGAATAAGGATCCTAGAGTCACCCAGAAACAACTACCCTGGAGCTTCTGTAGGTTAATCAGAGGATTCCCATACACTGCAGGTACTGCCCCAGAAGTCACTTTGTAGGCTGAATCAACACCACAACACAGCTCCAGCTGCAGTTTCTGCCCTGCATTCTGGGGCAGAGCAGCAGGGGGTCAGGCCACTTCCTACCTTGCCTCTTCCTCCCTTCTCCAGGCCAGCTTGGGTCAGATGCAGCAGCCCCTATAGCAGAATGCAAAGGAAAGATCTTCTCAGATGGTTGTGCAGAAATTACAGTAGCTTCGGGGGAGGCTGGAGCCCCTTGGGTTCTGCCCGTGGGTGAGTAACCCGGGCCTCAGGCGTGTTGGATCCAAGTCTACAGCCTCTCCTGGAGTCACCTCTGGGCTGCATGGCTCACACTGCCCATCCCGCCCAGATGCTTCTTTGCCTGTTGTCTCAGCAGCTTAAGATTTAATTATAAATAACAGTGACTCACAGGGCAGCAGTTCCCTTATTTGCCAGGGAAGTCTTATGAAGATTAAGCTATTCTCCCAGGTAAAGGAAGGTCTTTACTTTTCAATAGAGGTAGAGGGAGGCAAGCAGAGGGCTGTGATTACAGCACAGACTTTGGAGCCAGATTGTCTGGGTTTGAATCTGGCTCCATCACTTACAACAAGGTGTGACCTGGGACAAGTTATTTAGCCTGTGACTCAATTTCCTCATCTGCAAAATGGGGATAAAAATATTACTTACCTCATAAAGCTATTGTGAGAGTTAAATGAGTTAATATCTATTTGGAGCTTAGAACTATGCCTGGCACATAGTAAGTGCTTATATAAATGTTTAATAAATAAAAGTCCAATAATGGAGAATTGCTTATATAAATCTATATAATGCAATATCACACAGCCATTATAATTTCTATAGTAGCATGGGAATACATTCATGATCTATGACTAAAGTAAACAATATGCAGTTTAATAGTGTACAGTGTAAAACAAACTGTATACTATTATTGCTGAAAACAGAAAATAAATCTATATGCACTGAAAAAATACTAAAAGTGTATACACCAGAGTGTTTCTCCGTTTTCCAAAATTTCTGTCTTGTGAAGTACAGTAATTATAAAAAACAGTGAAAACTATTCAATGTGCAAAATCCACATTGATTATTCTTTAAAATAATAATAATAATAATAATAGTCTGGGCATGGTGGCTCACGCCTGTAATCCCAGCACTTTGGGAGGCCAAGGTGGGCGGGTCACTTGAGGTCAGGAGTTCAAGACCAGCATGGCCAACACAGTGAAACCCTGTCTGTAAAAATACAAAAATTAGCCAGGCCTGGTGGCACCTGCCTGTAATCTCAGCTACTTGAGAGGCTGAGGCAGGAGAATCACTTGAATCCAAGAGATGGAGGTTGCAGTGAGCTAAGGTTGCACTGCACTCCAGCCTGGGCAATAGAGTGAGACTCAGTCTCAGTAAATAAAGAAACAAATAAATAAACAAAATAATAATAATAAAAGCTCTGATGGTTACCAAGACTGGATCATTCAGGGTGCCTCCTAGGCTGAAGCTGAATGTTACATCAAAAAGAAAACAATGTTAATATTAAATGCTTATGTGGATATGGTATACTATCTTTCAGACTTCAATCTTTTTTTTTTTTTGAGATGGAGTCTTGCTCTGTTGCCCAGGCTGGAGTGCAGTGGTGTGATCTCAGCTTACTGCAACCTCCACCTCCCGGGTTCAAGCGATTCTCCTACCTCAGCTTCCTGAGTAGCTGGAATTACAGGTGCACACCACCATGCCCAGCTAATTTTTTTGTATTTTTAGTAAAGACAGGGTTTCACCATGTTGGTCAGGCTGATCTAGAACTCCTGGCCTTGTGATCCGCCCACCTCCGCCTCCCAAAATGTTGGGATTACAGGTGTGAGCCACTGTGCCTGGACACCAGACTTCAATCTAACCTAAACAACAAGTGACCTGCATACACAAATAAACAAGAGGTAAATGGCAGTGTGTAAAAGCAATGGATCTGGCGTGTTCTGCAAGGTGGTGACCCAAGGAGGTGGCTCAAAAGTTGCCAGCATAGACAGGAGGGGAAGGGTGGGGGAGGGTTCCTCTAGTCATTGAGTCAGAGGTTTCAAGCAGGAAATGGAACTTTGTGGATGGCTACAATAAAGGAAGGAGATAAGCAATCCTTTTACTACTCACTTATATAGAACGTGCGTAGAGAAAAGAACCACGACCTTCAGTAATAGGCCAACTGCTCTACTCTGAAACCAGGCCACTTCTCACCCTGCTCCAGGGTCTCATAGAACAATTAAACCCCTAAGGACCTTGCCACCAAGCTCTGGCAGATGGGACTAATGTTAAGCTAAACAAGCTTAACATTAGTTACGAGGTCAGATGAATCCCAAAACCATCTTCACTTTGTTTGCAAGGGGCCTTGTTTGGTTTTGCCTGTTTTCTCTCTTTAACCCTCATCATTCACATACCCCTTTCCACACAGCTATTCCAACAAACAGTGTGGATCCGTTGCAAGTTGTCATTATCTTTCCATCTCATATTTTTGTATATAAGTTCTCTCCCCAGCATCCCATTACTCTCAGAAAATGTGAAGGTCTCTGGAAGAAAATAAAAATAGCGGTAGCAAATTCTAGCATGTGCTGGCTGAATAAAACTTTGGGCTCACAGAAACCAGTTTCAGTTCCCCCTTCAATCTTTTCAAATGTCACTCTCATAGAGTCCCCTATATAACTCACCCTATTCACCAACCACATTGTATCTACCAAAAAAGACCATCTCAATAATCCCCCAAACACCTGAGCTGGCTGGAGTTGCTTCTTTCTTTCCAAAGAACAATGGGGTCCTTGGGGCTCTTTTGCCCCACCAGGGCTGTGCCAAGGACACAGGCAGGAGGAGGTTGGCAGGCTGTTTCATTTTTTAGCAAGCGCTGGCAGTACTTAGAGCATTCAGATGATTTCTGTTGACGCTGATGGTGATCAGCTTCTAAGCTTCAGGCTTGCTAAAACAGGGCTCACAACTTTCATATCAGGAGAGGCAACTGCACATTTGAAGAGGCTAATTAAAAAAAATCACAAGAAGTGCTGCGATAAGCTAAGTAGGCTTTGTTCTGTTTGGAGAAAGGAGCGCCTGGGAGCCCTGATGAGGTCACAGCTTTTCCCCTCCCAAGGGCATCTGTTTCGATGCTGCAGAAGAGAGGAATGAGGGGAGTCCACAGACTGCAGGGCAGCAGAGCAGCGTGCTCATGACTGCTCAGGCACATCTGATAACACCAGGCCTTCCTGGAGGTGCCCACATTCTCCTCCTCTGACCCTGAGCAGGGGAGGTGACACTGATTTACAGCTGCATCTCTTCTCCTTCTTCCTGTCCCTCCAAGCCAGCCTGCGGTCTATTCAAAGCACACTCAAGGGAAAGAGAGGCCAATGAATGTGCCCAACTGGGAAGTGGTTTTGAGCAAGCGCTGATGTTCTGACAACAAGCTCTGTCTTCCAGTTCGTCCCTTGCTCTTCAGTGGAGCAGGCCTTGGTCTGTACAGGTGTTGGCCAGGGGCTCCAGAACACAGAGCCTTCTCTCTTAGTGTGGGTGACCCTGTATAAGGAAGTCTTGAACTACTGGCATTAGATTAGGATTGACAGTGGTGAATGTTCAGCAGGCAGTCCCTCTTGAATGTCCCTGGAACAGCAAGAAGGAGGGAGGGGAATATCCCCTAGACTAGAGATGAGAAGAGAAAAAGGAAGGCTGTTCAGTGAAAAACTGTTGTGGTTTTTAAAAATTTAAAGTCTATGGGATTGTAGATTGGGAAAAAAGACTCTTTATCTGATCAACTCAACCCTCCTATATTAGGACTAGGGCTTTGCTCCTGAACATGATCATGGTGAATGTATCTCCTCAATGGAACATCATGTAATTTTTTTTATATCTCTATCTTAAATATATATTTTTAAAAGAAAAAATATAAATTATCTCTCTATAATCAATTCGCAAAATGAATCGACCTGTTCAATGCTGTGTTTCTTTTGGTTTTCTGCAAAGTTGTTTTGGGGAACATTTCGTATCTTTTAGAGTCTTTTTCACTAGAGAAAAAAGATTAGGCCAGTTGGACCAAATCCATGAGAATGAAATAAGAGTTCAAGTGCCCTAGTTCTTGTAAAACAGTATAAACTCACTCCTGATGGTTAGGGAGTAGGAAGCTGGAAAGCTGGGAACCAAGAAAGACTGACCAAGAGGAGGGTTCCCTCCAAGGCAGGACCTGTGCCCCTTGTTTGTGACTTTGCCCCTGTTGGAGGGACCAGTCCTGATCAGCCAGGAAAGCACAGCTCTGCTGGACCTGGCTGCCTGGCATGGCTGGAGCTAGAGAAGCCTTACCTCTATCACACTGGATGTTTGCTACGTCTCCCTTTGCCCCTTCCCTTGGAGACCTTGAAGGGCACCTTTAAGCAGGGAAAACTAAAAACCCAAAGTTACTAATTTGGAGGACTGGCAGGGAGAGAGACTTTATCTTAGCCAGGATACCTGGGTTTCCTTGGACCCCTAATGCTAGTCCCTCAATAATTTGGTTTCTTATCACTCCTAATGCAAACTTCTTAGGAAGACCCCCCAGGCCACACCCAGCAGGTCATTTGCTCCCCGAACTCGTGCTGCATTAGTCTTTTAGTTTCTTCTGGTTCTGTGTCCCTCCTACATGAGGACCTGTGTTCCCTCCTACCTGAAGACCTACACCTCACACCATTCCCTCTGTCTGGAGCACTCCCATCCCCTCCCCCTGCTTTATCTAGCTAACTCCTTTTGTCAGTTATCTTTTCTTGCATAACAAATTACCCCCAAACCTAGTTGCTTAAAACAAAAATTTGTTATCTCACATTTTCTTTGGGTCAGGAGTCTGGGAGCAGCTTAGCTCCATGGTTCTGGTTCAGGGTTTCGCAAGAGGTTACATTCAAGCTGTCAGCCTGGGCTTTGGTCATCTGGAGCAGCAGGATCTCCTGCCACACTCATTCAGTGTGGACCCCAGTGCTTCTTAGACTATGGGTGGAGACCTCAGTTCCTTACCATATGACCCCTCCATGGGCTGACTGGGTGTTCTCACGATGTGGAAGCTGGCTTCTCACAGAATGAGTAAGAAAGAGAGAGAGAGAGGGCTGGGTGCAGTGGCTCACGACTGTGATCCCAGCACTTTGGGAGGCCGAGGCAGGCAGATTGCTTGAGGTCAGGAGTTCAAGACCAGTCTGGCCCACATGGTGAAACCCCGTCTCTACTAAAAACACCAAAAAATTAGCTGGGCATGGCAGCACGCAGCTATAATCTCAGCTATTCAGGAGACTCTGAAGTAGGGGAATTGCTTGAACCAGGGAGGTGGTTTAAGACATGCCATTGCACTACAGCCTGGGCGACAGAGTGAGACTCCATCTCAAGAAAAAAAAAAAAAGAGAGAGAAAGACAAGGCACCCAGAATAGAAGCTGCAGGCTTTTGTAAACTAATATCAGAAGCAACACATCATCCCTTCTGCCATGTGCCATTGTTACACAGACCACCCTTGGTGCAGTGTGGGAGGAAACCATACATGGTGTGAATACCAGGATGGGGATTTCTGGGGCCATTGTGGGAGGCTGGCTTAATTATTGCTTCCTTTCCCTGAAGATATACATGTATGGTATGGGTCCAAATGGCCTCACTCATGTCTGTCAGGTGGCTGGCCATTGACTGGGACAATGAAAATGAAAGGGCCATGTGTCTGCCATTATCCAGCCAGCTAGCTTGGATGAGTTCACATGGCAGCTAGAGAGTTTCAAGAATAAGAATGGATAGGTACAAGGCCTCTTAAGGCCGAGATTTGGAAGAGGTACAGTATCACTTCCACCACATTCTATTGGCCAAGACAAGTCACAAGACTAGCCTGGATTCAATCGGTGGAGAATAGACTCAACTTTAATGGAAGGAGCTGCAAAGTCACAGTGCAAAGGGGTGTGGATATAGGGAAAGGGGAAAGTGCAGCCGTTTCTGTAAACACAGCACACCAGAGTATCCCTGGAGCCTAGCACAGCACCTGACACGTACTAGAGACTCAATATGTCCAGTATTTCCTACATGGATAAGTTTGAACATTTCACCTTTAGTTGTTCTCATCTTGTTCTTAGCCTGTCTGTCTCACTGCTAAGGAAGAACCTACAGACAAGAATCCTGTCTTATTCATGTTTGTGACCCGCACAACATGGATATTGCATAGAACTCTACTAGATGATAAAAAAAATACAATGCCGACTCTTTTCAGACCCTCTCTGCACGTCTCTCTTGCTATTCCTTCCTTAAAGCTTAAGGGCTTCCACAGCTGATGTGCATAGGCTTTGCAATCCTGAGAACCAGAGCTGAGATCCTCAATTTTGTTTACTGACTCTGTGATCTTGGGCACGTTCCTTCACTCTGGTGAGCCCCGGTTTCTTCTCCCACAAACTGGGGGTGGCTACTGTTGTGGGGCGAAGTGCAACTGGATATGTGAAGTGCTGAACATGTAGCAAGCGCTAAATAAATGTCATCCTCTTCCTTGTACTCTAATTCCCTGTATCAATGTGATCATGGTCTGGCCCCTCTGTCCCTAACCCTGGTTCACCCAGCCTGTCCCAGGAAAGCCACATCTGTTCCACGCTTTCCTTGATCTCAAGAATGCAATCATTGGCATAAACATGAGTGCAGGTAAACTCCCATAAGCAGCACAATTCCTGCTGCCACAGACGGGCAGGAAGACTGGATCATATGGGATCATGCCCCACCTGACACGGTTCCCCTAAACCAGAGGCCAGAGGATCTTCCCCTCGTGCTCCGCAGGTTTCCCGAGGTCCAGCTGCCTCTGTTGCTCTGTCCTTCCGACTTTTACTCTCCAGCCATCACAAAAGTGCTCACTGTCTAGCTTCTCGTAAACATCCTCTGGACATTTCTTCTTTCCAGGTCCGCTGTCTTCTCACTAGGTTCTCTCCCTTCTTTTTTCTTACCCCTCCCTGCCTCACTATTTTTGACCTTTTTCTATATGCCAGGCAGCATGCTAAGCACCTTATGCTAATTGTCTCATTAATTTTCACATCAACTCTACGGCATAGAAACTATTATTATCACCATTTCCCTTATGAAAAGATTGAGGTTCCACGAGTTCATGTAACCTGTTCATGGGCGCGCACTTGGTTAAGATCAGGATTAAACCTGGCTTCCGGTCCCAAAGCTGTACTCTCTCCCTTCATACCCTTCACTTGTTGCCTAGTTTTGCTTCGTGTGGCAACTTCCTGCTAGAATGTTCCTTCTTGCTATATGGCTCGTCTAGATGTTATCAGCATTTCTTCAAAATTACCCCCTGCATCTTCAGCTTTCATCTTCCTTTTTCTCTAGGGCAATACAGTTCAGTAGAACTTTCTGTGGCGATGAGAATGTTGTCCGCACTGTCCACCATAGTTGCCAATAGACATATGTGGCTTTTGTGCATTTGATATGTGGCTAGTACGACTGAGGAATTACATGTTCAATTTTATTTAATTTTAATTGACTTAACCAGACATGGGTAGTGGCTTTATACTGGACAGTATAACTCTAGAGTCTCATCTTAGTGGAGTTTGTTATTGGAGGGAGGATAAGGAGCAGGAGGTAGTGAAATGTAGATGGGGAGAAAGGCAGCTTGAGGAAGCCACAGAACTCTTTGCTCGTGGATACGGACCTGAGACTAAGCTTCTCATAAGGACCAATTATTTAATGAGGTCCAGATTCCTGGTTCAAGATGTTTTGCTGGACCTCTGCCTTCCAATCACCAAATTCCTGGTAATGTCATCAAGCATGCCAGGCTCTAGGAAGTATGTTGAGGCTTTCCAGAGAGGCAGCCTTCCTGAGCAACACGCAGAGTGAAATGTGCTTATTGCAGGGTAGGGGAAGTGTGAGAAGTCTCACTGAAGTAAGAGTTCCTTGCTGCTAAAATCAATATTTAGTAAAAATGACCTTTGGCCTGTAGCTGCAATTCCACAGAGTTTCCCCCTTCAAGATTTCTGGAAATGCAGATTAAAAAACCCACAGCAATGATTCCCAAAACTGAAATGCCATTTTTTTCTATTAAATAATGTAGCTTCCAGGACGTTCACACGTAGCAATATTTAAAATAGTTACTTAGTGAATTTGACTGTAGTGAGCCTTCAAATATTAATAAATTTCTATTTGAAAAATACGCCCATGTCTAGAAGCAAAAAATTCATTATTTTACTTATTCATTCATTCATCCATCCATCCATCCACAAACATTTTATGAGTACATGGGAATTCCAAATTGCAAGTAGGGGAGAGACATTTAACAAATTAGAAAGACAGAAGGTGGAACTGGAGCTGGTGCGGGCAGTGGACACAGTTCTGCTGAGAGCCGAAGATGACAGTGAACGTGCACTCAATGTCAGTGACCAGCGATGATCTAAGTCGACATGGCATGCTGCCCTGGATCAATGAGTTTCTGCAGTTGAATCTGACAAAGATTGAGCAGTTTTGCTCAAGGGCTGCCTATTGTCAGTTCATGGACTTGCTTCAAGGCCTCCATTACCTTGAAGAAGTGAAATTCCAAGTTAAGCTAGAACTAAATACTACAAGTGCGTTTTAAGAGGACGGGTGTTGACAAGATAATTCCTCTAGACAAATTAGTAAAATGAAAGTTTCAGGACAATTTTGAATTCATTCAGTGGTTCAAGGAGTTTTTTTTGATGCAAACTATGATGGAAAAGACTATGACTCTGTGGTGCCAGACAAGGTCAAGAAACTGCAGGGGCTCCCTCCCTCGTTGCTCCAGCGCTGAATAAACTGAAGAAACCTCTCAGTTCTCATAAGTAAAAAGTACCTCTCCTTAAAGTGCACTTTGCGGACGTTTCACTCCCTTTCCAATAAGTTTGAGTTAGGGGCTTTTACCTTCTAGCAGAGCAGTATCAACATCTAGTTGGTTCACCTGGGAAACAAAGAGGCTGACCCTGGGACTCACCGTGTGGATGCAGGTCACACTGAGTGCTGGAGCACTCAGTGTTATGTAATATGCTGAGATGGTAACCTTAGTGGAGAAATGTAAAGACTGAATTGAATTTTAAGCTAATGTGAAATCAGAGAATGTTGTCATAAATAAATGCCTTAAGAGTATTTAAAATATTCTTCCATATTTCAAAATATAAAACGTAACGTGACAGAAGATTTTGCGTTTGACATTGTGTCTGGGAAGAAAGGGCCAGACCTTGGACCCTTTGGAATCTGCTGTCACAGGTTTTACAGGGCTGCTTGTATTCTCATAGGCCTAGGCTTTGGTCTAAAATAAACATTTGAAAAGTCCTGTAAAGCCATTTGGTGTCATTGATCAATTGCTTCCCTGCTAAAAAGCAAGAGGTGTCACTGCCTGGATAATAGAGGATGTGTTTCAGTCCTGAGATGTTGTAGTTGAAGAGCTTGGTTTTCATTGAGCATTTCTCTATTTTTCCAGTTGTCCCCAAAATTTCTATGTATTATGTTTTGGGGGAAGTGAGGTGTGCCCAGTTTTTTAGTCTAACTACTTTTGGGACTTGCCCACATCTCTGGGATATGAATGGAGACTGTATCCCATTTTACTGTCTTTGGGGTTTACATTTACCATGTTTCTCTCCTCTGCTCCCTTTGCCCACTGGGGACTCCTCTTTGGCTCCTTGAAATTTGCTGCTTAGAATTGGAAGTGCAGCAGGCAGGTGATCATGCTGCAAGTTTTTTCTGGACCTCTGGCAAACGGAGTGGTCAGTGAAGGCCATTGTTGCCTTGGGATCTGCAAGGCTGGGGTGTTTTCGGTATCTGCTGTCCCCAGCTCTCCACTGTAATCTGAATCCTTTCCTGTGCACTGTCTTTGGAGATAAAATTCATTAGTGTGTTCCTAAATGTTCTTTTGCAGAAAATACAGCACCGTGTCTGAATTAATTATTGATATTTAAAATATTTCCTTCCTTGACTCTCTTTCATTTGCTTTGCCCACAGCCCATTCAGTTCCTTTGTTTGCTGGGATTCTGCAAAATGTGTCTCACCCACTGCTGAGATTGTTCAGTCCTTGCTGTATTTGTATTGATTTGTTTCTAGTGGTAGCTTTTCCTAAAATGTGTGTAGAAAGCAAGTATTTTATGATAAAATTAGTGCATGCTGTGTGGGGAATTCAGAGGAAAACCCAGGTTCAGTGATTAACAATGCCAAAACAAGCAAGTAACTAGCTATTATTCAAATGGCTGTGGTGCTATTTCTCTTTTGTGGCCTTTTAGACTTTTGTTGCTCTAAAATTCCATTTTATTGGGAACCCATTTTGCATCTGGTCTTTCTTGACAGGGTTTTTTTCTACTCTAAACAATTTCTAAATAAAATTCTGTATTTCAAGAAAAATAAATTAGAAAAACAATTTTAATAGATTCAACTTCTTTTTAATTTTGAAAATAAATAGGCAGGTTTCTTCCTGGTGACCAAAAGGACATATAGCATTGCGTACCTACTCTTAGTACCTTCTACCTGGTATCTTTCATAGTTTATTTATTTCTTTATCAAATATTGTCAAGTCTCTTTCATGCACAGACATTTAATTATTGTCATCACAATTTTGAGGTCATAAAGCGCTCCCATCATACTTTTATTATGGAACTTAACAACGTGAAATGTATTTTTTTCCCCGTATCTGCTTCTGTCTCTAGATTGGTGGTGCTGGAGGTCTAGGACACCATCTGATCTAGATGCTGTGTTCTTGGTCTCTAGAACCCTGCCCAGCACATATTCTTAAATATTCCCCTAAGAAACACAAAACCACAGAAGTGTGTTCCTAGGCTGGGTCCAGGGTCACCACGGCCCAGCATTCTGTCTCTAACGTGAGAGTCCTTCAGAATATAAGCCTCAAAATCCCTGAGGAATCTGAAGCAACTTACTCTGAGATCAGCCTTTACGAATTCATCAAATCCCTCTTGGCTTACTTGTATTTTCAGCCTCCTGTGTGAAGGGATAAAAATTCTTTTAACATACTAATCACAACTAAGACCTCCTTTCTTTTTTTTTCAGATGTCCTAAAACTTCATATAGTTCAAAGGTTATTCTGTATCTACTTCTAGCAACACAAATATATTTAATGAAGATTTATAAATTAATCAAAAATTGAAAAGAGATGATAATAGTCTCATCCGTGACTTTGACAGTTTTGTAAGTGCCTGTGATACCCATTTTCAATTCCTGCCTTTACATACCAGAAAGAGTTCTTGAGAAAAGTTGTTTTTTTTTTTTTTTTTTTAAATAAAAGCCTCCCATTCCATCTGTTTATCATCTCTACATACTCTCTTCTGGGTACCTTTCCTAAGGTTCAGTGACAAAACCTGTACAGAATATTCATTCATTTATTAGTTTACTTGAACAATCATTCAACAATATTTACTGCATGCCTACCATGTGCCCGGCACACAATTTTGTATTAGGAAAAAACGGAATAAAATTACAAGTCAGGAATACCTCCTCGTTTTTCCCCCCTGCTATTCTCCCGGCTCAACTTCTAGAGCAAACACTGGTGTTTGGCAATTCATCACCCCATGTGTTTATCGCCTTTCTTTTCTTGTTTTGTTTTGAACTGTTGATTATCTTTTAGAAATGTTTTCTTAACTTTTCACAAAGTAAAATTATCTTTTTTTCCTGGAAAGGTTGTAAGTTCCCAAGAAAGACAACAGAAGCAAAGCATTGCCTTTGAGATTTCCACCTACCCCTCTGCAGTAGGCAGTACCATTTTAAAGGTGAGGAAACGGAGGTTCTGAAGAGATCGACTAAGTTATCCAAGATCTCTCAGCTGATTGATGATGGGGCTGGGATTCTTACTGAACATGCCTGGTTTTAAAGCTACCAGAACTGCCATCCCACCAGCCTGCCTCTTAGGGTGCCAGAGCTGGTGGCTCACACTTATTTGAGTACCCCAGAGAGCGAAGCTCAGGGCTGGCCCACAGCAAACGCTATTTATGGACTTGACTTGATTTAAGTAAATGCAGACGGTTTGGCTGATGTAAGGCATTAACCTGACAGCACTTCTCCCTCACGTTATAGACAGATGGCAGCTCTTCAGGAGAAATGTGAAGACCTGGAATGTTATGAATCATCTCTTCCTCTCCCCAGCTAACTGAGATAAAAGCTGTAGGCTTGGCCTTGTCATTGCCCTTTCTCAATTTCTGTCAGAACAAGCCGCAAACCTTAATGCATTTGAGTAGCGCTCAGCTAGCTTGCAATTATTTGTGGTGACAGGGAGCAAGGATGGCATTCACCAACCCCGCCAAGTTTCCTCGGGATGCTGACCATGAATGTCAGCGTCTCTCTCCTGCCCTTCCAGCAGTGAGATCTGTGGGCTGGAGGGTGTTGGGAAGGCCCAGAACAGGCTTGCAGGAGTGAGAGGGCAAGATGCCACCAGGAGTGGCCTCAGAAGAAGCCAAGAGCTAACTCCCTGTGTCTTAATGCACTCTAAACACAATGGCTATTTAAATGCTCCTTTGGTGGTGAAAAATGATTCTAATAATAGATGTTTGGCACTTTTCTAATTTTGTGCCATGTGTATTTACTACTTATTTAAAAATAAATGGACTTTAAAAGAAGATCTGCATATTCTCACATTCAAAGCCTGAAATAACAATAGGATACAGCTGACGTAACAGCACTGGCCTGAAGTCAGTGCAACTGGGTGTTATTAGTTTCTACTTTGCTACTAACATTGTTTGTAAGACACCAATTTCTCCTGCTCAAAACCCACTGAAGCTCAATCACCTGCAAGATAAATTCAAACTCATTAGCTTGGCCTATGAGATCAGGGGTGATCTATTTGTTACCTCTCTGTCTTAGCATAGATTTCCCCAAAAGCAGGCCCTAGAAAGATTTGGTTGCAAGTAGTGCGGTAAGGTAGAGGGGACATGAGACAATGAAAAGGAATGTTGAGACAGGGTGCCTCATGAGCAGGTGACTACCATGGGAAACTTGGGCTCAATCTCCCACAGCCCTTTGGAGAATCTGTGTAGAACACACCTTGAAATGATCTGACTAAGGGAAAGGAACCTAGGGATTTGTCCATCAGCTCCCCTCCTCATTGGCTGAGGGGCTGACTGGAGGGCATCCACTCTGATTTTCCAGTCTCCTTCATGCAGAAGCTGAACACACAGGAGCAGAGTGTGGACTCAGGCAGGAAGATGCAGGCGTGCAAGCCGGAAGCTATAGATGGGCTCAGTAGATACACACTGAGGACACAACACTTTCAGCTCTTTCTATCAATAAGTGGAATCAATTTCTCTACTCCTTGCTTCTGGGCTTGCCTTTTGATGAACAAAATGCAGAGGTTACAAGGTTGTAGTGGAAGTTCTTAGCTAGAACTCAAGAAACCAGACAGCACCTATACTCTTAGATCTGTGCTGCTGCCATGTGAATAAGGCCAGGCTACCTGCTGAAGGATGAGAGACCTCAGGGAGCAGAGATGAGTCATCCCAGCTGAGTACTCCCAGATCAACCAGTCCCCAGCCAACCTGCTAGCTAACCACAGACACATGAGTGAAGCCAGCTCAGCCCCGAAGGAGGCCCAGCTGAGCCCAGCCAGAACTGCTGAGTTTGTAATCATGAATTAAATAAATTGCTGTTTCCTTGAACAGCTAAATTTTGGGGCAGTTTGTTAGGCAGCAAAAATTAGTCACTTTTGCATTTAGGTCAAGGGCTACATGCAAGTAAGAACTAGAGATAAGAGGCTGGGCATGATCACTCAGCCCTGTAATCCCAGCACTTTGGAAAGCTGAGGTGGGCAGATTGCCTGAGGTCAGGAGTTTGAGATCAGCCTGACCAATATGGTGAAACCCTGTCTCTAACTAAAAATGCAAAAAAATTAGCGGGCGTGATGGTGTGCCCCTGTAATCCCAGTTACTCAGGAGGCTAAGGCAGAGGAATTGCTTGAATCAGGGAGGTGGAGGTTGCAGTGAGCCAAAATTGCACCACTGCACTCTAGCCTGGGTGACAGAGCGAGACTTCATCTCAAAAAAAAAAAAAAAAAAAAAAAAAAAGAATTGAAGAACTGTGCACAACCAGATTCCTGTCTTTAGGTGACAGGATGGTTTCCTTTGCAGGGTTGTTATTGAGGCTGCTCATTGTGGAAAAGATAGGTAAGAGTCTGAAGAATCTGAGTGTGGCCTGAGCTTTTGGAGGGGGTCGAAGCTTAATATTAAAAACAAAATCAAAGCAATTGCAAATCTCTTTTATTTTTTATTTTTTGAGAGAGTCTCGCTCTGTCACCAGGTGCCAGGCTGGAGTGCAGGGGCACGATCTCGGCTCACTACAACCTCCGCCTCCCGGGTTCAAGCAATTCTCCTGCCTCAGCCTCCTGAGTAGCTGGGATTACAGGCATGTGCCACCACGCCCAGCTAATTTTTTAATTTTAGTAGGGATAGGGTTTCACTATGTTGGCCAGGAATGTCTCCACCTCTTGACCTCATGATCCACCTGCCTCGGCCTCCTAAAGTGCTGGGATTACAGGCATAAGCCACCACGCCAGGAGAAAATTTATTTTATTCCTGGTGGCAGAGGGTTGAACATTTTGTCTGTTCATCTGCAGATCACTCTAAAAAGACAGGAAAGCCTAAAGTCTACTTCACTTGGTTCTGTTTTGCAGATTACTCTAAAAAGACAGGAAAGCCTAAAGTCTACTTCACTTGGTTCTGTTTGTCACATTTAATATTCCCAAGTGTCTAAAGACTTTCTTTTTTTTTTTTGAGACGGAGTTTCACTCTCGTTGCCCAGGCTGGAGTGCTGCAATGGCGCAATCTTGGCTCACCGCAACCTCCGCCTCCTGGGTTCAGGCAAATCTCCTGCCTCAGCCTCCTGAGTAGCTGGGATTACAGGCACGTGCCACCATGCCCAGCTAATTTTTTGTATTTTGAGTAGAGACGGGGTTTCACCATGTTGACCAGGATGGCCTCGATATCTTGACCTCGTGATCCAAGACTTTCGCTGGAAACATCTCGCCTTCAAAGCTCTTAAAATTAAATTATAAATTTAAACATACTCCTGTATATTTGTAGCAGACGCCGAATTCCAACCAGAGGATGAGGAAAAGTTTCATGTCAAAGGACATGTCATTTGGCCTGAGTCCAGTAAAATAAATTGGATTTGAGCAGGTAGAAAACAAGGGAAGATAGAAGTAGTTTTCTAAACTTTGTTACATATGATCAGACACACCCTAGTGCTGCAGAAAGAAAGACAAAGTCCTCCTCCTGGACTCTGGAGGCTGGTGTCACTCTTTCCTGGCAGTGTGCTCTTGGTCACAATAGAACCTAACTTTGGAATCTCCTTCTTTACCTGCTGAAACAGGGGCCTGCAGCAGAGGGGCTTCTGCCTGCCTTGCTCTTATTTTCCCATCCTGTGAGGTCTCTAATTACAAGGAGATGTTGAATTCCATTATGAACGAGAAGCCACTTGGCCACCTCTCTCTGGGGACCTCATAACAGTGCCTTTGTCCCCGCAGACCTGGAAGACATGAACTGATCCTCTGTCCCTGGTCTCCCTGAATGGTGGTGCCTTACACAGTCACTTGCCTTCCCAGAGTGCAGCACCTGATGGAGCCCCAAAGTCAGGACCATGCTCAGGAGCTGCGACTGCCTCCTCCACAGGCCAAGAATTAAAACTCCTTCTGCCTTTGTTTCTGGTGTGTTTGCTTTTTCCTAATAAAAGAACTCAGAATCACTTTTGTTAAAACAATTGAACAACATGGAATTCCAACCAGCCACACACAAAAAAGTAAAAACAAAACAAAACAACTGAACAACAAACAAAAGGTAGAAAGGAGGAGGATGCTCTGAGCAGCAAGAGAAACACAGCCCCATCTGCCTCCACGCACCCTGCACCTGGGGGCCTGGCCCTTTGGCCTTCCTTGTACCTTTTTCTCACTTGGGAGGAAGAGAAAAGAATGAAGAAGCTGCTGGAACCCCAGGCCCTGTGCTTTTCTCTGTGCTTTCACGTGTCCACTTGCCCTGCCATTAGCCTGCAAGGGTGGATGGATTGAAGCGGAGTTGGGAGTGCACCAGGGCATTGAGCAGCAGGGCGAACCTGAGCCAGCTCTGTGGGTGCTTCTGGCTGAGGCGAGGCTGACCCTTGTAGCACTGCTGGGATAGAAGCCACTGGCAGCTCTGGGCACTTTAGAAGTTCAAGGATGCCTCAGACTGGAAGGGTATCATCTAGGTGGGGCAGGAAGGAAGGGTAGGAAAGGTTCCTCTGAAGTCAGCACAGTGGGGATCAGTAGTAGCTGGGCGGGGACAGTTACTCAGTTCTTGCCATGCCCTGCAGACTGGAGCCGAGGGCCCAAAGCTCAGAACCCTCAGGAACAGAATTCTCAAGAACAACATCTTGAGCCTGGTGGAATACGGCAGTGGTTTGCCCAGGTTGTCCCCTCTGCCCAGAGAGCTCAACTCCACTTCGTCAACCCAGAATAATCTTGGCATCCTTTAGGATCTAACTTGAGTGTTCCCTCCCCTAGGAAGCCCTCCCTGACTGCATGCAGAAAGCATTCCTCTCAAAGAGCACACATGACTTTGTATTGTTATTATCCCAGAAATGCCACAGAACTTTCCTTAGAGATCCAGGGCCCAGTGGCCAGGAGACCTCTGGAACAGATTGGAACCTTTGGTAAATGTTTGCTGACCTAAGTATGATGGAGAATGTTTTTTTTTTTTTTTTGATTTTTTATTGCATTTTAGGTTTGGGGGTACATGTGCAGAACATGCAAGACAGTTGCATAGGTACACACATGGCAGTGTGTTTTGCTTCCTTTCTCCCCTTCACCCACATTTGGCATTTCTCCCCAGGCTATCCCTCCCCAGCTCCCCCCCCCGCTGGCCCTCCCCTTTTCCCCCAATAGACCCCAGTGTTTAGTACTCCCCTCCCTGTGTCCATGTGTTCTCATTTTTCATCACCCGCCTATGAATGAGAATATGTGGTATTTCATTTTCTGTTCTTGTGTCAGTTTGCTGAGAATGATGTTCTCCAGATTCATCCATGTCCCTACAAACGACACAAACTCATCATTTCTGATTGCTGCATAATATTCCATGGTGTATATGTGCCACATTTTCCCAGTCCAGTCTATCATCAATGGGCATTTGGGTTGGTTCCAGGTCTTTGCTATTGTAAACAGTGCTGCAATGAACATTCGTGTGCATGTGTCCTTATAGTAGAACAATTTATAGTCCTTTAAATATATACCCAGTAATGGGATTGCTGGGTCAAATGGAATTTCTATTTCTAAGGCCTTGAGGAATCGCCACACTGTCTTCCACAATGGTTGAACTAATTTACACTCCCACCAACAGTGTAAAAGTGTTCCTTTTTCTCCACATCCTCTCCAGCATCTGTTGTCTCCAGATTTTTTAATGATCGCCATTCTAACTGGCGTGAGATGGTATCTCAATGTGGTTTTGATTTGCATCTCTCTAATGACCAGTGATGATGAGCATTTTTTCATATGATTCTTGGCCTCATATATGTCTTCTTTTGTAAAGTGTCTGTTCATATCCTTTGCCCATTTTTGAATGGGCTTTTTTCCTGTAAATCTGTTTGAGTTCTTTGTAAATTCTGGATATCAGCCCTTTGTCAGATGGGTAAACTGCAAAAATTTTTTCCCATTCTGTTGGCTGCCGATTCACTCTAGTGACTGTTTCTTTTGCCTTGCAGAAGCTGTGGAGTTTGATTAGGTCCCATTTGTCTATTTTGGCTTTTGTTGCCAATGCTTTTGGTGTTTTGTTCATGAAGTCCTTGCCTACTCCTATGTCCTGGATGGTTTTGCCTAGATTTTCTTCTAGGGTTTTTATGGTGCCAGGTCTCATGTTTAAGTCTTTAATCCATCTGGAGTTAATTTTAGTGTAAGGTGTCAGGAAGGGGTACAGTTTCTGCTTTCTGCACATGGCTAGCCAGTTTTCCCAACACCATTTATTAAACTGGGAATCCTTTCCGCATTGCTTGTTTTTGTCAGGTTTATCAAAGATTGTATGGTTGTAGATATGTTGTGTTGCCTCCGATGCCTCTGTTTTGTTCCATTGGTCTATATCTCTGTTTTGGTACCAGTACCATGCTGTTTTGATTACTGTAGCCTTGTAGTATAGTTTGAAATCCGGTAGTGTGATGCCCCCCGCTGTGTTCTTTTTGCTTAGAATTGACTTGGCTATGCAGGTGCTCTTTTGGTTCCATATGAAGTTCATGGTGGTTTTTTCCAGTTCTGTGAAGAAAGTCAATGGTAGCTTGATGGGCATAGCCTTGATTCTGTAAATTACTTTGGGCAGTATAGCCATTTTCACGATATTGATTCTTCCTAACCATGAACATGGAATGTTTCTCCATCTGTTTGTGTCCTCTCTTATTTCGTTGAGCAGTGGTTTGTAGTTTTCCTTGAAGAGGTCCCTTACGTTGTTTTGTGAGTTGTATTCCTAGGTATTTTATTCTTTTTGTAGCAATTGTGAATGGCAGTTCGTTCTTGATTTGGCTTTCTTTAAGTCTGTTATTGGTGTAGAGGAATGCTGGTGATTTTTGCACATTGATTTTATATCCTGAGACTTTGCTGAAGTTGCTTATCAGTTTCAGGAGTTTTTGGGCTGAAGTGATGGGGTCTTCTAGGTATACTATCATGTCGTCTGCAAATAGAGACAATTTGGCTTCCACCTTTCCTATTTGAAAACCCTTTATTTCTTTGTCTTGCCTGATTGCTCTGGCTAGAACTTCCAGTACTATATTGAATAGGAGTGGTGAAAGAGGGCATCCTTGTCTAGTGCCAGATTTCAAAGGGAATGCTTCCAGTTTTTGCCCATTCAGTATGATATTGGCTGTTGGTTTGTCGTAAATAGCTTTTACTACTTTGAGATACATTCCATTGATACCGAGTTTATTGAGGGTTTTTAGCATAAAGGGATGTTGAATTTCGTCAAATGCCTTCTCTGAGTCAATTGAGATAATCATGTGGTTTTTGTTTTTCGTTTTTTGTTTATGTGGTTAATTACGTTTATAGACTTGTGTACGTTGAACCAGCCTTGCATCCCCGGGATGAATTCTACTTGATCATGATGGATAAGTTTTTCGATTTGCTGTTGCAATCGGCTTGCCAATATTTTATTGAAAATGTTTGCATCTATGTTCATCATGAATATTGGCCTGAAGTTTTCTTTTCTTCTTGGGTCTCTGCCGGGTTTTGGTATCAGGATGATATTGGTCTCATAAAATGATTTGGGAAGGATTCCCTCTTTTTGGATTATTTGGAATAGTTTCAGAAGGAATGGTATTAGCTCCTCTTTGTGTGTCTGGTAGAATTCGGCTGTGAACCCATCTGGACCTGGGCTTTTTTTGTGGTAGGCTCTTAATTGCTGCCTCGACTTCTGACCTTGTTATTGGTCTATTCATAGTTTCAGCTTCCTCCTGGTTTAGGCTTGGGAGGACACAGGAGTCTAGGAATTTATCCATTTCTTCCAGGTTTACTAGTTTATGTGCATAGAGTTCTTTGTAATATTCTCTGATGATGGTTTGAATTTCTGTGGAATCTGTGGTGATTTCCCCTTTGTCATTTTTTATTGCATCTATTTGGTTGTTCTCTCTTTTCTTTTCTATCAATCTGGCTAGTGGTTTGTCTATTTTGTTGATCTTTTCAAAAAACCAGCTCTTGGATTTGTTGATTTTTTGAAGGGTTTTTCGTGTCTCTATCTCCTTCAGTTCAGCTCTGATCTTAGTTATTTCTTTTCTTCTGCTAGGTTTTGAGTTTTTTTTGATCTTGCTCCTCTAGCTCTTTCAATTTTGACGATAGGGTGTCAATTTTGGATCTCTCCATTCTCTTCATATGGGCACTTATTGCTATATATTTTCCTCTAGAGACTGCTTTAAATGTGTCCCAGAGATTCTGGCATGTTGTGTCTTCATTCTCATTGGTTTCAAAGAACTTCTTTATTTCTGCCTTCATTTCATTGTTTATCCAGTCGACATTCAAGAGCCAGTTGTTCGGTTTCCATGAAGCTGTGCGGTTCTGAGTTGGTTTCTGAATTCTGAGTTCTAACTTGATTGCACTATGCTCTGAGAGACTGTTTGTTATGATTTCAGTTGTTTTGCATTTGCTGAGGAGTGCTTTACCTCCAATTATGTGGTCAATTTTAGAGTAGGTGTGATGTGGTGCTGAGAAGAACGTGTATTCTGTGGATTTGGGGTAGAGAATTCTGTAAATGTCTATCAGGTTTGCTTGTTCCAGGTCTGAGTTCAAGCCCTGGATATCCTTGTTGATTTTCTGTCTCGTTGATCTGTCTAATATTGACAGTGGAGTGTTAAAGTCTCCCACTATTATTGTGTGGGAGTCTAAGTCTCTTTGTAAGTCATTAAGAACTTGCCTTATGTATCTGGGTGCTCCTGTATTGGGTCCATATATGTTTAGAATTGTTAGCTTTTCTTGTTGTATCGATCCTTTTACCATTATGTAATGGCCTTCTTTGTCTCTTTTGATCTTTGTTGCTTTAAAGTCTATTTTATCAGAGATGAGAATTGCCACTCCTGCTTTTTTTTGCTCTCCATTAGCTTGGTAAATCTTCCTCCATCCCTTTATTTTGAGCCTTTGTGTATCCTTACATATGAGATGGCTTTCCTGGATACAGCACACTGATGGGTTTTGGTTTTTTATCCAATTTGCCAGTCTGTGTCTTTTGATTGGTGCATTTAGTCCATTTACATTTAGGGTTAATATTGTTATTAATGAGTTTTCTCATATTGTGTGAATTTGATACTGCCATTTTGATGCTAGCTGGCTGTTTTGCCTGTTAGTTGTTGTAGATTCTTCATTATGTTGATGCTCTTTAGCATTTAGTGTGATTTTGGAATGGCTGGTACTGGTTGTTCCTTTCTATGTGTAGTGCCTCTTTCAGGAGCTCTTGTAAAGCAGGCCTGGTGGTGACAAAATCTCTGAGTACTTGCTTGTTTGCCAAGGATTTTATTTTTCCTTCACTTATGAAGTTCAGTTTGGCTGGATATGAAATTCTGGGTTGAAAGTTCTTTTCTTTAAGGATGTTGAATATTGGCCCCCACTCTCTTCTGGCTTGTGGGGTTTCTGCCGAGAGATCTGCTGTGAGTATGATGGGCTTCCCTTTGTGGGTGACCCGACCTTTCTCTCTGGCTGCCCTTAGTATTTTCTCCTTTATTTCAACCCTGGTGAATCTGACGATTATGTGCCTTGGGGTTGCTCTTCTTGCGGAATATCTTTATGGTGTTCTCTGTATTTCCTGCATTTGAGTGTTGGCCTGCCTTGCTAGGTGGGGGAAATTTTCCTGGATAATATCCTGAAGAGTATTTTCCAGCTTGGATTCATTCTCTTCATCACATTGTGGTACACCTATCAAACGTAGGTTAGGTCACTTCACATAGTCCCACATTTCTTGGAGACTTTGTTCATTCCTTTTTGTGCTTTTTTCTCTGATCTTGGTTTCTCGTTTTATTTCATTGAGTTGGTCTTCGACTTCTGATATTCTTTCTTCTGCTTGGTCAATTTGGCTGTTGAAACTTGTGCATGCTTCGTGAAGTTCTCGTATTGTGTTTTTCAGCTCCTTCAATTCATTCATATTCCTCTCTAAGTTATCCATTCTTATTATCATTTCCTCGAATCTTTTTTCAAGGTTCTTAGTTTCTTTGCATTGATTTAAAACATGTTCTTTTAGCTCACAAAAGTTTCTCATTATCCACGTTCTGAAGTCTAATTCTGTCATTTCGTCACAGTCATTCTCCATCCAGCTGTGTTCCCTTGCTGGTGAGGAGTTTTGGTCCTTTGTAGAGTCAAGGTGTTCTGGTTTCGGGTGTTTTCCTCCTTTTTGCGCTGGTTTCTTCCCATCTTTGTGGATTTATCCACCTGTCGTCTGAGTAGTTGCTGACTTTTCGATTGGGTCTCTGAGTGGACGCCCAGATTGTTGATGATGAAGTATTTCTGTTACTTGGTTTTCCTTCTACCAGTCTAGCCCCTCCACTGTATGACTGCTGAGGTGTACTCCAGGCACTACTTGTCTGGGGTGCACCTATAGCGGCTGTGAAACAGTGAGGGATGCTACCAGTTTCTTTTTCTGCTATCTTTGTCCCAGAATGATGCCTGCCAAATGTCAGTCTTCTGGATATAGAGGGGTCAGGGAGCTGCTTGAGGAGATAGTCTGTACTTTATAGGAGCTCAAGTGCTGAGCTGTGAGCTCTGTTGTTCATTCAGGGCTGTTAGGCTGCTACGTTTAATTCTGCTGCAGCAGAAGTCATTAAAAAAAACCCTTTTTTTCTCAGATGCTCTGTCTCGGGGGGTTGGGGCTTTCTGTATGAGTGTCTGTTGCGCTGTCCTGCCCAGCTAGGAGGCAGTCTAGTCACTGTTTGCCTGCTGAGGCTCCGCCCTGTTGGTGTGAGGTCCACCCTGTTGCTTCAGGCTCTGCCCTGCTGCTGCGGTCTCCGCCCTGCTGCCACGGGCTACGCCCTGGGGTGGAGTCTCTCTGTTGTGGCAGGTTGCCTTGGCAACGGCAAGCTGTGACAGCAATGGGAGTGTAACCTCAGTAGGGGCAGATTGCCTCGGTAATGGCGGACACCCCTCCCGCATGGAGCTGCACCATCCTGGGTTCAGCTGGGCCCGCAGTGAAACCTTCAACCTGGAGCGTTTGGAATCGCCATTTTGTTTGTCCCACTGCGCTGGCCCAAACGCCGTTTCCCTGAAATCTCCTGGCCTGGCTCACTGTCCAAGTCCCGTTCAATCAGATGGATAGGCCAATCTGCCCTCTCAAGTCTCAGAGTGCCAGTTAAATAGGGCATCCGGACCCGTGCGCTTTGTGCGGAGCACTGTGGAGCGCTGCTGTGCTGGCCGCCGGCTGCACCAGCCGCCAGCTGCACCAGCCAAAACCGCTGTGCTGGTGTCCTGCGTCTCTTTTATACCTGGGGATTTCCCCGTTCTGTGGGCAACAAAGATCTGTCTGGAAATGTGGCCCTGACTCACCCTCCATGCGTTCACCGAGAGCTTCAATCCTGGGTTGTTCTCACCGCGCCATCTTGAGTCGGTCCGATGGAGAATGTTTGAGGCACATCTTCTATCTGTGCTCCATGAAGGAGAACCACCTCTCCCCAGGCCCGTTCTCGTGGCCTCCACTTAGGAACTGATGCTTCTCTTGTGGATTCCAAAGGGAGCTCTTCTTTCTGAGCCTTTAGGTTCTGCCTCCGCTCACCTCCTCAGAGGCCATGTGACAAAGTAGGGGAGGTGGCCTCTGGAGGAAGGAGTCCTCAGGTCCAAATTCTGTCTCCACCAACCATGGTGGCTCTGGCCAGGTTAGAAGATCATCAGAGTACCTACCACAAAGACTGGCTGTGACAACCAAAGGAATTAACACATGCAGTACTTAGGTCAGCAGCTGGTACGTCACAAGCACTCAGTAATGACAACTATTATTATTATTGGCCCTGTCTCCCCAAATCACAGAAGCAGACCTCCACACTGTCACACGGTCAGTCCTGAGTGCCTCAGGGGACAATGGGTGTGCTGTGGATGGGCCATCCTGTAGCTCTCCACAGCCTTGGCCAGGTCCCATGGGGAAGGGGCAGCTGGGGCTGGTGGCTAAGGACAGGCCTGTGGAAGGGAGGGCCTGGGAGAGACCTGGCTCCCAGTGCTAGATCCCACGCACTCATAAGCCTCCCCAGAACTCCCAAGTGACTGCCTCCTAGATCTCAGGCCTGCCTTTCTGTTTTTGGCTTCCTGGTCTTTACTGCTGTCCTTGGGGACAGGCTACTATTTTCAGTAGCAGTCAAAATAAAACTAAGATTAACCCAGAATTCTTGGCAGTCAAACAATGCCATAATTATGTGCTTTTTAACTTCAGAAATCAGGCAGCCACAGCTAACCCGCCGCGGTCCATGGGGTGCCCTAAGGATACTAAGGCCTCCATCCTGCGCTGTGTCACCTCTGCACACCCTAAGCCACAGGCACCACTAGAGGACTGTGGGGCTCTGAGCGACACTATTTCTCCTCCTGGGAGCCACTGTCTGAACAACAATACAACTTGCTTTCACACGAGATGTTGCCAGGTTGGAAGGGTGACTTACTACTTTCTATATCATAAATTCTCTTGCCTAAGTCCCAGTCGCAGGGACTGGTGGGCTGTGAGGGAACAGAGGAGGCCTGTGTTCCGGGCTGGGCTCTCAGGGCAGGAAATCACCCGGAGGAATATGTTTGTGCTTTGATTGCCGACAAGAGCTGCAGACCCTCTAGTCGGGCAAACAGGCCCCTTCCTCTTTGCAGGAGCAGAGGGGGAGGGGAAGGAATTAGTCACACACAAGAGCGAAAGGATTAGGCCCCTGAGAGTAAAATCTTTCACTCTAACCCAGAAAGGGGAAAAAAGAATGGGAGATTCAAATAGATGGGGGGGTTGAGATGATGTCATTAAAGGTCACTGCCTAAAGAACAAAGAAGCAGCGGTGATTAGAGGCTTGGGGAGGTCTCTAAGCTCTTAGGCAAGACCTCAAAATGCCTGGAAGAAAGAAAGGAACCAATGGATCCCAGAAGTATAGCTAGAAAAAAACAATTTTTCATGAAACACTGACTTGGCCCCAGGAATAAGGTACTTCTGGAAACCTGACGCTCCTAGCAGGGGTACAGATCTCAGCGATTCTAGCTAGGAAAGTGGTTTGCAGGGAGATGTGAAATAGAAAAACACACTCCAGTGTCCTCTGGCCGAGCTGCCCTGTTGGCTCAAAGGCAGATACCCTGCATGGTGACAGGCCTGCATTCCTTTAGGGAAAGGCCATCTGGGTGTGGGCACCCAGTATTCAAAGGAGCAATGTACTGGAATGGTCTGGCTGCTCCCTCCCCACCAGGATAGAGGCTGCTTTCACTGATGACGGTAGAGTACTATGCTCCTCTCAGGCCTTCAGCATCCTCCATTGGCTCCTCCCTCCAGGGTCCTCAGTCCCAGTCTTTTCCACCAGCTCTCTAGGAGAGTCTCCTGGGAAGACCACATCTCTTTAAGGATAGATTCTGACTTTCTGCTTGGTTTTAGTTTGTTTGATTTTCCCCTCTCAATGCCTTTATTATATGTCTTTCTCTGCCACAGGAGCCTCAGAAACAACAAGCCTTGGGAGGTTGTTATTGGGGACTGGACGTCCCCAGAGACATAAACCTTGTCTCAGAAACAGGACCTTGAATTTGATCTAGGAGGAGGCAAAGGAAAAAGAGGCTGTGATAACCAATGAAGAAGGCCAGGAGTTTTAAACAGCTGGGACTAGAATGCAGGACCTCTCAGTGGCTCTCTTGGTAAAGGCAGATGGGTTTTCACGCTAGAAGGGCTGCCCTGCTCTTATTTTCCCATCCTGTGTGGTCTCTAATTACAGGGAGATGTCGAGTTCCATTATGAAAGAGAAGCCACTTTGCCACCTCCCTCTGGGGACCTCATAGCAGTGCCTTTGTCCCTGCAGACCTGGAAGAAATGAACTGATCCTCTGTCCAGGCCAGGAGGAGCTTTTGATAAGCAGGTTGGGGGGCAACAAAGTGATTAAGGAAGGCTGAGCACTAATCCCACTGGCTGCAGCCTGTGCTTGGGCAGCTTAACCAAAGTGAAAACAAGGGGAGCCCCACAGAGGGGAGCTGAGGCCCCTAGATTTATGATGTCAGCGCTGGTGGCTGGGGCTCCATGTTCAGGTGGGGACATTGGTAAAGAAAGGGCCACCATCACACCAGTCCCATTGTGAGTGGACTTCTGAAAGCCTGCGTCCATTACTGGCCTGCAATGCCTTCCCGGGCTGCTTCTGCTGGGGTGGCCTTATCTTTGGGCCCTCACACACAGGAGTCCTCATTTGTTGGATTGTTGTAACTTCCAAAGAATACACTCCACCCAATTTGTACATGTAAGCGGTACCCACAGAGTTCAGAAAGCTGCCTTAGATTCTTTCTAGTGCAAGGGGGTGCATCAGAGGATCAGACTGCAGAAAATGCCTGCTTCCTGCAGCACTGTAAGCCTGTGTCTACAAGGATCACTGGCTGTCCAGTCTGAGCTACCTAGCTCCCCTCCTGCCACCTAGCCTGGTGTCCAAGGACTCTTGTCTCAGAAAGGTCCCTTCTAGTGGGTCTTGGAGAGGTGGGTCCCTTCTCTGGGATGGGCCACAGGAGAGGGAGGTCCTGGACAAGATGGTGGGAGGCTGATGCAATGTCCTTCCTACCCCTGACCTGCTACCGGTATTTGAATAGGATGGAGGTGGTGGTAGTGTCCTCAAGGGGTTCTCTCCACTTCCACCCACCCGTAAAGACCTCTGAGAGGTGTTAGCCCTCTAAACTGTTCTTAGCTGATACCCCAGGAAGAAATCACCTGAAGGAAAGGCCCAAGGGAACTGATGTGTGAAGGAAACACTGTGAGTACTTGTGGGGTAAGTCCCACCTGTGTCTGTCCCTACCACCCGCTTCTCCTCACCCTGCTCTGCTTTGTCTTTCGTAGCCCACAGCACCCGTCGCTTTCCACCGCGCCACTACATACTTCACCTCCTTCTGTTCACTGTTTATGTCCCACTCACATGTAAGCTCACAGGGGAGAGATCCGTCTCCTTTGTTCAACAATACATCCCAAGCACATACAACATTTCCTGGCACGAGTAGGCACTCCAAACTATGTACCGAATGAACAAATTTCATGTGGGATGCGGATGCATGACGGTATGTGAAATATTATAAGATCAGGCCTCCAGAAATAAGTATCACATAGGGCCAGGCTGCCTGTACTTCAATTGCTAATGAGGCCGAGCATCTTTCCACATATTTATCACATATTTGTGTTTCTTCTTTTGTGAAATGCCTGCTTATGTCTCTTGTTCATCTTTTCTCTTGGGTTGTTTGTCTATTTCTTTCTGATTTGTAGAAATCTTTTACATATTCTGGAAAGAAATCCTATATAGATTATATGTGTACCTCCCAGTTTGGGGGTTTGTCTTTTCTATTTCTTTGTGGTATATTAATTTTAATGTAGTTTATTTATGAATCTTTATGATTAATGCTGTGTCTTGTTTAATGAATATGTTTGTATTTTGAAGTCACAGAGATATTCTTCAGTAGTCTCTCTAAAAGTTTTAAAGTTTTGTCTTTCACATTAAAATCACTAATCCACTAAGAGTTGATATTTGGGTAGGGGTGATATTTGGGTAATGAGGGATCCAGTTTTTTCCCTCATTAACCACCAATTATCATTACTTACTTACTACTCCTTTCTTTTTCCAGAAATCTGCAACTTCACTTCCGTCTTATATCAAGATTCCATATTTGGCAGGTCTATTTCTGAGCTCTCTATTCTGTTCCATTGGCCAATCTTTCCATTCTGGCATCAGTACATTTTGTTTTGATCACCACTTTATAGAAAGTCAATAATATGTGGTAGAGAAATTCCCTCTTCCTTATTCTTATTCTTCAGAAGTTATTAGCTTTTTTCTTTTTTTTGAGACAGGGTCTCAGTCTGTCGCTCAGGCTGGAGTACAGTGGTGTGAACACAGCTCAATGCAGCCTCGAACTCCTAGGCTCCAGTGATTCTCCCACCTCAGCCTCCTGAGTAGCTGAGACCACAAGTGGATGTTACCATGTCTGGCGAATTTAAATAAAGTTTGTTTGTTTGTTTTTTAACAGAGACAGGGTCTCATCCTGCTGCCCAGGCTGGTCTCAAACTCCTGGGTTCAAGCAATCCTCCCACCTTGGCCTCCCAAAGTGTCAGGATTACAGGCATGAGCCACCATGCCTGGCCTATTTAACTGTTCTTAATACTTTATAGCCCACCTAAATTTGGAATTATCTTATTGTGTATCTCAAAAAAAATTCTATTGAGATTGTGAGGGGAATTGCATTGACTTAATTGCTTTAATTAATTATTTTAAGAAAAGCTGATAGCTTTGTGATAGGGAGTTTTCCTGTCTATGAACTCAGATTACCTTGTGACTTTCAGGCCTTCTTTAGTACCTTTGAATACAGTTATACTTTTCTCCACATAGCTCTCATACTTTTGCCCACAATCTGGATCTTGTCTTTTTTTTTTTTTTTTGAGACAGAGTCTCATTCTGTCACCCAGGCTGGAGTGTAGTGGCCCTATCTCAGCTCACTGCAACTCCCAGGTTCAAGCGATTCTCCTGCTTCAGTCTCCTGAGTAGCTGGGATTATATGCATGCACCACCACGCCCAACTAATTTTTGTATTTTTAGTAGAGACAGGGTTTCACCATGTTGGTCAGGCTGGTCTGGAATTCTTGACCTCGTGATCTGCCTGCCTTGACCTCCTAAACTGCTGAGATTACAGGTGTAAGCCACTGTGCCCAGCCTGGATTGTGTCTTATAGTTGATGGTATCTTGCAATTTTCCTTTCTTAGAGTGTATAAAGTAATAGTTCATCATATCACTGATGGTGTCTCAGAGTCTATGAAGTACATTACTTTTGTTGCTTTGCAGTAGTATCTTTTTTAAAAAAACAAACCACTAAATTTCCACCCACAGGTGGTGACTAGAAATACAATTAATTTTGTATACTGATTTTGTATTCATCAACAGCCTGTATTTCCTTTACTAATGAGGCTGAGCATCTTTCTACATGTTTATCAAACACTGGTGTTTCTTCTTTTGTGAAATGCCTGTTTTATGACTCCTTTCATCTTTTCTCTTGGGTTGTTTTCTTCTTTTTGCTTTGTAGAAATCCTTGCAGAACTTTTATCTATCTAATAATTTTTAATCTGTTGTCTGTTCCTTCTACTGGCTCTTGTACATGGTGGTTTTGTTTCCTTGTGAGTTGGATGATCTTTCATTGTAAGCTTGCATTGGTACAGTCTTAATCTGTAGAATCCTACGGCCCTAAATGGGGATGATTTCCTGCAGAGGGAGTTTGCAATTGCTTCCGTCTAGATCCATGTGATGCATTAATCTGGAACCACATAAGCCCCTTAAGAGGTCCCTGGATTTAATGTGGCAGCCTTACCTTGCCACTAGCCCAAGCCTTGTTCTCCTGGACTAGCTCCTAGATAGGCACTTACTCTCAGGTCAACTTTCACTCTTGGTTATTTACTGCTTTACCCAGATTTAGTTTCAATTCTTGAATTTGGGGTAGAAAAGACTGGGAGAGAACTTAGAGATTCATCATACTTCTCGTAAGCCCAGCAATGTTTTAAAAATTGCACTTTCTTCAAGACTTGGGGATCCAGTCATTTTGTAATAGGAGAGTCTTTCAGTCTACCTGTGGCTGGTACCTCTTGCCCTACACTCAAGAGGCAGGTACATTTTAATCCAGACTGCACACTTTAGGTCAAACCACCAACTCTAAAAAATCACCGTTACAAAAGTTATACATACCTTCTGTACAAAATTTGGAATAAATAAAAAAGTACAAAGAAGAAAATTAAAGTTACCTATAAATCCCAGTCCCACCCTGGGATATAATCACTTTAATATGTTGGTGTATGTAGCAGGTTGAATAGTGCCCCCAGCCAAAAGATACATCCGCTAGGAACCTATAACTATAATCTTATTTTTAAAAAATGATCTTTGCAGATGCAATGAAGTTGGGTTTCAAGATGAAAACATCCTGGATTGGGGTGGGTCCTAAATCCAATGACAAGTCCTTATAAGAGAAGAGACAGGGCAAGAAACAGACACAGGGGAGAAGGCCATGGGAAGACCAAGGCAGGATTGAAGCGATGCTGCCACAGACCGAGGAATGTCTGGAGCCACCGGAAGCTGGAAGAGGCAAGGAAGGCTTCTCCCCTCGAGCCTCCAGAGAGACTGGATCCCTGCTGACACTTTGACTTGAGGCTTCTGGCCTCCAGAATTGGGAAGATAATACATTTCTTTTGTTTTAAGTCATCAAGTTTGTGATAAATTTGTTACAGCAACCCTAGTGAAACAGGAAAAGTTCCCTTGTCCTCCGCAGGGCATGCAACAGGAGAGTGGCTTGCTTCCTTAGAGCCCCACTGCTCAACTGCTCAAACCTCTAGGGGAGCATAAGACAGGCAGGTCGTGGGGCTCCGACCCCATGGATGGCCATGTTGAGGGGTGGATATCTACAGCTCCTGAAGCCCCAGTGGGTGTGTGTTACAGGATGCTTTTTCAGTTTTGCCATCTACAGATGGCTTGTATTAACCATCTCAAGCTTAATTAGACCCTCTACATGTTACAAGGACAGAGGGCTTTCTGTATCCTGAGTTCTTGCCTTGGTGTACCGGTGGAATCAGATCACGTGTGGGCTTGGAGAATGAGTGCAAGGTACCTGGGCTCTCCTTTGATTCCCCAGCCAAACTCTGCCTCCTTCTACTACCAGTCAATGGCCTGCGAGGGAGCCAGCATCTGTCATTGCGCTTCTGCCGGCATGCTCCTCTCAACCTCTAGCCACTGTGTCTCCTTCCACTGATCTGCTCCTCTCGATGTCCAGCCACCTGTGTGTCTGCCTACTAGGGTCTCAGGGCTTTTATAGACACAGGATGGGGCTGTGGCAGGCCAGGGTGGTCTTGGGAATGCAACATTTGGGCAGGAAAACAAAAATGCCTATCCTCACATAGGTCGGTGCAGGTGGAGCCCTAGCCAGGAACCACATTCTCCTCTACCCAGCACTTCCCTTCCCTGCATCCATATCATTTAAAGGGACCACACTCCCTGATCAAATTCCACAGGAAATACATTCTGAGACAGAGATTTTTATGTAGGCAGTTTACTGGGAATGTGCTGGAAAACAACACAGATGACCTGGACTTACAATGGGGTTATGTCTCTATAAACCAATTGTGAGTTGAAAATATCTTAAGTTGAAAATGCACCTAACTTACTGATCATCTTAGCTTAGCCTCGCCTCCCTCAACTGTACTCAGAACACTCACATTAGCCTAGAGTTGGACAAAATCATCTAGCACGAAGCCTATTTCATCATAAAGTGCTGAATATCTCATGTAGTTTATTAAATAGTGTAATGAAAGTGAGAAACAGAAAAGTTGTATGGATACTGGAATTACGGGTTCTACTGAATGTAGATGCTTTTTGCTCCATCAAGAGGTCTTAAAATTGTAAGTTGAACCATCACATGTTGGGGACAAACAGGACCTGATATGCTGTGAGACAAGTAGCACTGGGAAGAGGGGAAGTTGAACTGGGGTGCAGTTGTCACAGAGGCCTTAGCTCACCCAACCGGGAGCCCTGATGCTGGGATGGCTTCTCAGAGTTGTCTGAGATTGAGGCCAGGGAGCCAGGCCTTGATACTTCTGCATCGGCCAGTCATTGGGAGGGGTACACCATGGGTGGGCAGCTCCCTCAGAAAGAAGGCAACGCCTAGGGTGGTCTGGCTGTGAGCCCTCAGCAGGCACAACTTCAGCATCTGGGGAAATGAGAGCCTCTGTCCTGAGATGGGGAACTGGGGCCACATCAGCTTGCACTAAAATATCCTTCCAGTCATTTCTACGCTTCTCTCTAGTACACATTTTCAGTTTTACCACTTAAGTTCTGAAACACTTGAATTTTATGCATGTTTATACATAAATTCAGCAGAATATTAAAGCATAAATCTATTATCAAACATCAGTGAGTTTTATGTCTTAAGTTGAAGAGAATAAGCTTATTTTAAGAAAGTAGAACTATTCCATATGACTAAATTATCATGTGATGTTTTTCCAGGAAGCAGTTTTATTTCTACATAAGCCTCTCTCAGTTCCACCAGATGTTCCTCTTGACATTAATTTGTTTTTAACACATGTTGTTCTGGCATGGTGAGCTTTTCTCCCTGGAAGCCTTCCCTGCTCCTCCCCCACCAACACCTGGCTCGCTTCTGCCCATCCTTCACATCCACGAAGAGGCCTTTGCTGACTCCCCCTACAACAGCTCTCCAATAGCACCTGGAACTTTCCATCTTATTGCTCGTCATGCTTGTAATTGCTGCTTCACTGGCCCCTAGGATTGGGCTGACAGTGGGTGTGCAGAGATATCTGATGGCCTGCATGGCATTCCAGCCCGCCACGCCTGGGACCTAGATTGAGTCTGATTTGCCGCTCCAGGCCTTCAGCACCCAGCAGAGTGCTGTGCATTTATGGATCCTTGCTAAACATTTTTGAATGACTCCGTGATTTTACACAGTGGTTACATGTTTATACACATAAGTCCTGTCCTCTGCATATCCAAATTGCTTTCCCTCACACCAAGGAACTGAAAACCCCAGGGTATGTCCCATGAGATACTTGAGATCCAGCCCTGCAAAATCCACACATCCGGCACCAGTGCCCCTTTAGTAAGTGCTGGAGGGAATGTCTGAGTTACTTAAAACACCATGTCTGGGATCTCCCCTGCAGAAGATTCCAAGTAAAAGACGAGGTACTCCCTCGTCTGGGAGGTGGAGCTTACTGCCTTCCCCCATCTCCCTTGAGTGTGGCTTGCTTCAGAGAATACAGTATGGAAAGTAGGAAAAGAACTTGACAGGAGAGAACCCTGGCAAACACTCCTCAGCCAGGTGATCCAGGTGAATTGACATCAGGAGTAAGTCTTGTGGGCAGCATGTGCCCTTAGTACATTGTGACAAGAAAGGTACTGGCCCTCTGTGGTCTTCCTCCCCAGAGCTCATAACCTTAGTCTAGTCATGAGAGAAGCAGCAGGCAAATGCAAACCAAGGGACAATCTACAAAACACCTGACCAGTAAGTATTCCTCAGAACTGCCAAGGTCATCAGAACAAGGAAAGTCAGAAACAGTCAGAAACAGGCCAGAGGAGGCCACGGATGACTATGTGCAGTGTGGGATCCTGGATGAGATCCTGGAACAGAAAAGGACACAGGGAGAAAACTAGTGAAATCCAGGTAAAGGGTGGACTGACTTACTAGTAAAATGTACCAGTGTTGGTTTCTTAATTGTGACAAACGCTCCATGGGAATGTAACAGGTTAACAACAGGGAAACTGGTGAGGAGTCTATGGGAATTTCCTATGCTATCTTTGCAACTTTTCTGTTCATCTAAAGCTAGTTTGTTTTTTCTTTCTTTCTTGTTTTAATCTAGGAGAGGCACAACAATGATTCTATGCCAGGGGAAAGCTGCTGGGTATGCTCCACCCTCTGATCAACCCATTTTATCTCAGAGGCTGGAAAGGAAGAAGGTACAAGGCCAGGGGCTCAGCTATAAAAACATGTTCTAAATGGGATAAAAACATTAGTGGGAAGCCTGTATCTTATATAAATAAACAGTAGATGCTAAAGTAAAATAAAATGAAGTATTTCAAGTGCCACCTGAATCCAAGCAACTTTCCCTTTGGCTCAGCGCAAGGCTGACAGATTCCAAAATAAGGTTCAAAACCCCACACTCTATACTTGCTGCAGCTCGGGTCAAGCCTGGACAGCATTACTGTCCAGCATCTCCCAAACAGTCCTTTTCAGATGTAATGCCCGAAGCAGCTGGGGAGTAGGAAGTGGGAAGTGTCCTCCCAGATTTCCAGGGGCCTTCTCCTCACCCGCCCCCACCACCTCTGAGAAAAGAGAAGGAAGGCAGCAAGAGTTCTGACCCTGGAGCCGGTAGAGGCAGAGGCCCCATGGATGAGGCTCACAGGTGGGCCTGGTAGGCAAAGCTGGGACACAAGAGCAAAAAGAGCAAACCGTGTGGACAGGTGACTTCTTTCTAGCATCTGCACATCCAGGAGAGATTCTATTCTCCAGAGAAAGTGAGAAAGAAAAAGAGAGAATTGGCATATTTAGGGAATAGAAAGAGGTTCACAGAACCGGTGGCTTGACAGTGTGGAGCCAAAATTAGCATGGCTAAGTGTTTAGGACAGGGCCTTGGGGATGAAACCTGTTCCTAGACAATGTGCTCAGTGCCATAGAATGCTTTGTAAAGCCAACAAAGCCTCAGGACAGACAAATCAGCACCAAGAGGTAGAGAGACAGAGAATGAAAGAGGTCTAAAAAGGATGATCTGGCCGGGCTGGGGTGGCTCACACCTGTAATCCCAGCACTTTGGGAGGCCAAGGTGGGCGGATCATGTGAGGCCAGAAATTCCGAGACCAGCCTGGCCAACATGGCAAAACCCTGTCTCTACAAAAAACACAAAAATTAGCTGGGCTTGGTGGTGGGTTCCTGTAATCCCAGTTACTTGGCAGGCTGGTGTATAAGCATCACTTGAACCTGGGAGGTGGAGGTTGCAATGAGCTGAAATCGCACCACTGCACTTCAGCTTGGGTGACAGAGCGAGACCCCGTCTCAAAACAAGAAAGAAAAGAAAAGATCTGATTTAAAAGGACAGAGAAAAACGACTTCAGCAGTTGCTTTGAGGTCCCCTAGGGGAGATTCCACTGTCCTTCAGCCATGATGCCTTTGCCAAAACCCCAAACTCCAGAAAATAGTCTCAGCAGAGTAAAGAGGTCTCTCCTCCTCCCAACCTGCCTGACCTCATGGCAGCAATTTCAGAAACCTTTGATATAGACTGAGCACTGCAAAATGGTGCCTCTTCCACACCTGCAGCAATGATCATTTCTAGACAAAGACCTGCTAAACACAAACAATAACTGCAGAGGCAGAGGGAGAAGTATTTGCATTGCACCCAAACTCTATTAATGGAGTTACTATCTGAGTCCCCCAGCAAAGAAAGCAACACAAAATACAAACCTGAGACCCATGCAGCACTTTACCAGGTCTCCTACCAGAGCAGAATTTGGCACTGTGGATCCTTGCTAGATTCTGGGTCTTGGCTGCTTTTTTTTTTTTTTTTTTGTCCCTGAGGAATAGTGCACTGAAAACTCCAAATATTCTAACCCCTCCCCACCAACAGCTGAAGATTTGTCTCTTTCTCAGGCCCACCTGAGGACAAGTTCCTTGGAAGTACAGACACACCAAACCAGGAGAGCCACAGGAAAGATGCCTTGGCTTACTTAATATTTTGGATTTTTTGTACATCCCCCCACCCACCCACCACACAAACAGTGGGCAGGACAGTGGAGGGGGACTAAGGACAAGATGGCCAGGAACAGGGGTCTGGTGTTCAGGAGGAGGGTTGGGCTTGGGGTAAAGGAGAGCTTAGAGGAGACACACAGGGCTCTAGTGGGATATCCCCCAGGACTTGACTGGGGAAGCAGCCTCCCAGTGGGGTGGTGAGGAGTGGCAAAGCCTGCCTTCCTTGCCAGGGACTTTGTGTACCCCAGATGAAAGGCACAGTGCAAACACAGGATCCTTATCTCTACCAGTACCCTTTTCTCTACCCAGAGACTTTAGCACAGCTAGGTGATGTGTGTGTGAGTGTGCACACATGTGTATGCACGTGGTGTGTGTGCACGTGCATGCGTCTACCCTTCTCCAGATCCTCTCATTTTTTCAGAGCCCTTGGCCTGTTGGGTACTAGTATAAAGGGTATTCAAACATTCCTTTTTCTTTTAAGCATTAGGCCACATAGGCACAGTAGACAAGTTAATTTGAAAAGCAGAACCTAAAACCAAAATCCAATCTCTGAGGAGAAGAAAGAAACCAGTGACTTTTCTCCTAAATATTTGGCCTTATTTTATTTCTATAGGGAGAACTGGATTATCATTGGAGGAGAAAGTTCCAGGCTGCTGAGCAAATGTGGGCTGGCTGTCTCTCTCAGCTGGCAGACAGGGTGAAGACAAATAACAATAATACACATTCGTAATTACATGGCCTCTTCAGATGGAGTTCCAGGTGTCTTACGTGCCTCACCTAATAATACACATTCACAATATTTGTGAAGTATGCAAGAGTCGGGCAATGCACACCCATTTTTGAGGTGGGAAAGCTTGAGGCTCAGAAAGGTGAGGCACTCTTTCTACTCTAAGGCTGTACGCTTTAAAGTGAGATCTACCATCTGAAAGAATGATTAATTTTAAAATCCATTTTGATTTTAATCTAAAGGAATAAACATTCTATACCTTACACAAAGTACTGACATGAAGTTTCAAGGCATTTGTGTTTGGTTTCAACACATTTGTGTTTGGTTTATAATCATGTCAATTAGAAGTGACTGCATTATCTTTCAGTGCAATGTTCCTCAAACTGGAGTGCATGGATATATTTTCAGGATGCATTGGATTCCCAAGTTTGGGAAACATTGCTCTATGACTCCAGCATTTCTCTAGGATCTTCCACATGGTATGATTGAAGGTAAGCCTGAGCCAGAGGGAAATGGTGGGACTACAATAGGGTGGGTGGCTGACTCCTGCAGTCACCGAGGCCAAAGGAGGGTGACACACAAGAGTGTACTCTGACCTGGGCTGACCTCTGAGGAGGTCAGATGGGGTGGGAGGGGGTATGGTGTTCCAGGGCAGTGGCAATGTTTGGGAACAGGTGGCAGCAGCAGTACAGCTTTGCAGGGGCCACCTAGGGCAAGCCATCTAGTGCAGAGGCTGTTACATCCAGGCAGGGAGGGCCCCAGCAACATAGGCAAGTGTAGCTGTAGTTCCAGCAGGGAAGGGTGAATCAGGAAGCCATGGCAGGGATTCAGAGATGTTACTGGGCCAATCAGAAGGGGCTTCAGAATAGCAGGCACATAGAGGATGCCCATTCCTGGCTTCTGACACCATGTAAGGCAGCATGAGGCTTTATTTGAGAAACTCTTTCCTGTGGCTGACTCCTACTCACCCTTCAGTTATCATACTAAATGTTAGTTCCTCTGAGTGGTCCTCCCTGACTCCCAGACTAGATTAACCTCTCTTCCAGACACCCATGATAGCCTGCACATCCCTTTGCAATCCCTCTTCCACTGGTGGTAGCTTCTTGGAGTTTGTTTTTTCAACTTCACTGTAAACTCCTTGAGCAGGATGTTCCCTATCTTGCTCACTGTGGTGTTCCCTAGCACTAGCAGAGTTCTAGACACATAACAGGGCTCAGTAAATATTTCATGATGAAATGCAAACAATGTAAATTTTAGGCCCTTTGGGTTTGGTGGATCTGGGCCTCTGGTGTCCTCTCTGGCTTGGTCAGAATTGGCCTGGACCTCAGTGCCAAAAGCTGAGCAGCAATCATCTACACAATTGCTCTTTCACCTGTGGAACCACATGCCAAAAGCCTGGATCGTGCGATAATCTTCCATGTGATTCTCTGGATCTGACTGTCCAGATAAGGATCCTCCTCTCCTCCATTCCCACTCCTCACATGGACTCCACTCAATGTCATGAGCTCCTTCGTGGCAGACAACATGGGATCATTTTGAGAACCTCACAAAGACCAGGCACTTATGCTCTTGGAGACTGCATTCCATATAAAAAATTGTTAAAATGTGATCCACATGAACTATAACATACATAACCACATCAGAGTTGAGCTCAGATGCCGTTGGCTAGTTGGAATCATTTTATATTTTGTAGACATTTAATTCAATTTATCAATTTTGATTATGCAGTTTCCTTTCCCTATTTTGAAAAAATACATAGTTTTTCAAGTCTCAAAATCTTTATAGGCCCATGAAAAGCTCATTTATCCATTTATTGCATAAGGTGGTCTTGGGATAATATTCTTAGAGAGAGAAGATGATATTTTGGGCCAAGGCAGCTAGCTTCCATGGCCTGCCCCACCAAATAAGCTTCTAGCTTCCACTGGTAGGAGCCAAACTTCCTTATACAACTCTTTAAAGCACAGCATTTGGTGTCCTTCCTATGGATTCTGTAGGCAGAGCAGAGGAAGAACATTCCTGCCACCAGAATTAAGGGTTGTGTCTACAAGTGGTGGTAAGCCCTAGTTCCTAAATAAGGTATTTGGAATGCGAAACAATCCAACCAGACTAGTCACTGCATACTGACCACAGTGTGAAACTTGGAGCATCTAGGAGAGAGAAAACAGGGAGTGTAGTAATAAGAAAGAAGAGCTAGTACAATTATTGAACTAAATTAAGAAAAAAATCATGCAATTCCATTTAAAAACAATAAATTGAACACTCAATTGTATGAAGAGATGAATAAGGAGTTTAATTATAAAATACAGTAGACTTTCTACTAATCCCTACACCCTCAAACTGTTCATGTATGTAGACAGAAATATGTGATTCCTTTGCATAAGATGGTACCGGAACAAAGCATACCAGCAACAATTATGGGGGAATGGACAAGAAGATAGTAACTAATATGGCACTAAGGGAGTCCAGGGTTTTTACAGAGGTGATGTCTTCTTCACTGGATTTTGAAGGATGAAAGAAATTATTCCAAGTGATAAAAGGAGGAAAAAAGTTCCCAGGAAAAGTAGGCAAAATGAGCAAAGCTATGAAAATAAAAAATCACCATGGTTAGCTTTCATCGAGTGCTTTCTATGTGCTGGGCTCTGTTAGGCTTTTGTATTTTATCCTATAAACCTTTCTCCAAATATGGTCTACAGTTGTCTGTATCAGAATCATCTTATGCATGTTGAAATGCAGATTTCAGCTTCTCCCAGGGCCTATTGAATCAGGAGCTCTGGGATGTGGCTCTCTAACCTGAATTTTAAGAAGCTCTCCAGGTGATCGTTTTGCACACTCAAGTTTGAGAACCACTGCTAGAAGCCATTTAGACATGTGACCATTTTTAAGTTGTGGAGTAGGGGCCAGGCGCGGTGGCTCACGCTTGTAATCCCAGCACTTTGAGAGGCCGAGGTGGGTGGATCACGAGGTCAAGAGATCGAGACCATCCTGGTCAACAAGGTAAAACCCCGTCTCTACTAAAAATACAAAAATTAGCTGGGCATGGTGGTGCGTGCCTGTAATCCCAGCTACTTAGGAGGCTGAGGCAGGAGAATTGCCCGAACCCAGGAGGCAGAGGTTGCGGTGAGCCGAGATCGCGCCATTGCACTCCAGCCTGGGTAACAAGAGCGAAACTCCATCTCAAAAAAAAAAAAAAAGTTGTGGAGTGCTGTGGTCAGATTTGCTTTTCATAAAGCACATTTTTGAGCAATGAATGAACTGGAGAGGGGAAAGCCTCAAAGCGGAACAGTGGTGATGGTGAAAGTCCAGACTAGAGAAATAGTAGTTGTACTGGGTTGAATGGTGTCCCCCAAGAATTCCTGTCCACCCAGAACCTCAGAATGTGATCCTATTTGGAAATAGGGTCTTTGCAGGTGTAATTGGTTAAGATGAGGACATAGAGGATTGGGGAGGGCCCTAAATCCAGAAATTGATGCCTATATAAGAGACAGGAGACAGAGCTGTACCTAGACACAAAGAGACACACAGGGAAGAAACCATGTGACAACAGAGGCAGAGCCTGGAGTGATGCAGCTACAAGCCAAGGAGTGCCGAGGATGCCTGCAATCACCAGAGGCAAAGAGAGAGGCACAGGATGGTTCTCCTTTGGAGTTTCCAGAAGGAAGTAACCCTGCTGACTTCTTGATTTTGGACTCTGTCCTCCTAAACTGTAAGAATAAATTTCTGTTGTTTTAAGCTGCCCAGTTTGTGGTTGTTTGTTACAGAAGCCCTAGGAAGCCAATGCAGTGACATCGAGAGGCATTTCAGTGGCAAAATCGTAAGGACATAAGCATCAGATTGGACAAAGAGTGAGGTATGAGCAATTAATTATTCAACAGTTTCTGCTTGGATGGCCAATGATGAAACTGCAATAACAGAGCATGGGCTTGGCTTTTTTTTTTTTTTTAAGATGGGCTCTTGCTTTGTCACCCAGGTTAGAGTGCAGTAGCACAATCATAGCTCACTATAATCTCAAAATCCTGGACTCAGGTGATCCTTCCATCTCAACCTCACAAGTAGGTAGGACAGGCAGGCACAACCATGCCAGGCTTATTTTTAAATTTTTTTTTGTAGAGACGGGGTCTTGCTTTGCTGCCTGGCTGATCTTGAACTCCTGGCTTGAACCAATCCTCCTGCCTTGGCCTCCTCTGAAAGTGCTGGGATTACAGAGGTAAGCCACTGCACCCAGCCCCTGAACTTGTATTTAGAAGACCGGAGTTTAATTCAAGCTTTGAAATCTACCAGTAGGAAGATGGTGGCACCTTAGTCTTTTTATCTGCCAAGTAGAGACAATATTACTCACCTCATAATATTGTTATGAGGATTAAATAACATATCACCAAGAAATGTGCACATTCCTGACACTCAATACTTTTCATGCTCATTTCCAGAAAGGGAAATTTAAAACGAGATGAAATTGAAGAGAAGAACTTGTCTAACAAGCATTCCCAAGCCACAATCACCACAATCACCACCTCAATGCACTCTGGGCCTTGCAGGCTGGTGATGGAGCCAAGTCTATGCTCCACCCTCCCCTGCCATGGATCTCAGTGCCAAGGATGAGCTGCACTGGGAAGGAATGCACAGAGGCCCCGGCAGAGCTGACCGCAGGTCAGAGATGAGTCTTCGCCTGGCAGATGCCAATCTTCCATGGTGGTTAACAGCTTGTCTGTGAAGTCCCCATCAGAGGGTGGGGCAGGGCAGGGTAGGGCAGGGCAGGTCAGCAGCTAAGTCCAAGAAAGCCTGGTGGGAGATGCTGGTGGGGAGAGCACTGGTCTGGGTGCAGTTACAGTCATGAAGAAGACAGTCCTGAGTCAGCCAAGACAGGGTGGGGTGGGGGGTGGCAGGGTTAGGACTGTGGGTGGCAGATATAATACAGTCTATCCAGTTAAACTTGAATTTTATATGTATTATTAGCTGAATCTGGCAACTTTAGTTAAGACCCTCAGGTGAACAAAGGATAACTTAGGAGCCAGGGCCAGAGAAAGGGAGCCATGGGAAGAGCAGGGGGCAAAACCTTGGCCTCAGTCCTCTGAGGATATGTTTCCCTGACCCTACCCAAGCAACTCGTGGAAAGGTACCTGGCACTGCCTCTAATCTCCTGGAATTCCCACCTTGACTTGCTGGACAATACTGAATGTCTTTCTTCCTCTGTGCTGTCAGTGTTAATCTCCCAGGTTCTGCAGCCTGGGTTTCTAGCTGTACAAATAAATGGGAGATAAACTTCCCTTCCCTGGGGAAATGGTCCTCTCTGGGCAGCATGGTTCCATGATAGCTGCCACATCCTTAGGTGACCCCTACACCAGTTAAGAGGAAACATTTCAGAGCCGCGGAGGACTGTGAGACGGAAAACACAGTGCTACCCAATGATGGGAGAAAATTAGGGTTATGTTAAGTAGTGATTAGAATCAGTTAAGTGTTAATAAAAGGGGTGCCTAGATATTCATATCTCTCAAATTTAAGGTCCTCTATATTTAAAAAATAACTACTAATAACTGATTAAAATCTTTATATTTTGATTGTTAAAAACAGTATTAAAATATTCTAAAATTTAAAATGACCAAACATGTATACGATGTTGTCTTTGACCCAGTTAATGTTGCCTACAGAAATGTAGCCTCTTAGAACCCATGCAGGGCCCTGAGCTAGAAGGGCCCTGGTCTAATGCTCTGTGACTGCCATCTTGCAATTCATATTAACTTTTGAATGAGGCCCTTCCTGCATGTTCATTGTGCACTGGACCCTGAAAATTATGTACTCAGCCCTACCTTAAGGGGATGGAATATGCCTAAAAAATGACCACAGTACATGGAAAAAGAAAAGAGCTAACTGGGTGTGGTGGCTCACACCTGTAATCCCAGCACTTTGGGAGGCTGAGGCAAGTGGATCACTTGAGGTCAGAAGTTCAAGACCAGCCTGGCCAACATGGTGAAACCCAGTCTCCACTAAAAATTACAAAAAATTAGCCAGGCATGGTGGCACACGCCTGTAATCCCAGCTACTTGGGAGGCTGAGGAAGGAGAATTGCTTGAATCTGGGAGGCAGAGATTGCAGTGAGCCGAGAGCATGCCACTGCACTCCAGCCTGGGTGACAGAGTAAAACTGTCTCAAAAAAAAAGAAAGAAAAAGAAAAGAGCCTCCAAAATGCCAGCCCAAATTTGAGACGTGATGGCACAAAATCACAGCAGGAAGGCATTTTCATTTGGGGAGAAAAGTCAAGTCAATTCAGGTAGGTATCTTGTCACCCGGGAAGTTGCTCATGGTGACACCAAATGTCAACCACAATGGCTAGGTGGGTGTGGCATCCAGGCCTAGGAAAGTCAGCATGTCCACAGAGATGTTCTTTCCCATGGACACAGGCGTTAACAGCACAAAGTCAAAGGGCCATGCTGTGGAGAGAGGCTTCCAGGCTCAGCCACAAGCTGGGCCATCCATTTTTAATCCCACAGAAGCAGCCTCTAGATGCTCAGCCAGAATCTTCCTGTAACCTCTGTCCCATCAGCCTGTCAGGGTTTGCCCTTACCCAAAGACAGACTTGTTCAGTGGGCCCTGGGTGGGCCTGGACTTCCAGCAAGATACAGGGAGACCACTAACAGGAAGGGGTTCTTGAATTTGTCCACTCTGCTCACTCAACGTTCTTTCCTTCTTTTGTCTTCTGCTTAGTCCTCCCCTCACTGCACATGCTGGCCCCCGCCCCTTCCAGCCCCTAAAACCCTGATCCATCTGGATTCCCACAAGATCAGTCACTTAGCGGATCAGAGGTCAGGGAAGAGATGGCCTTTCCCATCCTTTTTGTTCTAGTCCAGCAGCCTGGCCTAATATTTTTGCTATCTTAGGTGATAGGGATTAGGGACTGGCTGCCAAGCAGAGAAGCCAAGTGGGAAATTCAGTAGGGGGGGCTTTTTGTTTATTTCTGATAGGAAGTTAGGAATTACCCGAGAGCACTGGCTGTGTTTCCAGCTGACAGCATTGTGTTCAGCCCTTAGATGCAAGCGTGTCTGCCGACTTCCACATCCTCTGCAACTGGCTTTATTGATAACAGCTGCAGATGCCCAGGGTGAGAACTTGGCTTTTTGCCTGCTTGTCTCTGAGCTAGAGTCCTTGCTTGGCTGACATCAAGTGACCAGTGCCTAAATCTTCTAGGTGGCTTCAGGAAATATGCTCAATGGAGCCAGAAATGTAATTTAAGATGTGGCACTTGAAGGAGGTTGTAACTACCATCAGTTAATGGTGGGGGCTGGTGGTTGGGCCCCAACATCCCAATGATAGCAATGGCAGCAGGGCCCAGAATTTGATACCAGCTTGCAACTTGGGAAAAACATGCTGGACAATAACAGCCTAAATTATTATTAATGCCTGATACCTCCACAAAGCCATTACAGTTCAATATTAAGATCATGGACGCAGGTCAGACTGTCTGTGATGCCTCACTGTGATACTTGTTAACTCTGTGACCATGGGGAAGTCACTCTCTGTGCCTGGGTTGTCTTTCAGTAAAACAAGGAGGATGAAAGTGGATACTTCATAAGGTTGTTTTAAGGATTAAATAAGCTAATATTCATAAAGCACTTACAATAATGCCTAGCACACAGCAAGTGCTCAGTAACTGGAAGCTATTGTTTTATCATTATTACTATTATTATTTTGGAGACAGTGTTTCAATTTTGTCACCCAGGCTGGAGTGCAACAGTGCTATCTCAGTTCACTGCACCCTCCACCTCCCAGGTTCAAGTGATTCTCCTGCCTCAGCCTCTTGAGTACCTGGGATTACAGGCATGTGCCACCACACCTGGCTGATTTTTTATTAGTAGAAACAGGGTTTCACCATGTTGGCCAGGCTGGTCTTGAACTTCTGACCTCAGGTGATCCACCCACCTGAGTCTCCCAAAGTGCTGGGATTACAAGCGTGAGCCACCGTGCCCAGCCTTATTTTTTAAATTTAATCATTACAATAACATGGTAAGAAATGCATTATGATTAAAAACTAGCTCCAAAGAGGTTAAATCATTTGTCCATCTAACCCAGATGGTGAGTGATGGCGTCTTCATTTAAATCAGAGCCCATGTACCTGCCTCCACTGCACAGTGCTTCAGTGTAGATAGGAGAATGGAAAGTTATCTGGGTCTGGCACCTCCAACCAGCGTTTTTCACTCCTAAAATGTCCCTTTGAATTTATCCAGGGCACTGGAGAAGGGGAGGTGGGTGGTGCAGGGTATCAGAGTGAAGAGATCTTTTTGGAAGAGTAATTTGCTAACCAGAAGACTTAGAAACAGGAGAATTAAGGTGAGGGACATTATGCTTGCTGGACTATGCCTCCTGCTATAATCCAAAGAGCTCTCTAAAGTGAGAAGTCAGCAAGCAGAGTTGCTCCATATAACCACCAACTGTGTCTTCACAGTCTTAGGAAGAAAGTGGAAACTACAGTTCAAGGTTTAAAGTAGAAGGCCTCTTGACTCCTGTAGTTGACAAGGTGCTAATAGTTTCTAATAATATCCTAAATCTCAGTTGTGTTCCTCACACAGGGTGTGATTAAAACCTGCTACTCCCAGGGGACCCTGGGGAACCATACTCTCTGTTCTCCAGCTTCCATGTTCTCTAATTGGCTTGCACACCTGCGTCTACTTGAAATGGGATTTACACCTATTAGAAGCAGTTTTCTATCTATACAGATTTCATCCTTGTCATCTATTTTTGGTGAACTCTCCCACGCTGAATTAGTCTGGGAATAAAATTGCTGGTACTAAAAATCTGTTGTGTTTAAAACCACTGACAAGACCATCCTAGGTTTCTGCTTAAGTAGATTATTTTACAAATTGAAACAGAGATCTTTATTTTAAAACCTACTATTTTGAAAACAAACAAACAACAAACCCACATTTAACTATTTCAGAAATGCTACCACACAGAAAAGAAATCCTCTTGCCAAAATGCCATCATATAAAGAAGGGAACTGAAGAAAGAACGCCACTTCTTTCATACTGAATAGAATTGGAAAGAAAAAGAATATTCTGCTTAACTCTATAAGTCTTTTCTCAAATTACTCTTTATTTTCCAAAATTATTTTATTAAATCATATGTATTGAATCATAGGCAAACTCTTTATGTAGTTTAATAAAAATTATTTGATTAGTTTTTGGTATCAGAAAACAATGTTGACAGAGTGCTAAAGTGAATACAGTTGAGAGATTACTGGGTTTGGTAACAGAAGACCTGTGTTTTTAATACTGGTGCTAGGTTAGTTATTTATTGCTGTGTAAGAAACTACCCCAATACTTAATGGCTTGAAACAGTAACAATTATTTCTTTTCTCTCACAGTTTCCATGAATCAGGAATTTGGTGCTAGCTCATGAGGTGGTAGTCAGACGTCAGCCAGGAGTGTGATAAGCTGAGGCTTAACTGGGACTGCAGGACACACTCCCAAGGCAGCTCGTTCACTTGGCTGGAAAGCTGATGTTGACTGTAAGCAGGAGGTCTCAGTTCCTTTCCACAGTGACCTCATCTCGGATATTCTTGAGATAGGGGGCTGCTTTCCCCCAGGGTGATCCAAGAAATTAAACTGAAACTCATGTGCCATTTGTCACCTCTACCAACCCCTCCACCATACTGTATTGGTCACACAGGCCTGCCAAGGTTCAGTGTGGGAGGGAATTACACAAGGGCATGAATCCAGGAGGCGAGAATCAATGGGGTCCCCTGGAGGCTGGCCAGTAACCAGTTCTGGGAAGCCTTCAGTGATCCTCAGTTTGTGTCAAGCATTTCTTTCTTATTTTCCATAATACCCAACTCCATCTATCACCCCACTAAAGGCTCCTGCTTTGTTACAGACGTGAGGATACATACTTACTGGGATACAAGGAGTGTATCAGCTCTTGTACTGTGAAGGCAGACTCAAAAGACAGTGGTGGAATAAATTGTCATCCCTGGAGAAACCTGGAGCTGAATGGCATTGTAGCAATCACTTATTCTAATTCTAAATGCCTCTTGAGATACTTTATTTCTGTTTATGTGTTCCTCTCTTCTACCAGACTGTAAGCTCCTCGAGGACAGGGATGCTGTCTTAATTTTATCCCCAGTGCTCAGCATAAAGCTTATAACAATAGCCTATGAATGATAATGGAAGTGTTGGATGAATTATTCTCGCCTCGATTTTCTCATTTGTATTGGACTGGTTGACTTGTAAGCCACTTGCCTCTTTATCACATGAAGAGCCTTAGAGGCTTCTTTCTAGTGGAATGTAGTGATGTGGCATGATAGTTTGTCGCCACTTCCCAGAAGCATCTCCTTTTGTTTTGGGATCCTAGGCGTCTACTAGTGATTGTACTGTGGAAGCAGATACCTTATAGCAGGCCTTGAGAAGACAGCGATGGAATACATTGTCATCCATGGGTTTAGTTTTTCAGCAGAGGCCAATTCAAGAACAACTTCCAGATGTATTGTGGGCAAGGAAAAGACAATTCAAGATAAAGAGACTCTTACTCTGTGAATTAATCTGATTTTTACTCTCTTGCTTGAAAACCTCTTTGGTTCTCCACTGCCAGCAGAGTAAAACTCAACCTCCTTAGTCTGCTCCTAATTACCTTCCCTTCATGGACCCTTGCTTCAGGCAAACTACACACTAGCTCTACCCTGTCCAGAGCTGTGTTTTCTTTGTCTGTGGTGATTCTCTCCCCTGATGTAACCTCTCCCAAGCAAAATCTAGGCCTACACTCTCCAAAAATCCCTCAAACTTAAATGTATGTAAGTTGATTTGAAAGTTGTATTCTCAAGAGATGCTTGAAATTAAAACTATCAAGATGTATTAAAAAACTTATGCTGTGTATTTTTTCTTAAAACATTTCATCTAATAGGGAATGAGAAACAGACTATACATTAATTAATTGTACTTTCTCAAAGTTTTATTTGATGTACCACATCATGCAAGAGAGAAAAATTGAGCCCAGGAAAAAGAGCGATCTGGAGGTGAGCCTTCCAGATCAGTGGGCTGGTAACACAGGCAGAGCTTGAGAGTCCTACAGACAGCCACAACTGCTCCACAAATCTCACATAGTTCAGCTTAGTTTCCACTGCTCTGGTGCATACGGCCTTTGCATTGGAGGTTCATAAAAATAAATTCATTTAAACTTACCAAATATTTCCCTTTCACTGTTAAAACATGAACCTCAAAGGAGAAAGTGCTGATACGGCTTTTCCTTGAGACACTTGTCTAATTCGGATCCAAGCAGGTGGTGTTTTCCCAGATTGACTCTGTTTGGAAAATGTGGGGACTTTGATGAGAGCACTCAATCAGCCAGGAAGTACAGACAAGCCCATTCTTACCCAGCCACTCCTGAGTACACTGACTACATTATTTATCTATAATATAAATAGGTATTTATTTAATGTGTCTCTTTGTATAAAGATCATAGATTGGTGTGTGTGCCTGTCATCTCTCAGTCTACAGTACTATTGTTTCTTAAAAAGAAAGGTTAAGGCTTAATAGTGCCAACAGTATGATATCAGGATGTGCGTAAAAGGATGCTGGGGAAGGGCATGGGGATGTGTAGTGGGAGGGGATAGAAAGTGCAGGGAAGACCCGTGGATCTAACCTAGCCAAGCCTGATTAGCCCGAGGGCTGAGAGGCAGCAGGTGGTATGCAAGAATAGCCCCACCACCCACACTGTACACTACAGTTATCCAGGGCATTCACATCTGTAATCTCCCTTCACCCTGGCAATGGCCCCGTTAGGTAAGCATTATTATCCCGACTTCACAGATTGGAAAGCCAAAGCTTAGAGTGTGATGAGAGTCTTACACGTGTTACAATTTAGTAGTAAAATTATTTATTCGCATTGGTGCTTGATTGCAGAGTTAGGCCCAGGCAAAGTATGAAGTTGGCAAGCTATCCTGATCAGTCGGAGGACACATTTCCACAGGGGTAAATACCTATAAAATGAGCCCACTTTAGAGGCAGTAATAAGAATAAGACCGTTTTGCTAATGTAAAGTGCTTCTCCAATAGGAGCACTTTCCATTAGCAACAAATGAGTGCAAGAGAGAATCTGGGGCCTTACTTGAATCTCTCTCAGGCCACCAATCTGTATCGTATGATGAAGAGGCTGGCCCTTTTGCATGCACAGGAGCCAGGGTCCCACTCAAGGCAGAGGTAAGCTGGGTTTGAATGTGAGATGCATCCCCAGCTTCCCTCTGGGCTCTCTGGGGCATATCCCATGAAACCTTTGTTTTTCCCACTGTACTGTGATCATAAAGGGGACCAAGCCTGAGGCCAGCAGAAACCCCTGTCCCGCCTTCCCTGGCTCAGTTCTCTAGACCTCCCTCACTGACATGATTTATTGCTTTCATTAAACAGGATGCTCAGCCAAATGCAATGGGTTTCATGTCTTTCCCCACAAGGAAATCCCCTTAGGAAGCAAGCTGCCATGGTGTCTGAGAGAAGAAAGAAACTACAAATGAGAGATTCGCCCAAACTGCAGTTTCTCTTTCCCCTTCCAGGCCTTCTCTAATTTTACTTTGAGCTGGGCCAAAACCCAAAGGCATTTCTTTTTTTACTTAATTATCTCCAGGGAACCATAGCTAGAAATCAGGCAAGCACATGTCTGCCCTACCCACCAGGTATACCCTTGTTTGGTAGCTGGGGTCAGAAGTCTTATGGATGACAGCAATTCTCTTTCCCACAAAGAAACAGACTCTTTTTCAAAGAGCCTGTGATGGAAAGTCTCCCAGGTGGAGCCCACCATGTGGGGCAGAAGCAGATGCTCCAAGAACCTGCTGGTTTGGTCATGTGACTGTGAGTGGAGGGAAAGAGGTGATTCTGCCAGCTTGGCTGTGCAGATGGCAGTTGGCAGTTGGATTCAGTCTCTGCCCACCTCCAAGGAGTTAGGTGCTTTGAAGAACTCATCTGAAGACAGATGAGTTCACTCTTCAGCAAATGAACAGAGCCTTTATCAACAGCATTTGTGAGAACAGAAGAGGGGCCCATGGTTCAGTTGTTTCCAGAATTGGTTTGTCATAGGCTCTTGTGGTTATTCAGAAATTACCAAATGTTGGCTTCTTGAGCTGAAATGTTTTATGCAAATTAAAGGTGGAGATCAAGATGCATTTATCTTTCTCCTACCCACCTACCATCTTTCTTCTCCTGAATCAATCCCCTCTATCCCCAGCACAATCAAATAAACATTGCATAGTCTCTTGTCTCTTGCTACTTGATAAGCAGAAGAAAGTGTCCTGGATTCTCATCTTGTCTCTTCCAGGTGTTCATAACCATGCGTGGGACAGGGAGGCAGGGGTAGCAGGCAGGCAACCCTATCTACTACTTCTTTATTAGATCCTCCATCTGAAAAGTAGGGCGTTTAACACATTTTATGGCTGGGCATGATAGCTCATTCCTGTAATCCCAGCACTTTGGAAGGCTGAAGCGGGAGGATCATTTGAGACCAAGAATTCAAGGTCAGCCTGGTCAACATAGTAAGACCCCATCTCTAGTTTAAAAAATTAAAAACAAACCAAAAATATTTAACTCCTGGGCATGTTTCTAGGGGAGTATCTTAAGTGAAAGTGCTTAGAACTCTTCAGAAGATAGAAGCTTTTATTCACTTAAACATAGTATTTGTATGAAACTAAAGGTGAGACAGAGGTCTTGGGATGATAGAAGGATGCAAATGCAACTTGGACAAAAAATTCAACAGAAGTCTAATGCTTTCCTTGTGCTCTATCAGGAAAAAGGCAGCTGGCTGTAGATCAGCTCAGGGATTTGTAAGCATGTGGGTAGGAGGATGTCAAGAGCATCTAATTTGCAAAGTCTTCTGGGATAGTCACAGAAGGAGTGGCAGCAGCAGCCACCAGCCCAGGTCCAAAGGAATATGGGCTGGGTGCCATTCCTGTCTGGGAGCTGGAAAAGATGCACTGGGTTGAAATGCTACAAGGCTGTGCTCAAGTCAAGCCTCCCACCCCAACCCTCATACCTCCCTCCAGCCTTTCAGGATGCTTCTTGCCGTAGACATCTGCAAACACTAGATATAAAGTTGAGACTTTCTATGTTCTTAATCCTTAAAGAAGGAGAGCTTCATGGGTAGTTTAGTCTTAAAAAGAACACTAATACTTTTGTAGAACAGAGCAACTTTCTCAGAGCAGCAGAAAGGGAGAGGCCATTACTAAATTTGTTCTCCCCACAGCCTGCGGACATCCTCAGAAAACACCAGGTTTGCCCAGCACGTACACCTATAAATGTAGTCAAAGTGCCCCAGGCTCAAAAACCCAACTCCACACCCTACCACCCTGTGCCACTCCTTAGTTTCGACTTTCTCTTTGTTTTCCCTTTGCAGTCAAATTGTCTTGAAAGAGTGATCCACACTCTGTCTTCACTAACATAACTCCCACACTCCTGAGACCCCTGGATTCTGGCTTTTATCACTACTTGTCCCTAAAAATGCTCTCCCACGGGTGAAAGGCTGCCTCCTAACTGTCAAATTCAATGACTGCTCAGTCCTGCTCAAAGCCTTCTCTTCCCAAGACTTCTGCAACACTCCTACTTTTCTGAATCTCCTTTTATCTTGTTTCTTCCTTCTCAGTTTCCTTCGCTGACTCTTTCTCCTCTGTCCCTTAAATATTGGCTTTCCTCAGGGCTCTGGTCTTGGTCTTCTTTGTTTTCTTCATTTAAAAATATTTTTAATGGACATTCGTCATTCTTTATGGCTGACCAGCCCCTCTAAATAGGTTTCTTCTTCGAAGTCTCCACCTTAAGAGTTTAGGTGGGAAGCAAAGGTAGTTTGGACACTGGTTCCTGCTTCCCTTTCAGCTAGGGTGCACACATGTAACCTTGGATCTGGCAACCAGATGCACCTTCTGAAAGCCACCTTTGAATGGGAAACCAGGCTCAAAAGGCACACACTGGCAGGCTCCATTCAGGTGAGGATAGACGCTGCTGTGTCCAGGTTCTAGAAGTAGTGTCTGTGCACAAGCTGCGGTGTCTGCATCCAGCATTGTTGTAGACAGTATAGGGGCCACTCTCTACTTTCCACAGGGATTCTTCTCTTATACTTCCAATCTTGAGTAACAGCATCACATCATCCTATTTGCAGTTGTTGGTGTCTGTCTTCACCCAAAGTGGTTAACCAACTCTTGTACATACCTCTCGATTTTGTCTCCTCCCCTGGTCCCAGCGCCCCTATGTTAGTTTAGGGTCTCATTAGTGCTCACCTGCCCTATCAGAACAGCCTCCTAGTGAGTTTTCCAGCCTCTCGTCTCTCCCATTCTATCTAATTTGGGTTGCTACCAGAGTTGTCTTTCCTGAATGTAAATCGGACCTTGTTACTTTGCTGTTTAAAATCTTTCAGCACATTCTACTGCTTTGAGGATAAAATCTGACTCCTTTAGCAAGTCACTCAGGGTCCATCCTACCACTTCCCCCAGTGTGCTATGCTCCAGCCATACTCAACTGCTTGTGTTTCTTGTACGTGCCACATGGATGAAAACCTCTAGGCTTTTGTTTACTATGATCCTGGAGATTCCTGCCTGCTCCAACCTTACCTATCTGCCAGCAGTAATGACCCATCGAGTGCTTCTGGTCCTGAGTGAGAACCAATACTGGTGGTCCACTGGAAGGCCCTCATCTTTAGTGAGTAGAAATGTCTGCTTCCCTGAGCCCTGAGACCAATGTCCCTAGAGTAAACAGAGCCCTCGTTTCCTCCTTTTCCTCCTCATTTCCTAATTCATTCATTTAATTATTCAACACTTATTTATTGAATGCCCACTCAATATTAGGTACTGAATTAGGTGCTGGGATTGAGCATAAACAGTCATTGCCCATCTTCATGGAGGGCAAAGCCAGCTGAATGCCCACTCTTTGGAGTTAGCTTGCTTGCCCATTGTTGCACTGTCTTCTGAATTGTATTTCAGTGGCCAGCTCCCCCATACCCCACTGACCAGCACCCATCTCCTTCTTTACTCTCCACTTTACTCTCCACAAAGGGTTGCATCCTAATTGCCATACCCTTTCCTTCACCTAACTTGATCTCCAACTCTGTCATTTACCCATCCCCAAGAACTATTTCCACCTAGAAGCCCTTAGCATTGTCCCTGACTCCATCCCTTGGATCCGATACTTCGATTACTAATGCCATTCCAGGCTGGACTTTGGTCAGCCATATTCAGTGATCTTGTAATTTTTAACTTCTGGCTCTTCATTAAAGGGAAGTAGCCCCTTTGATCACCATTCCTCTCAATATCGTTTCTCACTGCACAATTCTTCTTTTGTCTTTATTGTCTGTGTAATTAATAGCACCTCAAATACTGACCTATATATTCTTATTGTCTGCACAGTTAATAGCACTTCAAATACTGATCTATATACTCTTTCATAGCATTGCATGGCCTGGAATTCTATTCTTGCTTGACATAATGTTGTTGTATACAAACCTGGCTTGTTCAGTTTATACTGCATGTATGTCTCAGCCCTCCAGCTAGATTGGGGTATATAGGAATAGGAACTGTGTCCTATGCTTCTTTTAAGTCCCACACCAGCCAACACAATACTGAAGACAGCAAAGGTACTGAATCAACATTTGACTCGAGTAGCCTCACCACCATAATGTGCCAGTTTAGTTTTAAAAACTAAATTAAGTTTAGAATTACAAGATGATCTGCATTAACTACAGGGCATTGCATAGGTCTCAAAGAAATGTTACTGTATCCTTCAACAAAAGAAATGATGAGACCTGGTCCAGTGGCTCATGCCTGTAATCCCAGCACTTTGGGAGGCTGAGCCAGGCAGATCACCCAAGGTCAGAAGTTCGAGACCAGACTGATTAACATGGTGAAACCTTGTCTCTACTAAAAATACAAAAATTAGCCAGGTGTAGTGGCAGGTGCCTGTAATCCCAGCTACTCAAGAGGTTGAGGCAGAAGAATCGCTTGAATCCAGGAGGCAGAGGTTGCAGTGAGCCCAGATTGTGCCACTGCACTCCAGACTGGGTGACAGAGCAAGGCTCTGTCCCCCACCCAAAAAAAAAAAGAAGAAAAAAAAAATTCTGCTGTGTGCTGAGTGGGTTGTTTGTCTCTGTATGTATTAATTGCATATTAATCTCTCACTATGGCTTCCAGAGCCACTAAAGAAGAACATATTTGGGTTTAAGTTTTGGTTAATGTTTCTTCATGGTTCTCCTTCTTATTACCCTTCCCTCACAATATTTTTAAAAATATAAATCATTAATAAAAGAAAAGGAAACAGACTCTGTTAATGCAATCTTCAAAGTGGACATTTCAACAGATTAAAGGTTCAAAATTTCTAAAACCAGATTCTTTAAGTCACTAGGAAACAATGTGATACAAGTTGGCCCCACTTTAAGAAAATCCAGTCTCTAAAAACCCTAATTAACAAAACTGAAACTAGGAAATAAATTTGCACAGGAGTCTTTACTAGGAAATTCCCATTCATACATCACTCTCAAGTCAATTTAAAATATACTTAAAGTATAAATGTTTAATTTCCACTCACCAAATAAGTAACACAAGTATTACGTAAAGCAAATTGCACCTGCACAAATTTAGTAATTTTATACTCTTAAAAATCTTCATTCTTGGTATTTGCTCAGTGAGTAATTTGCTTAAAGATGATCTTGATTTTTTTTTTAATTCTCCTGCTTTGGTTGAAATGTTTCAGCTTAAACATGTATGATAAATGGGGGTTTCCTTATCTTAATATGAGGCACGAGAATTTGTCTCAGTTGAAGGAATTTGTACTGCAATTGAACAAAGGTTATTCTTTCAACTCTCCTTTGATATTTGGCACCAGACCAAAGAATCTAAAATTAGCTGCCTTCAAGAATCCAGGTGTGGGCTAAGTGGAAGCAATTCAGTTTGCCCTAGGAAGTCACAGAAGTTGTTCTAACAGTAAAGAGTTCTGATCAAGCTGCTTCCTTCACTAAAGCCAACTGCTCAGGACTGCCTCCTTCAGCAAGGAATGGAAAATCACCACATTTCAGGCACCAGCGATGGCATCATGAATAAACTCTTCATCCCAGGGGAATGAAGTGGCAGCCTTTCTGAAGCTGTTTCCACAACTGCAAAATGGGGTTTTGCTAACCTGTCCTGCTCACCACTCACTAAGGCATTGTGAGGATCAAGTGAATGGGCTTTTGAAACTATAAACATTCTGTAAGCATGAGGCATTATTATTTTCTAGAGTCACTATGATGGTTTTAAAATTCTTTAACTAGTCTTCCCATCCATAGCTGCCTTCTCTTTGACTACAGACAGCTGAACTTAAGAGACTCACTTGTAACCCATAGAATGCTAGAACTTCCTGAGGCTAGGTTAGAAAAGGCGATTCTGCTTCTGCCTGGTTTTCTTGGGACACTTGCTCTGGGAGAAACTATGCGCCATGTTAGAAGTCTAACTACCCTGAGACTGCCACCATGTTGTGGGGAAGCCACATGGAGAGGCCATGTGTAGGCCTTCTGGCTGACAGTACTAACTGTCAAATCCCTCCCAGGTCAGGCTCAAGACATGAGAGTGAATGAGCTTCCAGGTGATTCCAGGTTCCAACCATCAAGATACCCTGGATCTTTACTTTTCCCAGATGATTCCCCAGAAATCACGGAGCAGCGATAAGTCCTCCTTGCTGTGCCATTTCTGAATTTCTGACCTACAGAATCCATGAGCATGATAAAATAGTTGGGGTTTTTCTGCCACTAAATTTGTGCTGTTTGTGACGGAGCCATGGTCATCAGAACAGTCACACTGGGTAACAATGACCACAGTGACCATAGAAACAACACCAAGGCCCACACATTCACCTCAATTCATTCTGACCAGAACTCAGGGAGGAAGTCATCATCTTCCCCTCACACAGCAAGGAAACTGAATATCAAGGGGCTAACAACTTCAGTTCCACAGGGAGGAAGTGGCAGAGCCAGGGCTCATACTTCAGCCTGGCTTAACTGCAAAGCCCACCTCTGAGCTGCAGCTGACTCTTCCCATGCAGTGGGTGACAGCATGACTGTGAACACAAACCTCTGGACTTCCATTGTGACGGCCTTTCCCTCATGCCCTCATCTATTTGGTTCCCATGGTTCCTCTCTTTTCCCACTTGCTGCCTACAATTCCTTTCTTTCAAGAAAGGAATGAAACCTCTGCATTTTCTGACCTGAGTAACTTTACACCCGGTACCAAGCTGGCCTGGTATAACCAGAGAGGTTTCCAGACTCTGGCAGCAATCCTGCCATGCCTCGGGCTCAAACGGCCATGCAGCTTCACCTCAGAAGCCCTGCTTTGCTTCATAGACCTTGGCCAAGCCCATCAGAACTAGTTTTCTTCTGAACTCCAGGGAGAAAATATAAAATAATTCACAGAACAACTCATTCACACATTCCAATCTCCAAAAATGCAGTGTGACCCATTTCCTCTTGGCCCCCTGAGCCATTAGCACACTTGTGACAAATTATCTAGAAGATTCCCCATATGCTGGTGTTCTCAGCCATCCCCATAGGCTGGCAGCCTCCAGACTGCTCCAACACAAGGGTGTGTGGCTGGGGCTGCTTCCCTGGCAAGGCCTTCCCAGCCTAGTGGGGAACAGCCATGCCAGCTTTGGCCCTGGCATCTGTGGATGCCCTGAGTTACAGATCCACCCACATGACCCAGATAGAAGCATGTGCTTTTGAATGTCTTTAGGAATACAGCTCAGAATGTAGCTCTTTGCTGTGCACTTGAAGGTTTGCTTTGGCTTTTCACAGTTATTCCCTGGCAATACCACTAGCACACTCATTTCATCCAGCCCTCACCAAACCCAAACCTCGGGCACTTCTTACTGGCAAGAGGCCACCCTCTTCAAAGGCAGGCATGGAAGAAGCTGGGCACTAACTCTTCCACTTAAAACTGTCACTACCACAGAGTATGAAGGGAGCTGGCTTGTTCCACATTGAATTCTCCTGTAGAGTCCATTTCTGGTCTCCTGTCACGTGACTGTGAAGCTCCTAAAAGGGCTATGACTACCCAACTAGCCCCTCTGCATTAGGAATGGCCCCAGAGCTCATGGATTGGGAGCTGTGAGGATTCTCTTTCCTAGTCTAGGGCCAATTCAAGTCAGCAGTGAGTATCCACCTGGGCATCGGAAATACTAAGACACATAAAACAAATCTCTCCCCTCACCCACGGTTGCAGACATTTGTCCTCAATCTTGACTTTCACTTGTGACATCACATGTCAACTGGTTGTGAGGTGAGTCACATGTAATTTGTTATCAATAATATAATGTACCAAAGGTTTGAAATAGGAGTATATTCAAAATAAGAACAGTGGATTCATGGGTATGCATATGGTATCATTGCTCTCACTTATGTTCAGACACACCTTCTTTGGTGAAGGAAAACGTATTGGAGGGGGTGATCTGAGTTCTGTGACATTTGTGAGTGTTGTCTGTGAGCCTAGTGAAGGCAGGACGTTGGCCTGATCCACACAGGGCCACACTCCATATCTTGTAACAAAGAGGGTGCCTCCTTCACTGTTTTTCATAGAGAAAGGACTACGCTTGAAGGAAGGCTGGCTTTCGAGAAAGCAGAAAAAGTGGTCAAAACTATTGCCTGTTGACTCTGGCAAGATTTGTTTGTTGTTTGTTTAGGAAAAGAACAGTGTACTGGTTATATTATAGCCCTGGCAATATTTTTTATCACTGTGAGCTTTACCTCTCTATGTGATATTTCACAGATGGCCTGTGATGAATCATGTGATGCACAGTGCTAAGTTAATCTCTTTAATGATAAGAATGCTATTTACTTGTATTAAGCTTTAAAATTACAGTTTAAATGTGAATGTTTTTGCATTCATTGACTCAGGTAGGCTCGTCTTTAAGAACCTTTGAAGTAGGTCTTATCTCTACCTACTGTGAAGAAATAACCTCAGCGACGTCTTGCTCAAAGTCTATAGCAGGTGAATGATAGAGCTGAGATTCAAATCCAGATAATGTGTTTCCAACCCGTGTTTTATGTATTCCACTCAGGCTGTGTTACGCCAACTTCATAACAGTGAAGAACAAAGATGCAGCTACACTTTCAATGTTGACATCTCAAGGGTATGGTGGCCAGTTTCACATTGTTGGATGGGATGTCTCACTGGCTGAGAGAAGCCTATCTCTTGGTAGTGGAGACACATCAACCTTTCTCTCTTTGTTGTGTCTTCTTGACTGGTGAGGCAGCCATTGCGCAGAATTTTGTCTGCTTTAAGTAGGCAGACCCTGTACTGCATGCGTGTGTGTGCGTACACGTACACACAGACACACACATGACTAGGACTATTCCAGACTTGGCAGGGGTAAATACATCCATCTGGTGCTTTAATAGGCAGCCCAACCCAGTGACTTCCTGAGAGCCCACAAGTGTCATTTCTGACTGTCTCTGTCTAAAGACCAGAGCACCTACATGCTGCCAAGGTTGGCTGCTGGGCTGGTTTTGGGATTCTTTTGCATTATGGGCTTATGGGTACTTTACTGTGACTTAAATCACAGGAAATCTTGCAGAGAAGAGCAGATAAGAAATGCTCCCACAACCTTGCTCCCTTCCCCAAACACACACACATAGAAACACATAGACACACACACTCACACACACACACACACACACACATCCTTCTGGAGCCCTGCACACCTACAGCAGGCACTGGCTCTGTGACTAAGATGCTCCACCCAGGGAGTCAACTTTGGCAGGTGCCCAGACTGTGACATGGGCCACTGAACTGCTCATTTGTCATTCAAAGCCAAGGACTTTTCACCCCTCAGCAAAGCGTTTCTCAATCAAAACGCTTATTGAACTTAAAACTGAATGGCCATCTAAAGGGTGGGACTAGCACTCCCACAGTCAAAGAAATGAAACTTTTGCTTTATTGATGCTGAGTCTTGGCTCAAGGTTTCAAGGCTGGATGAAATTCCGCCCCGTAATTGCAAACTTGCAGAACTGCTCAGTCAGCTTTCCGAGAAAACCATGCCCACCTCCTACTGGATTCCTCCAGCTTTGGTGTTGTCAACACAGAGATCACTGAGAGTTGAACTCTAAATTGCGGGCCTCCATTGTTCCCTGAACACAAAGGGCAAGATAGAGAGTAATCAGATAACAAGTAATGAAATTACGGTTACGGGTGGAAATGCCTTCCATTTCTACAGCACTTCATCTTTCTGGAGAGCTTGCATGATGCGATTTGACCCACACAACATATCTCAGAGGTGAAATTGAACCAGACTTTCTCTTTTGTCCCCATTGTACAGATGAAGAATCAGAAATATATAAACATAGTCAATGATGATTCACATATATGACAGTGGTCCCATAAGATTATAACAGACCTGAAAAATTCCTGTTGTTTAGTGATGTCATAGCTGTGGCAATATTGCAGCGCAGCACATTCCTCCCGTGTGTGGTGATGCTGCTGTCATAGAGAAGTCATAGCCAGTCACAGAGAAGTCTAGCACATACAGGTATGTAGAGTATACCATAATTGATAATGATAATCAATGACTATGATACTGGTTTATGTGTTTATGATACTGTAATTTTATGTTAACTTAGTGTGTACCCTACTGAAAAAAAAGGTAACTGTAAAACAGCCTCAGGCAGGTGCTTTAGGAGGTATTCCAGAAGAAGGCACTGTTATCCTAGGAGAAGACAGCTCCATGTGTGCTGCCCCTGAAGACCTTCCAGTGGGACAAGATGTGGAGATGAAACACAGTGATACTGATGATCCTGACCCTGCCTAGGCCGAGGCTAATGTGTGTGCTTGTGTCTTAGTTTTTAACAAAAAAAGAACTTAAAAAGTAAAATAATTAAGTAAAAAATTTAAAAATATAAAATAACTACTGAACATGGATATAAAGAAAGAAATTACTTTTGCACATCTGTGTAATGTGATTGTGTGTTAAGCTAAGTGTCAGTATGAAATAATCAAGGCCGGGTGTGGTGGCTCACACCTGTAATCCCAGTACTTTGGGAGGCCAAGGTGGGCAAATCACCTGAGATCAGGAGTTCGAGATCAGCCTGACCAACGTGGAGAAATGCCATCTCCACTAAAAATACAAAATTAGCTGGGCATGGTGACGCAGGCCTGTAATCCCAGCTACTCAGGAGGCTGAGGCACAAGAATCGCTTGAACCCGGGAGGCATAGGTCATGGTGAGCTGTGATTGCTCTATTGTACTCCAGCCTGGACAACAAGAGTGAAATTCCATCTCCATCTCAAAAAAAAAATCAAGGGAGGGGGAGGTGGGGAGGGATTGCCAGGGGAGAAATACCAAATGTGGGTGAAGGGGAGAAAGCAAACAAAACACACTGCCCTGTGTGTACCTATGCAACTGTATTGCATGCTCTGCACATGTACCCCAAAACCTAAAATGCAATAAAAAAGAAAAAATCAAAAAGTTAAAAACATTAAAACATTTATAAAGTTAAAAAGTTAATGTATTATTGAACAAAGAAAATAAAGTTTAAAAATAAATTTGGTGTAGCCTAAGTGTACAGTGTTTAGGCTACTAAACTAAAGTCTACAGTAGTGCACAGTAATGTCCTAGGCCTTCACATTCGCCCACCACTCACTGACTGACTCACCTAGAACAACTTCCAGTCCTGAAAGCTCTATTCATGGTAAGTGCTCTATACATGTGTACCATTTTAAATCTTTATATTGTAGTTTTACTGCATCTTTCCTATGTTCAGACATGTTTAGACACACAAATACTTAGCATTCTGTTACAGTTGCCTGTAAAGGTTTGTAGCGTAGGAACAACAGGCTACACCATACAGCAGACGCATACCATCTAGGTTTGTGTAAGTGCACTTTATGATTTTTGTACAACAATAAAATCACCTAATAATGTATTTTCCAAAATGTATCCCCATCATTAAGCTACATATGACTGTATATAAAAAGATACAAAGTGAAGAGGTATGTGCGTTGTGTGTGTGCGTGTGCATGCGGGTGCATGCAAAAGGTAGGAAACATTTAATCATTTAAAATTATCTCAGATAATATCTGATGACAGGGGCTTTTGTACCATTTAAATATTTTGTGTGGTGTCCCATCACAGGGTTATCTGGACTCACACTGACTCCAGGGCTCAAGCCAGAGTGGGAATTCCCACAGCAGGAGCCAGATTCCTACTGCAGTTCACCTCCCCCTGACAAGGGGAGAATATGTCCTCCATTTCATGGGCTTTGTGGCTCTCCTGTCTAGAGCCTCTGACAATTTCAGTGGATTGTAGAGAACTGCCAATAGCACAGACAAAATGAACAGAACTGATAAGCAGGATCTGAGAGTGATCTATAACCTAAAAGAACCAAATTAAGCTCCTCTTTAATCGCTCGCAGTGGTCTAGAATTGTTTTCTTTCCCCCTTGTGTGTTAGTGCCCTTGGTGGCTTGCGTTCCCCCTCTTTTAGAAAACAATGTCTGGCCCAGGGTCACCCAAAGGCTGTTATTAGAGTGCTCACTCTTAATCCCTTCCCAAGCCATTCTAGCTCCGTAATACCACTCCCTTGTCTAATAATCAACACCCCACCACCCCCAAGTCATCCAGAGTCCTCCTTTGCATGGGACACGAGTGGCTGGTGCTTCATGCTAGGAACCACCCTGATGGCTAACTGAAGAGCCCCGCACCACTTTATGTTATACAAATTCTTGTAAATTTTGCATTTCATTTCTCCTATTCTCTGGGATCTCTTAAAGGTAGGGGAAGAGCTGATAAAGCAAGTCAGTATATGTGCTAACTTTCAAATTCCAAATAAAATGGTTATAAAACATATTTTTTTAAATTACATTTGAACAAAAATCTTAACAGAAACTGAAGGGGCCTTGGTTAGTTCCTAAGAGGTAATATTCCATTTGGAATAGAAGTGTATCTGTGCCCATTGTTCCTGTTCCATAAGGAACACTCCAGAGAATGCCCAGGTACAGCTTCTGGGAAGGGTTAGAATGATTTTTGGCACCAACAGCACTCAGAGAGTCTCAAGGCTTTGATGACTAGTCCCTGGCATTCCAATTCCAAGTGCTATGTAATGGTTATCCCCAAATGGGGAGATATTTTGTAATGCCTGGCCTTACAAAATGTACACTCTAGGCCTCTAGAGTTGCCTGGAATGGGAGAGGCAGAGATGCTGAACTGAACTAGCCTCTTTGGAGTCAGGAAGGGGTGGGGAGGACATGCAGGCATGTCCCCTTACTAGCTGTGGATCCAGTTCAGCACCCACAGTAGGAAAGTCTCTGCTGGTTGGGGTCTGTTCTGGGTCTGATGGGCAGGTTAGTGTGTTTAGCCTCTGGAATCCATGTTGAGGTACAAAGAGGAAGACCTTCACTCCTGTCTACTGTCATAGTGAGGAGTGGTCTTCCAAAAGGGGCACATAATCATGGGGCCTGAGGACTGAAGCCCAATCAGAGAAGTGGGGCCAGGCCTACCTGCTGACCTCTCTTCTCCATACCCCTCTTCTCCCACAGAGGAGCAGAACAGACAGCAGCTGTCCCCATTTTCTCTTTTCTCTGATGTTCACTTTGCATTCACATTACACTCCACTGAGACAGCTGCTGGGAAGTCTCACTGCACCAATACCCAGGCCAACTTTCAATAGAGAGAAGCAATGACTGGGAGGGAAGTTTGCCTGGGCAACAAGGAGTAAGATCATTTTACAATATGTGTTTGGTTAACTGTTGTATAAATAGTTGACCCTTCAGAGAGCATCATGACTCCTCTGTACTTCTTTTTCTCTCCTCTTTCTCCACTTGGGAAGAGGCAATCCTGCATGGGCTGCAGAGGGCAAGGCAGGCATCCTCCAGAGTCAACTCTTCCTTCCCCAGCGCATTCGTTCATCACCCTCCCAACTTCTTGGACGCACAGTCTCCAGGCATTGCTTCTCCTACCATACAGCTTCCTCATGCAGAATGCACATGCTGGCCCCTGTGCTGGCAGCCTCCTGCCCATTGTTTCTAAGTGCCATGGGTCAGGTTGTCTGGGAAACAGACTTTGGGAAGGAAATTTATGTGCAAATGTGCTCTTGGGAACAACACCCATGAGGGAGTGAGAGAAGGAGGCTCTGACACAGGGTTGAGTAGTTGACACAATTCTACTAGAGGCCTCAGCAGATCTCACAGGAAGTTCTGAAGCCAAGTTGGCCCTTTGGGGATGTCCTGAATGGAGGGAAAGGAGGAGACCTTGGTACCACTACAGCTCCCATTGGCTGAGGGCAATTCCCAGGGAGGAATCCAACAGAAGGCAGCACTCCTAAAGTCAAGAGACAAGTGTCTTGGTTCATAAGGGAGATCTGGGCACCTCTCCAGGACCTGCTCCTGTCAGAGATCAGAGAAAGAGGAGTATAAAGCTGTGGCTTCTGGTCTGCACTGCTCTAGGTCAATGCCTTGGCCTGATCCATCAGGATACAGGACTAGGGGAGGACAAAGAAGAGTTTTCAGAGAGTCCTGTCAGTGGCTGGAAAAGAACAAGTGTCAGCTGGAAGCTGCAGGGCAGACCTAGTATGAAGAACTGGCTGTCATCTTATAGATGGAGTCCTGATGACCAGTTTAAGCCTAAGAGGACAGTTCCAGTGCAGACAAAGAGTTGGTTTGGGAAACACCCCTAATTGGGAGCCAGTTCTAAGATGGTCTAAATCTATGAAACTTTTACTAGATTCCCAAAGGTGAGTATAACCTTACTCTGCTTTGCACATAGTGTATGTCATTTTTAAAGCATAGCAGACTCATAGGCACTGGATGAGGAGAAAAGCTGAGAAATGTTCTTGGGAGCTGAGAGATATTGACCAAAGCTAGGAGTGATGTCTGCCTATCAGCATTCACCATACCACTTCATCAGGTCCAATGTGGTTCTCTGCTCTCTGTTCACTCCCTGGGGATCATTGCCACCTATCTTCATTTATCTACTGCATTTGGGAGGAGGGACAGTGGGTAGCCACTGAGGAGAGGCCGTTTGAAAACAGAATAGGAGAAAAGTCCAACTCTCTGCACTGTGAACCTTTCTCAGGCCATCAGGGAGGTGGTTGGTCAGATGCCAGGGAATGGTGGAAAGTTCTGGGCCTGCATGCCCCAGCCAAGAGCATTTAGTGTATAACTGTTAGCACCCTGTTACCCCTCGCCCAACACTATTATGCAAAATTAGGTATAACCCCAGCCGGACATTATCCCCAAACTAACCTCACAAGCATACACACAGGCTGATGCAATCCACAGCCTGCGGCACCCTTAGCCAGCCCCTGACAACAATGTTTAAAGCGTGACCAAGGGTGAAATATTGCCTCACGGGTCTGAAAAGGCTTTTGCCACCAACAAAGAACCATTATGATAACAGGAAGGCGCCGAAAGCTAAGCATAGTATAGACAGGAAAGATCTCTCTTTCTCTACGCTTCACGAAAAAGAGAGAGGTTTTTAACCCTCCAGTGTCTGGCTAATTTCCTAAGCAACACTGGCCAATGGTAACTGCAGCTCCACACTGAGCTGGTCATTCAGGAGGGGCAGGAGCAGTTCTTGGCTAGAAGGCTGTCGGCTGGACGCCACCAGGGGCGGCACCTCTTGTGTCACCAAGTGGCCTCTATGGGTGCTAGGGAGTGTGGAGCCAAGAGTGCCACTGGGGCCTCACAAACAATTCTTGTTTCTTAAGTTTCCTGCTTTTTCTTCATTTTCATGCCAACTGCATCAATCAGACATTTAAATAACCAAATAACAAGTGTTTCTGGAAAGCCCACTAGGTCTAAGCATCACACTAAATGATTCAGGGGAGAGAAGGAACATACCTGCCCTTGTGTTATTTGGAGGGAGAAGATAAGTACATATAAGAAAGAGAAAATGATAGCACAAAGAGCTGCCATGAGTGCACCGGAAAGCCACACAGGAGGTGCTGTTGAGGTCCAGGGCTGGAACAGACCAATGACTCACTGTCTACCATGGTCCACGTGGACCATTAGTCAAGTCACATGCCTTGCTCCTCTCTAGCCTCAAAGGTGGCATGAAATGAAAATCTGGTCAATCAGAGACCTCTATTCCTTGGGCCACAGTGAAAGGTCCAGGGATGAACTAGACTCATCCAGTGAGTGGGTCAGTAGGTGAGGGAAAGCTTTCTGGAGGAAGGCTAACATAAACTAGGTGTGAAAGCAGCAACAGGATTCAGATTAAGAAAAGCAGGTGTTCTTGGCAAAGACCCAGCAAGAACCTGGCATACAAAAGGCCACAGTAAATGAATGAATAAATATGGTCCACAGGGAAAAAAAAAGGCATTTTTGGAGTTTTCAAGCTAACCATTCAGAGAGGTCATCTAGGAGAGATATGGGGGAAGGGAGGGTTGAACAGAAAGATTAGAATCAAACAAAGTCTTGCACTAGGAATTAAGGTATTCAACTTTGATCTTTTATGATTTTCAGTGGGGTCTCAGTTATAAGGTGATAAAGGTCTGACTTCAGATGAGACTCAGTGAGAAATGGGAGCAGGAGGGTGTCTTCCATGTATAAAGCATGATAAAACATGGTAGCAGGTGCTTTACTCATTCCAGTGAGGATGGAAATGAAGGGACAGATATGAGAGACATCATGAAGACTAATAAAATAAAGATAAATTTGAGGAATCAAATTTTGATGCTGTTGTGGTTGCATTAGATTTAGTTGCAAATGGTGGAAATCGATATAAATTAGCTAAAAAAAAAAGAGAAAAAAAGAAGGAATGTATTAGTCATGTCACTAGGAAGTGTAGGGATGCTTCTTGCCGCAGGCACAGCTCCACTCAAGGCCAGGCTCTTTCTGTGGGCAGGTGAGTGTCCTAGGCAGCCCCAGACTCATCTCCCAGCAAACACAGGTGAGCTTTCTCATGACCTCTGGTAGAAAGGTCCCAGGAAAGACTCTGATTGGCCAGGCCTTGGTCAGGAGTTCATCCCTAGACCTACACTGTGGCCCAAGAAATGGAGGTCTTTGATTGACCAGATTTCCATTTCATGCCACCTTTGAGGCCAGAGAGGAGCAAGGCATGTAACTGATGGTCCACATGGACCATGGTAGACAGTGGAACCTAAAAGGGAAAATGAGCCACTCTAATTGGAAGGATTGAGATGGGACAGCATGTAGGACACTCAGAAATGATAACTACTGAGGTTCTATGCTGGGGCCATTAACACAAATATGGAAAGCAGGAATTTAGGGTCAAGGAGATGATTTTAGACATGTGGAGTAGAATGCTGCTGGGACAGAGCTGGTGGCAGGAGTCTTCCCCCTGTAGAGACACAAGGCCGAGATAACAGGGCGTGTGGAGCCTCTACTCCCTAGAACACTCAATCTCCATAGCAGTTTCTTCCAATTTCTGCTGACCCCAATGTCCTGAACCAGTTTAGTCTTTACAAAACTGGAACCAGTGAACGCAACCAGTGTAGACCTGCTCAGAGAGGAGGCCTTGCCTCCTGAGGCTGAAGTTCCAACCCTAATTCCCCAATTCACCCAGCCCTTCCCCACATATTAATGCCTAACACCTCAGTAGGTGACATCCTATCACCAAAGAACACTCCAGCTCAGGCAAGGGCCACCCTGGACATGCTGAAACCACAGGCTGGTCTTTGGCTGAGATATTTTCTCTGTTTTCACCATGAGAGTAGGTGCAGGTGGTAACCCAGACAGCCCTGGAGACAGATGAACTACCTATCTTGAGAGCACCCAGCCCTGCAGTTACTGTGTGCCCTCAGCCATCCCAGCTGGGGCAGCCATGGCAAACCCCAAGCTCAAGCCAGCCAACCTAGCATGAATGTGGTCTTCTAACGTTTCACTTTGATGGGTAATCTGAACATCCCCAGGCCACCTTCCTGTGGATCCTGTTTAATTCAAAAGAAATTCAATAACATGAAGATCATGTTCTTACCCCACTTGCCTACATGCCCATGGGCCAGTCCATTGATTACATCAGTAGCATCCTCCCTGCTATTCCTGTCTCCTTCCGGTTTTCTCTCATTGATTCCCTCACTGAAGAAGCCACTTAAGGGTACTATACTGCTGTCCAGGCTGTCAGGGTTTATCATAAGAGCACCAGCAACTGGGCCCAGGGTGCTGACTTCCTGCAAGAGTGGGGATCATGGTCTTCTCACTGACTCTGTGCCACACCTTGTCACGAGGGTCCCACGGCAGCAGAATATGTGCTCTAAGTGTCACAAAGACCCTCATGAAAATAGCTCTTTAAACTTTTTCCTCCAAACTGTCTCTCCACAGGGGTCGAGAACAGAAGCACCAGGGACCAGGCTGAGGACAGACACATCTTACTCCTCCATGTTCCTTCTCTCACTTTCATGATGCACAGTTAACAAACAAGAGAGGTTTCCACCTCCTTTGCTAAGAAATGAAAGCCTCCCTGCACATCAACTCATGCTAACAGACCCCCTGAAGAGTCACTGTCCTCAGCTCTGCTCCATGCACCATCCACATACATGGCAGACAAAACTGCCAATCAAGGCTCTCCACCATGCTGACCATAGGATTGGGTCAGAACTCAGAACCATGCTGCTGAGAGCTCTTGTACAACCAGTGTCAGCAGCAGTGGATACAGACAAGTTGGCATGGGCAGCAGGAGGACATGCACTGATGGCCATACCTGGCTGAGACCCAGAGCCAGGCAAAAGCAGGCCAGGCCACAGACAGACCTGACTGTGCTATGAACTCATGCTCCTCTGCTGAAATGATACCCTTCACTCCTGAACCCAATTATTGTCAGGCACTACCAGATACCCCATCCCCAACCCCAATACTCTCTGAAAAACTCTTGTGCTCTTCAAAATTGCTTCCTCCTCCCTCCTCTCTGCAAAGATGGCCCTTCAAACCCCAGCCTGAGCCCAACCTCTTTCCCAAAGCCTCTTCTAGTCACCTCACTCAGACACACTCTCTCTCTCCCTCCTGAACCATAGTCAGTTAATCTCCCAGTCCCCTCAATTCCACCTCAAGGTCCCTCAAATCTCCTCTCTTCTCTCCACCTTAGCTCAGGCTCCCCCATGTCTTGTCTAATGACTGCTCCTTGCTCGTTCTTCCTGCCTTCTCTCTTGCCCCTTTCAATCTCTTCTCTACACTGCAGGGTTCATTGTAATCTCAAACTCCCAGACTCAGGCAATCCTCCCACCTCAGCATTCAGAGTAGCTAGGATTACAGGTGCACATCACCATACATGGCTAATTTTTAAATGTTTTGTAGAGTAGGGATCTCACTATGTTGCCCAGGCTGGTCTTGAACTACTTGCCTCACGTGATCCTCCTGCCTTGGCCTCCCAAGGTGCTGGGATTACAGGCATAAGCCACTGCACTCAGCCTGCTAACACTTATTTTTGAGTGCTTACTGCATGCTAGGCTCTGTTCTAAGTGCTTACATGCAAAATGTGTTGAAACCTCACAGTAACCTCAAGAAGCAAGCATTATTTCTCCCATTTCATAAAGGAGAAAACTGAGGCCAAGAGAGATTAAGTAACCTGCCCAAGGTCTCTCAACTAGTGGCAGAGCCAGAATTTGAACTCAAGCCTCCAGGCTTTAAATTTCACACTCTCAAGCAATGCACTGTAATTATATTGCTTTTTAGTTGTTCTCTAGTCTTCTTAGCTCATTTTCTGGCTCCTGCCCACCTCTCTCTCTGGACTTAGCAATTTTCACTTGACCACAGGCAGCTTTGTTCTCCCTTCCACCCCAATGATATGCCAGTAAATGTTTAACATTGGTTTTCTGGAAAATAAAGGCCTGACTTGCAGCATTTGCCAATTTCCATAGTGTAAATGCCCCCACCATGGCTGATTTCAAGTTATGAATAGACGTCACTGAATGCAGAGTTAGGAAGAGAGGTGCACAAACAGTCCGTGAGCTGAGCCTGCAGGAGCTGGCTCTAGCACACCACTGATGCGATCCAGCTCTGTCACCCTCCATGACTCCACTCATCAAGGATGGAGTACCTTGGACCTCACGCACCCATTCAACTCATCACATGTAGATCTGGAAAGTGCTGTTGAAAGCCTGCAGTCATTTCTTTGTCCACCACTGACAGTCTTAAGGCAGGACTGAAGGCTGCTGTCATTTCCAGACAGGTCCCTCTCTCCTGCTTGCCACAGCAGACTTGACTCATCACAGCCCCTTCCCTCCTTCACCAGAAGCACCCCACCCCACTGCCTGTGTCTGTGTGTCTGTGCTTCTCAATCCACCCACACTTTTGGGGGCCCATCTCTTTTCATTCCTTCTTGTGATGATATTTCTGGAATATGGATGTCCGTAGGTTCCTCCCAGTCAGCTGCTCTCGGGACTCCTTGATCTTCTTTCTCCACAGACCCAACAATTCCTCCATGTCTCAATCTCTGACTGACACCACCATTCATTGCATCAGAGAAGCCAGAAACATGGGCATGATCTGAGACCTCCTTCCCCTCTCCCACCCCAGCCCAGGTACCAAGCCCTACAGAGTCTACCCTTGTGACATCTGTGGCCTCAATCTCCTGCCTCCCATGGTCCCATCTCTGCTGCAGTCTTCACCATTCTCTTCCTGAATTGCTACCACAGCCTTCCACCTGCATGCCTCTGCTCTGGCCCATCCCCACATCGCTACCAGGAGACCTGGGTCCCCACAACACTGGGCCTGCCCCTCCTGCTCCTCTCCTCAGTGCCCAGGGTGTCCAGAATCCTTGCCTCTCACCTGGGCTTTCACACTTACCTGGGTTCTTCAGTGTGGGGGACCTGGTTGGAATGCTTCCTCTCTTCAGTTTTGGTCTCCAGCCTCCTTTGGGTGCTATCTATACCCCTGATTGAGCACTTCTGCCTCCTAAGTAGGAGTCTGGGTCCAGAGGTGTCCTCTTGCCCAGTCTACCCCAGGCCACATACACAGTCTTGGGGGAAGGTGTCCACCCCCATGCAGCACACATGTGTGTTTGCATCTCCTGTTTAAGTGGGAATTTGTTCTTATGCCAGGTAGCCTTAAGGATTGAGCTGTCCCTGCTCAGAGGCCAGAGGATATCCCCAAGGCCAGGATGAACTGCAGTGGACATCCTGGGGGCTACTCCTAGGGGAGGTGGCTAAAGATGGGTACAAATCATAGCCAGGACGCTGTATTTTCCTCCCAACTCCTAATTGAAGATCAAGTGGTTTACCCAAAGCAAGTACTTGCTCTCCTTTGTGCGTCCCCAGTGCTGTGGACAATAACCATTCCTAGTAGGTGTGGCTTGGGAGTAACATTTTCTTAATAAATATTTAATATGGGTATTACCAAAGAAAACATTCACCACATAGGAATGATCAGTTTTCACAGCCTCACAATCCAGTGTTAATATTAAAACTACCTACTGAGACCACAGCACATTTCCCTGGTACTGATTTTTTTTTTTTTTTTTAAATGAGACGGAATCTCACTCTAGTGCTAGGTTGAAGTGCAGTGGCGCAATCTTGGCTCACTGCAATCTGCTTCCTGGGTTCAAGCAATTCTCCTGCCTCAGCCTCCTGAGCAGCTGGGACTACAGGTGCATACCACCACACCTAGCTAATTTTTGTATTTTTTAGTAGAGACGGGGTTTCACCATGTTAGCCAGAATGGTCTCAAACTCTTGACCTCATGATCCGCCTGCCTTGGCCTCCTAAAGTGCTGGGATTACAGGGGTGAGCTGGCCTTGGTTATTCTAAATCTTGTGGGACCTGGGGCCATCTCTAGGATCACCAGTTAGCATCTCTTTTCTTTAAACCACTCTATTGAGATATGATTGACAGGTAGAAATCTGGATAAAGTTAATGTATACAACCTGATGAATCTGTAGATATCACCTACGAAATCATCACCACCATCCACCAAGGCTATTCATTACCTCTCAAACTTTCCTCCCACTCCCTTTATTATTATTATCATTATTTTTGTGTGTGTGGTAAGAACACTTAACATAAGGTCTACCTTCTTAGAAAATTTTAAGTATACAATATAGTATTCTAAGCTATAGGTACTATGCTGTATAGTAGATCTCCAGAACATATTTGTCTTGTGTAAGAGAAACTTTGTACCCTTTGACCATCACCTCCCCTTTCCCCTTCTGCCAATCCCTGGCAACCACCATACTACTCTGCTTCCATGAGTTTGACCAACATCTTTTTTTTTTTTTGAGCTGGAGTCTAGCTCTGTTGCCCAGGCTGGAGTGCAGTGGCACAATCTCCACTCACTGCAGCCTCTGTCTCCCAGGTTCGAGTGATTCTCCCACCTCAGACTCCTGAGTAGCTGGGATTACAAGTGTGCACCACCACACCTGGCTAATTTTTGTATGTTTAGTAGATACAGGGTTTTACTATGTTGGTTAGGCTGGTCTTGAACTCTTGACTTCATGATCTGACTGCCTCGGCCTCCCAAAGTGTTAGGATTACAGGCATGAGCCACCTCGCCGGGCCAGCAACATTGTTAAATGCAGTGCCAGTTCACAGAGATGTGTGGGATAATAAGTTTATAAAATGACCCCGTAGAGAAAGTTTCTTCAGAGGAAATCACATTGGTGACCTCTCCTGAATCATCTAGAGCCACTTGAGCCAGTGAATTAAAAGCTCTTCGTAGAGCAGTGAAGACGTGTCATAAATGCATTAGGTGACATTAAGTGTGCATGTGTTTGGGGTAGAGTGTTGGAGGACTGTGCTGTGCAGTCTCGGAGGTGGTGCTGACCATGACTGAGCTATCCAGGGTCCTTCCTCCAGACTGAGAGGCAAGAGCGTCCAGATAGTGGGCAGCCAGAGCTCTCTGAAGGTCCCTCTTCCCAGATGAATTTTCTGTCTGACTGCAGGAATGCTGGGCTCTTGTTGCCTGGTTTACTGAATGCTTGTTGCCTGGTTCACTGAATGCTGGGCTCTTGTTGCCTGGTTCACTGACTGGGGGCCACAGCACACATCCAGCCTGAGCCTGAGCATGGCTGCCTGCCCACACTCCCAATGCCTTCCTGTTTCTTGGAGTCCACTTCAAGTTATTCAGATAACCAGAGTCTCCTCCATCTTCACCAGATCAGCTGTAATCTTGTCAGGATAAACCAATTGTGCTGGATCTTTTAAAGTCTATCTGTTGGAGGTTTCCAGGGAATTTATTTAGTGCTTATCTGATTAACTGGGGCCAATTCACTAAGCTTCCAAGTAATGAAATCTGCTTTAAGCCTCAAGACATTGAAACAAAGAAACTTAGACAAAGATGGCTGAGATAAAAATTTATAGTACAACAAAGACTATGTTGTAGAGACTGTCAGAAACAGAAAAAGCTTAGGACAGAATTTATATAGCTCTAAGGGTGGGGAGCAGGGCAGGTAATTCAATCCTAAGTGGCAAATGTGTGACAGAGCGAAAAAAGGCCTCCTTTTCTATTTAAGTAGCCAGCATGTCATTGTTTTTGAAGTAGTTGACTGATTTTTGAATCTGCTACAAGACTGTCAAGATCCATCTTAAACACAGGAAACCAAGAATGGTAGTTACGGAGGCAGGGCAGGAACTGAGCAGAAGGAAACAAGACTGGGAGAAAGCATTTTTGCTTTCTAAGAATATTTCTACTTTTTGGCTGGGTAGGGTGGCTCATGCCTGTAATCCTAGCACTTTGGGAGGCCAGGAGTTCCAGACCAGTCTGGACAACATGTTGAAATCCTATCTTTACAAAAAATACAAAAATTAGCCAGGTGTGGTGTCATGTGCCTGTAGTTTCAGCTACTTGGGAGACAGGTGGGAGGACCACTTGAGCCTGGGAGGTCGAGGCTGCAGTGAGCCATGATCACACCACTGCACTCCAGCCTGTGCGACAGAGTGAGATCCTGTCTCAAAAAAAAAAAAAAAGAGTTTATACTTTTTGGGTTTCAAACTATATGAATATCTATGCCTTTTGAAAATTAACCATTTCCCGTTTAGAAAATAAAATTGCGGCTCACTGCCTGTGCTCATTTAATTTTACATAAATGCATTCCTTGAGGCTGAAGGAAATCTGATTTTCAGTATTAAAATAATATATAAAAACTGTCCTTGGAGTTATTTCTAAACATAACATCTCTAATCCTAACGTAACAGAAATATATATGACATTATATTAGGATTAGAGACAAGAGTATTCTCGAGGCAAACAGGACATGGGTTAAATGGAAAAAAACAGTTTTATTTACATTGTTATTTTGAAAAATAATATAACATCCAAGACAACATTTCAATTAGGCAGATTTTCTGAAACCAGATAGGGGTTACAGAAGCACATACTTCTAGTTTTGAAAAACATCATTTATCAAAGAGTTCTGAGCCTCTTGGTTTGTGCTGTCTTAGTCTAGGCCTTGAAAAAGACAGGGACGTGGCAGGGCTGGTGCCTGTCTTCAGGCTTTGCCAAGTTACACTCAGTGAAAATCAATGTGATGTGCTGGGACTACATGGTGAGCAAGTGTCTATTTGCAGGGCTGTCAGATTACAGTCAGTGGCCAGAGCAACAATGAATGACCCCATTTGCAGAGAGATGGTGTGCTGGAGAAGCCAAGTGCCAAGGAGGAAGGCTGGCAGAAACTCTGCCCTAAAGACTGAGTGAAATGTGTGTGTGTGTGTGTGTGTGTGTGTGTGTGTGTGTGTGTATACAACAGCCCAATGAAAAGCAGGTATACAAATAGGAAGAAACAAACAGTGGAATCCATGCCCATGCCCAAGGGTGAGATAAGTGAAGAAAGTAAATTGTGCCCTGATGGGTTTGAGTTCAAAGTGTGGGGTAGAAACCCATTTGGGCAAATCAGACAGGCACTGGCCACTCAGCTGAGCTGGAAAAGTGTCTGTGGGAAGATGCCAGGAAAAACACCATCGCCCACACATTTAAGGAGGGGGATGCGCTGAACCTTGGTAACCAGGAGAAGTTAAAACCAGAGCCGGAAGTGCAATGTGATCACCCAGAGGGAGAATGCACAAACAAAATATGAAGGGGAAGAAAGTTTAATTAAAAAGTCAGCAGCAATGAGAGATTTAATTTCAGTCATGTAGCCAGCCCAGGGCCCCTGTGGGGAAGTAGAGATATCACAGGAAGTGAGGCTGGAGGGGATGCTAGAGGCCTCTCATTTCATGGAGATAAGGTATCTGGCAGCCTGTAGAACAAACAGGGACCTGCCTGGGAGAGATGCAGGTACCTCTCAAGCCATAAAATCCCTCTTCTGGTCCCCAGCAAGCACTGATTCTGCAGTAGGTCACTGGAGGGGACTGATCAGTGACAGATTAAAACAATCCCTTTTGGTTCAAAGGTCATCTCTGCCACCCTGCTCAAGGATAGCAGGCTTCAAGACCTGAGATCTGAGTGTTGCCACCTTTATCCCCAAGGGCCTTTGAGCACGGCCCAGAAAAGGCCCTGGAGCTGTCAGGTAAAAAGAGCAGGGGGTCTGTTGGGTAAAAAGAGCAGGCTCTGTAATTTCCCAACCCTGAGGGAGGAGACAGAAGGAGCAGCAGTATAACTTCCCGAAAAGCATAGCTGGCAAGTATACCCACACCGTTAGGGTGCAACTCCCTTAACTAATTAAAAGGCAGAGCAGTAGGAATTTCTGGATTGCTGCATAAGCAGCTCTTGGGGAAAATATGCTCATGGTATTGCAAACACAGGGCTCCCTCTTCACTTCCAAGAGCCAAGTCGGACATAGGTGATTACAGTTTAGGACTAAATATGTGGGTAGGAATGTGTGTGTGTGAAGGAGGTGGGTGGAGAAGAACTCAGCCAGAGAGAAATGCAATGTGATGGAAATACTTAAAAAGGCTATGATCCTCTCTCTGATTCCCCTTGAGGACAGAACAATAGGCAAAGGACTCAAATTGCACCACCAGAGAATTAGTGTGGCCATTAGGAGAAAAAAAAATCCTCCAACTTATAAGGGAGCGTTTTTGCATTTTAATCTCTAGAAGGTGTTTTCCTCTCTTTCTAAGTATAAAGCATTATTGTTTGAGTTTAACTCCACTTGGAGAAAGAAAGATGGGCCAAATCAACACCAAGAGTGTTTTCTGCTTTATGAATCTATGAAAAGGAAATTTTTTCCAACTCTTTCCTCATAATAACACTCTATCAATGTAGAAAACTCCTCTGGTACAGAACTTTCATATCTTGGATTGGGGATCCCAGAGGGACCCCAGCTGACAGGATGCCCTTAGAAGACCCACTTGTGGGCCACCAGGAGAGTTATTTGATGAGGGTGTTGGGAATGTAGCTGTGCTGCAGGATGTCAGATAAAACCCTGACACCAAGAAAGAGGACAAAAGCAGCGTGCCCCCTTTGTCTTCCCTGGGGAGGGCCCAGTGGAGGCTGGACTTTATCCAGAATAGTGATGGATTGCACTGTCTGGGCTTATGAGACAGAAACGGGAAAGGCTTTTGAGCAAGATAGTGGGGGACAGAAGGTGCTCAACAGTCCCTTGGCCCAGCCTCCACTGGAAATCAATCCCAAGTCCTTGCTTGAGATGATTTTAAATTGAAACAGCAAAAGAATACTTCAATGCATATAACAGAAGAGCCTGTGATCCTGCTGCAGGAGTGCCCTGCCCCGTCCCCACCATAAGGACTACCAGAAAGGTACAGCAACAGTAATGGCAGAGGCAATGACAGCTCACGTAGTCCACCAGGAGACAGTGCAGAGAGTCCCTCTGTTCTGATCCTGGCTTTGGAAAAACTTAAATGGTTGCTAAAAATCTGTGTGGGCCCCCTTGGACTCTGCAGGTAGAAACTGGGCTATGCCTTCAGTGGGCTTGGGGCTCCAGTAACTCTACAAGGAGGGAGCTCAGAGGCAAACTTTTTTTGTTGCCACTATGTTGCCCCTTTCTGACTGTGCCCCTCAGGTAGGAATTGAGAAACGAGTTTATATATATAGGATGGTATATAGCCTGGGAGCATCCCCATTAACATACAGAGGGGCTGGGTAGAAAATGCCTACATTAAAATATAAGGAAACTAATGTTTCAATAGGTTATTAGCAATTTATCTAACTAGTAGTTGGTGGGAGGACTAAGCCATAGGCAAGGAGTTATTGGGGAGGCAGGAAAGACATGGGGCTTTCTAGAGAATTAACTAGGTCCTACTAACAAATTGTATTTCAGGACCACAGACAGCAGCATAGGAGCACCATTTTGGTGCACACTCCCCACCCCATTTAGTTCATCTATGCCAGTGGCGTCATCTCTCACCCATTAAACCCAGTCCAGGCTCTCAGTGGAAGCTCTGAGGAACTTCTGAGGCTACACAGAAAATAGTCTAAAGACCACTGCACTATGCCTTTCACACAGGAATGATAAATCAATTATCTTCATTCTCAAGTCCAGTTCTCATCCAGTACTAATAATACTAATGTTTATTAACCATTTACTATAGCCATGTACTATGTTTTCATTTTATCCTTATCCTCATCTTTCCATTTCTCTATCAATAAAATGGATATAATAATGGAATTAACCCAAGGTTAATGAGGAAACTGAGAGAAGCTGAAACATGAGAAACAGCAAAATTAAGTGACTTTTTCTAAGGTCACACAGGCAATCTGATTCCAGAGCCCATCTCCACAGCCACCCTGTCAGAGTTGTTTCTTGAACTTTACATATGGAATTCAGGCAAAATGGTAAGAGACACGACACTTAATAGGGCAACTTGGCATATGAAGTCATCAGGGATCCAGAAAAGCATCTGCTTTAGTGCCTAGGAACTGAAAGAGTTCTGTTTCCTATTAAGATTCTGCCTCTTTTCATTATCTGCAAAAATTAGCAACAAGTTATATAATGTCTCTATGTCCCTTTTTCCTTTCCCAGTGGAACAATGAAGTAAATCAGGCATCAAGGCCAGATTTGGAATAGGTGAAACACTCTAAAGCTGCTAAGGCAAATAAGCCATAAGTTAGCATGTCTGTTTAGTTTTCTAAATTGTGTGGTGTTGTGTGTGATTCTCTCTAGATGAGAGAATCACAGATTTTTAGAGCTGTCAGGGACCTGCAGATCTTAAAATCCATGTTCTGCAGCATCTTTAATATTTTATCTACATGAACACCTCATCCAACACAAGAATCCTTCCAATCACATTCCTGAGATGGCACAGAGGTCTTTCAGGGCCAGACTGCTCCTTGGGTCACCAGGAAGCCATCCCTTCTCCTTGGTACACCCTTCCTCTACCAAATGTACCCAAATATAGCACATCATAGCATTTTCCAAACCTGTTTCTTAGATTGCACCATGTCCATCTCCTTCCTACCAGAGACACTATTTGTGTCCCTGGTGAGGCCAGGGCAAGTCATATCCCACTTCCTCCTGGCAGCACTTGGAAGGAAAGTGAGTTATTATGCCTCTCACAATGCTCTTTTTTCTAGGCTTCCCTGTCCTAGCTTCTTCAGTTATTTGTAATTCAGCCTTATTCCCAGAGCCCTCATCATCCTTATCACTCTCCTCTGAATGTACTTGGGTTTGTCACTTGTTCCCTTTGAAATGCCTAGCCTTCCACTTACATTATGAGAGGCATAATAACTCCCTTCATGCCAGGGGCTGCCAGGAAGAAGTGGGATATGATTTGCTCTAGCCTCATCAAAGGTGAGGATTATGGATCAGTAGAGTACAAGAGATAGTATGGACAGGTAAGCAGGGGCCAAAGCATGAGAGACATTGTATAAGATTCTATGCTGAGGGCAATGGAGAGCCATTGAAGGCTTTTAAGCAGGAGAGTGACATAAACAAATTTGGATTTTAAGAAAAATCACTCTGACTACAAGTTAGAGGATTGGAGGAAAATGTGAGACTGGGGGCAGGAGATGCCATGGCCAGACTAGGGCATAGTAAAGCAGGCCTATAACCTCCTAGCTTGTATCAATGCTGCCAGTGATGGTGAACTATACCAGCAGCCATGGCTCACTCTTGTTTCACATTCAGCTCAGGGTAACAGAGCCTTTTCTATAGGAATAGCAATGTTAGCTCTTTCCCAGCATCTGTCTCTGCAACCAACTGTTTTAAATCTAATCTTGTTAGTTTCAGCTCTTCTTTTTGGGCTATTGAAATCTTTGTGCATCTTGATCCAACCTCTTCTTTTTTACTTAAGAGGAACTACTGAAAGATTTGCTGAAGGGCCATGGATAGTCATGGGTGGTAGGGATAATACTGAACCCAGGCTTTCTGATTCCTAAACCAGGCACCCCTGGTATTCTGCCTCTCTAGGAAATTGATCTGTTTAAAGGAACTAGAATCAAGATTGACTAGAAGATTGACAGGTTAGTTGGAAAAACAGGTTTTAGCTTACAGATCCCAAAGGCAGGGAGAAAGGACCCTATATCCCTTTCTAATGTTTCCTCCTATTGACTAAAAGATGCCTGAGTTTGAATCTAAAATCCACAGGGATGGCATTACAAGTCTTCAGGCAGCTGAAAGTCACAGTTGTTCAAATCAATCATTGTGGCACTTGACAATGTCAAAAGGCTTAAGAGAATTTCATAGGTGAAAAAAGTACCTTACAAGCTAATGAGTGCTTAACAAAAGCTTCTCTATGGAGCTGAACTAGTTCAGAACATAAATGCTGTTTAGGGAGACTGGACAGGAAATGGGACACCACTATGCAGGTGGGAAGAAGAACGGGGTAGACAGAAAACTTCCATGTGTGATTTCCCAAGAATCAGTGTCTGTCTCCTGGGACCTAATCCACTTGGTCGCTGGACAGAATTTATTTCCACAGCCCCATGAAACCTGGTGACTGGACCCTGCTCATGAAAGTCTTGGACCAAGCTCCAATTGCACAATCAGTTAGTGCCCAGTGCCCATAAAGTCTAGGACTGGCTTTCCACATGGTTCTGGATATTAGCAGTGAACTGTGTCCAAAGCTTTTTCCCAGCCTGACCAGTATCTTCTAGGTGAGTCAATTCCTTCACCCAAGCTAGCGCACCTCCATTAGTTCTTTTTTCTTGTGTTTTCTTGATATTAATGCTTTAAAAAAAACAAAATAAAACAAAACAAAACAAAAAAACAGAACAGCCTTCTCCTTCTAGACAGCTCATTCTGCATCTCTTGTGTTGGCCTTGCAGGACTTCCACTCAACTCCTTCTCCATTCACCACTTGAATCCCCACCTCAAGTCCCACTAAATCAATCATTTCTGAGTAGCCTCTATTCGTAAGCCAAATGCTGTTGAAACATCAAAGTTGTCAGATGATCAAGAACTTTGCTGGTCCCTTTAAAGTAAGCATATGCTTGTCTTTCAATAACTATTAATTGTCCAAATTTCACATAGGAATTTAAAAGCAATCAGGAGTAACTCCAAAATATACTCCTCAGGGAGAGACTACATAAGCCTATATCAACTTTTCAAACAGGCACATGAGAATTATTTTAAAAAGGACAAGTGGCCAGGTGCAGCAGGCTCACACCTGTAATCCCAGCTCTTTGGGAGGCCAAGATGGGTGGTTCACGAGGTCAGGAGATAGAGATTATCCTGGCCAACATGGTTAAACCCCATCTCTTCTAAAAATACAAAAATTAGCCTGGTGTGGTAATATGTGCCTGTAGTCAGTCCCTGTAGCTACTCAGGAGGCTGAGGCAGGAGAATCACTTGACCTAGGAGGTAGAGGTTGCAGTGAGCCGAGATCGTGCCATTGCACTCCAGCCTGGGCAACAGACCAAGATTCCATCTCAAAAAAAAAAAAAAGAAAGAAAAAGAAAAAGACAAGCAAACCAAATCATGTGCATTTTTCTCCCAGCCCTGATACTTACTGTCCAGGCTATAAGGGAGGCCCCACATAGTCTGTACTGAGACAGCTGTCCATCTCCCAAGCCCTGTCCCTATGGTCTAACAAACCTCTCAGCAAAGAGATGGCGTGAAGTTATCTATGCCATTCAGGAGATTGGATGGCAAGAGCTTTACTAAGCAGTCAATGACAGAATACTTTTTCAAAGAGCATTTTCTATAGCTTTCTATCTGGTTTCTCACACATCTTCAATGACATTTGAAAAGCTTTGTTGAAGTGAAATGTATTTGTCTGTGGCCAGATTACTCAAATTGCTTCTCTTCCTTGCCAGAAAATTCCAAAATCTGGCAAGAGATGTCTTGTATAAAGTCCCACACAGCAGAAAAGAAAAGCCATGCTGACACAGAGGACTTCCAGAGGATTAAACACAAACCACATTTTAAAAAAATAGAGTATGCTAAAATAAAAGCTTACTCTGGTTATCCACTTTCAGAGAAGCCACTAAACCATCAGAGGCACTGGTGCTGCACAGTAGCATCTTAACTTGGACACACCGCCAACTGAGCAATTGCTGCAGCAGGTAAATTTAATTGAGTTTAATATCCCTCAGTTCCAGAATCTTTCAACGCCAGTGCCTGCGAACTTACCTAACGACAGGAGGCAGGTGAATCTCTTGGTGCTGATGCTTTTATCTCCCCTGGGCTGGGGCATCATACAAGAGGGGATTCGGGGGTGCATCAAGCACCCTCAGCCGGGGAGCAGCTGTGCACTTTCAGGCACTGGTGCGCTGGTGCTCTCCACGTGCCTCGAGAGCCAGGCATGCTCCTGACTGCTCCAGCCTCTACCTGACCAGCACTCGTGCAGGTGATGAGTCACAGGGTAATGCAGACAGGTCCAGGATGTTTGTTGTGTGCTTGCTTCATACCATGGAGCGCTTCCTGTCCTGAGCTGGAAGGATAAAGGAGGGGCTTTCTTAAAAGATGCATATTTTTTAAAAAAAATTCATTTTCTATATGTGTTCAAGAAGGGATGTGGCAGGATTATCTCTAAGAAGAAATCACTGGAAAAAAAGTGCCTGCCAATCAGGGAGCGATTTGAAATAAATATGATTTCCCACATAATGGAACAAAAAAGAGGAGGATGTGTATTTGCTGCTATGAAAATGTCTCTAAGATATATTGCTGGGTGGAAAAAAAGCAAAGTTGCAAACACACTTAGGCTTACAGTGAGGTCCAAATCATGCTTATTTTTGTATATGCTTAGAAAAATGTATGGAGTAATTCACAAGAAACTTGAAGCAATGAAGACTTTAGGAATTAGAACGGCAGAGGAGTGATCTTAATTTTTCTGCACTTTTTGAATTTTCTTTTGATTCTGTGTATGTATATAGCATTTTATAATAAAAAGGGGTTTTAAAAAATTCCTTTCTTGCCTAATGAAAAATATCCTTTTCAGCTAGCCAGGTGCTTCCTACAAACAAAAGGTCTTCATCAGCAATCAAGCTGCAGTGAGTAAGTTTGAAAAGAGAAACTTCATTTTCTAGGAAAGTATCTAGAACAGCAGATGTCAGTGAGGGTGAGGGAGGGAGGTGTCCTCAGCAGTGTCAGGTAGGTCCTGATACTTCCCAAGCTGAGAAGCATTAACTAAACATACTGCATGTTAACTCTTTTTAATTGTATAGGCTAAAAAATGTCTGCATATGAAGCAGAGAAAATAATATAATGAATTTCCATGTCCCCACCACCAGGCTTCATTAATTAACTTGGCTAACTTTGTTTCATATCCAACCCACCCCGCTAGTGTCTTCCCATCCCCAAACATGCCACTTTATCTGAGTAAATGTATTTCTGTAAGTTAAAGACTCTCTCTTTTTTAAAACATTACCACAATATTAAGACTTTTTAAATTGTCAATAGCCCTTTATTTTATTAAATATCTAGTATTTAACTTTTCAAACAAAATCTATATATTGTATTCAGTTGTTATGAATTTTATGTCCATTTTATTATAATTTACAGAGCTGTCTCCTGGAATTTCCTTGCAATTTATTTGTCGAAGAAACCAAGTCATTTGTTTTGTAGAGTTTCCTGCATTCTCGGTCTTGCTGATTCTACTGCCTGAGGTAGTTTTTAACATGCTTTTCTGTACTCTCTACTTCCTGTAAATTGGTAGGTAGATCTAAACTTAGTTTGATTTGTGTCTAATTCCTTGGCAATAGGTGGTATACTCTGTCAGAAAATACATAAAGTCTGGTGTCTTCTTATTTGTGATCTAAGCTGCCCCTGATGATTATTACTGGTTGAACTGTGTTCCCCAAAAAGATGTGTTGAACTTTCAACTATCCACCAACCCTGTGCCTGTGATCATGGAAACAGGATTCTCACAGACAGAATCAGGTTAAAATGAGGTCATACTGAATTAGGGTGGGTCCTGATTCAGTCCTTATAAGAGGACAATTTGAACACAGATAGACACAGGTAGAAGATAGTCATGTGACCATAGAGGCAGAGAAGGGAGTGATGCTTCTACAAGCAAAGGAATACTGAGGATGGCTCACTGGCAAACAAAAAAAAAGAAGTCTTTTCTAGCGGCTTCAGAGGAGCACAGCCCTGTCAGTATTTTGATTTCTCATTTCAGCCTCCAGAGCTGAGAGACAATAAATTTCTCTTGTTTTGAGTTTGTGATACATTGTTATGTGGCAACAGGAAACTAATACAATTATTGTTACCTAGAATAATTGTTTCTTTAATGCCTTGTAAATAATATTTCTTCTGCTGCTTTCTTCTTCTTCCTCTTCCTCCTCCTCCACCGCTTCCTTCCTTTCTTTTTTTTTGAGATAGTTTCACTCTTGTTGCCCTGGCTGGAGTGCAATGGTGTGATCTCAGCTCATTGCAACCTCCACCTCCCAAGTTCAGGCAATTCTCCTGTCTCAGCCTCCCTAGTAGCTGGGATTACAGGCATATACCACCATGCCTGACTAATTTTGTATTTTTAGTAGAGATGGGGTTTCTCCATGTTGGTCAGGCTGGTCTCAAACTCCTGACCTCAGCCTCCCAAACTGCTGGGACTACAGGCATGAGCCATTGCTCCCAGCCTCCTCCTCTTCTTTCCTTCTCCTCTTCCTCCTCCACAGGCATGCACCATTGTGCCTAATTAAAAATTTTTTTTTGTAGAGATGGGAGTCTCGCTATGAGAAGACATGTCCTGAGGGGTTTACCTTTTGGGTGGAGGCCAAGGGCAACAGGAACCGGAGTCATCTAGGACTAGCCAGTGGCAAACTCCTGGGCTCAAATGATCCTCCTTCCTTGGCCTCTCAAAGTGCTGGGGTTACAGGCATGAGCCACCACACCCAGACCAATATTTCTTCTAAATTATTGGCTAGAACACTCCTCTGGAAAGAAACATTCTCTCCTCCACCATTTGGTTACCCTGAGGTTCAATTTATATGGCAAAGGTAGATTCCTTTTCTTTACTTTCCTGTTTTTGGAATAAAGAGTTGGTTCCCTCTACATCCAAAGGTGAACAATTGTCTTTTTTTTTTTTGAACATCATTATAAACTTGTGAATTTCCAACAGGATTCATGTGGATTTCAGTCCTTTTCAGTTACTCTTATTTATGTTCACATTGTCCCATTTGTGGCCAGTGAGAGCCTTGACAAGTTGACTTCTGAGTTCTGTTGACATGACCCCTGGGATCTCTGACACTTTCCTCACTATTTGGTATATCATGTTTCAGACTCATCATATTGCAATTCCTGCTCTGGACCATCCATTTCTGCAAGAAACCCTGGTTCCATTTGATGGGAAACAGAATTGAGAGACTACAAACCAGCACTAGGGGCATGCCCTGCATTTGACTAGTCATTGTTTCTAGGTCTTAATAGTGGTCAGAGCTAGGATAGATTTTTTTTAAGATATTAAAATGTATCATCAGTTTATACTAACATATTTCATTCAAATTTAAAATTATAGAATTTTTACTAATTTTTAAAATTTTATATTTGCAAGTCTTTTATAGTAAAAAATCTTGGTTTCTTTCAACATTAACCAGTTAATTACTTATTTGGTCAGTCCTATACTATATATAGTGAATAGTGACAGAATAATAATACCAATATTATTACCAACAACTTGATTACTAAAATCATGGAGTCCTTTTTTTTTTGCCAACCAAACCAGCAGCAGCAGTGGAATGGTTATTTTTGCCTTAGGATAATCTTGTTCTAAGCTTGACACAGCCCTGGTTTTACCCACGACTCACACTTCCTACTGGGTTCCCAGGCGCCTGGCAGTTCTGGCTCCTCCAACAAGACCCACTTCTCTAGAATCAGGGATTTTTCCCTGGTGTCCACTTTTCTCCAACCCTTCTTTTCCCAGCCGAATCCTACTCATCCTGCAGTTTAATACTCAGGTATCATTCCTCAAGAGAAGCCCTTCTGAAGGTAACACCTCCCCTGTTGTGGTTCTCATTAAACCATTATACAATCATGTTTAATTATCAGTTCCTTCACAACATATAGGTTCTTGGGAAAGGAGGGTGTCTAACTGTCTTTGTTATTGAAAGCCTCAAACTTTGGTGTGGGGTCATGGTAGGAGCTCAATTTTCTGATACTAATCTCAGGTTCTGATATCTTGGCCAACATCAGAAAATGCAGTTAAGGAGGAAGGCAAGATGGGAGGAGGAGTTGTGAGGGCAAACAGATTCTAACAGTCAGATTTTACTGTCTAAAACTTTGAGGGAGAAATGTGGATGCTGAGTTTTAGGCAATTCATTTTTGTACAGGAAGCATGGTGAAAAGAGGCCACCCAATAGTTAACAAAATCTAGTATTAGAGTAGCAACAACTTCTAATTGAAAGATGCCATTCCTAAAGTCCAATAACTTGGCCAGGGCTATAAACAAATACAGGATGAGTCGGTGGACATAAGTAAAATGAAGAAAAATAAAGCAAGGCAAGAGGATAGTGAGTGATGAGTAGGGCTATATGGGTACTGGGGTCAGAGAAGGCCCCTCTTTGAGGGAAACTTGGTTGAAGAAGAAAGTGAGCCATGCAGATACCTAGGGGAGGGGTGTTCCAGAGTAGTATTAGTCATGTTGACAGAATGTCATTAGAAACCTGAGCCTCTTCCTTCAGTGCTTTTAAGTAATTGCTTAGTGCGTAAGTTGTTCAGGAAATGAGAACAAACTCACCAATGCACGTACTCCTGGATAGCAGACATTCTGCTAAAGGATTTTGCAGCAAGGGAATGGCATGTGGCAGCTGCAATACCCACCTCCAGGCCAGCAGGGCCTCTCATGCACACCTCCTCCCTCCTCCCCCAATCCCAGGATGGGAACAACCTGACCCCAGTGCTTCATTTACAATTTGGGATCAGCTAATCCTAGGTGACTCCAGTTCTAGGATTGTTGCCCTTGGCCTCCGCCCGAAAGGTAAACCCCTCAGGACTTGTCTTCTCATTCTCAACCCCACATTGCTTCCAACCTCCTTCCCACTGACCTCATCCCCAACAGCTCCTGGAATTCCCTCCTACCCTTCAGGGCCTGCTTAAGGTAGACAACACCCAGACTTCAGCCTTTTCTCCTCTGCTCCCCTAGAGGGCTCCTCTGTAGCCTTCCTTTGCCACCTTCTTCAGGGAAGGCTGCTCATTTTCCCACATCCTGTGGGAACTCAGAGGAGATCAGCATTGTCCTAGCTCCCCTGATACTTTGCTCATCTCTCCTTTGTACAAATGTCCTTTGATTCTTATGCCATCTGCCTCTTCCTTCTGCTTTTCCTGCCAAATCCTTGTTATCCAATAATAGTGACTGAGAAGTTGACTCATAATGTTTCTTCCACTCCAACTCTTACCATCACTTGGGACATGTCCACACTAGGCTGATGATTCTCTTAAAACTGTTCTCTCACATTTCCTTGGCTTCTTCAAACACAGTGACATCGTTCTGCTCTCTACTCTGACCACCCAAAGCAATCAGGTAGTCCAAAGTACAAGCAGAGACTGGAAAACAAAATGGAGATAGTAAACAGGAAGTGAAGAGGAGAGGAAAAAGAAAACCAAGATGGAGGAGCCAGGATTTTCTTTGCAGAAAGGACTAGAAGCTCAAAACTCCATTTTGGGTGTGGGTTTGACATGTATTGTGGATGGCTTTATTTGTTTAAAAATATTTTTTCACCTGGACAGAAATTAGAGTATTCTGGTTAATAATACATTTTGTTAAAAGTGACCATAACATACATTACTAAATTTACAAAGAATAAAATATATCCAAACCTCACTGATATCATTTAACCATTATTTGCTAAATAAGATTCCGGCCGGGCGCGGTGGCTCAAGCCTGTAATCCCAGCACTTTGGGAGGCCGAGACAGGTGAATCACGAGGTCAAGAGATCGAGACCATCCTGGTGAACATGGTGAAACCCCGTCTCTACTAAAAATACAAAAAATTAGCTGGGCATGGTGGCGCGTGCCTGTAATCCCAGCTACTCGGGAGGCTGAGGCAGGAGAATTGCCTGAACCCAGGAGGCAGAGGTTGTGGTGAGCCGAGATCACGCCATTGCACTCCAGCCTGGGTAACAAGAGCGAAACTCCGTCTCAAAAAATAATAATAATAATAATAATAATAATAATAAGATTCCTTGCATTTACAAAGCACTTTCACAGGTTTTATTTCATTTTAATCTTGAAACAGCCTTGTCCTGACTCCCCCTATAATTCTGCAGTGATTTGGCTTACTGTTCAGAAATCTAGACCCCAGTGCCCTGGGTCAAGTGGGACAGGCTTGACCAAAAGGCACTCTGGAACCCCAGGGGAGGGCCAGTGGGAAAAGAAGGGTGCCCCTCCTGTGAGCAGCAGTGTTCCTGGGCACCACTTGGCATCTTCAGGTTTACCCCACTCTTGATTTTAGCCCTAGAGGAGAATACCCAACATGAGTACAAATGAAACCATCCAAGTACTATAGAAAACTGGGGCTCAATCCTGGCAAGGCTAATATCTAAGAGACATCTTCAGCAATGCTGATGCTAAGTGGGGCACTGTGGTTCCAGAGAAGTCAGTTCTAGGCCAGTCCCCAGACAGCAGAGTCCAGTCCTGGGTAGAGAGGGCTAGAGAGGTTGTAGAAAGAGCCCAATCCCAGCAGGGAAAATGGAGTACTTTAGGAAATACAATCTAAGTGTTCATAGGGACTGAGCAAACGCAGTGGAGAATAAGGAAGGTCAGTCACATCTGGGGTCAGCAAGAGGAACTCTAGGTAATTGCCAGCTGGAAAACATGAAACCCCAAAATGCTGCCAGGCTTGGGAAGCAATGAGAACCTTGAGGCAGGGCATTCTTTCTAAAATGATAACCCTAAATCACAAACCTTAAAGGATAGTATAAGATTGATGGATTTAACTACATGAAACTTAAGAACATCTGTTCATCAAAAGAACCAGGAAGAAGTGAGAAGATAAGCCACAAACTGGGAAGAGATATTTTTAGCATGTACAAACACCAAAGAGTTAGTATCCAGAATATATAAATAATGCCTACAGATCAATCCTATAAAAATTAACTCTATAAAAACAGACAAAGCACACAAACATGAATTTCAGAAGAAAAAAAACATGAATTGGCAAAATCTAAGATTGACAATATCAGAAGATGTGGAGCATCCCTTTGGTAAGAGTATAGACTTGCTCAACCACTTGGGTAAACAATTTAGTATTATATAGTAAAGTTGAAACTGTGATTATCCTATCATCGAGAGAGAATTCTACTCCTCCGTATATAACCTAAGCTAGGATTTTTCAGCCTCAGCACTACTGACATGTTGGACCAGCTGATTATTATAGGGGGCTGTCCTGTAGATGTTTAGCAGCATCCATAGTCTCTACCTGGTAGATGTCAGTACCAATGCCTCCTACCCAAGTAATGAAAATAAAAAGTATGTAGGACATTTGCTAAATGCCTCTGACACTGCTAAAAATCACCCTGGTTGAGAATTCTTGCTCTAGGCTCATGTGCAGAGTTCTATGAAAATGTTCAGAGCAGCTGTACAAAATAGCAAAAAGCATAAATATGTAGGAAAAAAGGACTGGAAACATATAGAAAAAGCATATTCAACAAAATAACAGACAACTAAATTGTAGCAAATAATTGCAATGAAATATTACACAGTTCTAAAAATATATGAACTTTTTCCAACAATATAAGTGACTCATAAATGTTGAGGGAACAAAGTTGCAGAAAAACATATTTAGTATGGATGTTTCTATAAAGTGTAAAACATGCAAAATTAAATAGCTACAACATTTCTGCTCCCATCTCTCTTCTAGAACCTTACCACTCTCCCATCAAAGAGAGTGTGGTCAGTATCCTCTCCTCTTGAACCCAGGTGGGACTCTGACTGCTTCAATTAATAGGCACTATGTGATTTCTGAGGCTAGGTCACAAAAGGCAAGGTTTGCTCTCTTTCCTGGTTTTCTCTTTTGGGATGCTTACCCTTAGAACTCGTGTACCATGTTGTGAGGAAGTCCAGGCCACATGGAGAGGTCCATGTGAAGACAAACCAAGGTCCCAGGGCCTCAACCCAGCATTAACAGCCAGCCAGCAGTGAGTCATCTTAGTGGATTCAACAGCCCTCAGCTGAGCTGCATGGGTGATGTTATATGAAGTGGTGATGAGTTTTCCCTACAGAACCCTGCTCGAATAATGGATTTGTAAAGAAAAAAAGACTGACACCACTAAATTTTCAGGCATTTTGTTAAGTCATAGATATCCAGAATAGATGGTAAAATCTCTAATAAACAGTAGAGAAGAAACATAAAATTTAGGATTATGGTTATTGATGAGGGGAGGACAGGGAATGTGATGGAGCAGGATCAAGTGGGGAAGTGCCTGCCACAGAATGTCCTAATTTGGTGGTAGAGCCTACTCAGAAGGTTAAGAGGAGTAAAACCATAGACTTTTCCTACTCCTAAGCACTAGCCATGCTGACGGTGAGCAGTTCTCCTAGTATCAAAGAGCTAAAGAAAAACCCAAGAGCCAAAGGGAAAAAAGTGTCCTGATTAGACAGAGTTGCCTAGTCAGGCCCAGACTGTCCTTTCTGTGCAGGCTGGAGCTTCTCTAGTGGGCTTGATGAAGACCACGCAGTCAATGCTCTCCTTAGGCAATGCTGTTGCTGGTTTAATCAACACTTAAGAGTTATCTGTTGACATTTTGGAAACAAAACCAAGAGCTCTTGAAAGGACAAAGCAAGCATTGTGCCATTAGGAATATTGAGAACTGCTTCTGAACAGTGGATGACCACTGGGCACTTATCTTCCAGAGAGGAGGTCTTTGTGAGCAGACTTGGCTCTAGGCGAGATGGTGGTGTTAGAAAACTTTGACATTGGTGCTCCCTGTATGAGCTGCCCTTACTCCTGTTGAGAATTCCAAGATACACGGATCCTGTGTTGATCAGGCACTGAAGAAAGCAAATTCAAGGGATTAAGGAGAGTTCTGCTCCATCTTGGAGATTTCAAAAAGGGCTAGCCTGGAAGGGAAGGACTAGAACTGAGCAGCTGGGCCATTCTGGGATTCAGGGCATATCATTCATTTCAGTCAGTGGACAGCTGAAGGTGCCTGCTCTTCAAACAAGAAACAGCAACCTTACAGTCTCCCCAAAAGAGAGAGAGGATTAAAACAATCCCCAAAATGTAGCTTTCTATAGCAAGTACTTCAAAAACTCCAAATTAAGGGTATGGCTATTACAATTTTCCATAGTAGAATCTGGGCCTATTTTTCCTAAGGCGGAAAAGCTCAAAGTCAAATGCTTGTGGGACACAAAATGTAATGAGTTAAGTGGTAGGTAACAAGGAGTAGTGGGAACTGTGGCAAACAGAGAAGACAGGCTTTTACTAAGGGAGCCACCACTACTCAGCTCCAGCTCACTGCTGATAGGAGGAAAGCTTGACCTAGATTTACCTAATCTTATGATTGTGAAGAGAAGCCAGAAATTCAAATACTTATGTAAGAATTCACAATTTTTAAAATAATGTGCTAGCTATACCAGACATGTCTATGAACCACAGTTGGATGTAAAACAAAAATATCCAGCTACATCACAGGATTGTGAAGAGGATAAAATGAGGTGGAATACAACTAACAATAATTAGTGAATATGCATCACTAACGCTTTTAAGAAAAACCCATAAACATAATACAAAATAGGCCAGGGTCTGGTGACAGACTGTACTTTCCAAAGATGGCTGCAGTAACACCTCCCAACCCCATGCTATTTTTATAAGGTAACCATGACACTCTTTCCATCAAATGGTGGGGATTACTTTTCCTCCCCTGAATCTGAGTGGGACTTTATGAATTCCTGAAGCAATAGTATGGTGGAAATTATATAATGTGACTTCCAAAGCTAGTAAGTCATAAAAGTGCCATGTATTTCTGCCTTGCTCCCTGGGGATGCTCACGCCTGTAGCCCAGCCTCCATTCTATGAGGGAGCCCAAGGCCCCTGTGAAGGGGAGAGGCCCATGTCGAGAGGAACGAAAGTACCCAGCTCACACCCTCAGCTGGGCTCTTAGCCAACAGCTAGCTCTAACTGGCCAGCTATGTGAGTCAGCTATCTTCAAAGTGGGTCCTCCTGCTGCCATTTAAGTAGCCCCAGCTGAGACCATGGAGAGCAGAGACAAAGCCATTCCTGCTCAGTCTTGCCTAAATTACAGATTCATCATCAAAATAAATGAACGTCATTGTTTTAAGTCACTAAGCCTTGGAGTAACTTTTTACACAGAAATAGATAAGGGAAACAAGGATCAAATGTTGAATTTGTAGCCAGAGACACTCCTCAAGGGCAAAGAAAGGCGCAAGATCAATTCAGAACCTCCAAAAGCACAGAAACCAAAATTTTTAAGGTAAGAGGAAAAGGTGTTTTCCTTCCAGGTTTCCAAGGCTGAGAAAGAACTCACTGAGACAAATAACAGATGGAAATGGACAGTCTGAAGCTTAATTCGAACCCAGCATCAGGCTGAGGAAAGAGTGATAACCTTTCTATAACTGAGCATAGCATTGCTCCAAACCCTTTTTACGTGTGAAGACTGAGCATTTTAGTTGATCATCTGAGCCAGTGTTCCTCCAACTGTGATTCTCACACTGTCCCCTGCAGCCAACTGCCTTAGAATGGAGCCTGAGAGCTGCATTTTTTAGTCACTTTCCAGATGATTCTTTTGCACCTAAGAATCACTGATTCTTTATACATTTAGAGATCTATACTTCACACATCTTCCATGTAGCCCTTCAAGACATTTTTTTCCTGCAGTTTATTTCTTAAAGAAATGCTCATAGTTTAACATTTAAGCCATCCATGTCTTATCTGGGAAGGAAGCACAGTTTCATTTCTCAGGTGACAGAGGCCCTGTGTCCTCAATGACTGGATATAGTGGGCTTGGTGTTAAGCTTGAATAAATGGAGGAAAGGGGGCATCTGAGACAGATGGTGGGTGAAAACTTAAGAGGAAGAATCATTTAGTTCTGCTCTGATCTTTGTTATTTCTTTTATTCCACTGGGTTTGGGTTTGGTTTGTTCCTGTTTCTCTAGTTCCTTAAGGTGTGACATTAGGTTGTCTGTTTGTGCTCTTTCAGACTTTTTGAGGTAGGCATTTAATGCTGTGAACTTTCCTCTTAGCACTGCTTTTGCTGTATCCCAAAGGTTTTGATAAGTTGTGTCCTAATATCATTCAGCTCAAATAATTTTTTAATTTCCATCTTGATTTCATTGTTAACCCAAAGATCATTCAAGGGCAGATTATTTAATTTCCATGTATTTGTATTGTTTTGAGAGTTCCTTTTCAAGTTTATTTCCAGTTTCATTCCACTGTGGTCTGAGAAGATACTTGATATGATTTCAGTTTTCTTAAATTTATTGAGGCTTGTTTTGTGGCCTATCATATGGTCTATCTTGGAGAATGTTCCATGTGCTGATGAGAAGAATGTATATTCTGCCGTTGTTGAGTAGAATGTTCTGTAAATATCTGTTAAGTCCATTTGTTGTAGGATATAGTTTAAGTCCATCATTCCTTTGTTGGCTTTCTGTCTTGATGACTTGTCTAGTGTTGTCAGTGGAATAATGAAGTCCCCCAATATTATTGTGTTGCCGTCTATCTCATTTTCTTGGTCTAGTAGTAATTGTTTTATAAATTTGGGAGCTCCAGTGTTAGGTGCATATGTATTTAGGATTGTAATGTCTTTCTATTGGACTAATTTTTTAATCATTATATAATGTCCTTCTTTATCTTGTTTTACTGTTGTTACTTTAAAGTCTGTTTTGTCTGATATAAGAATAGCTACTCCTGCTTGCTCTTGGTTTCCATTTGCGTGGAATGTTTTTTTCCACCTCTTTACCTAAGATTTATGTGAGTCCCTGTGTGTTAGGTGAGTCTCTTGAAGTCAGTATATACTTGGTTGGTGGATTTTTATCCATTCTGCCATTCTGTAGCTTTTAAGTGGAGCTTTTAGAACTTTTATATTCAACATTTGTATTGAGATTGTGAGGTACTATTCTACTCATCATGTTAGTTAGTACATAAATACCCTGTTATTTTTTCATTGTGTTACTGTTTTGTAGGCCCTGTGAGATTTATGCTTTAAGGAGATTCTATTTTGGTATATTTTGAGGTTTTGTTCCAAGACTTAGAACTCCTTTTAGCATTTCTTATAGTACTGGTTTGATAGTGGCAAATTCTCTCAGCACTTGTGTCTGAAAAAGATTTTATCTCTCCTTCATTTATAAAGCTTAGTTTTGCTGGATACAAAATTCTTGGCTGACAATTATTTTGTTTAAGGAGGCTAAAGATAGCACCCCAGTCCCTTCTGGTTTGTAAGGTTTCTGCTGAGAAATCTGCCATTAATCTGAGATGACTGTGAGAACCAGAGCCTCTTCTGGCTGGCAGAGATAGACCATTGCCACTCACTGCTCAAATCTTCCTATAACCTCATTTTTTGGCCACTCTTTGGGCAGCCTTAATCAACACCAAGTCACTGTTCAGTCCCAGTTACCACCCAGAGTCCCACTGGGACCTGCTTTCCTTTCAGTAGTAGAAAGAATTTAGGCTATAAGAACTTAGGCTAAAAGTTAGAGAATGTGTGATTTTAGTAAAATATAATACCAGCAAATGTTGTTAAAATATTCCCTCCCTTCCTCCCTTCCTTTATTTTTCCTCCTTTATCTCCTCTCCTTTTTGAGAAAGGATCTCACTGTCACTCAGGCTACAGTGTGGCGGCATGATCTGTGCTCATGATAACCTCTTAACTCTTGGGCTCAAACAATTTTCCTGTCTCAGCCTCTCAAGTAGCTGGGACTACTAAAAATTAGCACCCAGGTAATTTTTTAAAATTTGTATAATTCTTGGCGAGGCTGGTCTCTAACTCATGGCCTCAAGCAATCCTCCCTCCTCGGCCTCCCAAAATGTTGGGATTACAGGCACAAGCCACCACACCCAGCCTATTAAAATATTGTCTTTTGGTGCAAGAGGAAATGCTTATCAGCAAAGAAAAACACTGAATTTGACATGTAAAGACCTATGAAATGAAGGGTTTTTTTTGCTAGGCCCTCCCTATGGGGGAAAGCAATGGCCTTTTGCAGGAGCCAAAAACCTTAAAAATGTTACAATCAAGTTGCAAGAATATGTATATAGTAACATTTCACATATACAAAAATTGTATGCATAGATATGTATTAGTATATTTATTAAATAATCTGGAAGAACAAACACAAAACTAATCATTGAGTCTGTATCTTGGGGTGGGGTGGGAGTGGAGAGCAGTGTGAGATTATGATGAAATTTCATTTTCTAAAATAAATTTCTTTGAAGTTTCTCTTGCTTTTATTTTTTTGGTAACAATGTATTAAGAAAATTTGTAATAAGAAATGTAATAAGAAAACACTGTTGGGGAGGGATAGCCTGGGGAGAAATGCCAAATGTGGGTGAAGGGGAGAAGAAAAGCAAAGCACACTGCCATGTGTGTACCTACGCAACTGTCTTGCATGCTCTGCTCATGTACCCCAAAACCTATAATCCAATAAAAAATTAAAAAAAAAAAAAAAAAAAAAAGAAAACACTGTCAAGATTATTTTAAAATACAAATATAATATTATTCTCCATAATATTTCTATCTTTATAGAGATATAATTTACATACAAAAATGTACCTATTTACTTTGATGAGTTTTGACAAATATACCACTATAAACACCATTTCAATCAGGATATAGAACATTTACATAACCTCCAAAAGATTTTTTGGCCCTCATCCCTGCCCCAGATAACCATTAAACTGCTTTTTGTCACTATAGATTATTTTTGCCTACTTTAGATTTCATATAAATTAGAACTATACATTATGGTCATTTTAGTGTCTAGCTTCTTTCAACACATTTCTGAGATTCATTCATGTTGTTATGGTATCAATAATTTGTTCTCTTTTGCTTACGAACAGCGTTCTACTGTCTAAATATACAGTAGTCCTCTCTTACCTATGGGGGAAAGTATTCCAAGCTCCCCGGTGGATGCCTGAAACTGAGGACAGTATTAAGACCTATGTATAGTATGTTTTTCACCATAGATACTGTGTATCTATATATACCACAGGTGTTGACTCAAAATGTTAAAATAGCAGCCACCATAAACTTTAAAACCCAAAGTTAATTTTATTCTAAGCCAAGTTCAAGGACTATAGCCCACAAATACAGACAGTACAAACTGAGAATGTATCCTAAAGTTTGTTACATGAGGCATAGTATTTACACATTTTGTGTCATAGAAAATGAGAGATAGGCAGTGAAGTCATCATTTGCAAATATATCTTACATATATTTACATATTGTATATTAAGTTTCATGTATATATACATATATTACAAATTGTATCTCTGAAAGAAGATATTCTGACTATTCTGATTGGTGTTTAGTGACATTATACATAAGACAAAGCAAACATGTAACTGATGGATCAGCTGGGCGTGGTGGCTCAAGCCTGTAATCCCAGCACTTTGGGAGGCCGAGGCAGGTGGATCACGAGGTCAAGAGATCGAGACCATCCTGGTCAATATGGTGAAACCCTGTCTCTACTAAAATACAAAAAATTAGCTGGGTATGGTGGCGCATGCCTGTAATCCCAGCTACTCAGGAGGCTGAGGCAGGAGAATTGCCTGAACCCAGGAGGCGGAGGTTGTGGTGAGCCGAGATCAGACCATTGCACTCCAGCCTGGGTAACAAGAGCAAAACTCCATCTCAAAAAAAAAAAAAAAAAAGGTTTAATGACTACATGGGTGTCTTGGGATTTGGAGAGGGATGATTGATCCTATACTGCCTTCATCTTTCATCTGATAGGCAAGGTTGCAATCAGTACATGTCAGTGAAATATTCAACAAACTGCAGCCTCACAGGTGAGAGTTCAGCTTTAGCTCATAGGCCTAGTTTCTATTACCTGTATGTCAAACCTACATTGGGCCTCTTACAGATTTTTTTCCTTTCAAATTTTACTTTTGCTGTCAATTCCTCACTTTTGGTCAGAATCCTCCAAAGGAGGGCTTTGAAGACCAAATATTAAGAAATTTGGCCAGGCACATGGCTCAGGCCTCTAATCCCAGCACTTTGGGAGACCAAGGCAGGTGGATTACAAGGTCAGAAGTTCAAGATCAGCCTGACCAACATGATGAAACCCCGTCTCTACCCAAAATATAAAAATTAGCCAGGTGTAGTGGCACGTACCTATAATCCTTGTTACTCAGGAGGCTGAGGCAGGAAAATCGCTTGAGCTCAGGAGGCAGAGGTTACAGTGAGCAGAGATCACACCATTGTACTCCAGCCTGGGCAACAGAGTGAGACTCCATCTTTAAAAAAAAAAAAACAAAAAGAAAGAAATGTGAAGGGAATAGGTCTCGTTTGTTTAGAATGAGAGAACATATGGGATCAAATCAGAATTCTGTAATGTCCTCATGCTATTGTTCACCCGCACATGAAGTGCTATCATATGGTTTTCCTGTGAAGATTCGGAGGCTCCTATTTTTCCTTTTGGAATGCCAAAGCCCCTTGTTTTATGCTAATGTATTCTCATTAGCATAGGGAGAAACGAGATCAGGATTGTAATAAGGATTACTTCCTTAGGAAAGATTCTTCAGAGGCAACGATGCATTGCATGGTCAGTCATACTGATAGAGGACTTGAGGAGTCAGGTGGAGGAATATCCAGCTTGATATCTTTTGTAAGCTTTGGAACTTTAGGGCTAAACAAAAGTTAATGGAAGCCCTTCCCCACTTGGTCAGAGTAGAGGAGAAAGTGTGTTGGACAAAATGGGCCATAGAAGACTGCCTTTACTTACATTCTATGGCTGTTGGTTTGAATTGATGAAGTAATATAATTTTAGCTGGAATTCTACTCTTTCTATGACATTTGCAGTTTCTGTAGCATTTATAACATTTGTAACAGAAATATTAGAAAAATAATAAACAATACAGTGAACAACTGAGAGGTTCATTTAGCTAAAGACAATGAAGAAAAGAAATAACATATAGAAAAAAACCCTGAACATACATTTTGATAGTTTGTGCTTAATCCATCATCCTTCTCCCTTTGCTTTTATATGGACTTTTTGGTATATTTAAGTGTATTTATCCAGAACTGTAATTAACTCATGATTTGTAATATCTGATTACTTAACTTACCATTCATTTTCTGCTGGGAGTACAACTTGAATAGGGTTGAGTTCCAATTCCCAAAATATTTGATTATCAGTGTCCTCATTATTATATCTAAAGCTACCTTTCCTATGAATCCAGTAGTGTACTAAATGACAGTATAATTTAAATCAAATACTGTCTGCTTTCAAGTAAGATCTAAAACACTTACATTCTTTTTTTTTTGAGACGGAGTTTCACTCTTGTTACCCAGGCTGGAACGCAATGGCGCGATCTCGGCTCTACCTCCTGGGTTCAAGCAATTCTCCCACCTCAGCCTCCTGAGTAGCTGGGATTACAGGCACGCACCACCATGCCCAGCTAATTTTTTTTGTATTTTCAGTAGAGACGGGGTTTCACCATGTTGAACAGGATGGTCTCGATCTCTTGACCTCGTAATCCACCCGCCTAGGCCTCCCAAGTGCTGGGATTACAGGCATAAGCCACCGCACCCGGCCTAAACACTTACAGTCTTATTTGTCTTCACTTCCAAACAAAAATGTCCCTTTCCTATATATTATTTTGAATAGGGGTAGAAATTAGAAACCATGTTTCCATGATTTCAGGATTCCAGATGTATTGGGGACAGTACCATTCTTCCTGAATTCATTTACAATCTAAAACTGAAATTGGATTCCAAATATCATTATTTAGTATGGTCCCATCAACTGCCAGTTGGGAAAACAAGGGTATTATTTAAAATGATCCCTATTTCTACTAGCTGTACTGCATTATATTTCTGGTTACTGTATATGTGGGTTGCTGAAGCTGTAAGAGTACAGGCTATGTACCCTGTTAGTAATTTTCCAGGAAGAAGAGGGCCCATGTGTTTTCCATAAATGTATACCTTGTACTTCTGCATCCAAAATTATTGGCCATGTTTTAGAGGTCATTTCTGCTTCCATCTGGATTGCATGGTCAATAACCTTGTTGAGTTTGAACCCATACTTTTTCTGATTGTTGGGCTTTGGCACAGTCCCTCGTTAGCTGGGCAGTTTGATTTATCCATTTAGCAATAGCATCATTATCTTTCCATACAGACTCTCCACCCTCACTTTCATTCTGAAAGAAGTTTTCTTTTTATTCTACTTAGTTTGTTAAGTATCAACTTTTCTTGTAAATGCCTTTTTTCATTAAATACATTCTCAACTTGTTTTAATGTCCCAAGTCCTGCCTCTATTGTATTTAAGGCTCTTTTTACAATTTAGTTTTTTAGAAAGAAGTTTAGTTAAGCCTTGTTAATAATGGAGTATATCTCTTTTCAATAAAGTTCGTTCATATAAACTGCCATTCACTTTCATAGGTCAACCTGTAATTATCTCATGGGATAACTGATATACTATTCCAGAAGGAGCTGCTCTTAGGTTAAGCAAAGTCAATGGAAGAGGCTTGGGCCAAGTAATAGGAAAAGCTTTCAATAATTTTCCAGCTGGGTTTTATTTTTGAAATGTTCATTCCACCAATCAGAAGACTGGGGATGGTATATACAATAAAAATTTTGGAAAATAGGCCACATTATACATTGAATGAATTCTCTATTCACTGGAAAGAGTTCTCCATCACTATGTAATTTGGAAAGAATTCCTCAAAAGGAAATTATCCATTCCATCAACCATTTTTCTACTGCTTAACTGTGGCTTTTTCTCAAGGAAATTCTTCAACCCAATGAGAGAACATATAAATTATAACCAATACATATTTGTAACCCTGAGCTGCAGGTAAGTAGATAAAATCCATTTGTCAAATACTGAAAGGTCCAGTAGGCAAAGGGAAATGCCCTTGAGATTCAGAAGAGGCTTTCCTGGATTATATATATGACAAATTGGACATTTAGCATAAACCTTATGAACTACTGTAGGTGAAGGTTTCCAGTAATAGCGTTTTCCCCATGCAATTTTCTCAGGTCCCCAGTGAATGAACTCATGGACATGTAATATAGGAAACTGATATCCCAAAGGCAAAATAGGGATTTGCTTTTCTGTCACTGGGTCTATATTATGTTTTGCAAGTCGGGGGAAAAGCATTCTCCCTTAGTTAGTCATATTTGCTTTTTCTTCTTTGGAGCCTTTTCTTGAGCTCCTTCACTTTAAACCTGGCCATCTCTACAGTTTCATTTGATATTAGCATTAAGCAGTCTTTTTTTGCTCAGCATCAGCAAAATGATTTCCTTTACTCCAGGGAGTCGTGTTTGGAATGTCCAGGACTCTTAACAATAGCCAATTTTTTTTTTGATAATTGGATGGCTTCCAGAAGATCAGAAACTTGAGAGCCATGTTTAATAGGATGTCCAGAGGAGGTTAAATAGCCTCGCTATTCTATAACATTCCAAAGACATGAGCTGCACCAAAAGTGTAATCGCTGTCGGTATAAATATTAGTTACTTGATTTTTGGACAGTTAAACAAGCTGTGGTAAGTACTATTAATCAATCCAACTGTGCTGATTTTACTTTAGGCAAGAAATTTCCCTCTACGATGTCTACATGAGACACAATGGCATAGCCTGTTTGGTGTTTTTCAAATTTATCCTTTAGATATGATCCATCTGTGAACCAGGTAACATCAGCATTTTGCAGTGGTGTCTCCTGTAAATTCTGACTGTGCATCAAAAGCTGTTCTATTAGCAATAGAACAATACAGCATACAGAGTATATGCTGTTCTTTTTTTTTTTTTTTTTTGGGGGGGGAGGAAGGCAGGAAGGAAGGGAATAAGGACGGTAGGGAGGAAGGAAGGGATGAAGGAAGGAAGGAAGGGAGGAAGCGGGGAGGGGGGGAGGGAGGGAGGGAGGGAAGGGAAGAAAGGAAATCAAGCAATGAAAGAGACATTGCCAACCTGGATCTAGAGGTTTACAAGTTGATTTCTTTTTTTTTGAGAGAAGGAAAGAAAAGAAAAAAAAAATAAGTAAAGGACAGGAAGAAAGAGGAAGAGAAAGAGGGAGAGTAAATGGAAATATTGCTTTATTTTGAAAAAAATTGGGTATTAATAATGGCCAATCAATGTTTCATTTAAACTAATGGGTAGGTGTGATGTGGTATTGACAAGAATGTATATTTTGTGTATTTGAAGTGGAGAGCTCTATAAATATTTATTAAGTTTACTTGTTCTGGATCTGAGTTCGAGTCCTTGATATCCTTATTAATTTTCTGTCTCATTGAATCTAAGTCTCCTATCTGGGTGTTAGGATCGTTAGCTCTTGTTGTTGCATTGATCCTTTTACCACGATATCTTTGTTGCTTTAAAATCTATTTTATCCGATACAAGAATTGCAACTCCTGCTTTTTATTTATTTATTATTTATTTTTGCTCTCCATTTGGTTGGAAAATCTTTCTCCATCCCTTTGTTTTGAGTCTTTGTGTATCCTTGCATGTGAAACAGGTCTGGATGTAACATGCTGTTGGGTTTTGGCTGTGTCTTTTGATTGGGAATTCAGTCAATTTAAATTTAGGGTTACTGCCATTTGATGTTGACTGGCTGTTTTATCCATTCGTTGGTGTAAATTCTTCTTTATGTTGGTGCTCTTTACTTTTTGGTGTATTTTTAGAAAGGCTAATACTGGTTGTTTCTTTCTGTGTGTAATGCTTCTTTCAGAAGCTCTTGTAAAGCAGGCCTGGTGGTAATAAAATCTCTGAGTTCTTGCTTGTTCATAAAAGATTTTATTTTTCCTTCAGTTGTGAAGCTTAGTTTGGCTGGATATGAAATTCTGGGCTGAAGGTTCTGTTCTTTGAGGATGTTGAATATTGGCCCCCACTCTCTTCTGGCCTGTAGAGTTTCTGCCGAGAGATCTGCTGTAAGTCTGATAGGCTTGCCTTTGTGGGTAATCTGACCTTTCTCTCTGGCTGCCCTTAGTATCCTCTCCTTCGTTTCAACCCTGGTGAATCTAACGATTATGTGCCTTGGGGTTGCTCTTCTTGAGGAATATCTTTGTGGTGTTCTCTGTATTACCTTGGGGTTGAATGTTGACCTGCTTTGCTAGTTTAGGAAAATTTTCCTGAATAATATCCTGAAGGGTATTTTCCAGCTTGGATTCATTCTCTCCGTCACATTCAGGTACATCTATCAAACGTAAATTTGGTCTTTTCACATAGTCCCACATTTCTTGGAGACTTTGCTCATTCCTTTTTATCCTTTTTTCTCTAATCTTTTCTTCACGTTTTATTTCATTAAGTTGGACTTTGACCTCTGATATCCCTTCTTCTGCTTGAACAATTCGAGTGTTTAAACCTGTGCATACTTCTCGGAGTTCCTGTATTGTATTCTTCAGTTCCATTAATTCACTCATACTCCTCTCTAAGTTGTCTATTCTCAATAGGATTTCATCAAACCTTTTTTCAAAGTTCCTACTTTCTTTATGTTGGGCTACAACATGTTCTTTTAACTCACCGAAGTTTGTTATTATCCATTCCTTGAAGAGTGATTCTGTCATCAGGAGGCGCTCGTTCTCCATCAAGCCTTGTTCCATTGTTGATGTGGAACTATGATCATCTTTAGAGGGAGAGGTGTTCTGACTTTGAGTATTCTCAGCTTTTTTACGCTGGTTTCTTCCCGTCATTGTAAATTTATCCTCCTGTCGTCTTTGAAATTACCAACTTTCAGATTAGGTCTCTTGAGTGGACGTCCAGGTTGTTAGTTCCCAGGGCCAGAGCAGCGGCGTTAAAACTGATGGTGCTTTTCTGCCCAGGATTCTCCTGTCGGGCTTCCTTCTTGTTTCCGTAGTAAGCGACTCTGCCTTCCCGGGGCTCCAAACCTCGGTCAGAAGGGGAACCGGTCCTGTTTACTCTGCGCCGAGCGCTGCCGCGTCGAGGTGCCGGCGGAACCGCTGCGCCGACCAAGAGAGTCGCGCTGGCGACTCGTATGTTTCCACCACTGGGGGATCTTCTGCTCCGTGAGCGACCAGACTTTGTCTGAAAGTGTGGCGTCCTCTAGTTCTCCGCGCCTTCCCTGAGAGCTGCAATCCTGGGATGTTAGCGATCGGCCATCTTGGATCGTTCTCCGTATATGCTGTTCTACAAAGTCATGAGGTATCTCCTCAGTTGCTTCAAGAAGTAACTTGTGAGATTAAGAGTATTATACCGAGAGAGGGTAATGTGTGGAGCAGAGGGTGAAAATACATTGTAATAAAGCCAATCAGTTGACAGAAAAATGTTGTGTATGACATGAATTCAAAAAAGCTTCTGCAGAATGAAGTACATATATAGTCAAGGGAGCCTCCATTACAGTTTCTTGAGTAGCCTTGAGAAACATGATAATGCCTGAAATGGCCCTCCAACAAGGGAAGCCCCTGAGCTACAGAGTCTATTGCTGACTGTAATAGCCAATAAGTCTACATTTTACTCTGTGTTTTGGGGTTGGAAACCTAGGATGATGCCATGGCTTCCATAAACAAAAAGGAAAAATGGTAGCTGATAATTTGGATGGCTCAAAGCAGGGGCCTTTGTGAGATTTTGCTTTATTTATTGAATAGTTATTTGTTCTTATGATATCCAATGTATGGGGTCAGGTTGATCTTTCAACAATGCATATGAAGGCTGTTCCATGAGAGAAAAATTACCCAACTGTAACAGTAGCCAGCTAAGCCTAAAACACTCCTAAGCTGTCTTTCAGTCTTTAGAGTTAGGTATGCAAGAATTCCAGTTACTTGATCTGGATTTATATGTATTTCCCCCTTAGAAATTAAATGTCCCAAATGTTTTATTTCTGTTAAGCAAAACGAGTTTTTCTTTAGATAACTTATGCCTTGTTTTAGCTAATTGTTCCAGCAACTACAGAGTGTCATTTTTACAATCATGTAGAATGGAAAAGCATAATAGGAGATCATCCACATACTGAAGTAGAGTGGAATTTTCCTCAAAATTTAGCTCAGCCATCTCAGCCCTTAATATTTTGAAAAATAAGTTGGGCTTTCAGCATAACCTTGAGGCATAACAGTCCAGGTATATTGACAGCTGTCCCAGGTAAAGGCAAACAAATATTGACTGTTAGCTTTTACTGGTATGCTAAAAAAACAAAAAGCACTGCATAAGTCAGTGAGTGAAATTCACTGCTTACTGGTATATTAAATAAAGGAATGTGTGAGGATTTGGAACTACTGAAAGATGGGGAATCACAATCTTGTTAATGGTTCTACAATCTTGTACAAATGTCCATCCTTTCCCATTAGGTTTTCATACTGGGAGGATGGGAGTATTACAAGGACTGGTGGAAGAGATAATCCATGCTTTATCAATAAAATATTTGATTATTGATTTTATTCCTATGATAGCCTCCTGTTTTGATGGCTATTGTTTAATATTTGGAAGTGGTTTCTTTGGATCCATTCATATCCATATGGGGTGCTGTTAAAATTTTTATAACATTGGTGGATGATTCAGACCGTAAATAATTAGAGATTTGACTTAATGAACCATCAAGTTGGCCAGGTGCAGTGGCTCACACCTGTAATCCTAGCACTTTGGGAGGCCAAGAGGGTGTGGATCCCTTGAGGTCAGGAGTTCAAAACCAGCCTGGCCAACATGGTGAAATCCTATCTCTACTAAAAATACAAAAAAAAATTAGCTGGGCTTGATGTTCTCTGCCCGTAATCCCAGGCACTTGGGAGGCTGAGGGAGGAGAATTGTTTAAACCCAGAAGGGAGAGGTTGCAGTGAGCTGAGATCAGGCCACTGCATTCCAGCCTGGGCAATAGAGTGAGACTCTGTCTCAAAAAATAATAATAATAATAAATAATAAATAAAGCCTCAAGTTCTTTTATTATCTTAACACTTGATGATTGAATTTGGATGATTATCTGCTCTGAATTTTCTGATTTATCATTTTGAGTCAGTCCTCTTTCAGTTATTTTTTTAAAACATTTTTCTCCTTTTTGAAAAAGGAAACATGAGCATTATAAAGTTCCAAAAAAAAAAAAAAATCTCCTCCTATAAGATGTATTGGTGTGGAAGGCTCCAAAAGAAAAGAAGGACGTCCATCTAAATTTCCCTGTTGGAAAGGCAAAGGTTCTGATTTGTATATAGTCACCAGTTGAGTAGATATCCCTACCACTTTAACTGTTTCATTACTCTGAGGAAGAACATTCTTTAAAAACATAGGGTCGAGAACAGGAAGGGTAGCTCCCATGTCGACTAATACTTTTTAGTTTGTTCTCTATTTTATATACATAGCTCCACTTCCCACAGAGTATTGCAAAAGAAGGGGGAAAGACCTCTTGATTCCCTTGGAGTCCCTATCCCTCTTTGCCTTTTCTTTCGTTTCTGTACCATTTCAGTACTCTGCAATTTTTCTTAAGATGTCCTGTTTTCTTGCAATAACAACAAACATCTTTAGATGTTTCTGAGTCTTCTTTTGACAGCGAGGCCTCTGTTTAGATCAGGTGAACTGAGCAGCAAGTTGCTGAATCTATAAATTCATGATTTTAGTAGCTTTGTTGTTTTTCTTCTGTATAACTGGCCAATTTATCAAGTTTCACTAGTTCTGAAGTATGCACAGAATCCCAATTTTTTATTTATTTATTTATTTATTTATTTGAGACAGAGTCTTGCTCTGTCACCAGGCGCCAGGCTGGAGTGCAGTGGTGGGGTCTCAGCTCACTGCAACCTCCGCCTCTCAGGTTCAAGCAATTTTCCTGCCTCAGCCTCCCAAGTAGCTGGGACTACAGGCACATGACACCACGCCCAGCTAATTTTTGTATTTTTAGTAGAGACGGGGTTTCACCATGTTGGCCAGGTGGTCTTGATCTCTTGACCTCCTGATTTGCCCACCTTGGCCTAGAATCCCAATTTATTTGATGTATTTTGACCACCATGGCCAATGGCTCATCCAATCCCTTAATGAAGGTATATTTAAAATAGAATCATTTGGATGATTCCTTAGACTTCCTTCATTCATTCCCGAATATTGTCTAATAACCTTTTCAAATCTTTCAAAGTAGTCCAGCTCAATCTTTTTGGTTTTTATTTACACTGCCAGACTTTAGACCAGTCAGTGGTCTTAGGAAATATCAGGGGAATTGCTTAGGCTAAATGGTTTGTCAGTTCTCAAGCTTTTGCTTGGTCTGCAGCTGTTCGTTTAAGAAGATAGTTTCTCAGGCCGGGTGTGGTGGCTCAAGTCTGTAATCCCAGCGACTTGGGAGGCCAATGCAGGAGAATCACTTGAGGGCAAGAGTTAGAGACCAGCCTAGGCCACATAGTAGGAACTCATCTCTACAAAAAATGTTTAAAATTGTAAAAAGCTAGCCAGGTGTGCATGCCTGGTGTGTGTGCCTGTAGTCACAGGTATTCAAGAGGCTGAGGTGGGAGGACCATTTGAACCCAGGAGTTCAAGACTGTGGTGATTCATAATCACACGACTGCACTCCAGCCTGGGCAGCAAATGAGATCTTAACTTTAAAAGAAAATTGTTTAGTGGATCTTTCCAGTCAGCCTTTGACACCCATTCCCTTGCTTTTCTTTCAGATACTAACATGTGAACCAACTGACACAGAGCTAAATGGCCAAGATTCATAATTTCTTACACCTAGACTAAACTCCTTAGTAAAACCAATAGTATTCTGGGTGGGATCTGGAAATTTCTTAGTAAGAGCTCTAAGTTCTGCCTTGGTCCAGGAAGTATGGGCTACTGAAGGTTTACCCTGTGGATTAGGCTTTTCTTTAACACATGGTGTCAAAACTTCTGTGGGTGGTGGAAGAGGGAGTGGCCAGCAGTTTTGAAAGCAAAGAATAAGAGAGTTCTAGAGGATCAGAAGAATGGTCAGAGGAGGAGGTGAGACAGTGGAAACTTCAGACAATTTTTGCAGTAGAGAAAGTTTCCAAGATCTTGCAGCTCACCTCTTGAATGGAAGCAATTTTATCATTCCCTTTTTTAGAAGTTTCTAAATACCTCTGGAAATAACTATCCCATTCTTTTTATTTAATTTTTGAGCCAGCTTCTTCCAATTGTCCACATAAAAAGACTCCCCACTTCTCCCTTGTCTACTACAAACTAATCATGTTCAGGGTCAAAAATGTGCTGCTTATGAACTTCACTACTCAGGCTCTTACCCCGGAGTTAATCCTCTCCATCTTGGGAGATGTGCACCTGTGGAAGCAGTGAGGTGCTTCAAACACGAGATGACTAACCTTTATGAGCATCCCCTGGAGGATCTATTGCAATTTAAGTGTTCTTCTGTTGATAGTTAAGCTCTTTGGGACTACTACATGTCATGAGGGATTTCCTGCAGTACCTCCACAAGATTTTTAGCTACATAAGAATACCCGAGATTCAGGCTGGAGGAAGAAAGTGGCCCATATCTTAAGAGCAATTTTGTCTCAGTTGTTCACATATAGAATGTAAAGGGTTGGACCAGACAAAAAAGTTTTGAAAACACTCAGCTGATCAAAGAAACTGCCACTGTAACCTGCAGCAATGCTTAGTTGACCTAACTTTTTCCTTTCTTCCTTCCTAGCAATTTAGAATAATAATAACAAACACAGCAAGAATTTAGCAAACCCAGGATTTACTACTCCTTTTAGTGATTCTGGAAATATCTCAGAATAAAGTGAAATAGACCTCTACCAAAAAAAGAGAGAGGTTCAGATTCCAGGCAACTCACCCTGTATACTCAGTGGTTCCTCCAGAGTCAGTCCAAACACAATGGGTTCATTCTGGTACTAAGTGCTGAGTCCCAGAGAATGAGTCCAGGGTGCCCATGGATTCTGTTAGAATCCTGCCAACTATGCCAACTGTGGACACAAAAGGTTAAAATAACAGGCACTATGGACTTTAAAAGAATCAAAGTTAATTTTATGGTGAGCTAAGTTTAAGACTATAGATTGGAAACACAAACTCAGGGCACACCGAGAAGGGCATCCCCAAATGGGTACAGGAGGCACAGATTTTATATTTTTTGCAACATAGGAAATGAAAAGAGGGAGGAGTGAAGCAAAGATGTCATTCTTATAATATACTATTGATGAGTATAGGGTAAAGGTTTAATGCATACGTAGGCATCTTAGGTTCTGGAGACGGATGATTGATCCTATCCTGCCTCTGTGCTTAGCATCTGATGATAGGCAAGGTGGCCATAAGTACATGTCAGTGAAGTATCTGAAGGCTGGGCATGGCAGCTCATGCCTGTAATCCCAGCACTTTGGGAGGCTGAGGTGGGAGGATGGCTTAAGGCCAGGAGTTTGAGACCAGCCTAGACAACATAGTGAGACCCCATGGTCTATTTCAAATATATTTAAAATTCTTTTGTTTTTAATTTTGGCAAACTCCAGCCTCACAGGTGACATTTCAGCTTTAATTTGTAGGCCTATCTTCTATTACCCATATGCCTAATCTACAGCCATTTTGGACCCTTTCTAAAATTCAAATTTTTCTTCTTCTGAGATACGTATTATACCTACCTATGATAAAGTTTAATTTACAAACTAGGCACAGTATGAGATTAACAACAATAACTACAATAAAATAGAACGATTATAACAATATGCCATTATCACTACTCTTGCACTTTCAGGGCAGTATTAAGTAAAATAGGGATTCCTTGAACACAAATACTGTGATACCGTGAGGGCCAAGCTGATAACCAAGATGGCTATTAAGTGACTAACACAGGCACTGTATGTAGTATGCATGCGCTGGATGAGAAATTATTCACATCCTGGGCAGGACAGAGTTGGCCAGCATAAGATTTTATCATACTACTCAGAACAGGATGCAATTTAAAACTGGACACTGTTTATTTCTGGAAATTTCCACTTAATATTTTTGGACCAAAGTTGACTGCAGGAAACTGAAACTGCAGAAAGTAAAACCGTGGATAAGAAGGAACCACTGTTTAATAATTTGTTTATCCATTCATCAGTTGATGAACATTTGAGTTTTTTATAGTCTTTAGCCATCATGCATAGAATAAACTTGTTATGAACACTTGTGTACAAGTCTTTGTGTGGAATTATGTTTCATTTATCTTGGTACATACCTGTGACTGAGATTTCTGGACCCTAAAGGTAACTGCTTGTTTAATTTATTTTAAAACACAACTGCTTCCATTTTAATGCAGCAATTTTTTTTTTTCACAATTTATTCTAAATAAAAAGTCATGGATGTGTGTAATGATTTAGCTCTCAGCATCTTCATCATAACATTGTTTACACATTTGCTACAATTTAACATACAACCATATTACAGAGTACCATACGGCAATTTAAGTTCAGGAATCCTCTAGCTCAGGAATTAAAATGGCATAAGCCTACAACAAAGAAGAACATAGGAATCTGCTTTCAGCAGACAGAGATTTCAACAAATTTCTTGGAAACAGAAATAGCTGCATGAATATTGGCTAATACAGCAGGGTGGAGTGAGCTGCAGCTAAGAGCTCAAGGTGAGAGGTGATCTTAGTCTGGAAACGAAAAGGATCTTAGATAGCAGGAATGGAAAATGGGGCTGAAACCCATTAAAGTTCTGTATGTGCAACAGTTGACACCTGTGCTTGTATAGACAGGTGTCAATCACCTCTAGGTAAAACACTGAGAGTGTGTCTCTTAAGAGACTGTATAGACTGCCTGTGGAGAACTAGGGCAGCCAATATAGGATTTGGAAGTCCAGAGTAAAGCCCTCTGCATTCCTGCCTTTAAGGACTCTCAACAAAAAGAATGACTTATTATCAACATTCCCTGACAGTGGACAAGCTCTCCCTATGTTCTTAAGATTTTCTATTAGCCTCCTTATTGCCTCAGTCTTAAACAGACATGAAAAGCCAAGAGTAAACAGACATGAGAGGAAAGTCTGCAATAGGAAAAAGGAAAAATAAACCAACAGACAAACACAATTTTAGAGGAAACAAAGATAATTCATGGGGAAAAAAAGGATTGAACAAATGAACAACAACTTCTAAAAATCTCAGAGAAAACTAAGGAAAATATGTAACAGTGACAAAACAAGAAAAGGATGTTATGAAAAAGAAACAATCAGAGAACAAGAAAGAGCTTTTTGAAATAAAAAATATGGTTTCCAAAATAATGATGAGGTTAAATAATGAAGTTGAAGAAATCTCCCAAGTATAGATTTGAAATGAAATGTAAAATGTGATTAAAAAAAAAAAAAAGACAAAAGGTCTAAAGTGGTGATATAAAAATTTGAGATCTAAAAGACAGGAATTCCAAAAAGAGAAAAACATTAAAACAAAAGAAAGAAAACATAATGTTGAAGAGGAAAAACTTTGCCTTCTACCAATTCTGAAAGTTTGCTGAAATGATCTAACCATGGACAGATTAATATGAGAAAACTACATAGAAATTCATTTAATGTGCATAATCATAGGAGCCATACACAAAATATGACACTCAAAGAGAAGACAGATGGTTAAGGCTTAAATATTCTCTTCATAAGGGAGTGATATATGAACCTGCGAGGCAGACATTATTTTATAAATGATTATCTTTGAAAGCTGGAAGGGACTCACATGGAAGGCGAGGAGTGAAACTATGCAAGAACAAAGGTCGTCTTATGCAGATAAAGTTTCTTAGGTAATCTCTTGGAACTGCCGTCAGAAGAACAGATGAAAACTCTGTCCCAGTGTGGTAACAACTTTTAGTGGTTAATCTTCCCTGGTCATTTGATGAGATTCCTAGAGGGGGTTTTAAGATAATTACATTTCCTTCAGACTTTTTTTTTTTAAGTGAGATAAAGGAACTTCTAGAGAGAGCCCATCCCAGTGCTTCCAGAAAGATCAGAAAGATGGGGCTGGAAGCAGCTCAGAAAGAGACCTTGATTCTGCAGCTTATTTTTTAGGCCTTTCAATTTTCTTTAATTCAAAGCACTCATCATGTCAAAGTATCATATTTTGGGTTATCATTTTCTGAACCACAACAGAAGTTTTAAAAGAATAGTAGAAGGCTGTGCATGGTGGCTCACAACTGTAATCCCGGCACTTTGAAAGGCCAAGGTGGGCAGATCTGAGCTCAGGAGTTCAAGAACAGCCTTGGCAACATGGCAAAACTCTGTCTCTACAAAAATTAGCTGGCAGGGTAGTGCACACCTGTAGTCCCAGCTACTTGAGGGGCTGAGGTGGGAGGATTGCTTGAGCCAGGAGATCAAGACTACGGTGAGCTGACATCATGCCACTGCACTCTAGCCTGGGTGACAAGGTGAGACGCTATCTTAAAAGAAAAAAACAGGTTGTAGAATTTTCTTTTCCTTTCTTTTTTTTTCTGAGACACTAGTCTTGCTCTGTCACCCTGGCTGGAGTATAGGGGCGTGATCTCAGCTCACTGCAACCTCCGCCTCCCTGGTTCAAGTGATTCTCCTGCCTCAGCTTCCTGAGTAGCTAGAAATACAGGCACCTGCCATCATGCCCAGCTAATTTTTGTAATTTTAGTAGAGATGGGGTTTCACCATGTTGGCTGGTCTCAAACTCCCGACCTTGTGATTCACCCATCTCAGCCTCCCAAAGTGCTGGGATGACAGGCGTGAGCCACTGTGACCGGCTAGAATTTTCTAAAATGAAGAAGGACATGTGTCTTTGATTGATATGGCCTGTAGGCATGGGGGAAAGCCTCCTCTCCATCCATTGAAGGTTCACTGAAAATGAACTGAAAAAAAGACAGATTAATAGGAGAAAAAGACATACAAAATTTATTTAACATCAAAACAAGGATCATTGAGGGGGAAAAAATTATTTAACATGCGTAACACAGGGAAATCCCATGAGAATGATTACTCAATAACCCAATGAGGGTTTTATATCCTTCTTCATAGAGGAAGGGGAGATGGAGAATGATGGGTGTGGGAGTAAATAATTTTCAGGGGAAATGAATGAGCACAAACAACAATGGCCTGGGAAAAAATTTCTCTGAGCTCTGGGGGAGGTGGTGGAAGGCTAGGGGTAGAATTCCACTATGAACAAAAGTTGTCTTATTATGCAGATTAAGTCAATCTCTTCTTGCTACTCTCAGAAGAATAAATTAATAGTCTGTGTGGGTGTGGTGATGGCTCCCTGTCTCTGCTCCCCAGTGATTAATCTTTCCTGGTTAGTTGGTGAGATTCCTAGGGAAGGAGTCTTAAGACAACCGCGCTTCTTTTGGAAAGAAGTTTTCTGGGTCAACTAAGAAAATACCAGGCCCAGCATGCTGGCTCACACCTAGTCTCAACACTTTGGAAGCCAGAGGCAGAAGGGCTGCTTGGCCCCAGAGGTTCCAGGTCAGCCTTGGCAACATGGCAAAACTGTCTCTACAAAAAATACAAAAATTAGCCAGATGTGGTGGTACAGACCTGTAGTCCCAGCTACTTGCAGTGGGGGTGGGGGGTTTGAGGTGGGAGGTTTGGGGAGGCAGAGGTTGCAGTGAGCTGAGATCGCACTGCTGCACTCCAATCTGGGTGACAGAGCAAAACTTCATCTCAAAAAAAAAAAAGGGAGAGAGAGAAGAAAAAAGAAAAAATTGCAGAGTCCCTCTCCGTACATTCAAAAAGAGGATCAGAGAGAAAGGGAGGTAGGGAAGATCAGAGAGAGATCTTGAGTCGGCTTCATTAGTTCAGCATGTTAAAGTGCCATATTTTTGGGTATTGTTTCCAGAGCCCCAACAGGCCCAATGAATGCCCAGAACAAATCAATCAAAAAGACCCACACATAGATACACCACTGAAAACTTTCAGAACACCAAGAATAAAAAGTAGATGCTAACAGATTCCAGAAAAAACCAGATTCTATTTTGAGTAATACAGTGTTTGACTTATAATTTTATACCCAGCCAATTTATTAAGTGAAAAGTTGAATAAAGGCATTTTCAGATATGAAAGCAGAATTCTACCTCCTGTACAGCATTTTCTAGAAAGTTACCTGAGAATACACTCCAGCAAAATGAATGTATAAATTAAGAAAGAGGAAGCTGTTGAGGACTTGAAAAATATGCCTCTGAACACTGATAGCAATCAAGAGAAACTGCAGTATGGCAACCATGTTACAGACCAAGAGGAAACAAGAGAAGAAAGATAGAGAACTACAGAGTTTTTTAGTTTTGTTTTGTCTTTGGAGGGGAACTGGAAAGAACAGAAGTAGAATCAGTTAAAAAAAAACAGCTTGATTGAAGCATAGAAAATATGATTTGAGGATAAGATAAAGAAAATTGGTGGGATTAAAAACAAAAGAAAAATAAGATAATTTGTTCCAGAAATATTCTCTATTGGGTAGAGACACTGGTTCCATAAAGATATTTAATCCTAGTTCACTACTTTATCTGCTGTGAACTATATTTCCATAGCCAAAATAAGATAAATATTATTTTCTGGCTTTCAACTTGTAGAATTAACATTAGACAAACACAACCAACTCAAAAATGGTTTCAAAACAAAGTGTAAAAGTAACAGGCTGACAGAGGTTGAGAGGTAGAAGAGAGAGAAGTGGGAGGAAAGGGTTTGGTGCCAAGTGTTCCTTTAACAAAGTGAAGAGTAAAGAGATACTATCTATATTTGATGGAGCAGGAAATGAGGGTTTAATTGTGTTCTTTGAAGTTGAGGAGATAGAGAAAGATCTAGGAATTGTGATTTAACTATATTTAGAAGGATGAGTGAGGAGACAGGAGTGGGATAGAAGTAGCTGACTCCTCTATGGCTGTAGAAAGTCAATAGAAAACACTAAAGTTGCCAAATTAATAAATAGCATCTTCTATCAGAGGTAACCACCAAAGACACTCAAAACAAAGATGCTTAAAATTTGCTTTGGTGTATCAAGGCTAAGGGGTGGTGTAGTGGGGCAGGTGTCTACTGTTTTTCATGATAAAGTCTTTGGTATTATTTGAACTTAGATCATTAAAGACTTTTATTAGGTCTTTAACTCTCCCAAACATTTCTAAGATAAGCAGTTTATAAGACTGTGTAAAAGCTGATGGCATGGAAAGAGAGGGAATATAAATGAAATTGCTGTTAGAAATTATCTCTGGGTCTTTGGTTAACAGATTATTTCACTTTCTTCTTTACAGTTTATAAATATATGCATCTTCCATAGCAATTATTCTTTTATTGTTACAATTAAAAAAAAACTTTTGAGAATTAGCCCTTAAGTTTTTCCTGAACACAGGGAAAGCCTTTCCCACGGTGAATACTAAAGGTGGTCATGACTGATGAAATGTTCACCTCTTTCCATCCATCTCTCAAAGTCTCAGACAAGAAACTGGCCCACATCAGCATACTCTGATGCCAGGTCAGGAATTCTAGGACACTTTAATGGCTTCAAAAATGTTCATAAAAACCTCACATCTCTGCAGCATCATCCTTCTCCATGCCAAGACCCACTGTCAGCAGCCTTTCACAATCCTGCACAAGTTCCAAGACCCTGTACAGACACCAGGCGAACTAAGCTGTCACCTGTGCCCAGATAGGACTGGTTAGGGAGTTACTCAGCACTGTGTAAATACTGTCCAAAGCTCTCTGGTCATTCAAATCAACTCATTTCTGACTAATGGAATAGAGTGGGCATTTAACTCTAATATACTCCCATTAGGCTAAAGCTGTGTAGAACAGAGTAGTACACTGGTGCTAAAATTCATTTACATTCATTTGGTTCATCAGCTCATCTTACAGATGAGAAACCAAGACCCAGAGAGGTAAAGTCACTTGTCCAAGGTCAAAACCCAAACTGATTCCTGAGTCTAGTCTTTTGTCTCTACTAGAACTTTTGAAGGGAGATAATCAGGGTGTCTCAGGCTCTTTGGGTTACAGGTAACAGAATCCCAATTTTAAGCCAAAAGAAAAAATTATCAGAAAAAAGAAAGAGTAGAATCCAAGGGCAGGAAATACAGCTTGTGAGGGACCAAAGCACAGTCGTGAAAGCTCACAGGGACACAGTCAGCTTCTCTCCCTTTGCCTTCTTCTCTGAAGCAGACTGGCCAATGTGGCTTCCAGATCTACCCTGAAGGTATGGGACATCCCTCAGACGTGAGGATGGGATCTGTTCTATGGGGCTAATACAGGGTCTGGGCCAGCATAAACCTAAGTGGAGAGGGGTGAATGCTGTAGCAGGGAAGAAAGAGTGGGTTGTGAAGTCTGACTGGTATGGAATGCCTTCTGGGCTTTGCATGGAGCTGTGTACACTATTAGTATTGTCCTTGCTTTTAAAGACAGAGGATGAGGCTCAAAGCAGTTAAGTACACAGCTGCTAAGTATCAGAGACAGAGATATGTGCAAACACCAGGTCTCTTTCCTCTTAGTTTAAGATTCTTCCTTTTCCTTGATGCTTCTCTATTATGTAAAATAATCCTCCTGGCTTTGGGGCTCTAGAACAAATCCAACCTACCTGCCATTTTCCTTTCTTTGGGAAGAACTGTTGTTAACTGGTGCTTCAATGCTTGGAGCCAAAAGTCATCCAGCCTGTGAGCCGCTTCCACAGGTAATCCTGGCTCTCTGGGTTCGGAAACCAATGCTGAAAAGAAATTTATACACTACTTATACAGTGGCTCCAACCATTTCTTGTTCTACATTCTGGAGTGTGCTAGAAACAGCTCATACTGGCTCCCAAGAGCCAACTGTTACATTTTTGGAATTTTACAAGCTAGTTGACATTATGTTGTTAGCTTGAAATTGGACATTATGGGAGAATTTTATAGCCTGGAAATTGGCATTCGCTACAAATCAGGGCTCTCCTGACTCCCAGCCTGCTGGTAAGTGTTTCCCAGCATATCATTGTATCCATCTGCCCACTTGCTGCCTAGGAGACTTTTGAAGATGTTCATATGAAAGCTAACAATTTTCAGTAATAAATGTCCTATAAATATATTTAATGGACTGATTTTTTAAAAAAACATCTTTGAAGACTTGAATACTTTGTATCAATTTTGGTGGTAACTCAGGGCCAAAAGTCTAAAGGAACAAATGGATTCTTTGTGTAACTCTACTTCCCACTCTGCTAGAATGCTTAAACTCCCTTATTTTCTATGCACACTTGTCATCCCCTTTCTCCAGGCCCTTCCCTCCCAGGAAGCCCACTGCTGGGACCTCCTGTCTAGTTTTGCCACCTCCAGTCCCCCCTCTCCTATATGTCCTTCATATCTCTACCAGGTCAATCTTTTGAAAGCCCTGCCTCTGGTCATGTCTCTACCATAGCCTCTGTACCACCTGCCAAATATGCTCCAAACTCCTGACCTGGCACTCAGGCCCCTCAACTGCCTTTCTGCCCATCATTTCCGCAGGGAACCCAAATGATATACTGGATTGGACTGTTTTCTGGGTCTTTGCTTCCCTAGAAGGCCCTCCTCTACCCCATCTCCTCTGAAACCCAGTTTAAGGGGCATTTCATTCATGAGGCTGTCTTCCCTAATCCCTACTGCCCAGCTAGAGGTACCCCATGGTCAACCCTGGACCTGTTTGACTGTGACTCTCACATGTTCCTCACAGGCATTACTCCTCCAGGGTGGGCTGAACACAATCACCTGCAACACGACTGCAACTCACAGTGTGGTCCAGACCAACAGCACCAGGTAGTTTTTTAGAAATATAAATTCTCCACCCCGTCCCAGGCCTAAATGAATCAGAATTCTGATAATCCTCCAAGTGGTTCTAACACATTATTCCCATCAGCTTTTTCTACTCTATGTCCTTTTTCATGGCTGCTCTCATAGCAGTCTTTTTACTGTTAATATTTCCCCTGTTCATTTAGATTCCAGCAGTCTTACCTTTTGGAAGGTTTGCCCCAGTAAAGCTGTAGGTGGTGGTTCCACCCTGCACCCCTCCTCCAGATGAACCTCCACTGTATTTCACAGGCCCTGGAATGCTCCCTGTGTCCCCAGCCCCTAGAGCTCCATTCTGCATTCAGCTAAGTCCACTGTTCCTCCTCCACCTATAGGTGTGAATTAGGTGTGAATTATATTCACTCCCTCAAAATGTCTGAGCAAAGGCCCATCTCCTAGGTCAGATAAATCTATTATCAGGTAAGCTCTGTGCGAAGTTACTCTGGCCAGTCCAGTGCAAAGGTCAAGGGTCCACAGTGGGCTGAAGCCACACTTTACTAAAAAGAGGCCTCTCCTCACCACCTACCACCCACTCCAGACTGAGAAAGCTTTCACTACCTCAAATTGGGTATGGCTACCACAAGGCCAAAGCTTTGGAGAACCTAGGGCAGTTTTTCTCCTTCTCTTTCTCTCATTCACTTTTTTTTTTTTTTTGAGACGGAGTTTCACTCTTGTTACCCAGGCTGGAGTGCAATGGCGCGATCTTGGCTCACTGCAACCTCCGCCTCCTGGGTTCAGGCAATTCTCCTCCCTCAGCCTCCTGAGTAGCTGGGACTACAAGCACGCGCCATCATGCCCAGCTAATTTTTTGTATTTTTAGTAGAGACGGGGTTTCACCATGTTGACCAGGATGGTCTCGATCTCTTGACCTCGTGATCCACCCGCCTCAGCCTCCCAAAGTGCTGGGATTACAGGCATGAGCCACTGCGCCCAGCCCTTCTCATTCACTTTTAATGTGGATATAATTTAAAAGTTATAGAAAACTTGTAAATACAGTATCAAGGGACTCCCATGTGCCCTGTGCCCAGATTCACCTATTGCTTATATTTTGCTCCATTTCTTTGTGGCCTTATCACTATCTCTGTGTTCTTTCTTGACTATTTTTTTTTTTTTGAGATGGAGTTTCACTCTTGTTACCCAGGCTGGAGTGCAATGGCGTGATCTTGGCTCACTGCAACCTCCACCTCCTGGGTTCAGGCAATTCTCCTGCCTCAGCCTCCTGAGTAGCTGGGATTACAGGCATGCGCCACCATGCCCAGCTAATTTTTTTTTTTTTTTTTGTATTTTTAGTAGAGACGGGGTTTCACCATGTTAACCAGGATGGTCTTGATCTCTTGACCTCGTGATCCACCCGCCTCGGCCTCCCAAAGTGCTGGGATTACAGGCTTGAGCCACCGCGCCCGGCCCTTTCTTGACTATTTTAAAGCTAGGTGGAGACATTATACCCTTTTACCCCTTAATATTTCTGAGATCAAAGACATTCTCTTATGTAAACATATTATGATTACTACTTTAGGATACTTAACATTGATACAATACTATTATCTAAACCATAGTCCAAATTCAGATTACATCATTTGTCCCAATAATGTCCTTTACATTTTTTATTGCTTTTTTCTCAGCCGAGGATCCAACCAAAGATCAAACATTTACTGCATTAATTTGCATTTAGTTGTCATGGCCCTCCTTTACCCTGGAACAGTTCTGCCTTTGACTTTTTGGACCTTGGCAATTTTGAAGGGTACCAGCCAGTTGCTTAGTAGAATGCCCCTGATTTTGCGTTTATCTGGCATTTCAGGATTAGGTTTAGGAAAGCTTTTTATGACAGGAAAATCATCGAATTGATGTTGCATCCTTTTCATTGTATCTTGTCAGGGAGTGCGTGGTGACGTATGCCCAATGCTGGTATGTTAGCTTTCATCTCTGCAAAGGCAGTTAAATGGCCTCTTTGTGGAGGCTGTCCTCTGCTGGTTATTCTCAACATTGCAGCTGCTATGCCCCTGCTGATGTGATTGACAAGAGACCAGATGGCCTGAATACAAACCCTGACACTCTACGGGTTGTGTGACCTTAGGCAAATAATTTAGCCTTATTGAACCTCAATTTCCACATCTGTAGAATGTAGTATCCACATCCTGCTTCCCTCATAGGATGGTTGAGGGTGAAGGGGTCTCACAGAGATGGTCATGCAGTCTATTCCTAAGCTAAAGTCTATGCTGGCTGCTATGACTTCTGGGTGGGCAAGGCCTGATGGTCCCTGGAGTGCCAAAGCTGCTCTTCAGGACTCATGTCCACTACCTGCAAAATCTCCAATGGGCTTGGGCTCCACAGCCACCATGGCAGAGCTGCTTCTTTGCCTAAGGCTTCCATGAACAACAGGTTCCTCTGTTGCTATTGTGAAGGAACTCCAGGCAGCCCCCAGGGAGACCCAGGCCTGGCCTTTAGTGGTTCTGCCCTGTGGGCCCATCTGGGGGTCACCAGTGGTGTGTGTACCAGCTGGTACACTGGCATCCACTGGGGTTACAGCCACACAGCTTCCCCCAGGCTGATGATGCCCCTGAGACTGAACATAGCTCCTGCACGGCAGCCAGCAGAGGAGGTGCATGCACCCCTTGACTCCCACTAACCAGGTGTCAAACAGGTTATCCACAGGGCTTTCACCTCAACTAACCCAGGGATTACGTCTTAAAAGAAAAAGTGCAAACTCTGCTCTTACCTAGACTTTAGGTTTCTGAAAACCTCAGAAGCTTAGGTGCACCCGCACATATTTCTTCCTCCTTACCTGCCTGCCTTCTTTCTTTTAATAACTATTTATGGAGCACCAGACACTGCATTAGGGGTATATGGAGAGCACAATATACAACTTGCCCCATGGGAGCTACAGTTTATTGGGTAAAGGAAACAAGCTGAGCAACAATTACACTGCACCTGAGATCCCTGGGCAGGCATTCAGTTCCTACCGGGCCTCTTGGCTGCACTTACCATCTCCCAGGTGGCCCAGAGCCTTCTCATTATCGCTTTATATTTATTCAGTGCTCTCCCAGGACTCCAGCAAGATGCATTTTGTAGGCCCCAGGGAGAAGCTCAGAGACAGGGAACTATGAGAAATAAGTAGATCAAGGGGGAGAGAAAGAAGAGAAACATTTCTCAGCATAAACATAATTAGTTGTTTCTTTTCTTACTCAAATTTGCTCTTCAGAACAGAGGTCTCTGCAGTAGTGAACTTGAGTCTTTCTCTGTGGGGTCGTCATATTTGGGGATCGTGGGATTCCTGGGAATTGATAACTCAACAAATGGAATTGGGAGCATGTTCAGAGGAAAGAGTCTCACATGTAGCAGGTGATCAGTAAATGCTGAATATAAAATGAACCTCACTTGGTAAAGCTGGAAGTGCAGATTAGGCTGTGAGGAGTGGGCTTCACAAAGTGGGGAAGCAGCCCTCCCCCAGGAGAATGGGGAGAAAAGCCACTTTTCATTCATGTGTTAGATACCATTGCCTGATTCATTCTGCCACACAGGCTTCTTCTGAAGGGAAAATGAAATACAACATGGGAAAGGGCCATATACATTTGTACAGAGAGGTACTAGACACCAACAGACATAGGAGAATGTGTTTGAGCCAAAAAATACAATGAGGAGTTCTAATGTAATTTTACAGTGGTTTATTAGGTAGCAATCACACTTGTCTACACTGATGAGGAGGTTAGAAGAGTGCTGCCATGGGTGCTGGGTTTACAGGATCTGATTTATACCTTCCCTGATCTCTCAGCCATGTGTACAGTACACTCTGCATACAAAGGATGCCGGGTAGGAATGGGAGTGGAACATTCACAAACACATTATGACTACTCAAAGAACAAGAGGTGGATATGCAGACCATCCGGCTATGCAGAAGGCCAACTTCTAGTTGGAAAACTATACTAGAAAATTCCAAGAGAGTGAGGACTATGTTGTCTTGTTCACCATTGTATACCCATAATCTAGCGCTATACCTGGCACACAGTAGGCATATAATATAAATTAGCTGCACTGGAAGCCCACCTATGACTAGTTTATTCTATCACTGTAGGATAATTTTGCTCAGGAATTCACAGGAGAATACAGTTTTATGTTTTCTCACGACCATATACCCCAAACAATATTTTGAAATTATGCTGCAATTTCCAGTTTTTCTTTCATTGGTGAGTAATTCACAGAAACCTTTAGAAATTAAAACTCTGGGAGAATGATCCAAGATGGCCGATCGCTAACATCCCGGGATTGCAGCTCTCAGGGAAGGCGCAGAGAACTAGAGAACGCCACACTTTCAGACAAAGTCTGGTCGCTCACGGAGCAGAAGATCCCCCAGTGGTGGAAACACACGAGTCGCCAGCGCGACTCTCGTGGTTGGCGCAGCGGTTCCGCCAGCACCTCGAGGCGGCAGCGCTCGGCGCAGAGTAAACTACTACGGAAACAAGAAGGAAGCCCGACAGGAGAATCCTGGGCAGAAAAGCACCATCAGTTTTAACGCCGCTGCTCTGGCCCTGGGAACTAACAACCTGGACGTCCACTCAAGAGACCTAATCTGAAAGTTGGTAATTTCAAAGACGACAGGAGGATAAATTTACAATGACGGGAAGAAACCAGCGTAAAAAAGCTGAGAATACTCAAAGTCAGAACACCTCTCCCTCTAAAGTTGATCACAGTTCCACATCAACAATGGAACAAGGCTTGATGGAGAACGAGCGCCTCCTGATGACAGAATCACTCTTCAAGGAATGGATAATAACAAACTTCGGTGAGTTAAAAGAACATGTTGTAGCCCAACATAAAGAAAGTAGGAACTTTGAAAAAAGGTTTGATGAAATCCTATTGAGAATAGACAACTTAGAGAGGAGTATGAGTGAATTAATGGAACTGAAGAATACAATACAGGAACTCCGAGAAGTATGCACAGGTTTAAACACTCGAATTGTTCAAGCAGAAGAAGGGATATCAGAGGTCAAAGTCCAACTTAATGAAATAAAACGTGAAGAAAAGATTAGAGAAAAAAAGGATAAAAAGGAATGAGCAAAGTCTCCAAGAAATGTGGGACTATGTGGAAAGACCAAATTTACGTTTGATAGGTGTACCTGAATGCGATGGAGAGAATGAATCCAAGCTGGAAAATACCCTTCAGGATATTATTCAGGAAAATTTTCTGAAACTAGCAAAGCAGGTCAACATTCAACCCCAAGGTAATACAGAGAACACCACAAAGATATTCCTCAAGAAGAGCAACCCCAAGGCACATGATCGTTAGATTCACCAGGGTTGAAACGAAGGAGAGGATACTAAGGGCAGCCAGAGAGAAAGGTCAGATTACCCACAAAGGCAAGCCTATCAGACTTACAGCAGATCTCTCGGCAGAAACTCTACAGGCCAGAAGAGAGTGGGGGCCAATATTCAACATCCTCAAAGAACAGAACCTTCAGCCCAGAATTTCATATCCAGCCAAACTAAGCTTCACAACTGAAGGAAAAATAAAATCTTTTATGAACAAGCAAGAACTCAGAGATTTTATTACCACTAGGCCTGCTTTACAAGAGCTTCTGAAAGAAGCATTACACACAGAAAGAAACAACCAGTATTAGCCTTTCTAAAAATATACCAAAAAGTAAAGAGCACCAACATAAAGAGGAATTTACACCAACAAATGGATAAAACAGTCAGTCAACATCAAATGGCAGTAACCCTAAATTTAAATTGACTGAATTCCCAATCAAAAGACACAGCCAAAACCCAACGGCATGTTACATCCAGACCTGTTTCACATGCAAGGATACACAAAGACTCAAAACAAAGGGATGGAGAAAGATTTTCCAACCAAATGGAGAGCAAAAATAAATAATAAATAAATAAAAAGCAGGAGTTGCAATTCTTGTATCGGATAAAATAGATTTTAAAGCAACAAAGATATCGTGGTAAAAGGATCAATGCAACAACAAGAGCTAACGATCCTAACACCCAGATAGGAGACTTAGATTCAATGAGACAGAAAATTAATAAGGATATCAAGGACTCGAACTCAGATCCAGAACAAGTAAACTTAATAAATATTTATAGAGCTCTCCACTTCAAATACACAAAATATACATTCTTGTCAATACCACATCACACCTACCCATTAGTTTAAATGAAACATTGATTGGCCATTATTAATACCCAATTTTTTTCAAAATAAAGCAATATTTCCATTTACTCTCCCTCTTTCTCTTCCTCTTTCTTCCTCTCCTTTACTTAATTTTTTTTTCTTTTCTTTCCTTCTCTCAAAAAAAAAGAAATCAACTTGTAAACCTCTAGATCCAGGTTGGCAATGTCTCTTTCATTGCTTGATTTCCTTTCTTCCCTTCCCTCCCTCCCTCCCTCCCCCCCCCCCCCGCTTCCTCCCTTCCTTCCTTCCTTCATCCCTTCCTTCCTCCCTACCGTCCTTATTCCCTTCCTTCCTGCCTTCCTCCCCCCGCCCCCAAAAAAAAAAAAAAAAAAGAAATTAAAACTCTGGGCGAGGCGTGGTGGCTCACACTTGTAATCCCAGCGCTTTGGGAGGCCAAGGCGGGCGGATCATGAGATTCAGTTTGAGACCAGCCTGGCCAAAAAAGTGAAACCCCGTCTCAACTAAAAATACAAAAATTAGCTGGGCGTGGTGGCAGGTGCCTGTAATCCCAGCTACTTGTGAGGCTGAGACAGGAGAATCACTTGAACCCAGGAGGCGGAGGTTGTAGCAAGCTGAGATCACGCCACTGTACTCCAGCCTGGGTGACAGAGCTAGGCTCCATCTCAAAAAAAGAAAAAAAAAAAAAGAAATTAAAACTCTGTTTAAACAAGCAACAGACGGTAATATTGAAGGCATTTAAGCTATTGCCCACTGAGTTCTTGATTGACAATGTCAAAACCACCACCATGGCTAGAAACAGGCTATTCAGGAATGCAACAAAAATGAAGATAGAATCAAACAAAACCCCCCAAACTAAAACTATCTTAGCTATACCAATAAAAGCAGGTGCTAACTTGTATTTTGCTGAAGTCCTGAAACTGCCCTCAGGGGCAAGCAAGCAATCAGTACATTAAAAAGACAAAAAACGTTATTAATAATAGAACTAGCTTCTCTGTCCTGAGCTTGGAAGGGCAATACCTTCCTGGATGGTTCCACAATATCTGCTTCTCAGCCATCTGTTTCCCTGGTCCCCTTACATCCTGTTCAACCAACACTGTTCTGGTAACAGCTTCTGCTTTATGTTATCTTTTCAGCTGCCTGTCCTGTTTCTGCAGGAGTTTGATTTAGCCTTGTATGTGAGCAGGCACTTGCGAATATGAGGGAAGGAATCGGCCACTGGGCATCAAAGCAGGGGCTGCAGGGGGTCGCCTGCAGCACGGGGGCAACAGGCACCATGATCTGGCATTGCTTTCTGGCTTTCGGGGCTGCGAACCCAGCATTTCCAGTGGGTCACTTCCATGGTTTTTAAAAGCTACCATTTACTGAGCACTGTGCTAAGTATTTTACATGTTATCATATTATCTCATTGCATTAACCTCACAGATACACCATGAGACAATTTTTTTCTTTCTTTCTCATTTACAGATGAGGAAATGAGTCTCTGAAAGTTGAGTGTCATGGCCTTTTATACGGTTCAGAAGTGGCAGAGGTGGAACTGGAAGTCAGGCTGGGCTTTATAGTCCGTGCCCTTAGCCATTTGGTTTTCTGGCCTACCCTGTGGTCTTCCATGTCATCTCTGGCAGCATTTCCAATTTTACTCCTATTCTTCTTCCTGATCAGTCTCTGAGTTGCTTCCCAGCTCAAGGTGACATCCATGCACAAACTACATACGCCACTCTCCATCCTGGCTTTGACTGGTTGCAGTTGACTGCCTCTGTTTACCCCCCACGTCCCTGCCCAGCACCTTTGCAGTACGTTGCCTCACAGCAGTTTTTGCCAAGGAGCTCTCTTCCTCCCTGCTTTCCCATCCTCCTAGTTCAACTTCCCTAGACCTCTTCAGCCTCCTGGCTCTGCCAGTCCCAAGGAAGCTCTGCTCCCCGCTGCCCCTACATCACACAAAACTTCCCAGCCTACCTAGGCTTCGTTGATTACTCTCTCCTTAGGGGTGAAGCACTGGTTCCCAGGGCCACTGGTTTGGTTGTTAACCACATGCCACTTTACAGTACCCTTAATACTGCCAACTTTGCTGTTTAATTTTTCATATGCTAGTGCTTTCCACAATCATAAGCTCCTTGAGTGCCAAATGTCTCTTTTTGTACTTTGTGATAGTTTTCTTAACACCTACATCAGTGCTTTACACACACACAAAGACTTCAGAAATATCTGGTGGTTTCTGTGTGACTATATTCATTAGAGGCTGATATCAGCACTGTTAGCCAGGATCAGGCACAAGTGTCACAGAGCTGACGTTAATCGTCAGTGCCTACTGCCTCCTTCTCAGGGCCTTCCTTTGCTTCCTACAAGCTAAATACCTTGGTCTGTGCCTACCACACAATGCTCGACTCAATGCTGTGCACCTGCGCTGCCTACAGTTGTGGTTGTGGGTGTCTCTAGAGCAGGAGTGTCTGGGTTTGGATCACAGTTCTGCCTCTTCCTAGCTGTAATCTGCACAAGCTGCTTAACCACTCAGAGTCTGTTTCCTCACCTGTAAAATGGGGGGTAACAGTACTTTCCATCACTAATCAAGTATTTACTGAGGACTAGCCATTTGTTTTATTATATGTAAGGCATTATTCTAAGTGCTGGGTATAAAACAAATTCTCACCATCAGGGAGCTTACTTTCTAGTGGAGGGACACAGATAGGTAATGAAGTAAACACAGTGTGTCAGAGAGTGGTAAGTGCTGTGGAGGAGAGTAAGTGGGTAGGTGAGGAATGGTTTTAAATAGCAGGCTAAGGAGGCACTGGAATACAGCCCTGTGGGTCAGTAATGATTAAATGAGCAAATGAGGGTAAGCACCTAAAACGGTGCTTGGTAAATTCTAAGTGCTGAAGAATTGTTAGATATTAGGTATCAGTAATGCATGTATGATATTTTTGTAAGTAGAAAAGTACCAATTAAATGTTTGTTATAATAATGTTGAGATAGAAAGGCACCAATCCACATGTTATTACAATTATATTCTCTGTGGGTTGCCCATTTTAAACTGACTCTGCTAACCAATTCATACTTTGTGAGCACCTTCCCTGGCCACTCCTCCCACCGGTTACCAAGCCCACTTGCTTTTAACTATCAAAATATATGAGCCTTAGCGAAAGATACAAAGGTATGTTACTTCCTACTTAGCTCTTTTCTGGATCTTTTATTTTTTGAGGAATAAACTTGAAAGTGGATTAAAATTCTAATCCTAAAATGTGACCTGTGTTAAATATTGGGCCTTTGCAACTTACAGAGAAAATTCAGGCAGATGCTGCTGGGTGCAAGTATCTTTTCACCTACCACAAACACTATAAAACTTTGCCAGATTTATTTATCTATTTCCAGTTTGTTTGTTTATTTATTTATTTTTCTTTCCAACTTTTATTTTAGGTTTGGAGTACCAGTACAGATTTATTATGTGGGTAAATTGTGGGTCGTGGGGTTTGGTGTACAGATTATTTAATCACCCAGCTAATGGGCATCATACCTGATAGTTTTCTGGTCCTCTCCCTCCACTTAACCTCCACCCTCAGGTAGGTCTCAGACCTACTCTGTTGTTCCCTTCTTTGTGTCCATGTATACTCAAAGTTTAGCCTCCATTTATAAGTGAGAACCCTCAGTAGGTCTGTTGTGCCCTTCTTTGTGTCCACGTGTACTCAGTTTAGCCTCCATTTATAAGTGAGAACCCTCAGTAGGTCTGTTGCTCCCTTCTTTGTGTCCACGTGTACTCAGTTTAGCCTCCATTTATAAGTGAGAACCCTCAGTAGGTCTTATGTTCCCTTTTTTGTGTCCATGCGTACTCAAAGTTTAGCTTCCATTTATAAGTGAGAACATGTGGTGTTTGGTTTTCTGTTCCTGCATTAATTTGCTTAGAAGCCAGATTTATTTAAGAGTAAACTCCAAACCCAGAACACATTGACACAAACACAGTTGAAGATGCTACTCAAGTATTAAGGATCCATCAGGACCTCGATTTCTGCACAAATTGGTAAGAATACCAAAGAAAAACTACTTTTCAATGCTCTTAACACTTCTGACACCAAAATGTGTAGGTTTTCCAAACTGAGTACTTCTTCAGTTCTCTGCAGACACCCACTAGGGATCTTACCATTTATCTCAATTCTGATACTAACTCCCTGGAATTAGCACAAGCCCCACAAGTTAAGGGATCAGCCCCATAAAACTGACCCCCTTTTTAGATGCCAATCACAAGTCTCAGGTCTCCTGTATTCCTGACTATATCCAGCTATAAATTGGGGGTTCCCAAAATCCCCTCCTCAGGTTCAAAAATTTGCTATAGTGCTTCTCATAACTCAGTGAAATACTTTGCTTACTCTGGTAAGTTTATTTTGGAGAATACAACCCTAGGAGCAGCCGAATAAAAGAGATGCATAAGGCAAGGTATGTGGGAGGAGGCACGATACTTCCATGTTCTCTCTGGGCATTTGCCTTCCTGGCACATGGATGTGTTCACCAACCTGGCAGCTCTCTGAATCACATTGTTTAGGGTTTTATGGAGGTTCCATTACACTGGCATGACTGATTAAATCAGGGGCCACTGGTGATTGGAGTCAATCTCCAACTTCCTTCTTCCCAGAGGTCAGAAGATGAGGCTGATAGTTCCAACTTTCTAATCATATGCTTGGTTCCTCTGGTAAACTGACTTCACCCTGAAGCTGTCTAGATCCTCCACCCCCACCCAACCTAGAGTCAACTTATTAGCATACAAATTAATGTCTTATTTCTCTGGAAATTCCAGGGGTGTTAGAAGCTCTTACATCAGGAACTAGGGACCAAGACCAAATGTTATTAAAAAAGATGCTCCTGTCACTCCTATCACTCTGGAAATTACAAGAGTTTTAGGAGCTCTGTGCTAGGAACTGGGGCAGAGACCAAATGCATATTTTTTATTATGTCACAAGTACATATGAGCCTTACTAGACCTTCAAATCTTCATTTGCCTCTTGAAGGTCTTTCTCCAACACTGAGGGGTCTGGAGTGGGTAAATCGGCTGTCCTCCCTTGAGACTCCCTCAGGGACCCTTCTAACCCAGATTCCATTCAAGTTCAGAGATTAGAGGGCAGGAATATCCTGCAGAGGCCAGGAGCAGAGCCTCCTCTGATCTCACTAAGGAGATGACCGATAAGGGAAGGGCCTGGAGAGAGCTCTGTGAAACTGTGGGTGGATGCCTTCAATTTCTCTTTAGAGATAGCCCTTGGATGCAGATGGAGGTCAGAGGTGTTGGTAAAGAAACCCTTCAAAAATGTCTGCGGTGCACACCATGCTGTTTGCCCACACAAATACCATAGCTCCAAAGACTACAGGGGCCTGGTGAAATGATAGGGCCATTTGAAAAGTGAGCAGATGTCTTGGAATCACATTCTGGAGGATTCTCTATTTGTATGTGTGTCTACAGATGCCCCTTCATGAGGGTGCTAATAATAATATCTACCACCAAATAAAAATAATTAGCATTTACTGAGCACTATGCATGTATGCATGTACTTAGCACAATACTCCTTGTGTTGTGCTAAGCCCTTAGCATACCTTATAATGCTCACAAAAACCTAATGAGGTAGGTACTATTATTAGACCTATTTTTACCATCATTATGCCCATTTCACAGAAGAATCAATTAGATTGCTCAAAGAGTTAAATATCTTGCCTGAAGTCACTCAGCCTGTAAGCATGAGAACTGGGGTATGTGCTTTCTGTACCTTATATTTAACCACTGTACCAGTCTGCAATAACCAAGCCACTTGCAAAGGAGCACCTTCTAATTCCACCTGGAGGTGGGGGCCCAGCAAGGTTTGGAAAGCTGGGATGTACTTGGGGAGAGTATTGGAATAGCAAGGGCTGCCTGAAAGAACAAGGCAGCAAGGGCCAGATCACAGTGTGGTCAAAGGCATTGAGGCATTAGAGAACAGAGAAGGTTCAGATGGATTGCAATACTGTGTGTGGTGTGTGTGTGTGTGTGTGTGTGTGTGTGTGTTTGAGACAGTCTTGCTCTATTACCCAGGATGGAGTGCAGTGGTATGATCTTGGCTCACTGCAACCTCCACCTCCTGGGTTCAAGCGATTCTCTTGCCTCAGATTCCCAAGTAGCTGAGATTACAGGTGCATGCCACTTTGCCTGGCTAATTTTTTTTTTTTTTTGAGGCAGAGTTTTGCTCTTGTTGCCCAGGCTGGAGGGCAATGGTGTGGTCTCAGCTCACTGCAACCTCCACCTCTTGAGTTCAAGCAATTCTCCTGCCTTGCCTCTCAAGTAACTGAGATTATAGGCATCTGCCACCACATCCCACTAATTTCTGTACTTTTAGTAGAGATGGGGTTTTGCCATGTTGCCCAAGCTGGTCTCGAATTCCTGAGCTCAAAGTAATCTGCCTGCCCTGGCCTCTAAAGTGTTTGGATTGTAGGTGTGAACCAGTGTGCCCAGCCAGCAATACTTTGGATATGGTTGGAGAAAGGCACCTGAGTACCATTGAAAAGATGAGGCTAGAGGAGCAGGTAGGGACCTGAACATGAAGGGCCTTTGATACCTTGCTACAGAGTTTGATTTTTTTTTTCCTGAAAGTGAGACAAAGTTATCTGTAACAGACACCTGTGGTTGCCTACCCATCAAATCATCACCACTCACCCTTGACTCATTGACTAACAGAGCTCCCTTTTTAGATCAGGAAATCTACTCTACCCATGGCCCTGTGCTTCTCAGAGGCAACCATGGAAATCCAGTTCCCTTGCCAGTGAGTTAGGAAGAGGCATCACTCAAGTCCAGCCCATGAGTCATGAAGGCAATCTGCTGGGGCCCTGGAAAAGGTCCCCTCCCTGCTGTAGATGCACAGAGAGAAGTGTCTCTCCTACTGCTGAGTGCTGTGGTGTCTGGATGTGGTAGCCATCATGCCACTCTGAAGGGGTTAAGCCTGGGAATGACAGAGCTGAAACAGGGGAAGGACTTCGGCTCCTAGTAGTCAATCACTTAATTAACCTACCAGAAGCCACCTTCCCCAGGTTACTTGCTGGGTGAGGTGCTAAGTATCTTTATGACTGTGCCAGCTGAGTCAGGGCTTTCTACTTCTTGGGAGTCAAAAGCATCCCAACCAATTTACAATCTATACCACTAAAGCAGGAAGTCCCATGACGACATTAGCACGTTATAGAATTCCTCCAGGGGTGTAGGAAGGTGAATCAGGAGAAGAAGCTGGTGGAAGGAATACAGTTAGGAGGCAGTGGTCTCTTCTTCTGGAGCTATCTGCCCTCTGATATCTTCCTTTTGCCTCCCACCCTGAAGGGATTATTGACTATTTTGGAAATGGTGAGAGGAATAATGCATAAAAATGCGGTGCAAGTCAAGAAGATGTTGACAGGCAAAGTACTGACTGTGCTTCTGCTCTGCTGTTGCTGTAAAAGAAGACAGCCTTGGCAGCCTTGACCTGGTTGGGAAGCGAAGACAAACAAGGAGCTTGTTTAACATACATAGAAAAGTGTCTCATTGTTTACTTGTCTATCACCCCTCACTAGAAGGTAACCTAGAATATAAACTACAATCCAGGAGATCATGGAGTTTGTCTTGTTTGCGGTATTCCTAGTAGATGTTCAACTAATGTTTGTTGAAGGAACAAATGAACTCTCAGCCACTACCCCAGTCTGGCCAACGTGGCCTGGCCAGCTTTACCATGTCCTCTCTCATCTTGCCTGAAGTGCCTCCTTCACTACCACTGTGGACTGTTCCCGCAAGCACCATTTAGGACTCCTAAAGAACAAAACAGTATGGACACCAACAGCTTCTGTCCACATTTTCCCTCAGAATCTCCAGTGCTGCTACCCTCTCTAAAGCACTGCTGGCACTGAACATGCAAGTCAGGGGCCAGGAGCAGCTCATCCATCCATGGCTGGTCGGTAGGTGGAGGCTGACTCCTTCAGCTAAAAAGGCCCATTGTTTCTTCTCCCTCCAGGGAGGGCTGGGTTGGGCTCCTCCAACACGGAGGCTACAAGCCTCTGATGACAACTCTCAGTGCTGGGGAAAACACTGATCAGGGTCCAGAAGCTCTCCTTGCATCCCTGGCCTTACCCCCACCACCTCTCTCCCTTTGTTCTTCAGCCTCCTCCTTCCTGGAAAAGACCCTCATCCTTTCTTAGTGTCCCTTTCTTCCTTCTTCTCTGTTTCCTGGCATAATTCCTTCCAGGCTTCCTGTCACACTAACCTCTTTGTCTCCTCTCCCCCAACCTCAGATGACATTTATTTCATGCCTTCTGCAAGCCCAAAGCTACCCACAGGGCCTTTCTTCTTCCTCATTTCTTCTGTCTCATCACAAAATGCACTTAATTTGAATTTAACCAAGTTTCCATCCGGGCCCTCTATTCTGTGTGCCCAGGAGGCCTGGGAGGACCATCCCTCTCCATGGGATAACCAAGCTATCCCAAGAAATATTCTGTGAAAGAGGCAGCTTTGTTGGGCTTGGCTGCGAGCCACCCACCTGGGTGCATGAGTGCATACAGAGACCTCCTCAGTGGGTTTAGTCAGCTCTAGAATGGATTCTCTGGGTGATGTATATGACATTACCGCCACATCCAAGGTCAAGTTCTGGAAGCAGTACACACAAAGCCTGACACAGTAATTCAAGATACAATATTGGAGTGCTATGCCTATGTCCCCCACTCAACCTCAGGGTTCCAGTCTCATTTCCAGGGCTGCCAGCTCTGAATTTGGACATGGTTGGAGAAAGGCACTTGAATACTGCTGAAAAGATGAGGCTGGAGGAGCAGGCAGGGACCCGAACATGAAGGGACTTTGATGTCTTGCTAGAGTCTGCACTCACCATGGGCAGCCTGGCCTTGAGATCCCATCCTAACCACCCTACTTTCCTTTTAGAAGCTGTATAACAGCAGCCCGTCTTGGCATATTCTCCCTCCTACCTCAGGGAGGTTTTGCAGGCACGAGCTTCTCTCTGATCAAGAAAAGCAACCTAAACAGTTAAAAGTTAAGGTCTCTTCAGAGCAGAGAACAGAGGTCACCCCAGCAGGAGACAGTACCATTTCTTTTATGGAAAGGAAACAGATCATTCTCCCTGCTTTTCTGCACTCTGCCTGCTCCTTGCCGTGGGGATTCCAGATGCCCCTTTTCTCTACCTTGAGCTCGGCCTTCCATCCTCCTTCTCCAGGGCCAAACCTCTGGGGTCAGCACCCACAGGTGGGGCACTTGTCAACCAGCCCCCAGGCCATGCAAGCAGAGGAGCGGGCATCATTAAAGGGTACCCATCAGGAAAGAGGCTTGCTCTTTGACCCATATCTGTTCTGGGTAACTCCGCTAACATGGCCCCTTTAAATCTGTGCCTACTTTGGGATCCACCAAGATTCTGTTTCTGTCCTAATTTTTCCACATGCCAGCTCTCATCTTCTTGCCTGACCACAGTTCCAGCCCAGTGGAAGCATTTCTGACTTGGAGCTGGATTCATCTTTCAAAGCAGAGAGTGAGAAGAAAATTCTCTCTCTAACTCTTGATGCACAGAAGGAGCTCTGCAAACGTGAGCTGAATTTGGTGAAGAATGAGAGAAGGGATGACAAACAGCAAGGGAAAGAGGAGAGAGGGAAGGAAGAATTTTCTTCTTTAGAGTGCCCTGCCATGATACGGACTCCAGAGTCAGGGATTCTGCAAGTTCTTATGAAAGGAGGGAGGCATGTCTGGGAGCTCACAGCTTCTCCTGGCAGCCTCTGATGTTCCACACCTGCCTCATGAACTTCTCTCCAGACCCTGGAAACACCAGGCCCACCACCTCCTGCCTTTATTCATGCTGCCTCTTCTGCCTGAGCTGCACTTTCCTCTCCTCTTCCTTTTACTCATTCCTTCTCCTCCTTCAAGATCAGGTACACATTTCTTCTGAGACCTTGCCACCCATCCCTTCTCTATCACAGCTGCTGGTGTCCCTTCCTATAGGTCTACCAGTCTTTGCCCCCTTCCTTCTGTGATTTTGACAGGATATATTATCTCTATTTGTCTCTCCCTTTCACAGCATACTCATGCACATTTCATTTATTGAGGGCCTACTGTGTGCCAGGAAGTGATCCAGCAGTGATTGAGAGAGACCCAGCTCCTCATGCTGCCAGGTAGTTTACAGTCCAGGGAGGGAGAAGACTTAAAAGGAGTAACTAGACGGAGACTGTTTCGAGAAGGAAAGTTAGGGTGCTAAGGGAATATATAACAGGAATTGGGGGCAGAACAGTCAGGGAAGCTCTCCTAAGGAAAGTACATTGAAGTTAAAACTTGAAGAATGGAGAATCCCACGGCTGGGGAGAGAGATAGGAGTGTGTGTTTGTGCATGCACATGTATGCATGAAGATGTGTGTGTGTGTGTGAGTGTGTGCACACATGCACATATGTGTACCTGGGGTACCTGAACAGGGGTTCCTGTTCAGGCTGAGCATGTGCATGTGCAAAACCTCCCCAGGGAAAGGGACAATATGACAGGGAGGAATCATCAGTAGAGGGAAATAAAGCTGGAGAGATTGTGGAATACCAGGAAGGCCACAGTGAGTGCCAGCTCCAGAAAGGAAGGGACTGTGACCTATTTGGTTTGTATTATGGAGCCTCTCAGAGTGCCATGGCCATACAGTTACCTGAGAGGTGTTTATTGAACAAATAAAGATATGAAAACACTTTAGAGAAACAGAATTGAAATAGAACATGGTGTCTAACAAGTGAAACAAAAGCACCTCTCTAGGCCAGCTGTGCCATCATGAAGGCCATTTCAACCTTTAGCTGGGATCCCCAAAAGCACTGCATCCATCTGGCTGGCACAAGGACAAGTTTGTAATGAGGCACATATGGCATGATTTGAATTGGTCAAATTTAGCAAAACAAGATTGTCATTTTTATCCAAAGCAGGCCTATCTGGAGCCAGTGGGGAAAATCTAAGTGACATCTGCCCGAATGGGAGTTTACACGGCAGGGGAGTTTAGCAGACTGAGACCCAGCCAGGGGCTGTCCTGATGCCACTCATCAGAGAGGGTCTGTCTCAGCCACTTCCTGCAGTCTTATGGATCACAGGGGACCAAAGCATTTTGGAACTGGGCAGGACCCTAGGGATCCTCCCTTGGTCAGCCCCTAATTTTACAAACGAGGACACTGAGTCCAGAGAGGCTGAGTTACTTACCCTAAGTAAAGGACAAGAGCAGGCCAGTTTCTAGGTCTCCTGACTATATCCGGCCCTCCTGTAAACACATCTAAAAGGAAAGAGGGAGGGAAAGAGAGAGGAAGAGAAGGGGGGAGGGAAAGGAGAGAGAAAGAAGGAAAAGGAAGGGAAGGAGAAAGTATGGGGGGAGGGAGAGAAGTGATGGACAGTGTTGGGGCTCAGAAAGTAATACCCCAAAGTAAGACGTACAGAAGGAGCTCAGCAAATGTGAGCTGAATTTGGTGAAGAGTAAGAGAATTAGCATGCTGAGTACCTCAAACTAAAAGAGACTGGAAGACCTCAGAAGCAGCCCCCAAATCAAATTCTCTCTGACTTTCTCCTGCCCTCCTGTCTCTTGCCCCTCATTCTCCCCAGTCATAGAAATCACAATCCCTGGCAGGGCCTTGTGGTTCATGCCTGTAATCCCAGTGCTTTGGGAGGCAGAGGCAGGAGGATTGCTTGAGCCCAGGAGATTGAGGCTGTAGTGAGCTATTACTGCACCACTGCACACCAGCCTGGGCTACAAAGCAAGACCCTGTCTCTACAAACCATACAAAAATTTATCTGGGCATGGTAGCACGTGCCTGTCGTACCAATAACTTGGGAGGCTGAGGCAGGAGGATCACTCACTTGAGCCCAGGAGTTCAAGGTTACAGTGGGCTGTGATTGCAACCACTGCCCTCCAGCCTGGGCGACAGAGTAAGACACTGTCTCTTAAAAAAAAAAAAAAATCATAATTCCTCTTCCCCAAGGCAAGTTATAGAAACTAGAATCCCTTTCTTCCAAATTAAGCCATAAAACCTAGAAATATTACTTCCTCTGCCTTTCTGCACAGAAGCTAGCTATAAACTAATTCCCTGACCTACCTTGTCAGACTGCAGGTTGTCCTTATTCCAGAAGGGTTCTGCCCTCTGCCTAGGAGGAAGGAATGCTACACAGTGAGACCAAGAAGAATCTGAACGAACAGACCTCGCTGGGTTCCTGCCCCTCAAGTTTATTACCATTAGATCATATTCTTTCTGTGCGATCACATTTCTACACAGCTGATCATCTTCATCAAATCTATGCATAAAAGTGGACAGTTTTCCCTGTGTCTGTGTATTCATTTTTGAAGTCTCCTGCATCATGAAAACTTTTTTTTTTTTTGAGACAGGGTCTTGCTCTGTTAGCCAGGCTGAGAGCACAGTAATATGATCTCGGCTCACTGCAACCTCTGCCTCCTAGGTTCAAGCAATCCTCGTGTCTCAGCCTCCCAAGTAGCTGGGACTATAGGCACATGCCACCACGCCTGCCTAATTTTTATATTTTTAATAGAGATGTGGTCTCACCATGTTGCCCAGGCTGGTCTTGAATTGCTGGGCTCAACTGATCTGCCTGCCTTTGAAACTGTTGTCTGGGGAATGTACCCTGGCTTTTAGTCTCAGTTGAGAAAGAATTCAGGATATGGACACACATGAGGAGTCGGTTTAGGAGTGGAAAGTTTAATGGGAAAAGAAGAGAGAAAAAGTTTCCTCATGCTGAGAAAGCAGGTCATTTGAAAGAGGGTCTCAGGTGCAGTGGAACGCAATTAGTTTTGTACAGAGGCTTGAGGAGGTGGTGACTGATTTACATAGGGCTCCGGGAATTGGGTTGACCAGGTATGCCACTTACATAGCCCGTGAAAAGACTGCCCCTCCCACCCTAGTCTTTTATTATGCAAACATGGCCTGCATTTGGCTGTGGCCATGATACTTGTACACGTGGTTTTACCTGGAGGCTGCCATGACACCTGTAAACCTGGTGACATGGAAAAGAGGGTGGGAGATGCCATACTGAAAGTACCTGGCTTCCAGGTACAGCTGCCTGCATGTACATATAAAAGCTCCTAGTTTGCATATCTATGCCTGACATCTCAGGCTGATTTTTGTTAGAGAAGAACTGGTTTGGGGCTGCTTTTTATTAAAGGAAAATTCCACTGATAACTCTCACACTTTCTAGCTGCGCAAAAATTATTTCTTAATAACTCCTGTATTACCTTGGCATCCCAAAGTGCTGGGGATCACAGGCATAAGTCACCACATCCGACCTAAAACTTTGATTAAATAAATTAGCTACGCTTTTCCCTTGTATATAAATTTGCTATGTTTTTCCCTTGTTAACCTGTCTTTTGTTCTAAAAAGTGTTGGCTATGAGCCTTATGATGGGTGAGAAAAGGTACCACACATTTCTTGTCCCTAGAGTGGCTTACTTCCAGACTTTATTACTGCAATAGTTTTGCTCTGTGTCCTCACCCAAACCTCATGTTCAACTGTAATCCTCAGCATTGGGCGTGGGACCTAGTGGGAGGTGACTGGATCATGGGGGTGGAGTTTATCAATGATTTATCACCATCCTCCCTTGGTACTGTATAATGATAGAGTTCTCACAAGATCTGGTTGTTTAAAAATGTATAGCACCTCCCTACTCACTCTCTCTTCCTCCTACTCTGGCCATGTGAAGTGCTCGCTCCCTCTTTGCCTTCTACCATGTTTGTAAGTTTCCTGAGGCTTCCCCAGAAGCCAAGCAGATGTCAGCATCATGCTTCCTGCACAGCCTGTGGAATCAAGGGCCAATTAAACCTCCTTTTTTTTTATAAATTACCCAGTCTGAGGTATGTTTTTATAACAATATGAGAATGGACTAATACAATTACCTAATACAGAATAAAGTTCCAGTTCATTTAAGCTTCAGTTGCTCTGTGTTGTGTGTTTTCTCTGTTTCATTCACTTAGTTGAATATAACTGATACACCTTCTTTCTTCCTGCTCTTTCTTAATTCCCCCAAACTTCAATGAGCTACCCGTTCAGCTCCTGTTCCTAGTCTCTCCTTCCTTTTTACTTCTCTGTTGCTTCCAAATTTTGCTTCCAGATTTACTAGGGAGCTATATTAATCCATTCTCAGTTCAACTTACTTTAAATTCTTATTCCTGCTCCAAGATCCATCTTGTTGAAGCTCAGAGCCAATCGGGTTCCATTTATCTCCCTCTAACCAGTCCTATGAGTAAGACATATCAGGTTGAGTGTTAAACATTGTTTTCCAGCTTGCAACATGGAACCACATTCTCACATTGTAGGTGCCATCTGTAATGACTGGCACAGTGTGGGTACCAGCCCAGCAGAGTGGTGGGTGGCCTACTCAATGGGAATGGACTCTGGCCCTTACTCCATGTTAGCACTTATAAGCTCAGTATCAGCCCCAGTCATAAAGGCACTTGAAGAATTAATTGATTGATCCATCCATCCATCCAACACCCACATGAGTCATGTTCAAGGCTCTAGCATGAACTCTATTAGGACAATATCTACTGGGTCTTTCCATGTATCATTATTGTTTGCCACAGGCGTAGAAATGACAAACCCTTGGCCAGCAAGTAAGATAATCCAGAGAAACGGGGGAAGGGATGGCCTCTCTCTTTCTCTCTTTATGCTTCTGCCCTTAGTCTGTTTTGCACTGGTATAAAAGAATACCGGAGACTGGGTAATTTATAAAGAAAAGGTTTGTTTAGCTAACAGTTCTGCAGGCTGAGAAGTTCAAGGGCATGGTCCCGGGCTTTCAGCAAGGGCTTTTGTGCTATATCACAACATGGCAAAGGAGATCAAAAAGGAAGTGGACATGTGTGAAGAGGGAGAAAAACCTGAGGAGCATCCTACCTTTATTACAACCCACTCCATGGGAACAAATCCATATCCATGAGAAGTAATCCAGCCTAGCAACAGAGAGAACTCATGTACTACCAGGAGAATAGGACCATGCCACTCATGAAGGATCCACTCTCATTACCCTAATACCTCCCACCAGGTCCGCCCTCCAACACTGCCACACTGGGGATCAAATATCAACTTGAGTTTTGGTGGGGACAACTAACTATATTCAAACCATAGCATCTCTCCATTACTAGTGTGGAAAAACTTGATGCTAAGTAGCCCTCCCCTTTCTGGTCATTTGCAGTCTGCTACTGGAGATCGGAGAAAAAAAGGCATGCTGACCTTACCATTCTACAGATGAATTCACAGTTATACAATCACACCGTCAGGGATCCAGGGGTAAATTAATTTGCATTCAAGGGCAGACATTCCAGAGCAAGGAGGGCGATTGCAGCCAGTGCATTTGCTGCTGGTTGTGACTACCTGATGTCTTGAGATATAATAAAATATACAATGAATCATTTCAAGGAAAAAGTGGGCAAGGACCAAAAAATAGTGAAATAGTGAGGAGCATCCCAGTGGGCCCACGTTCTTCAGATGAACTAAGATACATTCTGAGTCTAGTTCCAAGTGTCAGTTATTTAGTTATAAACTAAAGCAAATAAAAACTAAAAAGTGCAAGGTGTGGTAGCTCATGCCTGTAATCCCAGCACTTTGTGAGGCGGAGGCGGGCCAATCACTTGAGGTCAGGAGTTTGAGACCTGCCTGGCCAACATGGTGAAACCCCATCTCTACTAAGAACACAAAATTAGCAGGGCATAGTGGCACACACCTGTAATCCCAGGTGCTCCAGAGGCTGAGGCGAGAGAATCGCTTGAACCTGGGAGGTGGAGGTTGCAGTGAACCGAGATCACGCCATTGCACTCTAGCCCGGGCAAAAAGAGTAAAACTCCAACTCAAAAAAAAAAAAAAAGAAAGAAAGAAAAGAAAAAGAACAAAACTAAACTAAACTAAAAACTAAAGTGGGCAACGAATATAGTTAGATTCAGAAAGCTGAATGACAAGATCTCAATTGGGACAGGGATTGTTAGTGTCATTTCTGGGTCTATAACAGGAACATGCCACAGGGAAACAGCAGAAGTCATGAAAGTTTAGATACCACTGGCTGGAGGATTTTCTTTATCAATCAGCTTGGTACTCAAGTATGGTCATCACCTAACTGAAGTTGTAGGCCTGATCCTGCTGACTCAGAAGAAGGAAGGTAGCCAGGAGCTATTCATCTGCCTCTTCTAGATTGGACTGAACTTACATTCTGTTAGACACCATTAGCAATATAACTTTTCTTCCTCAGTTGCCCCACAAAATGAAAAGTAAAAGGTCCTATTTTCCTCTGAAGTCATTTTTTGGGCCAATATACCATATTAATTCTGACCTTATTGATGGAGTTTTGAGATTTGCTTATTAAGAACTTAAATTAATGCTAATAACAGAAGACCAAGTGGAATAATGACAGTTTGAATACCTAAGCCCTAAACCAGTGCCTCTTAAACTTTAGTGCAAATGAGTCACATAGGGGATCTTAGTGATTTGATTCAGCAGGTCTAGGGTGGGGCCTGAGATCCTGCACTTCTAATCTGCTCCTAGGTTATGCAGATGCTTCTGGTCCATGGTCAGCATTTTTGTAGGAAGGCAGAGGGCATTATTTAAAATCTGGCTATAAAGGAGAATCACCTAGGGAGTTTTAAAAAATGCTGATGCCAGGGTCCCATACCCAGAAATTCTGATTTAACTGGCCTCACTATGCATCACGATTCTAGAGCATGATAGAATTTGAAGACCACTGGTCTAACAAGTCTGTTCCTAGTTGCCTGCTGATTCTCTCCTGATCTCTTTCCTAGGAGAAACTGCTGAAGTCCAGGGTACCTTTGAACTTGGGGACAGATGCCTGGATTCAATTCTGCTGCTTTCTTTGTGATTTCCCTTCCCACCTTAGAATAGGGCAATGATCCTGCCTATCTTAGAGGGTTGTTATAAAGATTGTGAGGCCTGAGATACATGAAGAACCCAGAAAAGTGCCTGGTGTGATGTTATTATTACTTCATTATCATTTTCAACTGCTAAACGGTTAAGATTCACTAAGCTTTAACAGACAATTATTTGTTGTGAGGCCCAGGACTGGGGCTCAGAATGCCTTTCCTCCCAAATACACTTACCAAAAAGTCACCCTACTAGCTTGTTGAGAACTTGAAAGGCAGAGATGTCATTCTGAGGGGAAGAAATTTAAGACCTACTTCCCCAAATTGGGTCACTGAAACAGAAATTAGGACATTGAAGATCAACTTCTACTTCCACAAAGGCATTAAGGCATTTATGGAGTGTCCACCGTATACAGAGCATTCTGCTAAGCCTTGGGGAGAATTACAAAACAGCTAGAAAGCATGGATGTTTGGCTTTCAAGAGCTTCTGGTCTAATGCGAAAGATAAGCTAGGCACATAATCAAGCAGGTTCCTTACTGCCTACAGGACTCATTCGTTTGTTCAATCAAAATCCAAAGCTGCTTGTTGTAAGCTAGCCACAATGTTAGGGATTGAGGTTACACAGATAAAGAAAAAGAAGATATGTTCCCCCCACCTTCCTCCCACTCCCCTAAAATACTTATTGTCTGAGAGAAGAGACAGAAAACCACACAGAAATTTATAGAGCTTTCAAAGTACTCTAGGAACCCAGGGGTCCCTCCCCACCACCACCAGACTAGGCTGCAGACGAATGTCTGGGAAAATTCTCAGAGGAGGTGACATGGGGCTGCTTAAGACAAGCTCCTTAGCCTTGCATTTGAAGCGCTTTGGGATCTTTGCCCCACTGACTTTCTCAGCTGTATCTCCTGTCATGCCTATTTCCTATACTCATCCATGCTCTGCCGTCTGCTCAAGATTGCAAGGTCCATGGTAGCAAGGACAGCATTTGTTTTCTTCACCAAAGTGTCCCAAGAGGCTTGTGGAGAACCTGGCTAGTCTCAGTGCTTAAATGAAAGATTATGGTCTTTTGTTTGTGCAGGCACCAGCCTGGCCAGCCTTGAAGCCTCAGACAGGTAACTGCCACTTACAAGATAGTCCTACATCCTTCCTGAGCCCTACTACTTGGAAGCCTGGTCAGCAGCCCCAGGCAACCAGCCATGAGATCTGGAATTGGTGGTGCTGCCTGCCTCAGATATAATATACCTGCATCTGCCTCAGTTTTCCTTCATGACTAGACCTCTTCTCTAAATACCAGCCTACCAGGCTAAGTCTTTCAGTCTCCTAAGCTCTCCCCTTTTGGGGCCAGATCATGATCCCTTTATCCTTAGCCGTGATTCTTGTCCTCTTGTGAACAGGCTAATGGCACAGAACCATGCCTGACTTTGTCACCAGTACTCTGAACCCCAATGACCTTTACCGGCACTTGCTGCAACCAAGGCCACGTTGTGGCACTCTTTTAGACACTGTGCACTGAACTGCTCAGCCTCCATCATTTTCCCAGCCTTGACCTATCTTCTTCCTCACATACCCTGAGTCTGGTTTCTACTCCTGTGCCCCAGCCACAGCATTACTTGTATGCCAGTCAGTCCTAGGTTAGACAGCTCATTTTAAATGCAGCCTCCCTCCTTAATTCCCTCTCTCAGAATGCAATCTCTCTCTTCCCTGAAGTCCCATATCACCACACTTGTACCTCACTTAAAGACCTTTTTACTTTACATCACAGCTTTTTGTGTACCTGACATTCTTTTTTTTGTTTTGTTTTGTTCAGGGACTCCAAGGTGATCTTGGCTCACTGCAACTGCTGCCTCCCGGGTTCAAGCAGTTCTCCTGTCTCAGCCTCCCAAGAAGCTGGGATTACAGATGCGCATTACTGCACCTGGCTAATTTTTGTATTTGTAGCAGAGATGGGTCTTTACTGTGTTGGTCAGGCTGGTCTGGAACTTCTGAGCTCAGACAATCCACCCTCCTCAGCCTCCCAAAGTGCTAGCATTACAGGCGTGAGCCACCGAGCCTGGCCTGTCATGCTTTCTATAAAACTTGTAGGCCAAGCACATGCTTTTTTCATCTTTGTATTCCCCGAGGTCAATACAACCAGATCCTCAGACAGCTTGCTGAAGAGATGAAGAAATCATTCAAATTAAATAGGATGCAGCTGTCTCCCTGACCTTCTAGCCCACTCCATTCAGCCTACACATCCCTTCCTATAGTAATCACTCTAAAGCACAGCCTTTCTCATGCCAGATGAGAATGATTGCCACATTCCTTATCCTGAATCAAGTCTGCCCTATCCCCTTTTGCCATATCTGGCCTGGATCCTACCTTCCCAACCTCATCTGTTGACACATCTTCCACCATCCCAAACTGTACTTCCATAAGGATCCATTTGACCCTCATTTTTGTCTTGATGCCTGCTTTTCTTCATCCTAGAAAATTTTCTTTTCTTCCCCTATTTTTGGCCACCTAATGTGGTTTGGCTATTGGCCTGGCTCAATAATCAAACTCAGCACTAAGATATTTTAGGATGAAAAAGGCCTTCATTTCAATGTTGTGAGTAGATTTTATCTAGTGAGAAATGAGTCTTATTAAGTCCTTAAGGGTGGATGGTATCCTTGTTTTGGGAAATCCTGTGGTGGGACAAATGAAAATAAAAATGTGTGCACACCTTCCTGCTCGCCTGAGTGGCTGGGCAGGGGTCGGCCCACACTCAAATGAATAAAATAAAATAATATAAAATAAAATAAAAATGTGCCTAAGGTTCTAGAACTGAGAACTGTGAGGAATTGAAGCTGAAGGTAGATGTTTTCAATCTGAGAAGCTGTGTTCTGTTTGGTAACAGAAATGAAATGTACAGTTGAGTAGGAGTGGGGTAGGGAGCTGTAGAATGTCCCTCCAGTTGCAACAAATTTAGCTGATGCTGTATCTGTAATGTCCTTTGTTTCTGCAGGATGTGGGATTTCTTTATTGAGAGTTGCTTACTAATATAATAGCAAATGTTTGTTACACACTTAGATGTGCCAGGACTGAGATAAATCCTTGAGACGATTAACTCTTGCAATTCTCATAATAATTTTGTAAATTTTCAGGCACAGAAGTTAAGGATCCTGTCCTGCAAATAAAGGTAGAACCAAGATTTGAACAACAAGGGCCTGACTCCACAGGCTGTACTCTTAACCCGTACAAGCAGTTTTTGTTTTTCAACAAGCTCACCCTTTAAAAATTCCTTTTTAGGTATGTTTTATAATTAGTACAAGAGTGCATGCTTATTCTTTGTGGATGCAAACTCCAAAAATTTTTACTGGTAGGGATACCCCATCATTTTGCCACTTTTTCACATGCTACCTTGCTTCATTTGCTTATTGCTTCACATTAATAGACTGTATTTCTCCTAGGAAATTTGGAATGTCCTTGAAGGTAGGAATTACGTCTTAAACTTTCACTTTATTCCCACAGTAGGCCTAACTGTATTGTCCCTAAATACTCACTGAATTGAATTAAACTGGTACTCCACAACCTTATCCCTCTGGAGTAAAGCAAAGCTAGTGACTGTACAGCAGAAGTACAGTCAATTTCTAGAGCTTCTGGGAAGGCTGAAATCACTAACCACACAGTAACTTAAAAATGATCCTGCTGTACCAACATTAAAGGTGTTACTGCAGTTCCAAAAGGTGTATAATGCATCTAAACTTTAAAACGCCAACATGCTGGGTGCGGTGGCTCACGCCTATAATCTCAGTACTTTGGGAGGCCAAAGCAGGCAGACCAAAAGGTCAGGAGTTCGAGACCAGCCCTGACAACATGGCGAAACCCTGTCTCTACTAACACAAAAATTATCCATGGCACATTCCTGTAATCCCAGTTACTTGGGAGGCTAAGGCAGGAGAATCGCTTGAACTAGGGAAGTGGAGGTTGCAGTGAGCCAAGATCTCGCCATTGTACTCCAGGCTGGCTGACAGAGCAAGACTCTGTCTCAAAAAATCAAAACAAAACAAAAACACCAACATGAAGCTGTGATTAATTTAGGGCTTTGCTCTCCAGCAAACTCAAACTGCAGATGTGCAGAAATTAACCCAATTGTAGGTGGTTATAAACCATGCTTTGACTCCCTCTGTTGGCAGAAAGGAAGAGGCTGCTTTTTCACTTTTGAGAATTCTTGGTTCAGGTTGTATAATGGCTGTTTACTGTACATAGAGCCTGAGAAAATTGAGTCAGATTAGAAAAGGGGAAGACAAAACCCACTGAATCTTTTTCCCCAGATGGCAACTAGATACTCTTTTTATTTTTCTTACATGGTAACATTGCTACTTATAAACTGCTTATTCACCACACACCTGACCATGTTTGGCTGTGACTTTCCCAGTCTTCCTCTTCCTTTTTTTTTTTTTGAGACAGGGTCTCACTCTGTCACCCAGGCTGGAGTGCAGTCGTGGGATCATAGCTCACTGTAACCTCAAGCTCCTGACCTCAAGTGATCCTCCCGCCTCAGCCTCCCAAAGGAGTCTTCTAATTGCAGAGCACAAAAACTTCAACCTTGATAGCTCACAGGAGGCTGCACTCAAGCCTGGTTTTCCCACACTCGCTGCTAACACTGTATCTCCAATATTTTCCATGATACAAGATTTATTTTGGTCTCATCTAGTAGAAGAAATAAAATATCTAAAATTATTCGTTTGATTCATTAAGTGGAATTAAACACATACACATCTTTCCTTAGTACATTGTTTCTTTCCCAATTACCCCTTTCCAGAATTTTTATGTATGAGTCTCAATTGTCACTTAATCACGTCAAGGACTCCTCATCATTTGAGATTTGGCTCCAACACCACCAGCAGAATTCCTCCGTATGGTTTTCCCACAGGCACACAGAGCATATCCTCTCCCATTGGGCTGTGAGCAACTCCTAGGACCAGTGGAGACTCAGAGATGCCACCAGTGCCTGGCCTATTTCAGAATTCAAAAAAGATTTGTTTAAATAAATACAATTTAAAACCATATTTCATTAAGGGCTAATTTTATGCATGTGGGAATTCCCCATGCATGCAATGCGAAGACATTTTATTTCATTAAAGGGGCATAACAATGTTTTATACACACACACACACACACACACACATCGTGCGATCTCAAGAAATTTTGTTTACATTACAGTAGAATTAAATAGGCCTGGCACCAAACAGCGTTCTGCCACTTACTGTTTGGAGAAGTGATTTACCATTAGCGTCCTTGCACGTTCTTGCGATGTGCCAAGAATGCAAGACCCTGATCACACTTTACTTGGGCCATTTCTCAGCGTTGTGTTTGCAGCGAGCAATCTTGAGGAATGAGATAATGTCTCCCTACGGAACAAAGAGCAGGTTTGCTTAGTGCTCACTATAGCATGGTGGGTTCCCCAAGCTCAGCATACCTCTTCTCTAATGCAACCATCTTGTGTGTAAGCATGCATCTGGGCCTGTGGGCTTTGTTCCTGTGAGAATTAGGGTCCAGGGAGCCAACATAAACATGGTGATGCTCTGGCTACTGCTTTTGCTGTAACAGTCTTTTATCTCTGACTCAGAAGTCTGGGGTGTTCTGTCAGCATTGATGAAACTCTGAAAGCTAACGTGTTAGTTTGCAAACATAACAAAATTTCAGCTTCTTCACGCTCATTAGGTGGGTGTCCCTACACGAGTTCTTTAACCTGTCTTAGCTGGTTTCCCTCCTTTATATTCTAAAGGAGACAGTACTGTGCACCCGCCTCATAGCTTAGTCTGGGGGTTAAGTTAAATATTTAAGACAGTAAAATCCCTACCACACTACTCCTCCCGGGAGTTCCCTTTCCTTTTTTGAACTCTGCCAGAGACTATTCTGCAGTGAGGCAGTGGGGTAGAGGTGGAGCACTGGGTGGGCTGCAGTTGGCGGGTTTGGTGCCGAAACAAGCTTTGGCCGAGCGGGAGAGCGCGCCCAGCGGCAGCCCTGCGAATCCTCCGTAGGCGGGGCCGAGACGGCGGAGAGCTAATTGGAACGGGGCTGGGCGTTAGGTTTCGCTGCGGCAGTTGCATAGCAACCTCGCGGTTTCTATTTAGCCCGTCTATTTCGAAGGGCTTCGTGGTCTTGCTGATGGGGATCACTGCTGACCCTGGACACCCGCGAGCCCCCACCCAGCCACTTCTCAGATTCGTGGCGACCGCACCCTTCCGGGCAGCGACACCAGGCCTTCTGCCTTCCCCGCCGCTCGCACCCCCGGGAAACCCCGCGGCCGCGCTCGGGAGCGCGCCCTCCGGCCGCATGAACCCGCACACGCATGCTCCCAGCGCTTCCACGCGTGCTGTCACCCTCCCAGATGCCGCCCACACAGCCGCGGGCCCCGGGCGCGCGGGCTTGGGATGGCTGCGCAGCGTCCTCGGAGGCAGGTGCTGGAGGCAAGACGAGCTCTCGGAGGATGCCGCGGAGCGGGGCGCGTCGCCCCCCTCAGTCCACCAGAGCCCGGATACCTCAGAAATTCGGCTCTGGGTCTGTGGGGAGCGAAATGCAACCCAAACCCCGTTTTTCTGATCCCCGCGCAAATAAACACGCACAAGCACGCACACAGACCTCGCCGCGGCAGGGCCTCGCCGCCGCAGGTCTAGGCGGCCCGGGCCGCGAGGGAAGAGCCCAGGCCCGAGAAGGGGTCGCCGCTTACGTCTCGTAGCCCGAGGGGCGGCCGCTCGGCCTCTGCCGCTCACCGGCGCGATGTAAGTGCTCGGCGTCACCGACCCGGCTTAACGGTGCAACGGCCGGCCTGGACCTGCAACTCTGGGGTCCCGGCCGGGCGGGAACGGCCGCCGGAGAGACCTGGTAGGCGGGGCGCTTGGGGCAGGAAGGGAGCCGGGGAGGGAAAAGCGCGACCGTGATTTGTACGGCTGGGCCCGGACCGGGCAGGAGACCGGTTGCGGCTGCCCTCACACTGACCAGCCGGGACGGCAGACTGCGGCCGCCCTTCGCTCAACTGGGTCGCCGACCTAGTTGAGGGGCGACCACTGCGGGGAGGTCGGGAGCCTGCGGCTCGTGTCTAAGGCGGATGGCAGTGCCCTGAGCGCGGCGGCGGGGTCTCGACACTAACTAGAAAGGCGATCGTAAGAGAGCGGGACCGTAGCCCCTGGCTTAACATGGCAGATGCGCCAAGGCTCCAACAGGTGGCTCCGTGGCGCAATGGATAGCGCATTGGACTTCTAGAGGCTGAAGGCATTCAAAGGTTCCGGGTTCGAGTCCCGGCGGAGTCGTAGCTTTTTTTTGCCCGTTCCCCTACAATTTATCTTCTGACCCAGTCATGTCTTTTTCTTTCTTTTTTTCTTTTTTGCTAAACAGCTTAATTCGTCTCTTATTCCCTGCTCTCGCAGTCACTGCAATTGCGGTCCTTTCCTCTTAAGCGGGTCGCAGGGTCCCGCGCCCCTCATCTCCCCTGGCCTCAGTGGCGCAAGGTCCGGCTCAGCCGACTTGGCGGTCGATCCAAGTCCTGACAAGAGCGGTGGCAGCGGCAAAGAAAAAGAAGCGACAAAAAAGCGAGGGGTCGCGGTTTTGGCCTAAAAGAGAGTGGAGGGGAGGTCCGAATCTCGGGTGACACCTCCGCGCCTTGAGCGGGGCTGTGGCTGCGAGGGAGGGACGAGAAAACGCGCCTACGTCCTGCGTGGACTGTGCCAGCTGACTGCCTCTCCAGTGGGAGGTTTCCAGATGAGCAGACACCCGAATCCCAGCGGGAGCCCGTTAAAAACGGGCTAGATTTCTGCTATCACTCTGGGACTCTAATTAGGTCAGTCTGAGGTGGGGCCCAGGAATCTGCATTTCTAAGGTCGCCCGCTCCCCTCCCCCATTATTTCAGTGCAAAGAGGTCCAAGGCCCACTGCCCATCAGCTCCTCAGGACAGGAATTTACTGTATCTCTTTTTCTGACACCTCTTAGCTTTGCACAAGCTTAGCAAATAAGGAATGAATGACACCTTAAAATTCATAAAATACAATGAAAGATAATTCACACAAAAGATGCAAAATCCAAAATTGTCAAAAAGAGTACAGGGAAAAGTAAACATCCTTGTTATTCCTATAGGCCAGCCTTGCCATTATGGCCTCTCCACAGGCCATTAGTGGTAATGGTTTCTTGGAAATATTTTCAGATTTATTTTATGATCATGTCAGCATTTTTAACATCTATTACAACATATTGTTATTGATATATGTGATATGCATTCTTTTAAAAACACAAATGATTGTATGCTATACTTGTTTCACTTAGGAATACACAGAGCTGCCTTGTTCCATTGTACATATGTACGGTAATGATTTAACAGTCCCAATAGCTGGACATTTAGATTTCCAGTATTTTCCTATTACAAACAATGCATCAATGAACATCCTCGTTCTTATATTATTGTACACAAGTACATCTGTCTGTAGGACAGATTCCTAGAAAGTTGAATTGCAGCTGGCACAGGGACTCATGCCTGTAATCCCAGCACTTTGGGAAGAGACCAAGGTGGGCGAATTACCTGAGGTCAGGAGTTCAAGACCAGCCTGGCCAACATGGCAAAACTCCATCTCTACTAAAAATACAAAAATTAGCCAAGCATGATGGCACACATCTGTAATCCCAGCTACTGGGGAGGCTGAGGCAGGAGAATCACTTGAGCCCGAGAGGTGGAGGCTTCAGTGAGTCAGTCGTGCCACTGCACTCCAGTATGGGCAACAGAACAAGACTCCATCTCAAAAAAAAAAGAAAGAAAGAAGAAAGTTGAATTGCTGGTTCAAAGGTTTGTGTATTCTTAATCTGTACATTAATAGATATTGGCAAATTGCTTCATAGAGATTGTATCCATTTTTCTCTCCCTACCAATGTGAGTGTCTGTTTCCACACAACCCACATGTTCTCAAAAGGTGGTTTCTAGCTGTGATTTTAATTCATGTACATATATTTTAAAATAAATTTTATTATTACTATATTTGAGACAGTCTTGTTCTGTTGCCCAGACGGGAGTGCAGTGGCACTATCACAGCTCACTGCACACTCAACTTCCTGGGCTCAAACAATACTCCCACCTCAGCCTCCCAAGTATTTGGAACTACAGGCACATGCTAATATACTCAGCTAACTTTTAAATTTTTTTGTAGAGATGGGGGTCACTCTATGTTGCCTAGGTTAGTCGTGAACTCCTGGACTCAAGTGATCCTTCCATCTTGTCCTCCCTAAGTGATGGGATGACAAGCGGGAGCTCCTACGCCTGGGCTGTGTCTTTTATTATGAATCAAGGTGATTATCTTTCCATACATAAAAGAATTTGTAATTTTTTTCCCGTAATTTATCTGTTCTTGAGTTGTGTTCATTTTTCTACGGCATCATGAAAAACAGCCCTTTGTGTTAAGTTACAGTTCCTCTTCAGTCTGTTATTTGACTCCGTTTGCAGTATTTTGTTTTTCTGCCTTACAAAAATTCATGTATTTGGATTTATCAATCTTTTATGGCTTCTAGGTTTGGGGTCATACTACACTCAGATTATTAAGTAATTTCTTTAATGGCTTTCCTTTTATGGTTTTATCTTTGCTTCATCTCGAATGTGTTTTTGTGTAAGGAGTGAAGTGGAAGTTTTGTCCCAAAATCACTTTTAATGAACACTCCTACACAGTGTAACTTGTGCCACATTTATAATTTCCTAAATTCCCATATGCATATGGGTTACTAGATTCTCTGCTCTATTCCATTGACCTTTCTGTCTTAATTTTGATTCACTAGAACTGTGCTGTTTTAGAGAGAGGAGAATTGAAATAATTAGATGTTGAGTCTTCCTGTGTAAGAGCAGCAAGAGGAAATAAAGAACAGCTATGCCTTTTCATTGTTCAGTAGTAATTATGTATGTTTATTACTATCATTGTATGTGCTCTTCTGGAGTTTGTATCTTGACTTTTTTTTTAACTTTATTCCCAGATAGTGTATCTTTTTTTTTTTTTTTTTGGAATTGTTTCCTCCACTATATTTTGTAACTGGTTATTATTTATATATAAGAAGGCTTTTGATATTTTAAATAATAATTTTATATCTCATTAAATTATCTTACTATTTAAAATAGTTTTTCAGTTCAAAATCACAATGAGATACCATTTCATACCCAGTAGGATGGCTATAATAAAAAAGACAGACAATACAAATGATGGTAAGGATTGGAACTCTCATACAGTACCAGTGGGGTTGTAAAACGTGTGGCTTCTTTGGAAAACCGTTTTGCAATTCCTCAAAAAATTAAATATTACAGTTACCATAGGACCTAGCAATTCCACTCCTAGGTATATCCCCAAGAAAACTAAAAAAATATCCACACAAAAATGTGTACAGGAATATCCATAGCAGCATTATTTTTGTTGTGGTGGTTGAGACAGGGTCTTGCTGTGTCACCAAGGCCGGAGTGCAGTGGAGTACAGTGGCATGGTCACAGCTCACTGCAGCCTCGACTCCCAAACTGAAGGGCTCCTTCTATCTAAGCCTCCCAAGTATCTGGGACTACAGCCATGCACCACCACGCCCAGCTAAGTTTTGTATTTTTTGTAGAGATGGAGTTTTGCTGTGTTGCCCCAGGCTGGTCTTGAACTGTTGGGCTCAAGTAATCCACTTGCCTCAGCCTCCCAAAGTGCTGGGATTACAGGTATGAACCACTGTGCCCGTCTAACATTGTTTTTAATAACCAGAAAGTAAAAACAATCCAAATGTCCATCAAATGATGATTGGATATACAAGATCTGTCATATCTATTTGATGAAATTTTATTCAGCAATAAAAAGGAATAAAGTAGTGAATCATGTTATAATACTAATAAGCCTTGAAATCATGCTAAATGAAAGAAGCCAGCCACAAAAGACCACATATTGTATGATTCCATGTATATGAAATGTCTGAAATAGGCAAATCCATAGAGACAGAAAGTAAATTAGTGGTTTCCAGGCATTGGGAGTGGGGAGAATGTGAAATGACTGACTGCTAATGGGTATGGGGTTTCTTTTTGGGATGATGAAAATGTTCTGGAAGTAGTGGTGATAGTTTCACAACTGTGAATATATAAAAATCCACTGAATTATACACTTTTCAAAGGGGCTGAATTTAAAAAAGGAAAAGTGGTTTTTCAGTTGACTAAGTTGTGTTATCTGGAAATAGCCTCCAATTGTAAGTTTACATTTTCCTTTCTAATTGTTATGTTTCATATCATCTTTATTGTCATAGCATCAGCGAGTACAGCATGTCCAGAAAACGTTAAATAATTTTTCATAATAATGGTGAGAGCAGACTTACTTCTTTGACTTGTTTCTGGTCATTATAGAAATGGAAATGCTTCTCCACTAAGCATGATGCTGGCTTTTGGGGTTGGTGTGGCATACGCACACGCATATTGTATCACATTTAGGAAATACCTATCCCTATTTGTCTATAATCTATGGGGATTTTTCTTTGATCTAATATTATGTGATATATTAACAGATATTCTAATATTTAACTCATCTTTCGTTCTTGAAATGATCCTATCTGGTTGTGATGTATACTTACTTTAATATTCTAACATTTTATAATTTTTGCATATTTAGAAAGATTGACTTTATCCTTTTTTTTTTATTGAGAAGGAGTCTTACTCTTTTGCCCAGGCTGGAGGGCAATGGCACGATCTCGGCTCACTGCAACCTCCGCCTCCCAGGTTCAAGTGATTCTCCTGCCTCAGCCTTTTGAGTAGCTAGGACTACAGGCATGTGTCACCGCAACCAGCTAATTTTTGTATTTTTAGTAGAGATGGGATTTCACCATCTTGGCCAGTCTGGTCTCGAACTCCTGACCTCGTGATCTACCTGCCTTGACTTCCCAAAGTCGTGAGTCTCTAGCAATGAATAGGAAACAGAGCATTGTTTGTAATGGCTCCCAAACTGGAAATAGCCTAGATGTTTGTCCATAATAGTCTGTTCAAAGAAAGTGTGGTAGAGGCATAGAATTAAATACAATGCAGACCTTTAAAAAACGAGAAAGATCCATATATACTGCTATGGAAGAATATCCAAGATTATATGAAAAAAGATATACAGATGAATATTTTAAATGAGATTCCATTTATGCTAAATAATGCCCATAGTAACAGTAATTATGTATGTTTATTAATATCATTGTATGTGCATAGATAATTTCTAGAAAGATATTCAGTTAACAGTTACTTTAGGGTAGCGGTAGATTGGGGGAGGCAGTTGTATTAAGGGAGGGAGCCTTCCTTTTACTACATATTGTATGTAATGTTTCAGGTTTTTTTCTTAATAAGCCCATCTTACCTTTTTTTTTTTTTTTTTTTTTTTTTTGAGACAGAGTCTTGTCCTGTCTCCCAGGCTGGAATGCAGTGGATGATCTCTGCTCACTGCAACCTCTGCCTCATGGGTTCAAGCGATTCTCATGCCTCAGCTTCCCAAGTAGCTAGGATTACAGGTGCCCACCTCCACACCCAGCTAGTTTTTATATTTTTATTCAATATGGGGTTTCACCATGTTGGTCAGGCTGGTCTCAAACTCTTGACCTCAAGATCTGCCCACCTCAGCCTCCCAAAGTACTGGGATTACAGGCATGAACCACCATGCCCAGCCCCCATCTTATCTTTATAATAAAAAGTTAATTTTTAAAAAGTTAAAGGTAAAGCAAGAAAAATAAATCTTAATGCTAAAGAGGAAGGAAAAAAGTATCTACCTGTTCCTGGATCACTTTCAGACAGGTAGCTCTAATACTGCTTATCCATTAAAGATTTCTCAAACTTTGTTTTTAAAAAACATTGATTGACACCTTATGCTCTACTATATGCTGGATCTCGGTGATTAATAAGCCCTTTAGGAGCCCAAACTGTTAAGCACATCTAGGAACTCCTCCTGATACTACTGGAAAAACATAAAAACTAAATACCTCTTTTCAAAGTCATTCCAGCAGGGATTATATCCTGTATGGCTTGCACACTGTGTTGAAGAGGGTGGACTTTAACCCTGAAGACAATGTGAAACCACTGAATAGTTTCTATTTGAGAAGCAGTAGGATTAGATGTGTGTTTTGTATCATCTCTCTGGCTGCAACATGGATCACATATTGGAATAACACAAAACCAGAGGCTGTAAGACCAGTCCAAGGCAGTTGGAGCTATCTAGGTAAGAAAAGGATTAGGGCTGGAACCAGGGAGGTGGTTTGGACAGAAAGGTAAGTATACAAACTGGAGATGTTTCAAGGGAGGCCAAATAGATGGGCCTTGATGAATTAGGGATGTAAAGGAGAGAGAGGGAGCAGTCAGAATGACTCCTATTTCTAATTAGGCAGATGGGTGGGTGCTGAAGTAGTCACTGAAACCACAAATAGGGAGAGAATTGGGTTTGGAGATGGGGGTGGAAATGAGTTCAGATTTGCAGATGTTGAGTTTGAGGTCTCTGTGGAACATCCTGGAGAAGATGTACACCTGACAGCTGGATATACAATCCCAAGCACATAGCAGCCTCTCAGTTAAGTATTTATAAAATGAAAGAATATCAGGAGAAGAATTATAGGAAGGGAGATGTATAGGGAGAGAGAAGGAAAAGAAGAGGTCTGCAGCTCAGGAGACAGATCTATGCTTGGGATTTAAATTTCATTATTCTACAGATGGCACTTGAAGCACTGGACATAGACGAGATCGTGCAGGGAGAGTGTAGGGCAAGAAAAGATGAGGGCTGAGGACAGAAACCCAGCACAGACATTTGAAGGACAGGCAAAGAAAAAGTCCTTCAAAGAGACCAGGAAAGGGTGTCCAGAGAGATAGAAGAGATGCAGGGAAAAGGTGTTTGCCCAAGAACCAATGGAGCAAGTTTCCTCTGGAGAAGGGAGTCAAGAGGAAAAGAGAAACACTTAACATTTTTTGAACACCTACTTTATGCCAGAAACTTTATTTAACCTTTACCATTTAATTATCCCCTAATTCTACGAAGTGTGCATTATTCCCATTTTACAGAGGAGAACGTTAAGATGCAAAGATGTCCTGGCAGTCAGGTGAAACGATTAGCCTAGGAATGGTAGAAAAATGGCTGTCCTTCTGAGGCAAGAGGGAAGGGGACAGAGATAAAAGCATGAAGGTAGAGAGGGGACAACTGAAGGTGTTCATGTTTGAAGACCTAGTTTCTTTGTGCTCTCTTTCACAGCTCTACCTCATACCTAGGACCCAAGGAAGGTACTGACAAAGCAGAAGCTGCCTTAAAGGATGAGACACTCCCACCTTGTTGTCGCCTGTGACCAATACAGATTCTACAAGACCAGAGGTCAGGAGGAGTTTCATACCAGTTTCCTCCTTATCTGGGGCCTTCTATATCCATCAGTTTATATTTTATAATCAATTCACCTTCAATACGTAACTTTTGAGTAGTAGTTTGTGCAGTGAACCATGCACAAAGGATATACAAACATGAGTGAGATAGAGTGCATTTTCTTAAGATGAACCTAGTGAGGGACAAGGAGAACAGACTGGTGGTTTTACTAATTAGGATTGGTTTCGGCTATGAGTGTGACAGGACACCCACAGTAATGGTGGACTTTATAAGATAAAAGCTTTTTCTCTCTCATGTAAAAATAGCAGCTACCAGGGTATAGCAGCTACTTAATCATGAGAGATCCAGGTTCCTTCTTTTTTTTTTTTTTGAGATGGAGTTTTGCTCTTGTTGTCCAGGCTGGAGTGCAATGGCACAATCTTGGTTCCCCACAACCTCCGCCTCCCGAGTTCAAGCAATTCTCCTGCCTCAGCCTTCCAACTAGCTAGGATTACAGGCATGCACCATCATGCCCAGTTAATTTTGTATTGTTAGTAGAGATGGGGTTTCTCCATATTGGTCAGGCTGGTCTCAAACTCCTGACCGCCGACAGTCTAGGATTACAGATGTGAGCCACCGCGCCTGGGCCTTATGCTTCCATTCTCAAAATGCAGCTTCCACTTCCTGCTCCAAGATGGCTGCTTCTGGTCAATACACCAGGAGCCATCAGGTCAATGTACTAGCTTGTGGAAAGGAGATGAAAGGACAGAGAAGGGCCCTACTCCAACCTCATCCAACTTTGAAGGACAGTTCTAAAAGTTATACATATCACTTCTTTCTACTCACACCCCACAGGAAGGTGGGAATTACAGCTTTTCGCCCAGGTGGCCACACTGTCAGCTAAAAATCAAGTGTCCTGTAACTACAGAAGAAAGAGGAAAAGTCCAGCAATTTCCGTGATGCTGAAAGAGGTGTGCAGACAGCTGTAGTACAAGACAAGAATAAAAGTGTGACAAAGAGATGCATGCTTACTAATTCTGTGACCACAGGTTAACCTGTGTCTGTTTCTCATTTATAAAGTGGGATAATAGCACCTACCTCATAGATTTACCAAATGCCTAAGTTATTACATACAAATGTTACATATGTACATACAAGCTTAGGTACAGAAGGGTAATGTAAAAATAAGTTTTATTGGCTCAAGCCTGTAATCCCAGCACTTTGGGAGGCCGAGGCAGGCGGATCACGAGGTCAAGAGATTAAGACCATCCTGGTCAACATGGTGAAACCCCATCTCTACTAAAAATACAAAAAAAAAATTAGCTGGGCATAATGGCGCATGCCTGTAGTCCCAGCTACTCGGGAGGAGAATTGCCTGAGGCAGGAGGCAGAGGTTGCGGTGAGCCAAGATCGCGCCATTGCACTCCAGCCTGGGTAACAAGAGCAAAAAACTCTGTCTCAAAATAAAAAAAAAATGTATTTTCAAGTCCTTAGACTAGCCCCTGACTCTTAATAAGTGCTATATAGACATTTGTCAAATAGAAATAAGTGGAGGAAAAATAAGCACAGGCTAATGGGAGTATATACATCAGTGGAGACAATCTGAAAAAGGTGTTCTGAAGCATGTGGACTATCAGTTCTGTGGTGGCTAGGATGACTGCCTTTCCTGTGCACCCCTAGCACCTAGTGTGGTGCCTGGCTCAAAGTATTGGTTGCTGAATAGGCTTCATGTCAGAACTATTTTGTTAGGTGAAATGGAGGCAGGAAAGATTTTAGGTGGAATTAACCATATGAACAAAGACATAAAGGGTGAACCTGTCATGGTACTTAATGTGCATGGAACTCAGTATATGTCGATTGAATGAATGCTCAGATTGAGTAGTTTGGTTTGGCTGAAATGTATCAGTTAGGTTCAGACAGAAAAGCACATCACTCTAGAGAATTTAATACAGGGAATTTTGTTCCACAGGGGACAGAAATGCTGAAAGTGTTGGCAACTCAGATACTGCAACAGTAGGAAGCCTGTCACCCCTAGTGCCAGAGGGACAATGGGAGATGGTGTTACCAGAACCTGGAAGCCCGAGTCATCTGGCTGGTGGGGGCTTGGACCATGGTGGGGCCGCAGACCAAACCAAGGCAGAGGAGAGAAATACCTGGTTTCTTTCCTTCTTTTGCCCGTAGATCTTTTGTCAGTGTCGTACTGGAAAGCCAGTTGGCAAGGGAATCTGGAAAATGTAGTTTCCTGAAATCCAGACACTCCAGAGCAGAGCAGAGAAAGGGCTATGAAAAGAGCTGAGAGAGAAATAGGCAAATAACTAGCACAAGTGAAGTTCAGGTCATGAGCAGGGAAGCAGGGAATGGTGGTGTGTCATTTTGTGGAGGGGCTTGAATGTCAGGTCTTGAATGTAGGGCTTTCTGTTTCATTGGGCAGAAGTGAGTTATAGAAGATAAAAAGCAGTATGGCCTCATTAAAACTGTTTAATGGGGAAGCTGGGGGAGAAAAGGGAAACAGTAGCTTCCCTTTGAATACTTGTTACTTGCTAGGCATGGTGCTAATTTTTATTTAATCATCTCAGAAAGATGATGTGCCTGTTTCTAGATATGTTAAATTTGAGATAACTTCCTAATAATACTTCATATGGGTAATTTGCAGTTAATCTGAAATGTGAGTCTACAACAGAGGGTGGGGGATAGTGATGTAAGGACAGAGACTCTGGGGTCTTCTGAAGAGGTGAGAGCAGAAGTTGAAGGAGAGGGAGGACAAGATACTCAAGTCAAACAGTATAGAAAAAGCAGATGAGGGCGGGCGTTAGGGAAACCAGTAAGTGGTGGCTAGAGTAAGAAAATAAAGAGCAGGTAAGAGAAGCAGAAAAGCTGATCTTGCAGAAGCAGAGAAGCTCAAGCTGCAAGAAGAGGGGAAGATCAGTAGTGTCAAATGACATTGCCTGGTTAGAAGTGATGAAGACTGAGGGAAAAAAACTGACTATAGCAGTAAGGAGGTAGGAAGGAACAGTTTCTCTATACTGGTGGGGCCATGAGGAGCTAAGGCAGTCTTCATCAGATGGCCGTGGCTAATTTAGTGAAGAAGTAAGTAGTTTGCTAAGGCTAGGCGTGAAAGTTGGGTTCTGGGAGAATGGAAGTGTCCGGTATCTCCTGTGTGCTTTTAGGGTATAGAGGCTGCACTAGCTGCACTGCTGTACCCAGTGCTTATATAATGCACAGGGCTCAATTATTTGTTAGCTGACTTGCAGGATGAATGAATTTGGCAGAAAGTATTTAAAGTTGAATAAATGGATTGTGGAGTAGCAGTGAAAACCCAGCGGAGGGTCAATCCTTTCCTGAATCTCAATAATATGACTGATAATAGTGTTTTCCTTGACTGAGATTGGTAGGTGAAGAGTAACAGAAACCACAAAAGACTATTAAGAATAAAGAGACTAGTGGGGCATACAGACTTTTTGAAATATTTGATGAATCAGGTCCAGATTTGTTAGGGAGAAAATGTATCTTCATGGGGATAGAGGATTCAGAGAATGAATGGCTGAAAGGCTTGAAATCATTTCACAATGTTTAGCGGATGAGACCCAGGCATCAGAATTTTGAAATCATCATAGGTAATTCCAAAGTGCAGCCAAGGCTAAATTGGAGAGAACTGAAGGGAAGGCTAACAGGATAATAGATTTGGGTAGTCTAAGAATCTTGACACTGATTCTCAAATGAGTCTAAGGCCATGATGGTGACTCATTAAAGTGAACTGGAAATGAGGGTAACTGGAATTGATAAAATTGAGCTTGAGGAATTATAGGGCCATCTTGATTTGAAGGTATATCTTGTATCTCCTCCTAGGAATTCTCTTTGCACAAACTTACGTAATCTTAGGTTTCCTAGTTCATTTTGACATGTCTCATTTCTTTGGTAGAGCACTGATCTGCTTATCATATTTAATTATAGGTCATGGTATTGACCCTACTTCTTGGAAGCATTTCTTCACTTTAAAAACTATGTGACAATTAGGAGAACTGCACTTTACATTTTAATTAGACAGATGCTTGGGGAATTGGTTAATTAGAAAGCCCATTTTGTTTTAACCCTTACTGAAAACTTTCAATAAAGATATTAATCTAACTAAATAGCAAGTACATATTCTATTAAGTAAATAACTGGATGTTTTTCAGTGGTTTGGGATCTACTGTGGGTAATTATTCTGAACGATAGTTGTCACTATCTGAAAGACTGAATACCTGGTACATATCTCAGAAATGTTAACTTTTTCCCCCATTATATTTTAACTTGCTGCTTCCAAGAATGGAATCATATTAATCTGTACCTGTTTCTAAGGACATTTTCCCAGTTTTCAGTAACAGGAATATTGATGTTTCTCTAGAGCAGCTGGTTTATCATACAGCAGAACACTGAACACAAAACTGACTGTGTTAGAACCTAGCCAGAGCCCACCTTTATCAATTGTAGTCTTAACAGCATCTACTTTGTTTTAAAAACATTTTGGGCCAGGCATGGTGGCTCACACCTGTAATCCCAGCACTTTGGGAGGCCGAGGCAGGTGGATCATCTGAGGTCAGGAGTTCAAGACCAGCTGGCCAACATGGTGAAACCCTGTTTCTACTAATAGAAAAATCAGCCAGGGGTGGTGGCAGGCAGCTGTAATCCCAACTACTCGGGAGTCAGGAGAATTGCTTGAACCCGGGAGGCGAAGGCTGCAGTGAGCTGAGAATGTGCCACTGCACTCCAGCCTGGGCGACAAAGCAACAGTCTCAAAAAAAGAGGCATTTTGGAGCCAGATGGTGTATAAATATAGCATTCTTTTAGAAACCTTTCCCAAGGCACGTAATCGTTAGATTCACCAGGGTTGAAATGAAGGAGAAAATACTAAGGGCAGCCAGAGAAAAAGGTCAGGTTACCCACAAAGGGAAGCCTGTCAGACTGACTCACAGCAGCTCTCTCAGCAAAAACCTTACAGGCCAGAAGAGATTGGGGGCCAATATTCAACATCCTTAAAGAACTTTCAACCCAGAATTTCATATCCAGCCAAACTGGGTGGTGGCAGGCAAACTGGATATGAAATTCATATCCTAAGCTTCATAAGCAAAGGAAAAATAAATTTTTTTGCGAACAAGCAAGTACTCAGAGATTTCATCACCACCAGGCCTGCTTTACAAGAGCTTCTGAAAGAAGGTAACATAGAAAGGAACAGCTAGTATCAGCCATTCCAAAAACATACCAAAAGGTAAAGAGCATCACCATAATGAAGAATTTACATAAAACTAATGGGCAAAACAGCCAGCCAGCATTAAAATGGCAGTATTAAACTCAACTATATCAATATCAATCCCAAATTTAAATGGACTAAATGCCTCAATAAAAGACACAGACAGGTAAATTGGATAAAAAGCCAAAACCCATTGGTATGCTGCATCCAGACCCATCTCATATGCAAGGATACACAAAGACTCAAAACAAAAAAAGGATGGAAGAAGATTTACCAACCAGAGAGGGGGAAAAAAAAAAAAAAAAAAAAAAGCAGGAATTGCAATTCTCGTCTCTGATAAAAATAGACATTAAAGCAACAAAGATCAAAAGTGACAAAGTAGGACATTACACAATGGTAAAAAGGATCAATGCAACAAGAAGAGCTAACGATCCTAAATACATACGTACCCAATACAGGGGCACCCAGATACATAAGGCAAGTTCTTAATGACTTAACAAAGAGACTTAGTCTCCCACATAATAATAGTGGGAGACTTTAACACTACATTGTCAATATTAGATCAACAAGACAGAAAATTAACAAGGATATCCAGGACTTGAACTCAGACCTGAAATAAGTAAACTTAATAAACATTTACAGAACTCTCCACCCCAAATCCACAAAACATACATTCTTATCAGTATCACATCACACCTACTCTAAAAGTGACTACATAATTGAAAGTAAATCACTCCTCAGCAATTGCATAGCACTACACAGGTTTAAATGAAATATTGGTTGGCTGCTTGTTTGCTATTTTCCTCCTTTATTCCTTCCTGTCTCCATTGTTAAGCACATTTATTGGCATAAAAGAGGTTTTTAATACCCATTTTTAGACTGCATTCTAGCCTGGGCATTAGAGCAAGATTCCTGTTTCTCTCTCCCTCTTTTATTTTTTTTCTTTCTCTTTTTCTTCCTTTTTCTCTTTAAAAAAAAAAAAAAGAAAGAAAGATTTTCCAGTGCATAGAGGTACTTGGAAAAACTTTTCCTTTCGTTGCATTTGTGGAAGTTAGTTTTCTGGCCTGTGGCCTTTAATTTTCTTAGCCAACCTAAGTACATCAGGATAGAGGTAGAGTTTCTGTAAAAGAAGAGACATTAAGAGTTCCTGAAATTTATATCGGGCATATGGATAGGCTTATATTCAAAACATCTTACTCAAAAAAAAAAAAAAGAAAAGAAAAAGAAATCTTTCAAGATCTTTCTCGGGTATCTTGAAGGTCTCTTTCACCAGCACACCTGACTGTGGCAGCCCTTTGTACTCTTTACACTTCTCTGGTATATCTTAAGCCTTCAAATAGTTCCAGTTGGCTGGGCATGACGGCTCACACCTGTAATCCCAGCACTTTGGGAGGCTGAGGCAGGTGGATCACTTGAGGTAAGGATGGCAAAACCCCATCTCTGCTAAAAATATAAAAATTAGTTGGGCACTGTGGCATGTCCAGTAGTCCCAGCTACTTGGGAAGCTGAGGCATGATAATCGCTTGAACTTGGGAGGCCAAGGTTGCAGTGAGCTGAGACGAAGCCACTGCACTCCAGCCTGGGTGATGGAGTGAGACTGTCTCAAAAAAAAAAAAAAAAAATTCCAGTAGGTGAACTGAGTTTAGTGACACAGGTCAAATTCAGTAAGACCTGTTTCTCAAAAGACTTGCTTATTAAAAAGTGAAACACAAAGTCATCCATTATTTAAATATCCAGATATTTGTAGAAGGCCAGAACCACTAAAGGAGACAATTCTCTCATACTAGGTCCTACTTTTATCCAGTAGAAGGCAAAACACAATTATTCCAGAAATAAAAGTAGGTTTTTTTTTTAATAAAAGAACAGACATAGAAGCTTTCCTAACTCCACCTATTAATGTTATTGTCAGTTCTGCTATTACTAGGTTTTGACTCCAAGCAGTAAATATGAGACTTCATATTTGCTGAAATCTCAAGGAAGCAGTATGCTGGAATAATAGGGGTAAAGTGAATAGTGATGTAAAGGAAGCTACAAATCACCAAGTACCAATAGAAATGACAAGCACTCTTTGGGTGCCAGAAACCAGCTTAGCCAGGGTGCATACTTATGCCACTATACAATAGGTAGTATGGATTACTTCGAAGACCTCCTGCCAACCTAAAGTATTGTTTAATCCCATTTTACTTGGACCACAACATTGAATCTGGATAAAAACCAGTTATTCCTTCCTGTTTCAGTTGCCAAAGAAGGAAAACAGATCTTCTGCCCAAGCTTTCTAGGTCATTTCTTCATATTTTTGTATCCCAACTTTTTGGATCTGAATTTTTTTTTTTTCCTATGGCAGAGTTTCACTCGTTGCCTAGGCTGGGGTGCAACGGCATGATATCAGCTCACTGCAACCTCCACCTCCCGGGTTCAAGCGATTCTCCTGCCTCAGCCTTCCAAGTAGTTGGGATTATATACCATGCCTGGCTAATTTTGTATTTTTTGTAGAGATGGGGTTTCACCATGTTGGTCAAGCTGGTCTTGAACTCCTGACCTCAGGTGATCCACCCACCTCAGTCTCCCAAAGTGCTGGGATTACAGGAGTGAGCCACCACACCTGGCCTGGATCTGACTTTTATAGCTAACTATAAGACATTGCCTCTCTACCACCTCTCATCACCTACACAGACACACTCACCCATACACACATAAAACTACATATTAATTACAATAATGTTTATATATCTTTGATCATTTTTTAAAGTTCTTTGAATATGTTAGCAAACTTTATTCTTCCTAAATATCTTTTAATTAAATTTTCTTTAAATAACTAAGCACTGAAAACTTTACAAACTCAGTTACCTTAAAATGGTTGGGATTCTTTCTTTTTTTTCCTTAAAGAGTCTAAGCCAGAGTGGGTCTTTTGTAGACACCCCTATTTTCCAAGGGCATATAATCAATTCTCAAATCAACTTTTTTCAAATAGGAATTCCTGTATGAACAGGACCAGTCTATGGTAAATTAATTTAGATGATGGTGTTAGTTTCAAAACATCTTTAATAGGCTGGGCGCACTGGCTAACGTCTGTAATCCCAGCACTTTGGGAGGCTGAGGCGGACGGATCACCTGAGGTCAGGAGCTCGAGACCAACCTGGCCAACACGATGAAACCCCGTCTCTACTAAAAGTACAAAAATTAGCCGGGCATGGTGGCATGTGCCTGTAATCCCAGCTACTTTGGAGGCTGAGCCAGGAGAATCACTTGAACTCAGGAGGTGGAGGATGCAGTGAGCCGAGCTGAGATCACACTACTGCACTCCAGGCTGGGTGACAAGAACAAGACTCCTTCTCAAACAAAAACAAAAAACAAACAAAAGTCTTAAGTAAATAAAAGAGCGATGTAAAATGTTGCAGTTTGCCTGGTAAATCTTAATTGCGAAACTTCTTCTTCTTTCGGAACCTTTTTCCTGCCGCATTTGCTGCTTTTTCAGCCATGATCTCTGAGTACTTCCTTCGGTTGTATCTGAAAAGCAAAATCAGACCCTTATGTTTGATATATCAGACATTCCAAGTTAATATAAACTTGGGGTAGAAGTTGGGAATGGAGTGGTGGACAAGACAAGTGTAGTCTCTGCCTCAAAGAGCTTGCTTGCAATCTAGAGAAAAAAATGCCAACTGTCGTAGGGAGAATTTTTGAAAACTTTCAACCACTAGAGACTCATGCACTATATCCATTACCAGGCAGTATCAAATGCTTTAAACATTTTTGAGGAGTAAAAATGCAAAAACAAGGAATAAGCAAAACAGAAAGTCACACTTACCCTGAAAATGCACAGTATGATATATATTTCTTAGAATCGACCAGTGGTTTTCAAAATGTGGTCTGTGAAATAGGCCCTTTCAAGGAATCCATTAGGTAAAAACTATTTAAAAACTATTTTCTCAAGAATACTAAGGCATTAATAGCTTTTTTTCACCATCATTGTCTCATAAGTGTACAGTGTTTTCCAGGGTCTATGTGATGTGTGGTATCTGTAGAAGCAGGTATGAGCCTCCATCTTTAGTTAAGCCAGGCATTAAAGAGATTTGCACTACATTATTTATTTTCATAGAAATATATATTCATGTTAATATGTTATAGGTTATTTTAAATATTTTTAAATTATCTGAAATTTTACGTTTATACATATTTTAAAGCAAAGTATACATATTACAAAATAAATTTAAATTCCTTTACCTTCTGAACTCAGAATCAGCCAGCAGTTCTTCCACAATAGTTCTTTTCCTTTGCTTCTTGGGAATTCGTGAATGGTAGAAATCTGCTGGATTGTCAACAATGGTTCCTATCTGTGAACAATTGATTGAAATAAGTCATGCACGATCCGAGTGCCAAGCTGCTTTCATAATTCAGTGTAGCTCTAATTATATTTAGAGAAAGGAATGGACAGCACAAGCTTACTTTACACTGATAGTAATGTAAATTTTGCCATTTTTTAAAGCAAAAAAAAAAAAAAAGTAGCACACTGGTACTACTAATGATGTTTCTTCATTAGTTTACAGTAGATCCAAAATTTCTTTGCTGAACACTAAATTCATGAACAGTATAACTAAAGGAAAAAAGTGGAACAGATAATATATACTTTTTGTTCTATTTTCCCAAATCAATGAGTTAGACATAAATTCTACTACATACCTATTTGGTTTCCTAGGTTACCACAAAGGCTGCCAGCTTAGCCTACTTAGTGATCATTCTGCATCTGTTCATACACTCAATTAACTAAAGTTTACAGTGACCACTATGTGCTGTGTTACATGTTAGAACATCTGGTTCCTGCAGTGAGGAGCCTACAGTCTTAAGGAAGCCCCACAGAAAGGTAACTAAAAAAATTGAAGTATAACATGTGCTGAACAAAACACTTATAGATGCTCTCAAGACAAACTGACCAATTCTACCTAAGAAAGGTAAGGAAGATTTAACAAAGAATGACATTTTAGCTTGAATTTGTATGGGTAAAATTTCACCAAACATACAAGAATCATGCATATGCAAAGTCAAATAATGCAAGGACTGGTATGTACACATTCTTACAAGACTGAGTAGCTGAATGTATTGGAATTTGTTGGGCTATATGACAAAAGGCAGGTGAACTAGGTATTAATGGCTATATTAAGGGATATAAACTCAATCCTGTATGTCATAATTCATCAATTAATGTTTCTGAGCAGAGGTGTAACAGGAACAGATGAAAACATTTTAAAAACTGGCTTGAGTTAGTACACATCATACTCTCTTTTCCCCTCTATCCTGTATGGGCTCTTGCTATTAGGCTAGTACCACTCTTACATTCACATACTGAACTTTACAGGTTCAACGAGTTTTAGAGAGCTGACCTGGAAACCATTTGTAACACTGTCTCTCTAAATGTGATCAAATTAATAGTGGCTGAATTGTATTATGGCCATTATTATATAGCCTATGAAGATATGGTCAATACATTATGCAGGCACAATGGAAATATGCTCTACTTTAGGAGTAAACTTTAAAGATCACTATAGTGCTTTCCAAACTAAAATCCACAGATCATCATCACTGTTCTGTTTGCTTAATACCTGGAAGTACTTGGGGAAGCCATCTCTATCATTTTTCTTGTAAAATCTTTTCGGGTCCATGCTGGCTCTCATCTTCAGTGCTTTAAGATCATTTTTCAGTTCATCTGTCATTTCTGGAGCTTTCATACCAAACCAGCCATCCCCTGCCGTTTTTTGTCGTTCTTTCTGAAATTCAGATTCAAAACTAAACATTCAACAGCTAACAGAATAGAATTCATTTCCACTGAAGTAACATATACAGAAAATTCTGTGAATTAAAAACAAATGGTTACTTTATAGAAAACATTTATCTCCAGAATCATAGAGATAAAAGGGATTAAATCACAAAAAGTGACTTATCTGCTAAATTAGGCACAGGATTATCAGTTTCGTAAATGAGGGCTCCTTAAAATCTTTTTTTTTTTTTTTTTTTGAGATGGAGTCTTGCTGTCTCCCAGGCTGGAGTACAGTGGCGCAATCTTGGCTCACTGCTACCTCTGCCTCCTGGATCAAGTGATTCTCCCGCCTCAGCCTCTCAAGTAGCTGGGATTACAGGTGCCCGCCACCACGCCTGGCTAATTTTTGCATTTTTAGTAGAGATGAGATTTTACCATGTTGGCCAGGCTGGTCTTGAACTACTGACCTCGTGATTCACTCACCTCAGTCTCCCAAAGTGCTAGGATTACAGGCGTAAGCCACGACACCAGGCCTAAAGTCTATTTTCTATCTCAGAGAGTAACTGCTGACTTGCTGGGAGAATAATACACAACTTCAATTTTTATTGTCTACCACTGACCGTATGTGGTAAAAGAATGTACAAAAACGTTTTCATTTCTAGAACTTAAATGTAAACATTTTTATTTAGTCACTTGAGTCTCAGAAAACCACTCACAACAATGATCCAGAAACTTGTGTTATTTCTATAATAAAACAAAAAATTACCATTCTTTTTTTCTTTTTTGGGGGGGGTTCAGATTTGAAAAAAATTACTATTTATTTGAAAACTTCTAGCAAGTTATTTTTGTTTCATTCATATAACAAATATTTAGTGAGTGCCTACCATGTGCCAGGATGCTCCATATTAGTGACATTACTAGAGTACCATCCTCAACTTTCCTCCAAGCTCTCTGGATAACTAGTTGAAATGGCAGATAGAAGCAATCTATTAAAAAAAAAAGCTCTACCTATATATACACCATTGTGGCTGTGAAAATCTATACATAATGTATTTATGGTAATATATTTTTACAGCCCTTAGAAATCTATAATTACTTTCTTTGGACTCATATATAGACCAACAGATACATATAGTTTAATTGTGCAGTTATGTTGTAAAAGCTGAAAATATACAGTCAAACATATCTAAGCATTTTAATTAAGTTGCTGTACTTACTCTGCGTTTTTTCTGAAGATGATACTTTGATTCACTATATGGTGGAACACAGTGGTTTTTCTCAAAATCAGGTGTAATGACGGCTTTCTGCAGAAGCTATAAAAACATAAAATTGGTGTTAAATAGTATCTGAATGTTATATAAGTTTTTCGATAATTTAAAATTATATAAGTTTTAAAATTTTGTTTAGTGAGCCCAGCAAAGTGGCTCACATCTATATTCCCAGTGCTTTGGGGAGGCCAAGGCAGGAGGATCACTTGAGGCCAGGAGTTTTAGACCACCTTGGTCAACATAGCAAGACCCTAACTGTGTACACACACACACACACACACACACACACACACACACACACAAAAATGGGAACAGTGGCACACACCTGTAGTCCCAGCTACTCAGGACACTAAGGCAGAAGGATCACTTGAGCTGCAGCAAGCTATGACTGCCACTCACTCCAGCATGGGTGACAGAGTGAGACCCTGTCTCCCCCCAACAAAAAAAAAAGGAAAAAGAAAAAAAAGATTGAGCACAGTGGCTCACGCCTATAATCCCAACACTTTAGGAGGCCAAGGCAGGAAAATCACTTGAGGCCAGCAGTTCAAGACTAGCCTGGGTAACATAGGGAAACCACATTTCTCCAAAATAGATACATTTGTGCAGTCAAATCTGTTTATCTTTCCCTAAATGATTTGTGTACTTTTGTTACTTGTCTAGGATCATTATATTCTCCTAAAACTCTGTGTGATTAAAAGAACCTCGGGTTAATTAGCATTTTTCTCAGTACAAGAACCAAATAAGACTGCTCTCTAGCCCTCAAAATAGTTTACAGGAATATAGTACAAGCATTAATTTGGGACTGACATTTGAAATGATCAACTCAGAAATTAACAGCCACACAATTCAGGCTCAAGCCTAGAAGTTTCTGTATGGTACAGGTAGCTGTCTAAGCTTTCCTATCAGTCAAAAAAGGGGGCATAATATTCACTTAACAAATGATTAAGAGTTTGCTGTGTGTCAAGTACTGTACTAGGCTCAAAGATAGTGGTTCTCAACTGGGAGCAACTGGCAATGTCTGGAGACATTTTTGGTGGTGGTAAGGAGAGGGAAGAATGCTACTGACATCTAGTTGGCAGAATGCACAGAACATCCTCTAACAACAAAATTATACAGCCCAAAAAAGATGGAAAAAACCCTGTTTTAGGAATAAAAGATGGTAAGTTAACGTATCACATGATCAATAATGAATCAGATTTAATCTAGATGTTATGAAAACAGAGAGGGGCTGTAGAGGCAGGAATGGAAGTAAAATGTTCCCCAAAGGCAACAATCAATTATTTTTGCACTTGCTTGGGGAAAAGCAGGTTCAGGCAACTACAGTAGTCTTCAATGGCAAGAACAGAGCAGATGACAGTTGGGGATGGGGTAGAGAGGTACCTTGAAGAATTTAAGTGAATACCATGTTACACTGGTGTGTGTGGTGTGTTTTTGGGGATGGGAAGGAGAGATGTGGTCTTCCTGTGGTACCCAGGTTGGTCTCGAACTCCTGGGCTTAAGCAGTTCTCCTGCCTCAGCCTCCCAAATTGCCAGGATCATGGTTGTGACCTACCTTGCCCAGCAGGATCTGTGTTTTTAGAAAGAGAAATCTGGCAGAAGTATGGAGGATGGCTTAAAGAAGATGATGAAAACTAGATCAGTAAGGCCACTGGAATAGTCTAGATGAGAAACAAAGGCCTGCACTAGCTGGTAACAGTCGCTTGAAAAGGAGGAAGCAGAGAAGCATCTTCCCCTAGAGACTTACTGACTGACTTCAAAAGGAAAATAGATTTTGTTGTCATCAGCCAGAAGAGAGAATACAAAAAGATTCCTGGTTCAGGCAGGGAAAGGGGAATTAGTGAGGTCAAGTGCCTGAGGACATCTAAATTAACAAACAGGCACTTGGAATTAAAGGTCTAAAAGTGAAAGTGAGAGGCATCAAGGCTAGAAAATATAGATTTGGGAGAAAGCAGTGCAAGGTGTTGGCTAAAGCTAAGGTTTGCACACGTTTTCCCCAATAGTAATTCCTTCTGAAATTATATGTAAAATGTCTATATATACATGTGTATTTTTTCCTGGTGGAAGAGGCAGGCATTCACAGCTTTCAGATTCTCAACAGAGTCTACATTAGTTAAGAACTTAAGAACTGAAAGTATAGCAAGAAAGGAGAAGAAAACAAAATCCCTGGGATCATTATTCATGGGTATATGATGATGAACGCTGACCCTGTATTGATTTATTTTTAAAGCATTATCATTGATAGGATTTTACTGTAAAAAGAAATGACTGTTTTAAGAGAGGAGGAAAAAAACTAACACACTAGGCCAATATGATTTCACTGTAGGAAAATTAGTCTTTTACCCAGGACTAATTTCTAAAGTGATTAGTTCTGTGAAAACCTAACAGCACAATTAACTTACCTCATTTTTCTTTTTCTCCTTGATCTGTGTTAGGGTTCTCTTGTTAGATTGTAGTTTATCTGCATTGAAATTAATATACAAACCACCCAACTGCTTGATACTCAGACCAGGGTCTATGCTGCTGCTTGTCAACTTTAGACTGAAAAAGAAATCATCACTTAAAGACCAAGTAATTAAATCAAAATGGAGACAAGATTGTATTTTAAAAAATCACTTATTCTTCTCTTCCCTTGTATTGTCAATGATAAAAAAAAAAAAAAAAAGCATCGTATGTTTACAAGGAATTCCTAAAAACACTCTGAATAAATATATATTTTATAAGTTTATTTTCTGAGACAGGGTCTCACTGTTGCCCAGGCTGGAGTGTAATGGTGATCACTGCAGCCTTGAACTCTTGGGACTCAAGTGATCTTCCTGTCTCAATTTCCCTGGGGGACTGGAACTACAGGTACTCACCACCACATCTGGCTCATTTTTTCTTTTCTTTTTTTTGGTAGTGACAGGGTCTCACTATGTTGCCTAAACTGATCTTAAACCCTTCAAAATGGGAAATAGATTCATTTAGAAGAAACTCTTGATGAATAATAAATTAAACAGAAAAGGTTTCAGGGGAACACATCCAAATTTACTCCCCAGACTTTTTTAGAGAAGATTAAGGCAGGCCGGATGTTGTGGCTCATGCCTGTAATCCCAACACTTTGAGAGGCCGAGGCCAGTGGATCACTTGAGGTCACGAGTTTGAGATCAGCCTGACCAAAATGGTGCAACCCCGTCTCTACTAAAAATACAAAAAAATTAGCCAGGCGTGGTGGTGCACACCTGTAAGCCCTACTAGGGAGGCTGAGGCAGGGGAATTGTTTGAATCCAGGAAACAGAGGTTGCAGTAAGCCGAGATCACATCACTGCACTCCAGCCTGGGCAACAGAACAAGACTCTGTTTAAACAACAAAAAAAGAAGATTAAGGCCATATAAAATAGCAATAGATTTCATTTATAAACTCAAGAGAGTTTATAAAGAATTACAGAAAAGGAGAGAAGGAAATATACCTGACAATGGAACTGCATATATAGGAAGTGAGTTAATAAATGTACACATCTCCATCTCTAAAACCATTGAGAAAGGCAGGTTCTTGAACTTCCAAGTTATCAAAACTTAAGTGTTTTTTCCTGGGTGACTAAGGGTATTTGCTAATATCTCTAAAGTGGGTCTCCAACAGCAATGAGCATCCATCCCACAGGAGTGTTTTAAAAATACAAATGTCATACCCCAGACCTACCAAATTGGGATCTTCTAGATCTAGACCCAAATTGACCCGGGCTTCTGCTATATTTATGTAATGATAATTTCTACTTGATATTATGAAAGGGTCCTTTTAAAAAGTACACTTGGACTTATAGTAACTTTCCTCCCTCATTATCCATATACACTGAGTAAGTGAAAGCATAATCAACCTCTACTGAAAAGTGAAATCATTCTAGTGCAGTGTCTTAGCAGCAATTCTCAACCCTGAATATATATATGTAGTCCCAACCAAGGGACTACATATATACAGGTGGATGACACCATAAACCAGCTTAGTTTACACTCAATCCTTTTTTTTTTTTGAAGAAAAGTTTTGCTCTGCTGCCCAGGCTGGAGTGCAATGGCACGATCTCGGCTCACTGCAACCTCTGCCTCCTGGGTTCAAGCGATTCTCCTGCCTCAGCCTCCCAAGTAGCTGGGATTACAGGGGCCCACCACCACACCCAGCAGCCAGGCTAGGCTCCAATTCCAGACCTCAGGTGATATATCTGCTTCAGCCTCCCAAAGTGGGTTTGCATTCAACCTTAAATGATCATTTGACATAAATACAATACTGAAAACTGGATACAACCCGAATGTCTATCAATAGTTGAACAGATAAATTCATTGTTGTATAGTCATACAATGGAATAACACTCAGCAATAAAAAGAATGAACTACTGGCATACATAGTAACATGGATGAATTACAGAAACAATATTTTGAGTGAAAGAAGGCAGACACAAAAGAACATACTGTATTTTTTTTTTTTTGAGACAGGGTCTTGCTGTCACCCAGGCTGGAGTGCTGTGGTGTGATCTCAGCTCACTGCAACCTCTACCTCGTGGGCTCAAATGATCCTCCCAGCTCAGCCTCCCCAGTAGCCAGGACCACAGGAGCTTGGCACCATGTCCAGCTTGTTTTACTTTTTTTAATTTTTTGTAGAGATGGGTGCCCAAGCCAGTCTTGAATCCCTGGGCTCAAGCGATCCACCTGCCTCGGCCTCCCAAAGTGCTGGGATTACAGGTATGAGCCACTTATTGCTGTTAACCACGCACAAAAATCTTAACATATCTTTTTTTTTTTTTTCCCCAGAAACATTTCCCTCTTGTCCAGGCTGGAGTGCAGTGGCACAATCATGGCTTACTGCAGCCTCAATCTCCTGGGCTCAAACAATACTCCCACCTCAGCTTCTCAAGTAGCTGGAACCACAGGGGCAAAGGCCACCACACCTGGCTAATTAAAAAAAAATGTTTTTGTAGAGATAGGGTCTCCCTATGTTGCCCAGACTCATCTCAAACACCTACCTGGGCTCAAGTGATCCTCCTACCTCAGCCTCACAAAGTGCTGGGATTACAGGCATGAGTCACTGCATCCAGCAGATGATTTCTAACATGTCACCAAAAGGAGTACTTTTAGCTATGATTGGCAGAAAAATATTACTAAAATAGGTATCAAAAACGACAAGGGAAATGCTGGATAGAAGAGCTATTCCATGAAGAACCCAAGGCACTGATTTTTCTCATTTCCCATGCTAACACTCCGTATTTTTGTGGTAGATCAACCACTTGAAATACATGTATCAAAAAGCTTGTAAAATAAAGAAAAAACTTACAGTTTAGCTTTTGTGCTATTTAGTAAGTCTTCTTCATCACTAAGTTCATCTTCATTTTCATCATGGTCTGATGATTGTTCTTCACTTTTTTCATCCTCTTCCTCTTCTTCCTCAATGGCAACCTCACTTGCCTTGTCTTTCTCTTCCAGGTAAAAATTTTTATCAGCACTCATTCCAGGAGTTGTGTCAATTGTAAACAATGCATTGTCACATGACATACTTCCCGTGTTTCCACTTAATGACTCTTTTTGGCCACTATTTTCAACAAAACATAAAGTATCCTCTTCATTTTCACTATTTTCAGAGTGTTGGCTTTCATCACTGCTGAGAACTAATAAGACAGAATTATCTTTATCCTGAGACGTGTTAGGTCTAGAGGTGTATAGTTTGGTATCACCTTCAAAATCTACATTCCTTTCATTGTTCATGTTTTCACTGACACTAATCATTGTGGATTCTTCATCATCACTACCACCACAATCACCAAACTTTATCAGGTCACTTGCTTTTGGGGGGCTCTTTTTCTTGTCATTCCATCTGCCTACTTCTACAATTGCAAATGTTTGAGTTAATGATTTCATTACAGCCTCAGAGTTCAGATTAGAGTGCACTGATATAGCATTTTTATTTTGGGGGGTTGAATGTCTCTGAGAAACTAACTGTTGAAGGCTAATGTCCTGAAGTTCAGAAAAATTCTTCAGCTGGGAACTTTTCTCATTAATTTCTTTCCCCTCATCTATTATTCCATTGGCATCTTCATCCAAATCTTTACAATTCTGTTTTACTTCTTTAGGAGATTCAACATTGGCCTGTTCTTGCACTGTTAGTTTATTTTCTGAACTTCTGTGGAAGAAATTATCATCAAAGTCATTATTACAGAAATTTGGCTTATTTATCTCAGAAAGAGATCTTGATTGTAAATGGGAAGAATGTCTGGTATCTGAATCCTCGGAGTTCACAGGTGTTCCCATGATCTGTTTCTCATTTCCTGGTACAATCTTACTATCTTTCTTTTCATTATGTGCTTTACATTTCCTCTGCATACTCCTGGTTGTTCTCCTAGTTGCAATTCCAGAGTATGAAATGTATGAGTTTGATGTCTCAGTATCAGATATAGCTTCTGTATGAGATTCTTGGCTTGGATCTGTCAGAGATTTAGCCTTACTTCTTCTGGTTCCTGTCGTTTCTTCTGTGGGAAGCACAATTCTAGAAATACCCGAATCATGAGATTCTGCTTCAGATACTACTTCCTCAGTATAAGACTCCTTTGTTGGAGTTACTTTCAGCTTTTTCCTAACACTGGACACTGGGGGGCATGCAATTAAGATCTGTCTTCTCCTAGTTACTCTTAAAATGGTATCATGGTGCTCAGACACAGAATAATTCGACTCTGCCTCGGAGGTCTCTCCATCTGTAGATGGTTCAGCCCCCTCTGGTAGTGAGCCTGTAGTTCTGCTCTTTCTAGTTTTAGGAGTTCTAAGGATTGAACCTTTTTTCCCAGTGGTCTGTGATTCAGCAGTAGTTCGGTCATCAGATCCAGTACTACTTCCTGGATGTGCTTCAATCCCATTAGCAGCAGAACTCTGCAAGGCAGAGAAAACACACAGTAATTTAGGTAGGGCTGGAACAAGGGCAAAGCAAATGAAGTACTGACCCCAAAAGCTAAAACCAAGTAAACAAGATAATCTTTAAAAACAAAACAAAAAAACCCACCCAACTCACGCTTTTAAAAAAATCAAAATTTGGCAGGGTGTGGTGGCTGACTCCTGTAATCTCAGCACTTTGGGAGGCCGGCGTGGGCAGATCATGAGATCAGGAGTTTGAGACCTGCTTGGCCATCTTGGTGAAATCCCGTCGCTACTAAAAACACAAAAATTAGCAGGGTGTGGTGGCACACGCCTGTAATCCCAGCTACTTAGAAGGCTGAGGCAGGAGGAGTGCCTGAACCTGGGAGGCGGCGATTGCAGTGAGACGAGATCATGCCACTGCACTCCAGCCTGGGCAACAGAGTGAGACTCCGTCTCCAAAATAAATAAATAAATAAAAATAAAAGTAAAAATAAATCAAAATTTAAACACTGAGTCCAACCCTGCATTTACTTCACTTGCCTCATCCTTCTTAGATGTAACCTCGAGAAGCAGAACAATTAAAATGTTTCTGCTTAAAGTCAAATATAATGGGTAAACCAACATTTCGACCCACCTACAGGAGAACAGGGGAAAAGGGGAATATTAACTGTGAACAACGATGTGTTTAGGAACACACTGATGGAAAAAGGTGGCTACCCTAACCTTTACATACAGAAAAAAAATCGCCGCCGCTCCGTTTCCTGTACTGCAGAATCAGAATCAGCCGACTAACGCCAGTAAGAGTCACCAGGCGGCGTCATCACTGCCCTCCTCACGCCTTAAGGAGGTGGTGCTGGACAGCAGCCAACCTCCCCACGCGAAAACGAAGCTTTCCTCCAGCTCCCCTAAATGGGGCTTGCGCATGGTGGCCGAAATTAACCCCCCTAGGGACCGTGTTATCAGTATGGTTTAAAAGCTTGAACTGTGCTTCTGCATTAAGGAGATGAACGACCCAAAGAAAGTTACCTAACCCTATTCCATACTAAAAATCGCCTTAAAAGACCGTGGCAAGGACTAAACAGTTTCCGTGACAGGTTGCGGACGGGGCCTGGGAGACAGCAGCGAACGGCAAGCTCGGGTCCTCTGCACCGGCAGTTCTCGTCCTCAGGCCGACCCTTGCGCTGCCCCGCCTGCCTGAGCGCGGCTCTGCGGCGCGGGGAGAAGTAGGGAAGACGGGATTTCCTACCTTCTGCGCGGAACTTTCAGCCGACGCGGCGTGGATACTGGCCTTAGCCCGTGCAGATCTGGTGACCACCATTTTCCCTGCTCCCCAGCGACCACCACGACTTCCCTCTTCCCTGGCGCTACGGAAATACGTCAGAGAACTGCCTCGAGCGCGTTTTCCGCGCAGATCCGAGAACTCACGAGAATCTCATGCCTGCCTTCGCCCCGCCTGCTCACGCCAGGGCGGTCACAGGAACGGAGTGGGTTTATGCTTGTACTTCAGATTTGTAGCAGACAAACCAGTTTTTGTTGGGAAAGATCTTCATGGGGGCAGCGAAGCCCGCAATGACAGAGGGCCTTAGCGTACCGGTTTCACACGAACAAACTGTAAAAAGGCATTTACATGTCATCCGTTCATTTGTTCAGTAGAACAGCTTGAACCCGGGAGGCGTTCTTTCATTTCTGCATTCTAAAGAGCTTAACGTAGCCATTGGTGTGTCCAACGGAGACGCTGGAGATATTGTTACTTTTTTTAAAAAAGACAGTAATTTACTCGTGTATTATTTGTGACGCTAAATATAAATAAAATAAAATTTAAAAATTTGGTTGGGGTAAAAGGGATATAAACTGCCCGCAGGAACTCGGAGACGAAGTAGGAAGCTGTATAATCTAAACGTGGGATGGTGTTTAGGGATTGGGAACAGCACAAAAGGAAGAAAGTGAAAGAAATTGTAAACAGAAATAAGGTTTTATTTTTTATTTTATTTTTTGCAGTGAAAGGAAGAGAATGACCAGAATCAAGAGGTTTTTGGGGGCTTTTAGGACAAAAGGTAGAGAACTATGAGGGGATGGAAAGGGATTGAAGAAATAAGTAAACGCAAATTATTGATGGAGGTGAGAAAGGATGGATGAGGGCCTCACCAAATCTAGTCTCTACTTCTTTATAACAGAAAACCAATTTTTTCAATTTAAAGTCACAGAACACAGACTTAAGGGGACACACTGCTTCCCAGCTTAAAATAGCTTCTTTTATAGCCTCCCTTGCAGCCAAATGTGGCTAAGTGACTACATTTTAGCCAATTAGGTATAAATTGGGCGCATTTGTTCTGACTTTTTTTTTTGAGACAGTCTCACTGTGTTGCCCAGGCTGGAGGGCAGTGGCATGATCTCTGCTCACTGTAACCTCCGACTCCCGGGTTCAAGCGATTTTCCTGTCTCAGCCTCCCAAGTAGCTGGGACTATAGGCGCCTGCTACCACGCCTGGCTGATTTTTGTATTTTCAGTAAAGACGGGGTTTCAGTATGTTGGCCAGGCTGGTCCTGAACTCCTGACCTCGCAATCCGCGCACCTCAGCCTCCCAAAGTGCTGGAATTACTTGAGCCATGGCGCCCAGGCCTTTTTTTTTTTTTTTTTTTTTTTCTTGAGATGAAGTCTCGCTTTGTTGTCTAGGCTGGAGTGCAAAGGTGTCATCTCAGCTCACTGCAACCTCCAGCTCCCAGGTTCAAGCAATTCTCCTGCCTCAGCCTCCCAAGTAGCTGAGATTACAGGCGTCTGCCGCTATTACCAGCTAATTCTTTTTTTTTTTTGGTATTTTTAGTAGAGATGGGCTTTCACCATGTCGGGCAGGCTGGTCTTGAACTCCTGACTTCAGGTGATTTGCCTGTCTCAGCCTCCCAAAGTGCTGGGATTACAGGCGTAAGCCACCTCGCCCGGCCTCATGACCTTTCAAACTGCATTTTACTTCCTGGAAAGTTCGGTTCGCGGGTTTTCAGGCAGCAAGTTTGTGCCACAAGGATGAAGGCATGCTTTAAAGATGGCATAGCAGTGAGAAGGAAAAATCAACTCGTGGAGCTGCCCTATGAGACCTCAAGAGCCTTCTAGATTTTTCACCTGTGGGAAACACCCTGTTAAAAACTGTTACTTAAGAGATTTTTCTGTTTGCAGCCAAGCCTAATGCTAACTGAAGAACTGGATAAAAAACAAGACGTGGGTGTAGCTGTAAAAGAATGCACCTTCCTTTAAGGCAGGAGGGAAGAGTTGATATTTGAAACAGAGAATGTGAACGCAAGGATGTTCAATTGGAGAGAAGAGGAGATTTGGGATAGATAATAACTTCTGTAAGTAGGTGATACATCTCAGAATAATGGAAATGGTTTAGATCAGCTCTTGTGGCAAATGTGGTGAGGAGCAAAAATAAATTTTGGTAGGGCCAAGTAGCAGTGAGACTATGTAAGAAGATGAACAGAAGAGAAAGGCTAGATTTGAAGAGGAGACAAATGGTGTAGAAAGAAAGTGAACCAATTGGATGTAGGTTGCGGAGATCAAAGCATCAAAGAACAACAGCATCAATCACAATAGTACTGGGCACTTAATATCTGCTGGGTACTAGTCGAAGTGCTTTACATGTATTCAGTTATTTAATCTCCACAACTTTAATTTGAGCAAACACATGAAAACAGAAATGAAGACGAAAATATGTGTAGAAAATTGGAGAGAATATTAGAAAATCATTCAATGTCTAATATTTGCAATCGTGGCCCCTCTCAAGTTAAAAAAAGAGAGAAAGGAGAAAACCAACTCACATTATCTAACGTCAAGAAACAAATATAAGAAACTAAAATTGTCAGTACATATTCATAACATGAGAAGACTGAGCTGGTCTATCAACAAATCTACCATAGGCAAAAAAAAAAAAAAATGTTTTTACGTGGGCTTACCAGGTTTGTCCTGTTCTTTGCCTATCTTCTTTAACAGAAGTGGATTTAGAGCAAATACAGTATGCCTAATTTTAGGTAAATATATACAATATATAATGTATACAACATATAAAATATGTATTAATCAACTAGTTATCTGCAAGACTTCTGGTCAATAGTAGGCTATTAGTTAAGTTTTGGGGGAGTCAAAAGTTATTTGTGAATAATTCACTGCAATCTCCACCTCCCATTTTCAAGTGATTCTTGTCCCTCAGCCTCCCAAGTAGCTGGGATTACAGGCATGGACCACCGTGCGTGAATAATTTTTGTATTTTTAGTAGAGACAGGGTTTCACTATGTTGGCCAGGGCGATCTTGACCTCTTGGCCTGAAGTGATCCACCCGCCTCAGCCTCCTAAAGTGCTGGGATAACAGGCATAAGCCACCGTGCCCAGCCAACAGAAGCAGCCTTTTATTGCTTTTATTCATATACAGATTCCTTCTTTTCTCCCAAATATACCACATGTTCCATGAAGATAGGAGTTATTTTTCACCTGTATCCATCTGTAGCACAGTGCCTAACACATAGCAGGCATTCAATAAATCTTTGTGGAATGAATGAATGCATAAATAGCTTTATGACTTGGATGTTTTACAATTATTAATTTATTTTTGAATCATACTCAGTTTGAATTCAAATAGTTCAAAAATCAATATAACACTTCGGGATGCTTCCAGCTATTGAAATAACCCAATTAAAAAATATACAACTCACATTTTATTTTAGTTAAATTCATAAATGTAAGTATTAAAAATTATAAATATTTAATACTTTATAATTTGCTTTTATAGTATACTACAGACACATAAAAAGTTGAATTATCTAATTAAAACATTTTCCCTTCCTATGTTTCTAATTCTGAAAACTATAAAAATATTAAAGTCGTGTTATATATTTTTCAAAAATAAAACTGCAATATCCCATCACCAACTTTACAGGAAAAAGATACAAGTTCTGGTATAATAGGAAGTTAATGATGAGAAAAGTAGGTTTAGAATTTTAAGTTGGTGTATTTGAATATGAAAACACAAATGATACAAACGGTTTAAATACTCACTAAAACAGCTTCACATTTCTCTAAATGCATATTTTGCAGAAGGATGAACTGTCAGCCAACATACAATAAATATATCAACTGTTTACATTCCCAAATATTGAAAGCACTGGGTGCAAAACCTAGAAAGAAAATGTTAAAGGAGCATAATTAAATGAGCCTTAGACCTTTTATCATTGAAAATTTGATCCTAATTTTAGTTACTACTTGGCTCTGGTATGGAAGTCTGAATGATTCATGCAAAATAGAGTAATTTTTTATTTTCCACTTTATACATAGCTGTTATCCAAATGACCTTTTTTGAAAACTGAAAAATTATTAGCTATTATTTGTGATTCAAGTTCTAGCAATGGCCATCTCCAAATGGATATTCTATTAATGTACTAGCACAATATGATCTTTTTACATCATGTGAAAATACTTGTTGCTTTTGGTGACTACAGTTTCCTGGATGAGAATTCAAGATAGACTCAGAACAAATTCCAAGTTACAGTACACTGTGTTAAAGTAAGGCTCCAGTGTATTTTGAAAATTTAATGAATAAGCTACAGCTTTTTTTTTCATATTTACTGGAAAAAAACAATTATATAAACTTTTTCTACCTTGGTCACACTGGATTCACATCTCCTCAAAAAACATGTTATATAAACTGTTGATAACTTAGTTTCAGTTTTAAGTAATTATTTGGTAGTATTACTACTCTCTATTTTATGGCTTTTTAAACATTAAGTCCTTAAATATTTGAAAAGTGTTCACTATAGTCTGATAGTTCATGAAAAAAAGATGTGAACATCAGCTTGGAAAACTTCTATATAAAGTCTTAAAAATCAGTGTTTTAAAAAAGATTATTCAATAACAGAAAATCAAGAGTACAGAGGTAAAATTAAAAGCTCATTAAAAAATTCCATACATGATCCCCTTCAGAAAATGAACCTATAGTCTTGTTTCTTTGTCAAGAGTTGAGGTTGTAGGTAGATCACCAGAAAGCTCTGCTGAAGTTTAGATACATCTGAAGTTTAGATACATTAGCAACTAAGATTTTTTTTTTCCCCCATTTTCAGAATAACCCTTCAAACAATCCATTTTTATAAGTCCAGGTTTATAAAAGCAATAAATGTGCTATTAAAGCTTCCTCTTAAAATATCTTGGCAAATTCACTGTATAGATTTAAAATAAAATGAACACTTGTTTAAAGACTTATATGGAAAAAAAAGGTTGTATATTTCCAAATTTAAAAGTGAACTATATATATTTAATAACATTACATACAATTAATATAAAGGCTAGATGGCTTAAGTAGTTCAATGTCTAACCAAGTTTTACCAGGCAAATCACATGATTTCACACAATTTTTGTTTGTTTGTTTGTTCAGATGGAGTCTCGCTCTGTCACCCAGGCTGGAGTGCAATGGTGTGATCTCAGCTCACCACAACCTCCACCTCCCAGGTTCAAGTGATTCTTGTGCCTCAGCCTCCCTAGTAGCTGGGATTACAGGCACCTACCATCACGCCTGGCTAATTTTTGTGCTTTTAGTAGAGATGGGGTTTCACCATGCTGGCCAGGCTAGGCTCGAACTCGTGACCTCAGGTGATCCACCCACCTTGGCCTCCCAAAGTGTTGGGATTACATGTGTGAGCTGTGCCTGGCCAGATTTCATGTAATTTTAATGATCAAATTATCCAATCAGTAAACCACAAAATCTTATTTAGGAAAAAGGTCTATTATATTTATTTTGAATATGGAACCATAGTTCTTTTCCCTAGGTTGAGAAAACTTGAGCAAGATTAGTTTTATTTAGGCCCATGGTTAAAAATACTGAGACACAAGAGATTTTTAAAGAAGTTTTCAAACTGTTCAGTTTATAGATACCAGTTTATAAAATTAAGGAGACCTATAGTGTATATCAAAGGCTATAGCTTATTTATTTGCAATTCTGTGGTTTTTAAACTGATGAGGAATTATATGAAATGACTTAGTCTCTTTTAATCTATAAAATTTTAATTTATTATTCTGCTTTAAAATAGTTAAAACTATATCTCAAAGTTGTTTAAGTAGATAATGTCTCTCCAGAGCCCACAGTATCCCAACACATGGTAAGTACTCAATACTTATTGAAGATGTTTTCTTTTTTTTGAGCCGGAGTTTCATTCTTGTCACCCAGGCTGGAGTGCAATGGCGCGATCTCTGCTCACTGCACCTTCCTCCTCCTGGTTCAAGTGATTCTCCTGCCTCAGCCTCCTGAGTAGCTAGGATTATAGGCACCCGCCACTATGCCCAGCTAATTTTTCTATTTTTAGTAGAGACAGGATTTCACCATGTTAGCCAGGCTGGTCTCAAACTCCTGACCTCAGGTGATCCACCCACCTCGGCCTCCCAAAGTGCTGAGATTACAGGCGTGAGCCACTGGGCCCGGTCACTTATTGAAGATTCTTGAATGAGTAGCAATATATACTAAGGATGGATCAATAATTTAAAAGAATCTGGAGATGACAGTTATTGCTTTTATAAAACTCCCAAACAATAATTTCAAAGTTTCTCCTCTTCTTTTCAGATTTACTTTGGTTTGTTTTTATAAGTAATAGAGATAATATGGCACAAGAATACATGGTTAAATCTTAACAGCTATACTATAAGCAAGAACACATAAAAAAATTTAAGTTTCCATTCATGTATTGAAAAGTGAATTTTATTTACACTACTAGTAAATCCCAGCTACTCCAGTTACTCTGAGATACAGCTTATCAATAACAGGAAAAGTATCTTCTTCCAGTATTTCAGTTTTAACAATTGTAATTACATTGCTTATAATAAGATTTAAGAAGCAATTAATGAATTTTTTTGAAATAAAAAATATGTATATACATTACCCTGATAATTAGGCCAAAATATATCTAGCAACAAATTTTCTTGATTTATATTAGTCATAAAAATAAAGGAAAAATATATTGCAAATATTTTCTTTATAGACAATTTCAATTAGAAAACAATAGTTTAAGGAAACCAATATAGTGGTTCATGAGAATGGATTGATAGGGAGGCAAAAGAAGTATTCAAAACTTGATAGACAACATACTGTCAAATATGACAAAAAATATCTGCCTCAGTGACACCATTTACAGGCAATAACCAGATTTTTACACATCTCAATTTTATCTTATATTCAAGGAAATTACAGGTCAGTAAGTTATGCTCCTGAGTCAGTTACGAACCCCTTCTTTTAGCTTGTAAAATGTAGCCTTTTGATTTGATAATTCCTCTACTTTTCACAATGACTGAATATCGCAGTAGCCACAGTGGCACCCACTCCTGTGCTTGGATGTCAGGAATGCTTTCCTGAAGAGCTTCTTGGAAACTTGCTTCAGAAAGCAGTTCTGAAAGAAACAACAACAAAACTCCAGCATGTTAGTTGGAAAACAAAAGTACTTTACTATGTAGGTAAACAGATAACATAATAAAGAAACACCTCAAAATTTAATATAAAATATGCTTATCCTTCATAAGGATAAGCTATGAATCTGAACCAGAATATTAGAAATTCCCAGGCAGTTACTTAAAAAGTATTTACACCTGTACCCCAGCCTATTTAATTCATAACTTTTGGGGAGTAGAGCCTAGACATTGCAGTTTTTTAAAGATCTCCAGGTGATTTTAATGTATAGTCAGGGTCTAAAGAAAAAAAAAAGTCACTGATAATCCTATCAATTGGAGATGATACCATTGTCATGTATTTCCTTACAACTTTTTTGGTGTATATCTTCATATATATCTCCATCCATATCTTGAATATATATCTCCATCTTATATCTGTATTTGTGTGTATATATATCCATATCTTACAAAACTAGAAATCATACGGTAGTTACAATAGCCTTATTTACTTTTTCCACTTATATTGTGAATATTTTCCCATGTAATAATGTGCATAAACATAATTTTTAATAATTTCCCCAATACTATATTAGATATCATAATTTATATATTTCCTTATCATTGGTCAAAACATTTAGTTTTTTTTTCTAATATTTTGCTAATAAGAATAATGCCAAAATAAATATTCTTTTTCAAAAAATATTTTCTTTTCTTTTTTTTTTGAGACGGTATCTCGCTCTGTTGCCCAGGCTGGAATGCAGTGGCACAATCTTGGCTCACTAAAACTTCTGCCTCCCGGGTTCAAGTGATTCTCTTGCCTCAGCCTCCCAAGTAACTGGGATTACAGGCGCATGCCACCATGCCTGGCTAATTTTGTATTTTAGTAGAGATGGGGTTCACCATGTTGGTCAGGCTGTTCTCGAACTCCTGACCTCAAGTGATCCACCCACCTCGTTCTCCCAAAGTGCTGGGATTACAGGCATAAGCCACCGTGCCTGGCCTCAAAAAATATTTTCAAACCAAAATTGGTTTATTACACACACACAAAGTTGTGTGATGGGAGGATGTAAAGACTATATTGGGGTACATATTATACCCCATACTAATTACAGTACATTAAAATGGTGGTTTGCATTACAAATAAGTCTGTAAGTTTAAATACACTAGTGTTATTATCCAATGTATAGACTTTCTTTATATAATACAATTATCAGGAATGCCAAAAAAAAAGCCATATACACATAAATAATGCCCGTTTTACAGATGACATTTTAACAATGAAAACACCAATGGCTCTGATGACAACTGGGGCACTGGTCCATAAAAACCCTTTCTAAAAATAGAAATATTTATACCAACAATGCTTTAAGCATCTGAATACAAATCATTGCAAGATCATTTAAATAAATTTTTATCAACTATATCTTATAAAACAAATCAACACATAAATTTATCTCCAAATATGGAAGAAACAATGTCCTCCAAGTGTCACAGTGATGCCAGATGATGAACATTTTAAAATACATGCCTGGCTGTGGAGTGAAGGGCCAAAGTACAAGTACATTCTTAAAGCTAGATACACAGTATATTGCCAACTGCTCTACAGGAAAGGCTATACTTTACACTTCCACCGGCACGAGCAGCTGATAATTTTAGAGTGCCGCGGTGCCAATTCTTTTTTTTTTGAGGCAATGTCTCACTCTGTCGCCCAGGCTGGAGTATAGTGGCACAATCACAGCTCACCGCAGTCTCAAACTACCGGGCTCAATCCATTTTCCCATCTCTTTCTCCTGAGTAGCTAGGACTAGAGGCATGCATCACCAAGGCCAACTAATTTACTTAATTTATTTTTTGTAGATATGAGATCTTACTATGTTTCCCAGGCTGGTCTCAAACCCCTGGACTCAAGTGATCGCCTGCTTTGGCATCCCAAAGTGCTGGGATTACAGGTGTGAGCCACCGTGCCCAGCAAATTCCAAGGTTATATCCAAGCTCTCTATGACTGTTCGGATCCCATATCCTACCACTCCTCTCCTCACTGCCTCTTCTCTGGCCACACTGGCCTCACCTCCTTACTGCATCCTGAAAACCCCAAGCACATTCACACCTTGGGGCCTCTGAATCAGTTTCTCCCTCTTCCTTGAACACACTTTTTCCAGATAGTCACATGGCTCACTCTTTCCCTGCAGGTCTCTGATTAATATTCCCTTAGCAGAGAGACCTCTCTGACTGTACAACATAAAACAACGACTAACTTAGATACTCTTTCTCCTTCAGTCAAATTATCTCCATATCATGTACTACCATTTATCATATGTAATATTTATTTTATAGTCTGTCTCCTCCCATTAGAATATAAATTCCATGAGGGCTGGTTTTTGTCTGACTTGGTCCTTTATCTCTAGTACCCAGAACAATGCCTGGCAAATGGTGCTCAAATGTCCATTGAATGAATCAATCAATATGGAAAGATTCCACTGGGGTCAGAAGCAACCTACAGATAGGGATTAAGTGAGTATCTTTACAGTTTGATTTGGGACTGCTAAAGGATACACCTATTCCCAAATGAACTGCTGTGATACCTGAACATTAATAATAAACAATCAATGTTTATTAATGTTAGATGTTTTCATGTGCAAGTACTTTTCTGAGTACTTCACATATTAACTCAGTTAATCCACATGCTAACCCTATGAGATAGATACTATTATCTCCTTTATGGGGGGAAACTGAGGCATAGAGGTGCGTAACTTGGCCAAGGTCACACTACTAGTAAATGGTAGTTTTCATGAATAGAATGCAAATGTCTCCTTGGAAAAGTAACATTACTATAGATTTGTTTATCAGATTCTCTAACAGAGAAGAAAACCCTGAGGGAAAGAAAGATAATACAGATTGGATTTAATTCAAGTGGGAGGTGGGGAGCAAATAAAAAGGGAAAGTTCTAAATTCAGGATCACCTACTTTATAATTTTACTCTCTAGTTAAGCTGTTACTGCAACCTCTAGAACAAAGGGTAATGGAAAATAAACCCATTATGAGTAAGAGTAATTTTTAGAATGGGGTAGACCTTCAGGGAATTTATGAACAAAATTCTATTTTAAATGACAAGCAGAGTTAAATGTTTTACAATTTGGTTGTTTAAAAAAATTAAAAATTTGACACAAAATCAGAGACTAGGCTATTCATTTAACTATATACTTTTAAAATTCAGCTGTGGTTGAACTCTGGTCAGTAAACATGACAAATTAAATCAAAAGTTGCATCATTATAAAGTGTTTGAAGTTTCATTAATGATAAATGCAGGATAAGCCTATACATTTTCACCAAAAGTCTTAGAATTAAAAAAGACAACCAAGTATCAAATTATGTCGGTAATACAAAAACAGGATTAAATCTCTGTCCTCACATACATATACAATATATTTTGCCATAATTTCTAAATGCAACATTTAGATATGTGAAAATAGAACACTAGACACCTTCATCTTTTCCTATTTCCTTTACTACTAGATTGAGTTTTTTTTCAAGTGAAGCTAGAAGAGGGTACAGGCTGGATCATCAGTGGTTGGTAACAGTTACCGTTACAAGAGCCTCCAAAAAGTAAACAGACACATGACACCTGCCAACATATGGAAAGTTAAAATTTAAATCACTTATAGTTCAGAATAAATCAGCATAACAGTTTGTTAGATTTTTCACTAAAATGGCTTACAAATCAATTTACTTGATTGTGAAAGCTCGACTGGGGAGGCAAAAGTCACTGTTTATCTTATTCTGGTATGATTTAAATGAAAATGCATGAGGTTTTCATATTGAAATACTGTAATACTAACATTTCAAATCAGAGAGATAGTATAGTGGAAAAGAGTCCAAACTAATCCAAGACTTAGGCCAAGTTCAAACTTTGCTCAAAGCCAGCTGGGTGACCTTGGCTAGTACCTTTCACTCTCAGGCTCTATTTCCTGACTGAAACAATGCATAGGTTCAGGTGTTGTGAGGATTATAGATAATCTCTCTGAGGCATTTGGCTTGATGCTGGGCATTCAAGGAACAATAACTATTAAAACTTCTTCTTCTCCATCTCCCCCTCCTCTGATGAAACAGTGAAGAAATGAGAATGAAGTAAACTGCTAATAAATAGTATAAAGTCTTAATAGATTATTCACAGCATCCTTAAAAAGAGTAAACTGAATCAACCCACCGATATTATGTCATCTTTTTAGGTATGGAAGTAAAAGCTGAACATTTTTTTGACGGGAATTTTCTCTGAAATATAATTTCCTCTAATATTTATTAAATCAGAACTTCTATAAAAATGTCATTGAGAGTTAAAACACTCACAAGATATTTCTCACTTATAACCAAACATTTTTCATTTATAACCAAAAATAGTAACATACAGGCTCTCTGAAACATTTATCTTTGCAAATTATGTTCAATATCCTTCCAAGTCTTTCTAGTTATCATATAAAATGTTGTAAATAATTACTGTACAAAAGGCAGATAAGCCAGTCTCATTAATCAAATAATATTTCTGATTAGCATTAAACATATAGCTCGATGGTAACCATTAATAAAATACGTATCCTAAGATACTTATTAAGTTTTGAATTAAATTACATGTGCCATGTTTTTCAGATATTTATCCCCTTAAATAAAGTGGCCTTTGGCCAGCTGCAGTGGCTCACGCCTATAATCCCAGCACCTTGGGAGGCCAAGGAGGGGGAATTTCTTGAGTCCAGAAATTCAAGCCCAGGCTGGGTGACATGGTGAAACCCTGTCTCTACAAAAAATACAAAAATTAGCTAGGTGTGGTGGTATGCACCGGTAGTCCCAGCTACTCAGAAGGCTGAGGTAGGAGGATAGCTTGAGTCTGGGAGGTGGAGATTACAATCAGCTGAGATCATACCATTGCACTCCAGCCTGGGTGACAGAGCAAGACTTCATCTCAAAAATAAATAACTAAATAAATAATCAAGTGGCCTTCTGGTCCAGTCTTTGCTGTACTAGATAGGATTATAAATATTGCTATTTGGAACGCCTCAAAAGATCTTTTCTGTGTAGTTTAGCATTTGTGAACCTCAAAAGACCAGATATTCAGGAAATGATCCCTTCACTTTTCTTCCCCATTGGTACAGAGACAAAAACAAAGTTTTCCGAAAATAAAATAAAGGCATATATGTTTTGAACCAATCATTAAGAATAGTTCAGATAACACTGTATTTTTATCACTATCCACACTTAAAATTAAATATCAACAAGTACCTTTTTGCAAGACAAAAGTTTATGATCAATCTCTATAATGAAAATATCAGTTTTACCTTTTGGATCATTGTGAGTCAAGAGCTGTATGTCAAATTGTTTAGCAAATGCAGTCAAATCTGGTGGCATCACACAGCAGGAAGCAAGATTAACTTGGTTACTATTTGGTTTTACCTAGAAGTGAAAATAAAATCATGATATCACTACTAAATTAAATATAATACCAAAAGTAGAAAGCAATAAGCAATAGCATAACTTAATTTTAGAACATATGAAAAATCACAATCCACAGTGCTTAAAGTTTACAAAATACTTTTACGTGAATATCTTTATTAATATATGCTTTTCTAACCCAGGTTAGTGGTAAGGTTAGACATTCCCTATTACCTTTCCTTATGAAATAGGAAAAGGAAATATAACTTTAGCAGGAGGAAAAATCCAACACAGTACTACACTATTTTTTTTTTTTGAAATGGAGTCTTGCTCTGTCACCCAGGCTGGAGTGCAATGGTGCAATCTCCGCTCACTGCAACCTCCACCTCCTGGGTTCAAGCAATTTTCCTGCCTCAGCCTCCCGAGTTGCTGGGATTACAGGCACCTACCACCACACCCAGCTTGTATTTTTAGTAGAGATGAGGTTTCACCATGTTGGTCAGGCTGGCCTCGAACTCCTGACCTCAGGTGATCACCTGCCTTGGCCTCCCAAAGTGCCAGGATTATAGGTGTGAGCCACCACACCTGGCCTAGTATTACACTATTAAAAAGTCTCCTGTTAGAACCATTTAACAATCTAATACATCTGCCTAGAAAACAAACATGATTTTTGTTAGTTTGTTAAGTGCGATTGTTTCCGCTACAGAGGGAATAGGTCTTAAAGGTAGAGGATCAAATGCAAGTAAATACATTTAATGTTAAAGTGTAAAATATGGCTATTAATCAGACACATTTTGAAAGAGAAGAACTGATAGCTTCCAGTAGCTGCACTGGTTAATTTGCATTCTGAATCATCTAAGTCTCTCCATAAGTTTCTTGATCACATTCTGGCTATCATCAAGTCAAAAGGAGAAGGGGAAATACTTTCTCTAGGGTCTTCCTGTCCACAAGAAACTATGAAAGCTCTGAAAAGGAGAAGGCTGAAGAAGAAGGAAAAAGAATAAAGAAAAATACTGAGAGTAAAGGTAAAATGCTAGTAAGTGATTTTCCCAATAATTCTGTAGGTTATCAGAACAGAGAGTGGGAATAATTAATTTATGACACTCACTCCTATCAAGTTGTATGAACTGAGAGTCTTACACATCTATTTGAATAACAGAAAAATATTTGTTATATATAATATTCCCTTACTTAGGAAATTAGAGCCTGGTCTAATCATACCTAAAGAAAAACCTTAATTTTTCTTTAGGTACTATTGTTTTCAGCATGTAAGTAGAACTGGAGGAAATGGCCTTAATTTATTTGGCTATAAATGTTTTAACACACATTTTCTAGTATTTTTGTCACTCATTTTAACTAGGATTAACATTCAGTTAAATCAGAGATATATTTAAATAAAAACAAACAAAAACCCCAAATGATTTTGATAAAACCTGCCTCAAAACTCCTGCAGAAACAAAACAAAACCCCCACAAGTGGAAAAGTCCCCTGCAGGGGTGGCCACTATGTGCATGATGCGCAACGGCACGCAGCAAAGACTGAAGAGGGCAGGTTCTTCCCAGAGTGCTTATGATCCTGCCATCCCTTACCTGTGCCCACTGATACAGCTGTTCCAACTGCGTTTTGTCTAGATCAGAGGTACCTATGGCAACAATCTTTTTGCTCTGAACTAAGTTTTCTAATTCCTCCCAGTAAGGCTGTAAATGCTCCAAGGAAAGATTAACTCCATCTTCAATAGGAGGTGAAGCAATGATCACAGAATCCAGCTGTGCAACTCCAAGGACCGAACAGGCTGATAGGAAGGAAAACACAAAGAGAATAAAGCTTGTTATATCATAAGAACAAATATTTCTAATATTTTCAAAGTATTTCACGGAATTCTGTCTACATTCTTCACTAGTTTTCAAAATAACAGATTATTTTGTAGTTTACTTTTTATTTAGAACATTTCCCTCTTTTAAAAATGTTTAAGTGCCCATTTGCCTACTTGCTCTGTGTGGCAGAGAAGTTGGTTTCTCTGACCTGCCTTTTTCCTAGGCAGTTTGCAGCTACTACATGCTCCTCCTTCTGGGGAACAAAATGTCTTCTTGTTTCCTAGGTCGCAGAAGTCTTTAGTAGCTCCCTTATCTTCATAAAATTTTCTTCTCCAGTTCTACCTGCTCACTACTATCATATATGGATGATCACATGAATAATGACCTAATATTCTGTAACTGGTAGTCACAGCAAAGAATAAGCTTGAGACACTGGAAAACTGAATGTATGGTCTTAATCCGTATTTATAAAAGTAGATAATTTCTTAATTTCTGTAAAAATAATTTAAGAGCTTATTTTAAATGATTATTCATTCTAAACTTATATTAAAGAGCCAGTCATTTACATTTTCAATATATGCAAACATGGAATAATTTTTTAAAGTATTGAATAACTTTAACATCACAATAACCTAAGTGCTAAAAATACATATAAAATATTTGGATTTTTTTTTTTTTGCCGTTGTTGGTTTTGATATTTCACCTATAGTACTAAAAGAGCCAAGAATATGATTAAGAACTTCTATCTCCAAACAGATAGTGAAGATTTAACTACGTTACACCTTTTACATTCCTCTTGCATATCAAAATATGACCATACATAAGTCACCATGATTTTACAGAAGCCTAAGAAATTAGGCTAGAACTTTAAAAGGTAAAATTGGAATCAATTCATTTTCTTTTTACCTGAACCTAAACACAAGTTATAACTAATACACTTATACTAATTTAAAGTCCACTATTAAGATAAAAAGTTCAGTTTTTACTTACCCATGTCAACTGCACTTCTAGTTGATGATGAAGAGTTTGATCCTACAATGAACAGTTTTGCTGGGTAACAAAGAAAATGAAACCCATTACTACATTTGGATACACTTTTCACTATATACTAGTATTAACACTGTTGTAATACTAAGATGACAGACAATCTTGAATGAATTATTTTTCCTTTCCCAGTTACATAACTTTACAGTTTTAATTTTAAGACATAAATGTATATTTCCACTGTACTTTTAAAATCATGTGCTAGGCCAACAAATATCTGTTTATAAAACAGAAAGCAAATATTTATTTCCCATTTATTAGAAGGCAAGTCAGATAACTATTGGAGCTTAAATTACTTGATATTTATATTTTTATGATTTAAACATTAATAGAGCACATTATATACTTTCTCCAATAAACCAAAATCTGTATACAAAGACTAAACTAAAAATGTAATGAGAAGAAAACTGAAAAAAAAAAAATCCACAATTCTACCTTCCTAATATAATCATTTTCATTTTCAGATATTACCTTCTAGTTTTGATCATATAAAGTAGGGCATAACATTATTTCTACTTCTATTTGGTTTATCTTTATATAATAAATATTTTAAATATATTTCTATATAGTATTTGGTTATCTTAAAATTTCTTTAATTTAGAAAATTTGTAGAGACAGGGTCTCATTATATTGCCTAGGCTGGCCTTGAACTCCTGGCCTCAATGGATCCTCCCACTTCAGTCACCCAAAGTCCTGGGATTACAGGTGTAAATCAACACAATTTTTTTGAGACAGGGTCTCACTCTCATCCAGGCTGGAGTGTAGTGCTGCAATCACAGCTCACTGCAGCATCAACCTTCCAGGCTCAAGTGTTCCTTTCACCTCAGCCTCCCAAATAGCTAGGACTACAGGCATGTACCACTATACCTGGCTAATTTTTTTTTTTTTTTTTTTGTAGATACATGGCCTTGATATGTTGCCCAGGGGATTCTTGAACTCCTGGCCTCAAGCAATCTTCCCAAGGTGCTGGGATTACAGCACCACACCAGGCCAAATTTCTTTTTTTGTCCTAATAGTTAGGTGCTTACTGTAGAAATGAAGACCTAAAAAAGTAAAGACCAAAAATAACTGCCAGTCTCATCACCCAAATTACTGTTTAGATTTCTGTGTATTCTGTGGTTTTTTGTTTTGTTTTGTTTTTTCCACTTAGGGGTGGCCTTGAATGTATTCCGGGTTTTTAGTGTATAATTTTAAATACTTTTTTTTTTTTTTTTTGAGACAGAGTCTCACTCTGTTGCCCAGGCTGGAGTGCAGTGGTGCCATCTTGGTTCACTGCAACCCCCTCCTCCTGGGCTGAAGCAATTCTCGTGCCTCAGTCACCCGAGTAGCTGGGATTATAGGCCTGCACCACCATACTTGGCTAATTTTTGTATTTTTAGTAGAGATGGGGTTTTGCCATGTTGCTCAGGCTGGTCTCAAACTTCTGGCCTCAAGTGATCCACCCGCCTCGCCTTCCAAAGAGCTAGGATTACCGGCATGAGCCACTGCACCCAGCCAATTTTACATACTCATTTTTTAATGGTTGAATCTTGTTTTGTAATTTTGAAGGGTATCATTTATTAAATGACTTCTACGTATTAACATTAAGGTTAGTGCCTGTAATCCCAGCTACTCAGGAGGCTGAGGCAGGAGAATTGCTTGAACCCAGGAGGTGGAGGTTGCAGTGAGCCGAGATCGTGCCATTGCACTCCGGCCTGGGTAACAAGAGCGAAACTCCGTCTCAACAACAAAAAAAAAGGTTAGTAAATGTTGGAGTAGTAGTTCCAGCTTTCTGTTTTCACATATATAATGCCAAAACAAACATCTTAGTAACTTTCTGTTCAGCATTATACTGTATCATTTCCCAGGGATGAATAGTTAGAAATGTAATTATGAGTCAAAACACTGTGATGTTTTGTGTTAAGTCTTGCTATGTTTCAAAAAATGTGTGCCAGTTTACTACACCACCACCAATTAAGAATTGTTCTTCTAACAACATAGGATGCTATTATTAAAAATTTTTTTTTAATTTAGCAGGTACAATACATACCCACCCAGGACCACATTAATTGGCATTTCTTTGGTTACTAGGAAAGTTGAGTCATTTTCTACATTTGTAAGATTGAGGCTTTCGCTTCATTTAAACTCAATTTTATATATACATATTTACTTTATATAAACTCACTTCAAAAAAATAAATTTACTCAATAGACAAAGAGGTAGAGTAGCAGAAGAGCAAGAAAAGAAAAAAAATGAAAAGAGGAAATGGAGAAAAAATAGGGCTAATGAAATATCCTTATATAAAGCGCCTGACATTTGATATATGCAACACATTTTCTTGTATGTTTCTTATATGAGTCCCTTCCTACTGCTAGATCATCTCTCTAAAAATACCGCTTCCCTGAGATTACTCCCTATTGAACAGCCATCCCAGCTTCCCTACTATATGAGAGTCAGTATTTACTATTTTGGTCTAACTTTGTCCCCTATAACTCTATGAAAACCCTCCCCACTAGTATTTCTCTATCCATGAATTTGTGCCATCTGAAATAGCCTCCTTTCTCTGAAAGATGAGGCCTTTTTGGATAGGTAGAAAGAGGAAAGCTCTTTATATGAGGAGAATTTTGATACCTATATATAAAAAAAAAAACAACTCAAGCCCTATAGGAACTGAGTACAACTTCTAAGAGACCCAAGATGGAACTAAATAATGGATTACAATCAACCTCAGAAAGAATGTTGCTTTACATCCTTTCCAACACAAATAGCATGTGATATTAAAAGGAAAAAATGGGTTTTGGAGTTAGGCATACCTGAGTGGATTCTTGATTCAACCACTTATTGGTTGTATGACAACTTTCAAGTTATTTAGTATCACTAATGCAATGGGATAACAGACTTATCTTACAGGATTGTTTTGAGAATTAAATGAGAAAATATAACCATAATGTGCCAAGTACAGTGCCTGGCACAAAGCAAGACTCAATAAATGGTAGTTATTATTATCAGATTAAAAAAGACAATACCCTATCTCATCTTACATGTAATTTATTATTATTATCCATCTCAATAATAATAAAATACTATCAACCACAATAACAGCCTGGTAGCACATAAAGCTAACTAGAACTTACTTTGAGGCAAGCACTGTGCTAAGTGCTTCTTTTGTTATTTTATCCAATTTACAAAGAAGCTGGAGAAACAGATACATCCCCATTTTATAAAAGAGAAAACTGAGGCACAGGGAGGTTAAAGTCTTTGTTAGCCCAACAGTATACTAGCCTGTAATCCGCACACCCAGAAACTTCAAAGATCAAGCTTTTAATGACTATGCTATGCTGATTTTAAGGTAAGGGCAGAAATAGCACATCTTTTCATTTGTGTATTCCTTGAGTGTAGTACAATTTCTGGAATTTGTCACTTACTACGTTTCCTGAATGAGTGTTACAGTATTTTCTTTCTCTTCATGTAACTGTTGCCCAGACTTCTTTTTATATTCCCAGGTGGCCTCAGACATTGCTTACCAGTATCTTACCAGAAAAGGGGAGCTTATGCTTGCTTTGGGGACACTGCTCCTAAGCCTTCCCTTTATCCTTTCCATCTCCTTCACCTTAATCTTTCTACTGAAGTCTGACACATAAATTACATGACATGATGACATCATCATGAGAAAAGCAAGTTGAAGTTCTATTCTGATTTTTTTTTTTTTTTGAGACAGAGTTTTGCTCTGTCACCAGGCTGGAGTACAGTGGCACAATCTTGGCTCCCTGCAACCTCCACCTCCCAGGTTCAAGTAATTCTCCTGCCTCAGCCTCCTGAGTAGCTGGGATTACAGGTGCCGGCCACTGCTCCCAGCTAATTTTTGTATTTTTAGTAGAGATGGGGTTTCACTGTGTTGTTGTGATCCTCCTGCCTCAGCCTCCCAAAGTGCTGGAATTACAAGCATGAGCCACGGAGCCCAGCTATGACTCTTATATAATAGCCAGCACTGACCTCCTATAGCTCCACCTTGGAGTTTAAGTAAAATTATGTTTAAAAAGAATCTTTGTTTTTCCCACATTTAGTGTTTGAGCAAAGAAAGGCTTATTCCAATGCCTAATGCCACTATGTAACAAAATAAATTGAAAAGACTGGATTTTACCAGAAACTTTCATTTCTTCTCTTTCATCAGGATTTATCTTTTCTACGGCATGAGATACAGTGCATTCCAAGACATCTGGAAACTCCTATAATAAACACATAATATTTAAAATAAACATAAAATTTAATGCTTCTAATTATAAAATTGTCTATTATCCAGAATGCCCTTTAGAAGCAGAGAACCTGTAAGACAACAGATGGGATAACAGACTTATCTTGGAGGATTGTCTACCTGTCACAAGGGTTGTAAAGCTCTGAAATAAAGGTTAAAGGGTGTGTGTTTTCATCTATTTTCCTGGGAAAATGTGTCTCATTTTGACCAGGTATTTAGAAGGAAGCATGATCAAAAAAATTAAACAAGCAATCGGGGGATATGTGAGGAGTCAGAACCACTAGCACAGCAGATAACTTTACCCTAAAAAAAATGAAAAACAATATTATCCATCTGGATGACATATTAAAAACTTTCTACATTAATTACAAACTTTTTCTTTTACTTTTTAATTTATTTGGATTTTAATGTTATTGGACTTTAACCTGCAAGTGGATTTAGTTTTGTTTCTTTTTTAAATAGACTTTATTTTTTAGAACAGTTTTAGGTTTACAACAATATCAAACAGAAAGTAGATTGAACAGATTTCTCATTTACCCCCCAGATTCACATTCACACAGCCTCCCCCATTATCAACATACCCACCACAGTGGTATACATTTGTTACACTTGATCAACCTACATTGACATATCATATTCACCCAAGTCCAGTTCATCTTAGGGTTCATTCTTGGTGTTCCATGGTTTATGGGCTTAGAAAAATGTATAATAACATGTATCCACCATTACAGTATCATACGCAGTAGTTTCATTGACATAAAAAACTTGTGCTCTGCCTATTCATCTATGCCTCTCTGCTAATCCCTGGCAACCACTTGCCTCTTTACTACCTTTTTCTTTTTCTATTTTTTTTTTTACTAGACTAGCAAAGCTATAGTCTATATAGTTTTGCTTTTTCCAGTATATCAAGTAGTTAAATCATACAGTATGCAGCCTTTTCAGACCTTTTATTTAGTAATATGCACTCAAGGTTCCTCCATGTCTTTTCATGGCTTGATAGCTCATTTCTATTTAGCATTGACTAATATTACCTTGTCTGGATAGTTTATATATGCATTCATAATTTATACATACATTCGCTTACTGAAGAACATCTTGGTTGCTTCAAATTTTAGCAGTTATGAATGGAACTGCTGCAAAGATCCCTGCACAGGTTTTGTATGGAAATAAGTTCTTGGCGCCTTTTGGTAGATACTAAGGAGCAGGATTGCTGGATTGTATGACAATAGTGTATTTAGTGTTATAATCACAAGAATTTTATTTTTATTTATTTATTATTATTTTTTGAGACAAAGTCTCACTCTGCTGCCCAGGGTAGAGTGCAGTGATGTGATCTCAGCTCACTGCAACCTCTGCCTCTCAGGTTCAAGTGATTCTCCTGCCTCAGCCTCCCTAGTAGCTGGGATTACAGGCATGCACCACCGTGCCCAGCTATTTTTTTTTTTTTTTTGAATTTTTAATAGAGATGGGGGTTTTGCCATGTTGGCCAGGCTGGTCTCGAACTCCTGAACTCAGGTGATCTCCACTTCAGCCTCAAAGAGTGCTGGGATAACAGGCATGAGCCACCGCGGCCAGCCTATAATCACAAGCATTTTAAACCAAAACTTTTTTTTAAGTGCAGCAGAGAAAAGCAAAGGTCATTCGAACATATTTTAATGAATAATTACCAGGATAATGACAAAGTATTAGTACATATAAATCAGAAACACATTAACTTACATTTATAATATTATACAAAGTAAACAGCAAGGGCCTTCCCATGATTCTTGAGCACTTTCATAGTACACATCAGGAGTTCAGTAAGTGTTTACAAGTCAAGCATAAATTGAATAAATAGCAATTTCAGAGAAAGAGAGATTGATTTAAAAAAATTACTCAATGTCTATATAGCAGCTATGGAGTTACATAGTTGTAGTATGCCCAGTGGAACCAGTATTCCCAGCACATGTCCTTTCCCATACTTTTAAAGTAGCTAAGTAATGTGCTGTGAGCCTTTGACTAAGTTGGATATCAAAGAGTGGTTTAGTGTTTTGTACATTAACATTTCTGATAGTAGCCATACACTGTCATTTAATGGACACAGTTCCTTATTGCTTCATCAGAAACTGACATTTGAAAAATTATTTCCAGTGCCTTTGAGTCTACCAAAGCAATCTACCAATCAAAATTGATAATCATTCCTCTACTAGACCAAATATAAATGTAAATAAAACACCGATAGTGAGGAAACCGTGGTGAGAACATAAGCATGAGAATCCTAGTATCTTGTCTGGCTAAAAAGTTGCCTACAGTCTAGATTTTCTGTTTTACGTATAAGCCTACTGGATGAGAGTGCCGCCTCAGTAAATCTACCACAGAGTTTTATGGCTAATTGCCTATTTGACTTCCCTCACAAAACTGAAGAAATTAACTTCCTGTTTACTTTACTTCCTTTTTGACCTGCGTGATAATTGCATTCACATTTCACTTACCCTGACCAAATCTGGGTTGATTTGGGAACTCCACTCATTCAAGGTTTTTTGGATACAGTCACGAAGCTGCAAAAGGAATGCATTTTGAAACTGTTAATCAAAGTTTATACACTTTTCTATACTCCTACAATAAGAATACATTAATTTGATAGGCAGAAAAAAGACAGCAACAGGAAATGCCATAGAAACCCCAACTTTAATTCTACAAGGCTTTTGTTTCCTTCAACATAGATAAATTCAGGCTTTTTTTTCATCCTACTCTTGTTTCTCAAATGTTCTTGAACTAAAGCAGTTGTCTAATTATTTTAAAGTGTTTTTGTACCAGTGAAAATTTAAGTGAACTGTTGAGACATAAAAGTATTCATAGGCCAGGTGCAGTGGCTCATGCCTGTAATCCCAGCACTTTGGGAGGCCAAGGCGGGCGAATCACTTGAGGTCAGGAGTTCAGGACCAGCTTGGCCAACATGGTGAAACCGTCTCTACTAAAAACGCAAAAATTAGCTGGGCGTAGTAGTGGACGCCTGTAATAGCTACTTGGGTGGCTAAGGCAGGACAAATGCTGGAACCCAGGAGGCAGAGGTTACAGTGAGCCACGATGGTGCCAATAATTCCAGCCTGGGCAACACAGCAAGACTCTATTTCAAAAAAAAAAAAAAAAGGCATTCATAAACAAAAATAAGGTTTATAAACAGAGAAATCTGGAGTCAAGCCCAGGCTGTCTGACTAGAATTCATATCACCACTATGCTACATTTCTTAAAGATAGACAAACAAATTAAATTACTGGAGAATAAGTGTGGCTGAAGGACTCTTACCTCAGATTTACCTGTGTTGTTTATTAAAAATTCAGACTCCTGAGCCTAATCCTAGACACACCGAATCATTCTCCAAGAGCAGTCTGGAGTTTTCATTTTAACAAGTGTGCCATGTAGAGTGCTTTATGTACTCTAAAGTCTGAGAACCACCAGGATAGGCATATCTTGCAGAAGTCAACTTGTATGACAGTCCAGAAGTCATTTCCTAACATTTAGGTGTACCTCTAACCTATCTTCAGTGTTTTCTTAGATAAACAAAAAAAATTTTTACACAAATATTACAGTATGGTATGTTGTAAATTAATTCAAACATAGTTTATTAAAGTGTATTTCAAACTTATTTCATAGTAGTCCAAAGTAAGACATACATTCACATAGTAAGCAAAGACCCATATGCATTATATGTATATACATATAATGAAACAAAACATCCACAAAACGACATTTAGGCTCATAACATGCCAGGTACTCTAATGGCTTCTAATATATTAATTAGAAAAACTATACTGCTCCATGACTCACTGAACTGATTTATGACCACCAATGGGCCAATGCTGTCTATTTGAAATAATTCCCTTATTAGATAACCAAGGACACAGTGTTTTGCATTCTTCTGTGGGCAATCAATGCAAAAACAAATGAGTAACTAGCAGCAAGCCCCTGAATTGCAAAAGTACTTTCCTAATAGAAACAGCAGAGAACAAACTTCTGAACTATCTGAATTATGATTGCTTATGATAAAAATTGATATAAGCACTTTACTACTTATCTCTTAGTACAAGTTTATCAATTTAAGGGCACAGAACTACCTATATTAAGATATACGATACTTAACAATAATTTATGTGCTATTCACAGCAATACACTGGAATTCAAGTTACAGGGTCTACATCTTTATGTAAAGCATATTTATAACCAAAATTTAAGTCAGTGGATAAAAATGAGTTGATAACCATTCCAGACAGAATTACAAATCATAATATTCCCTTAAAAATTAGTAAAAATTGAAGGAACAGAACCAACTAGAGGTTAAAAATTCTATTGGAAGTGCTTTGGCTCAAATCGTGGGAGAATTCTAAAAAATTTCCCTTTAGAAGGATGGCTCATTTGCACACTTGAGGCTTTCCCGATGAATTCCTCAATTCAAGAAGGAAGTATATTTTCAGAGTATTCACCCCCTTCTTGAAACCATTTCTTTAATTAATCTTGGATTCTGCAAAATGTCAGGACAAATCATAAAACAGTCTAACGTTATAATTACATAAAAAATTCATTGACTTTATCAAAAACCTAATGATTTTTAATCTTGTAAATTACATGTTCTCTATATTGACTAAACATTAACCTTATACTTGGGTTAATGTTTGTCATTAACATTAATGTTTATGTTTGTCCTCTGCTCTCTCCATTCTTATCATACATACACAGTATCACTGAGGATAAGCATCATCACAACTTAGCCTATCATTAGATCTGGAATTGTGTAAGAATTTTTTAAATACCATGATGTAACCGGTCAAACACCCTTACAACAAAGAACTGGGCAAAACAGTTTATAATGATCTACTTAAAAAACTATTTGATTTCATAAAATTCCAGTGAAACAAAAAATCTGGACAGAGGTCATAACATTTTTTTTTTAATTAGAACTAGAAGAGACCTTGTAAGAAATTTAACTGAACTCTCAACCCAGTATATACATTTTCTCAAAAATAAGTTATTTACTCCGTTTCTTTAGTCTCTTTAGTGAGGTCAAACTGTTCTAAGTAGTACATCCCAATTTGGAGCTCTGGATGTTACAAAGTTCTTTTTACATAGAAACAAAATGTGCCCCCTTTTTGTAGTTTCCCTATAATATGATTCCTTCAGGTTTTCCTCAAACATTTTCTAGTTTCTTTAGTTTTGCCCTACTCTTATGAAGCACCCTAAATAAAACACTACAAACCAGAATTAGTCATTTGAACAATGTTTTACAAACTGTGGTGTGTGACTTTGTGCATCAAGAAATCAACATTTTAAAAATTAAAGACAGAAAAAATCAGAATACACAGTATAAAATAACGGTTAATATCTTTTTGAGAAACCTGGTTCACATATATGATTTTATATCAGTTAATAGTATATAGTGTTATACTATTAACTGGATTGCAAGGTAAAATGTACTTCTTACTGTGTTTGCAGTCAGAAACTCTTGAGTCACTAGAGTATGCTATTGTGAGATAGATAAAATTTCGCCCAATATCACCAACAGTACAGGAAGAAATTAAGGGTCTATGTACCAAATACAGAAATATTTATCTTTGGGAGAAACAGCCAAAGTAGGTAGTTTAAATAAAACAAAACATACACACTGAGCTGGAACGTGAACACAGAATATAGTGTAGACTCAGATTCCTACTAAAGTTACAAGCAAGAGTTCTCATCTCTTGATGGGCACTGACCCCAACCAGGCCTGGGCAGAGGTCCAGCACTTACTGAGAGGGATGCTGTGTGCTGCTGCATGGTCTGTCACCAACACCTCATGTAAGAGAGCAGAAACCACCTATGAACGCAGCTGATACCATAATATGACATAGTTTAGGAAGGTTTTTTTCTTTTAATTAAGATTTGTTTTATCTTTCTGATGGAACCAGATGACAGAGAGATAGATGCCTTTATGGTGAGCATTTTCATGTATTCTCTCAACAACCTGATGAGGAAGGTGTTTTTACCCAACTTTAAAGTCATGTAAACAGACTCAGAGAGGCTAAGTAACTTTCTGAAAGACATATAGCTCCTAAATCTAAAGGTTTTATTTTTTAAATACTAAAATTGTCCCATACCACCAATATGCACAATATGCAGTCTGTGGATGACTATCTGCTCAGAAATGGCCAGCAACAAATAGGAATACCAAGTTTGTAATTCCAGATTAATTACTGTCACCTCCAACTAGTGACTAGTCTTTTTATTTTCCAGTTTTCACAAAACTTTTATTTTTTAATTGATATATGATATTTGTACATATTTACGGGGCACATGTGACATTTTGTTACATGCATAGAATGTATGAGTCTGTTACATGCATAGAATGTGTAATGATAAAGCATACATAGATGCACAGATAAATGCATAGAATGTGTAATGACAGGCCAGGTGTGGTGGCTCAGGCCTGTAACCCCAGCACTTTGGGAGGCTGAGGCGGGCAGATCATGAGGTCCGGAGTTCGAGACCAGCTGGCCAACATAGTGAAACCCCGTCTCTACTAAAAATACAAAAAATTAGCCAGGCGTGGTGGCACGTGCCTGGAATCCCAGCTACGCGGAAGGCTGAGGCAGGAGAATCACTTGAACCCGGGAGGTGGAGGTTGCAGTGAGCCGAGATAGCGCCATTCCATTCCAGCCAGCCTGGGTGACAGTGCAAGACTCCGTCTCAAAAAAAAAAAAGTGTAATAACGAAAGTCAGGGTATTTAGGGCATTTCAAAGCCAAATTTGAGTGCCTACTCATTTGCCTCACTGCAACATTGAGTCTAATGTCTACATTCCAGAAGTTAGGTGTACTAGGAATACTACTTCATCTGAATGCACCAAAGGATAATCTCCGAAATACTCCTTTACCTGGACAGGGTGGGGGAAGGAAGCAAGAGACGTGGAGAGGAACGGGGCGACGTCCTGGCCCTCTGTTGACCTCCGTGCCAGGAAGAGGGACCCAGGATGTTTGAGAGTTCTCCTACCAGCCTTAAGCACCTACAGAGGCGTCACTCAGTGCGCAGCTGCACCCGCTAAGTTTTAAAGACGCGTTGCCCCCAGCAGCGGGTTTGGACCCCAGATCGCACCTACACTGGCCCCGGCATCTTCCCGCGGGTGGAGCCCAGGTGCGCGCAAGGCCCTACCACCCTCCCTCGCCCGCGGGAGCTTCTTCTTTCCCGGAACCGCCCGGCCTGGCGCGAGGCCTGCCCCGGGAGCCCCGCGGTGACGCTCGCCGCGCTCACCTCCTCGCTGTGCGTGGACGGACACTTCTTCCGCAGGCGGCCCCAGTTCAGCAGGTTCCCTGTCTGCAGGTGCAGGGTGCGGGCCCGCGCCAGGAGCGCCTTGGCCGCGCGGCTGTCGGTGCCCATAGCAGCGGCTGCCAGGGGCGAGCGGCGACGGGGCTGCGGGCGGGCAGGCAGGCGGCCGCCCCACGGGACGCGGGGCCAGAGGCCCGAGGGAGGCCCGAGAGGGAGCGCGAGGCTGCCGGTGCCGCGCGGCTGGAGCCCGGCCTGCGATCGGGCCCGAAGGAGGCCAAACGGCGGCGGCTGGAGAGGAAGGCACCGGTGGCTGCGGCTGTGACTCAGGTTACTGCGGCCGCTGAGAGAGAGCTGACGGTAAATTGAGGGAGCTGTTTCCTGGAAGACAATGACTAAGCAGAAATCGCGGCAGAGAAAGTGCTTCGTAACCGTTACTCGTCCAGCTGCGGGGCAGGGGCGGGGCGCGAATGGGCTGCGGGACGCCGGCCCGCGAGTGACTGGCCCTCAGCCTGAGGCGGGCGTGGCGACAGGCGGTGCGCGGCGGGCGAACGGGCCGAGAGAGCGGGGCTGCGCGGCCGGGTGCGCAGCGCGCGGCAGGGCTCCCCCTGGCGGTCAGAGGACGGCGCTCCGCAGACGCCGCCTACGCCTGGTGCGGGCTCCAGGCGCTCGGATCGTGGCTCCGCCCGCCGCTCCCAGGCTGCGGGTTTCCATCTCTTTAAAGGGCCACCTGAGAGGCCACCAGGCTCAGAGATACTACCTGGTTTTTGTTCTCAGAAGCAGGTGTTAATACGCAAGCATCCCCTTCTTTTCGCTTTGCTACGTTCAAGGACCTTCTCCCAAACTACTAGTTTTTCTTCCTGTCCATTAATTAAAGGTCTATTGATTCACACTATTTGCTGGCAGTGTATGAAGTCAATGAACAAGACTGTGTCTTTGTCCTTGAGACACGTAAACTCTACCCAGAGACAAGGCCTAAGAACAGGAAACAAGTAATTTTATATCATAAGGCAGTTATTCTCCAGATGAATTCAGATTAAAGAGGGCATTTGAGCCGGTGAGATCACAGAAAGCTTTTATCACCCACCCCTTTAGAGGTGGTCGAGATTATTTACCCCTATTAAATTTCACATGTGGTGGTGGACTCAGTGTAAACATCAACTTGAACATTTGTTGAGCTTTCCTCAACAATCTTTCACTTTCGTTGAGGCGATCAGATTATTAAAGGCAAAAGGAGAGTCTCATTATAAGTGGGGACAATAGCCATTGAAAAGAGAGATGAACCAGTTGGTAAAATAGTAAGAATTAGGGGAGGAATGGAAAAAAAGATCCTTCTAGGAAGTTAGAAATTGAGCCTAATGTTATCATTAGAGTGAACCAGCAACCAACAGAATGGGAAAAAATTTTTGCAATCTACCCATCTGACAAAGGGCTAATATCCAGAATCTGCAAAGAACTAAAACAGATTTACAAGAAGAAAACAAACAAACCCATTCAAAAGTGGGTGAAGGACATGAACAGACACTTTTCAAAAGAAGACATATATGAGGCCAACAAACATATGAAAAAATGCTCATTATCACTGGTCATTAGAGAAATGCAAATCAAAACCACATTGAGATACCATCTCACTCCAGTTAGAATGACAACCATTAAAAAACCTGGAGACAACAGGTGCTGGAGAGGATGTGGAGAAAGAGGAACACTTTTACACTGCTGGTGGGAGTGTAAATTAGTTCAACCATTGTGGAAGACAGTGTGGCGATTCCTCAAGGATCTCGAAATAGAAATTCCGTTTGACCCAGCAATCCCATTACTGGGTATATATCCAAAGGATTATAAATCATTCTATTATAAAAACACATGCACATGTATGTTCATTAAGGCACTGTTTACAATAGCAAAGACCTGGAACCAACCCAAATGCCCATCAATGATAGACTGGACAAGGAAAATGTGGCACATATACACCATGGAATACCATGCTGCCATAAAAAATAATGAGTTCATGTCCTTTGTAGGGACATGGATGAATCTGGAAACCATCATTCTCAGCAAACTGACACAAGAACAGAAAATCAAACACCACATGTTGTCATTCATAGGCGGGTGTTGAACAATGAGAACACATGGACACAGGGAGGGGAGCATCACACACTGGGGTCCGTTAGGGAGGACTAGGAGAGGGGCAGTAAGAGGTAGGGAGGTTGGGGAGGGATAACATGGGGCGAAATGCCAGATGTAGGTGACAGGGGGATGGAGGCAGCAAACCACACAGCCAAGTCTCTCTGTATTTCAGTTTCTCTAAACCATGAAGAGGATACTTTGAACCACATGAAACTGCCCATAATTGACTATTTTTAACCCACAGAAATGGAAAGTCCCCATGGTTCCACCAAATACAATACTTACCACATTGGGCAGATGTGAGGAATTAATGAAGAGGCATGAAAAGCCCTTAGTAAATGCCCAGTAAGTGAGAGCTCCTATTATTAATGCCTCTACTGTTTCCCCATTACAATCCAGTTCTTACAACATTGGTAAATATATAACATGAATGCATAGAAGGCATTGCGTTGTGTTTTTGAGATTTGCATATGTAAACTCATTTGCTCTTCGCAGCAACTCAGTTAAGTAACTTGTTGAAAATCTTAGTTAGTAATTAGTATTGTGGCCACAATCAAAACCTAGATGATTCAACTTCAAATTCTTCACTCTTCCATACTACAGATAATTTAAATTCTTGAATGTGCTTATACATGATTTATATGTCTTTAATGCCTGTACAGCTTTAATTTACTACATATTTGCTCTTAATGATACCCTTGCCATAGCACCACAGTTCTTAGGAAGGGAAATTTAATCTTCTAAACCTATTTTGGGGAAAAACCAGGGGAATGCAAATCAGAACTTGATTATATAGTCATCTTTAGTAAGTTATTTTTCTCCTATCTAGAAAAGAGAGATAATATTGATAACATTTCTATCTTTGGGAATATATATATATTTTTAGTTGCTTTAAAGCTCTTCTACAAGTGCTGTATAAATACAATGTCACTAACTGGCTGCTGTTTTTTTTCATTCTTGACATGTACAGGATCTGATATTCAACTGTTTTTGTTTTCCTTTTAATAAAAAAACACTCTTCTAGGACAGGCGCCATGGCTCACACCTGTGATCTCATCATTTTGGGGAGGCTGAGTTGTGGGGATCACTTGAGCCCAGCAGCTCAAGACCAGCCTGGGCAATAAGAAAGACCCCCATCTCTACAAAAAAATTTAAACATTAGCCATGCGTCTGTCATCCCAGCTATTTGGGAGGCTGAGGTGGGAGGATCATTTGATCCAGTGAGGCAGAGGTTGCCGTGAGCTGTGATTGTGCCACTGCACTCCATCCTGGGAGACAGAGCAAGACCCTGTCTCAAAAACATAAAAACAAAACAAAACAGTCTCTTTGTGTGTCCTGTAATATCCTGCATCACTTTCCCCAATGTATTTGATCACAGAACACATTTGAAATTATAATATACTGTTGGAAGCCCATCAGGAGCTCAAGCTTTAAGTGTTTAGAACAAAGCAAACAGCAAAAAAAAGTCTCACAGATGAATTAATTGCTGCAGGAAGTAATCACATTTTCATTCATAGTCTTTTTTGCTTTATACAAGACAAACAAAATGAATTAAAATTAATTTTACTTCATTAAGAAACCACCTGATGAATTTTATTCTTAACAAGGTAAATGGATTTAAATTCTCAAATTTTAATTCTTGGAATTAGTGTAACTGCTACATTTATGTTACCATATTCAGAAGCCCCTAAATGGATCCTGGCCTCTCTAGAGGTGAGGGTTCTTTTTCTTTTTGAGACAGAGTCTCACTGTGTCACCCAGGCTGGAGGAGTGCACTGGCATAATCTTGGGGCTCACTACAACCTCTCTCTCCTGGGTTCAAGCAATTCTCCTGCCTCAGCCTCCCAAGTAGCTAGGACTACAGGCACGCACCACCACACCCGGCTACTTTTTTTGTATTTTTAGTAGAGAGAGGATTTCACCATGTTGGTCAAACTAGTTTTGAACTCCTGACGTCAAGTGATCCTCCTGCCTCAGCCTCCCAAAGTGCTAGGAGTACAGTGAGCCACTGCGTCCAATCTAAGGTTCTTTTTTAAAAGGACTTTCTGGGATTTTTCTGAAATCTAAATCCCTTGAAAATAATACAGCTGTCATGACCTGTTACCATCTTAAGGATTTGGAGGAACAGAACCATGGTTTGGAATAGAACATGAACAAGTGCAGAGGAGTGGAAATTACCACAGTTTGTTCTGAAAACTGGATAGAGGCACCTTCCTGAAGCCATGGTACCCCTAAAAGGTGAAGGGAACCTGTAATCCCAGCTACTCAGGAGGCTGAGGCAGGAGAATTGCCTGAACCCAGGAGTGGCAACAGAGGACCATTATCAAAAAGAATTTTTTGGGTTTGGTCTGAGAGGTACTGGGAAACCTCTTAAGCTTGAGTAAGGCAGAGTCTTAACTCGGAGTAAAAATTTGGCGAAAAATCCCACATGCCCTATATTTTCAAATGTTATTCATTTACTCATTAGATATTTCTCCAGTGTCTAATATTTAAGGTACTGAGCTAGGCACTTCAACTCATAGCCTCGCCTCCTCAAGCACCAGGACAACTGGCCGGAGCCACCGCGGCTCCTGAGCTAGGCACTTCAAAACACATTGTTCCTGTTCTTAGTAATTTACACTCTAGTGGTAGAGGAAGATTTTAATCATATAATTACAATAAATGTAAAATTATATTGTGGTGGGTGGTTATCATGAAGAAGGAGTGCAAACATAATAATCAGCAAGTGGTATATAAAATTGCAGTGGAGAAGGACTCAATGCTAAGAGACCAGTGAAAGACTCTAGTAGTCACCTAGACATAGGTTAGTGAGAACGTGACCCACACTGAACGCAGGCTGTGAATATGAGTCAAGACAGAGCCCATGTGCCTTCATTTTGCCCTAGTTAGTGGGAAGGAAGGGATCAGGTTACCATGATGGAATTACAAAGTGTTAAGATTTACTTAGACAAAGCAAAATAGTTTATTTTCTCAATAGGGAGTCATGGGAGAATGTCCCAATGGGAATATCAGGGTTGGGTTGAGCATGAAAATTTGTTAAAATTCTCATATGTTTAAGTATAGTAGAAATCTGGCCATTGATAATACGAATCCAAAATACCCAGTACTGTTATGTAAGATTGTCTGGAGGGCTGCTATATTTGCATACGTTTGGCTGCATCATTATCTGCTAAGTATAAATGATATAATTCCTACTCCTTCTCATCTACTGATGGAAGAAGTTGTTGGCAGTAATTAAAATTAATATAGTGATGAAAAATACAAGCAGGTATTTAAAGAGTCAATATTTGGGTCTCAATGTATACATCACATTGAAAAAAAAATTTTTTTTGAGACAAAGTCTTGCTCTGTTGCTCAGGCTGGAGTGCAGTGATGCTATCTCTGCTCACCGCAAGCTCTACCTACCAGGTTCGAGAGATTCTCTTGCCTCAGCCTCCCAAGTAGCTGGGACTACAGGCATGTGCCACCCTGCCCAACTAATTTTTGTGTTTTTACTAGAGATGGGGTTTCACCATGTTGCCAGACTGGTTTTGAACTCCTGACCTCAGGTGATCTGCCCGCCTTGGCCTCCCAAAGTGCTGGGATTACAGGCATGAGCCACTGTGCCCTGCCCACATTAGGCCGGGCGCGGTGGCTCAAGCCTGTAATACCAGCACTTAGGGAGGCCGAGGCAGGTGGATCACGAGGTCAAGAGATCGAGACCATCCTGGTCAACATGGTGAAACCCCGTCTCTACTAAAAATACAAAAAAATTAGCCGGGTGTGGTGGCACATGCCTATAATCCCAGCTACTCAGGAGGTTGAGGCAGGAGAATTGCCTGAACCCAGGAGGCGGACGTTGCAGTGAGCCGAGATTGTGCCTTTGCACTCCAGTCTGGGTAACAAGAGCTAAACTCCGTCTCAAAAAAAAAAAAGAAAATTCTGTGATTGACCATGGGATGAAGAGTATTAATAGTACAGATATTATTGAGAATTAATGTAACTTGTGACTGTCACACTTGTGTGTGTGTGTGTCTGTTTGTTTTTGTTTTTTTTATAAAATCACAGCCAGGTGTGGTGGCTCATATCAGTAAGTGAGCATTTGGGAGGCTTGAGTCCAGGAGTGGGAGACCAGCCTGGGCATGAGACCTCCTCTCTACAAAATTTTTTTAAAAAAGAAAATCACTTTATTCCAACCATCTCACAAACAATAATGCCACAATGGCAGGCTTAAGGAGGGCACACAAACATTTGCCCAGCCCCAAATTCTATACCATCTCAATGAACTTGTATATGGTAAAAACACTGTTTTCCATTGCAATTCTGAAGCAAGGAAGCTATTAATGAAAGAGAAGTTTATGCTTTTATTATCAACTATATTTTTATGCTAAATGAACTTGGTCAAGTGAGCCAATTTTTCATTTCTTCAATCAGAACTTTTTGATTAGGCTAATTCATCTGCAAGTCTGCACTGTTTCAGCACCTTGCTGAAACTCTCACAGAGCTTTATGTCACCCTGGTTCTGGGCACACTCCAAAAACTGTTTATCTCAGGAAGCAAGGATCAAGCTGCTGCTGCTGCTGCTGCTGCTACCGTGCCAGCTGGGTTTCTGAGGGCCCTACTTAGAGACATTAGGGCCCAGCATTACTTACTCTTCTGAAGCTCCCAGTGATGGCCTGACCCAGTGTGTGCCTGACAGCTATGCCAGCTGCAGCAGCTGTCATTTGGGTCATCAGACATGGCTATGGGGCACAGCAGCAGGTGAGCCAACTGCAGATGGTGAGGCTGTTGCTGGTGCTGGCCAGGTGCACTTCTCATCTGAGGTACCTGCTGGAGATGCCTGGCTGGCCCAGGAAACCATGAGGAAGGTGCTTTGGCTTCTGCAAGCATCACAAAAGCGCAGTAACTCCGCCTCTAGAAGTGTGGACCTCTGCCCAAGTGTCAGTTTTAAGATTTGAATAGTCATCCAGCGTCAGTTCAAAACAGTTATTTCTTGGCCTGAATAGATAAATATTAGGCTTGGAATTAGGCTGGTAGCAAAAGCATATGAAATAGTTTTTATGTGGTGAGGTTAAGAGATATCTTAGGAAATGTTAGTAATTAAAATGATAAGTGAAATTATGATAGAAGAGAACAAATTTATTGCTTTTATTTGGAATTACACTCATTTTTTTAGCTTCTAATACCAATGGATTACTTCTATGCTTTAAAATTTGAGAAACGATATTATTCTACATGGAGGCATGAGTTAGCGATTTTTGCATACTTTCTCAGTAAATAAGGAGTTTTAGGTTTCTGCTATTTTAGTCACAATATAATGTCTTGTTTAATGATATTTACAATACATGGGTACTAGAATAATTTGGGGATTGCGATAGTTGTGAAAGGAGAAGAGAAATATAAGTAGTAGAATATTTTTCTCATGTGAATGATGGTTTAATGGGGTTTTTTTTGTTTTTGTTTTTGTTTTTGAGGAGTCTTGCTCTGATACCCAGGCTGGAGCGCAATGGCGTGGTCTTGGCTTACTGCAACCTCCACCTCCTGAGTTCAAGTGATTCTCCTACCTCAGCCTCCCAAATAGCTGCGATTACAGGCATTTGCCACCACACTCGGCTGATTTTTGTATTTTTAGTAGAGACAGGGTTTCTCCATTTTGGCCAGGTTGGTCTTGAACTCCTGACTTCAGGTGATCCACTTGCCTCAGCCTCCCAAAGTGCTGGGATTATAGGCGTGAGCCACTGCGCCTGACTGGTTTAATGTTACTAATGTGGTATGTACATTTTCCTCGTTGTATTGTGTTTAATATGTAGAGTGAATTTAGGGCTGTAATTAGTATATTAAGTCCTATTAGGATAGTGGTAAAACTAGATTACAAAAATAATACTATAACTAGAAATAATTTTCTAATTAGGTTCATAGTGGTGGTTGGGCTAGATAAGTTAGCTAGCCAGTACGCGTTGTGTTTCTATTAAAGGAACTAATATCTTTTTGAGAACTAATAGTATAGTGCAACTATGGATTCGTTCATAGTGTGAGTTTTTGAGGCACAGCAACATTGATGACATGAGGCCATGGACAATTACAGGGCTGTGGCTCTTGTAAAATTTCATGGCATTAGGATAAAAACGGCTAGCATCACTAATGTTACAAGACTTATGAATGAATAGGTAATGAGTGATTTTAAGTCTTCTTTGGTGTAAGCAAACAAAGCTGTTATAATAGTTCCTTCTAGGGATAATATAAGAAATGAATAGGGCCAGCTGTGGTGGCTCATGCCTGTAATCCCAGTACTTTGGGTGGCCAAGTGGGTGGATCACAAGGTCAGGAGATCGAGACCACGCTGGCCAACATGGTAAAACCCCGTCTCTACTAATAAAAAAATTAGCTGGGGTGGTGGTGTAAGTAGTAATCCCAGCTACTTGGGAGACCGAGGCAGAAGAATTGCTTGAATCAGGGAGTCAGAGGTTGCTGTGAGCCAAGATGGCACCACTGCACTCCAGCCTAGTGACAGGGTGAGACTCCTGTCTCAAAAAAAAAAAAAAAAAAAAGAAAGAAGGAAAAGAAAAGAAAAAGAAATGAGTAGGCCATGTATTCTGTTAGTGGACTTAAAATTGTAATATTTCATTTTATACTACAGCCTCCTAGTTTTAGTAATGTGGCTGCAATTGGGGCTTCTACATGCCCTTTTGGTAGTCAGAGGTGGAGGCTGTAAAGGGGTATTTTTCCTAGGAATGCTGTTATGCATGCTAATCATGGGAGACATTAGATCAGGAGCTTGGTTATGTTTTAATTTGATACTGGTTATTTAAAAATTTAATGAGCCTGAGGAATTTTGGATATAGATTAATGCTGTGAGTAGGGTTGAACGGCCAAGCAGTGTGTAAGAAAGGAAATAAAGTCTTGCATAGAATCGTTCTCTTCAGTCGCTCATTGACAGTTATTAGAGTTGGGATTAGTGTTGCTGCAAAGAGAATATAGAATAGAATTAGTTCTGTGGCAGTAAATGTCATGATTAAGAATATTTGTAGAAAAATTAACATTGGCGGGGTGTGGCGGCTCAAACCTATAATCCCAATACTTTGGGGGGTCTGAAGCAGGAGAATCACTTGCGTACAGGAGTTCGAGACCAATCGGGGCAACATGGCAAAACTCTGTGTCTACAAAAAATTAGCCAGGCATGGTGGTGTGCCCCTGTGGTCTCAGCTATTCAGGTGGCTGAGGTGGAGGGATTGCCCAGGCAGTAAAGACTGCTGTGAGCCATGATCACATTGCTGCACTCCAGCCTGGGTGACACAGTGAGATTCTGTCTCAAAAAAAGAAAAAAGAAACATTAATACTGAGGAATATAGTCTTTTCATGTATCTGATTATTTTGAGAGATGGTGTTGATTTGTTATAGTTATTAGGGAAAGTAGTCAAATTGGACTTAGATGGGGTGGGATAAGGTAAATATTTTAAATTATGGCCAGATGCAGTGGCATGTATCTGTAAATTCCAATTATGCAGGAGGCTGAGCTGAGAGGATAGGTTGAGCTCAGGAGTTTGAGTCCAGCCTGGGCAACATAGTGAGGCTCTATCTGAAAGAAAAACAAAACAAAAAATGAACAAAAAATTAGAATTTTCTTACAACAAATAATCATAACATTATGCCTTCTAAACATAATAACGAATATAATTAGGCATGATTGGCATTCTAAAAGCTGTATTCAGTGTGCAACATAAGCTAGAATAATGTTAATATAAATGAAGGCATGTTGGTAATTATAAAACATAATTTAATGGGTTGAAATTGTTTTAATTTAAACTAAAAACCATATTTAATTTATTCTAGTCCTTTTTGGATCCATTCATAAGCTAGGCCTAAGGATAGGATAAATATGAAAATTAGTGCCATAACGAGTGTGAGTTTTGAGTTGTTTATTTGAGATGCTTATGGTAACATTGGAGGGTGATTTCCAGATTAAATAATCAGAATGCTATAGCTACTAAGAAACATTTATGGCAAATCATCGTTGGGCAGATGCTATTATATCAAATCTGCGTTTGTATACCCTTGATTTTTCTGTATAGATGTTTAATTGTTGTAATCAGAATGCAATGATGATAAGCAAAAGTGCTAGTTATGTATTAGTTAATAAGGTTAATGTAAGATTGATTATTATTTTTCAGGTTGATACTGGAGCTAATTGATTGAAAGTCAGTTGTGCTGATTAATGCTAAAACAGAATCCTCATCAATAAATAGAGATGTATACAAATAGACTACATTTACAAAATGTCACTCTCAGGCAGCAGCATCACATCTGAAAGGGGTGATTAGATGTGCAGTAAAATTGCAATTAGCCTGGGCGATATAGGGAGACCCCATCTCTGCAACAAATACAAAAATTAGCTGGCCATGGTGGCACATGCCTGTAAATCCCAGCTACTGAAGGGCTGATGTGGGAGAATCTCTTCAGCCCAGGAGGCTGAGGCTGCAGTGAGCCAAGATCCCACCACTGCACTCCAGCCTGGAAGACAGAGTGAGACTCTGTCTTAAAAAAAGAAAATAAAAAAAATTGTGATTGACATAAGAAGCAAAGGATAAAAAAGGTGACACCAGTAATTACATTGATACAATAAAGAGAATCATTTTGTATCATAGGCCTTTTTGAACAATTAATGTGTGGTGGCCTTGAAATGTGTTTTCTTCATCATCCTCAGCAAACTGACACAAGAACAGAAAATGAAACACCGCATATTCTCACTCATAGGTGGGTGATGAAAAATGAGAACACATGGACACAGAAAGGGGAGTACTAAACACTGGGGTCTATTGGGGGGAAAAGGGGAGGGCCAGTGGGAGGGGGAGGTGGGGAGGGATAGCCTGGGGAGAAATGCCAAATGTGGGTGAAGGGGAGAAGAAAAGCAAAGCACACTGCCATGTGTGTACCTACGCAACTGTCTTGCATGCTCTGCTTATGTACCCCAAAACGTATAATCCAATAAAAAATTAAAAAAAAAAAAAAAAAAGAAATGTGTTTTCTTGGACTACATTTTGTTATCATTGATATGCTGTTAATGTGTTAGTACAACTAAAGATAGTAAAATAATTGAATTAAAGTAAAATCATATTACTAAATGCTATAAGCAAAACTGATAAGTGATCAAGAGCTAGGGGCTAGGGTCAACTGTATGGTAGACATGGGTCTGGTGGGTGACTAAGTATTATCATCTAGGTAAAGCTTAACTAGAAATGTGATGTTAACCTGAATTAGGGCAACCATAAATTCAGGAGTGATAAGTAATGAGAAATGTAATTAAGACTGTTGCTGGGCAAATGGATGTTAGGACTAAGGTGGCTCCACCAATTTAAGCATATGGTAGATGGCCGCTGTAATGTTGGCTCTTAATTGTACTGCTAGGCCCATGGGTTGAATAAAAAGGCTATTATAGTTTCAATAATTACTAGCATAGGGATAAGTGGGACAGGTGTTCCTTGTGGTAGGAAGTGAGGCATTAATAATGCTCTGTTCTGTGGTGAAAGCCAGTAATTACTGCTCCTGCTGATAGTGGGATAGCTATACCTAGATTTTCTGATAATTGGGTGGCTGGTGGGAGTGAGTGGGGTAATAATCCTAGTAAATTTGCTTAGCTCATAAATAAGTGAAATTAATATTAGAGATAAAATATGTTATTTAATATTTTGTATTGTTAATTGTTTTAGTATGAGTTGTATGAATCATTGTTGAACAGAAACTAATAGATTATTGATTAGGCAACTTGGGGCAGGAAACATGATATTTATAAATTAAATGATTAGAATAACAATAGGTAGTCCTATTATTGTAGGCATAATGAAAGAAGTGAATAAAAATTTATTTATTTATTTATTTATTTATTTATTTTTTTTTTTCTCAAGGGATCTGGTGTTTTGATGCTTTGATATTCTTTGGTGATGGATTTAAAAAACAAATATAATTCAATTTTTTTTGAGACAGTTTCACTCTTGTTGCCCAAGCTGGAGTGCAATGGTGTGATCTCGGCTCAGCTCACTACAACCTCAGCCTCCCAGGTTCATAATTCTCTTGCCTCTGCCTCCCAAGTCGCTGGGATTCCAGGCACATGCCACCACACTTGACTAATTTTTTGTATTTTTAGTAGAAACAGAGTTTCACTATGTTAACCAGGCTGGTCTTGAACTCCTGTGATCCACCCAGGAGTTCCACCTCTGCCTCCCAAAGTGCTGGGATTACTTGTATGAGCCACTAGTTCAAAATTTTTAATGAGATAAAATATATAGTGCTAGAAATATTGAAATAATAGTGATAAATCAGCATGGTGCAGTAGCTCATGCCTATAATCCTGGCATTTTGGTAGAAGGACCACCTCAGATTAGGAGTTTGAGATCAGCCTGGGCAACATAGTAGGTGCCCATTTCTACAAAAAATTAAAAAATTAGGCCAGGCGTGGTGGCTCACGCCTGTAATCCCAGCACTTTGGGAGGCCGAGGCAGGTGGATCATGAGGTCAAGAGATTGAGACCATCCTGGTCAATATGGTGAAACCCCGTCTCTACTCAAAATACAAAAAAATTAGTTGGGCATGATGGCGCGTGCCTGTAATCCCAGCTACTCAAGGGGCTGAGGCAGGAGAATTGCCTGAACCCAGGAGGCGGAGGTTGTGGTGAGCCGAGATCGCGCCATTGCACTCCAGCCTGGGTAACAAGAGTGAAACTCCATCTCAAAAAAAAAAAAAAAAAATTAGCCAGACATGGTGGCATACACCTGTAGTCCCAGCCACTCAGCTGGCTAAAATGGGAGGATCTCTTGAGCTCAGGATGTTGAGGCTGCAGTAAGTCTTGATTGTATCACTGCACTCCAGCCTGGGCAACAGAGCAAGACCCTGCCTAAAAAACAAAAAAAAGTGATAAATCATGTTGATATGTCTAGTTATAGCATTTATGAAGATATTAATACTCTCAGTCTTGAACTTAAAAGATTAAGGTTTTTTAGCTTCACAGTGGCATTATAATAGATGATCAGTTTTTAAAGTGTTTTAGTGGAACTAATTCAAGCACAATAGGTATAAAGCTGTGATTTGATCCACCAATTTCTGAGCATTGTCCATAATACAGGTCTGGTTGTGTGGGTGTTAAGGTTACCTGATTTAAACACCCTGGAATTGTGTCAGGTTTTTTTTCCTAATGATGGAAGAGCTCATCAGTGTAGGAGATTTTTAGAGGAAATTAGTATATGAGTTGATATTTCTATAGGCAGGACTACTTGATAATCAACATTGAGTAGTCATACTTCTCTTGGTTTAGATTTGTTACAGGGATTATGTAGGAATCAAAATTTACTTCTTTGTAATGTGTGTATTTATAACTTCAGTATCATTGATGGCCTATATTTTTTAAAGTTAGGGAGAAGTCACTAATTAATTATGTATATTAATAGGATTTGTAAAGATGGTAAAGCAATTAGGATTAAAATAATAGTGGGTAGCATAAGTCATATTGGCTGGGCACAGTGGCTCACCCCTCTAATCCCAGCACTTTGGGAGGCCGAGGGGGGCTGATCAGCTGAGGTCAGGAGTTCAAGACCAGCCTGGTCAAGATGGCAAAACCCTGTCTCTACTAAAAATACAAAAATTAGCTGGGCATGGTGGCAGGCACCTGTAATCCCAGCTACTCATAAGGCTAAGGCAGGAGAATTGCTTGAACCCGAGAGGTGGAGGTTGCAGTCAGCCAAGATGGCACCATTGTACTCCAGCTTGGGCAACAAAGAGTGAAACTCTGTCTCAAAAGATTAAAAAAAAAAGAATAGTTCATATCGTCTCTACTTCTTAAATATCCATAGTACTTGTGTGGGTTAGTTCAGTTGTTAATAAAATAAGGTGAAGGACTAAAGGGCTAACTAAAAATATAATGAAAGCATGACCAGGGAAATGCAAAAATTCTTCTGTAATAGGTAATGCTGCATCTTGAAGCCTAACTAGAATGGGTATGCCATAAGGATATAAAGGATTTTAACCTATACCTTAACTTCAACTAAGTTATTTAATATTTTTACTAATATCTCACTTGTTGGGAAAGTCCTAGTGGTTATGAGACTGGCTTGAAATTGGTTATGCAATTTTGATTCCTTCCTTTCTTATCTTAAGCTTTTATGTAAGCAGGCTCTTCAAATGCATGATATGGGGGTGGGCAGCCATAAGGTCATTCAAAGTTTGTAACTGAAAGCCCCACTACTGAGACTTCTCATTATGAAGCAAAGTCTTCTCAAATTATGAGAATTATTAATATTCTGTTAGTGAAATAGAGGATCCTATTGATAAGATGATTTGTCATGCTGTACATGCATCAGGATACTTAGAGTATGATCATGGTATGCCTGATAAACCAAGGAAATGTTGCAGAAGTAAGTCAGGTTAATACTCACAAATAAAATTTTAAAATGAATTTTGGCTCAGGTTGAGTGTGTAACCTAAAAATTCTGAGAATCAATGAACAAATCTTCCTATAATAGTGAAAACTGCTCCTGTTGATAGAACATAGTAGAAATGTGCTACAAGGTAATATGTGCTGCAAATAACAATGTCTAGTGATGAGTTAACTAGTACAATTCCTATTAGGGCTCAACTATAGATAGAGAAATACAGCCTAAGGCTCATAATACAGCTGGAGGTCATTTAGTGTTACCTCCAGGTAGTGTTGCTAGTCAGCTAGATACTTTAACTTCTGTGAGAATAGCGATATGGTTTGGATGTGTCCCTACTCAAATCTCATGTTGAATTGTAATCCCCAATGTTGGAGTGGGGCCTGGTGGGAGGTGATTGGATTATGGGAGCAGGTTTTTCATGAATGGGTTAGCTCCATCCCTTTGATGCTATTCTTCTGATAGAGTTCTTATGAGATCTGGTTGATTAAAAGTTCACAGCACCTCCCACCTACCTTCTCTTCCTCCTGCTCTGGCGGTGTGAAGATATTCCTGCTTTCCCTTTGCCTTCCATCATGATTTAAGTTTCCTGAGGCCTCCCCAGAAGCTGAGCAGAAGCCTCTATGCTTCCTGTACAGCCTGAAGAACTATAAGAAACAAGAATAAGAAAATACAAACAAAGCCTCCAAGAAGTCTGGGATTATGTTAAATGACAAAACCTAAGAATAGTCAACATTGCTGAGGAAGAAGATAAATCTAAAAGTTTGGAAAACATATTTGGGGGAAATAACCAAGGAAAACTTCCCTGGCCTTGCTAGAGACCTAGACATCCAAATACAAGAAACAAACAAACAAACAAACAAAAAAACCTGGGAAATTCATCACAAAAAGATAATTGTCTAGGCATATTGTCATCAGGATATGTAAAGTTAAGATGAAGAAGAAAATCTTAAGAACTGTGAGATTAACGTACCAGGTCACCTATAAAACAAAACCCATCAGATTAACAGCAGATTTTTCAGCAGAAACCCTACAATATAGAAGAGATTGGGGCCCTATCTTCAGCCTTTTCCAACAGAACAATTATCAGCTATAAAGTTTGTATCCAGTGAAACTAAGCATCACATATGAAGGAAAGACAGTCTTTTTCAGACAAACAAATGCTTAGAGAATTCAGCACTACCAAGCCATCACTATGAGAAATGCTAAAAGGAACTCTAAATCTTGAAACAAATCCTGGAAACACATCAAAACAGAACCTCTTTTAAGAATACAGCTAATAGGACCTACAAAAGAAAAATACAATTTAAAAAGAAAAAAAAACCCCAAAAACAAAAAACCAAGGTACACAGGCAGCAAATAGCTCAATGAATGGAATGGTACCTGACATGTCAGTGTGAACATTGAATGTGAATGGCCTAGATGCTCTACTTAAAAGTTACAGAACTGCAGAATGGATAACAATTCACCAACCAACTATCTGCTGCCTTCAAGAGACTCACCTAACACATAATGACTCACATAAACTTAAAGTAAAGGGGTGGAAAAAGGCATTTTATGCAAATGGACACCAAAAGCAAGCAGGAGTAGCTATTCTTACATTAGAAAAAGACAAACTTTAAAGCAACAGCAGTTAAAAAAGACATTATATAATGGTAAAAGGCCTTGACCAACAGGGAAATATCACAATCCTAAACACATATGCACCAATACTGGAGCTCCCAAATTTATGAAACAATTGCAAATAGACCTAAGAAATTAGATAGACACCACACAATAATAGTGGGGGACATCAATACTCCACTGACAGCACTAGACAGGTCATCAAGATAGAAAGTCAACAAAGAAACAATGGATTTAAACTACACTTGGAACAAATGGACTTAACGGATATGTATGGAACATTCTATCATGACTGCAAAATACACATTCTACTCAACAATGCATGGAACATTCTCCAAGGTAGACTGTATGGTAGGCCACAAAATGAGCCCAATAAATTTAAGAAAATTGAAATTACATCAAGCACTCTGTCAGACCACAGTGGAATAAAACTGAAATTAACTCAAAAAGGAGCCTTCAAAACCATGCAAACACATGGAAATTAATAACCTGCTCGTGAATGATCATTGGGTCAAAAACAAGATTGAGACGGAAATTAAAAAATTCTTTGAACTGAATGACAATAGTGACACAACCCATGAAAACCTCTGGGATACAGCAAAGGCGGTGCTAAGAGGAAAGTTCATATTCCTAAATGCCTACATCAAAAAGACTGAAAAGCACAAACTGACATTCTAAGGTCACACCTCAAGGAACTAGAGAAACAAGAACAAACCAAACCCAAACACAGCAGAAGAAAGAAAATAACCACAGAGCAGAACTAAATGAAATTGAAACAACAAGAACAACAACAAAAAAATACAAACGATAAATGAAATAAAAAGCTGGTTCTTAAAAAAGGTAAATAAAATAGACTTTTAGCAAGATTAAGAAGAGAGGGAAAATCCAAATAACCTCAATAAGGAATGAAACAGGAGATAGTAGAACTGACACCACAGAAATACAAAAGATCATTCACGGCTACTACAAACACCTTCTGCATAAACTAGAAAACCTAGAAGAGATTGCTAAATTTCTGGAAAAATAGAATCCTCCTACCTTAAGTCAGAAAGAATTAGATACCCTGAACAGACCAACAACAAGCAGCAAGATTGAAATGGTAATTATAAAGTAACCAACAGCTGGGCACGGTGGCTCAAGCCTGTAATCCCAGCACTTTGGGAGGCTGAGGCGGGTGGATCACAAGCTCAAGAGATTGAGACAATCCTGGCCAGCATGGTGAAACCCCATCTCTACTAAAAATACAAAAATTAGCTGGGCGTGGTGGCGTGCACCTGTAGTCCCAGCTACTCAGGAGGCTGAGGCAGGAGAATTGCTTGAACCTGGGAGGTGGAGGTTGCAGTGAGCCGAGATTGTGCCACTGTATTCCAGCCTGGCGACTGGCGACAGGCAACAGAGCAAGACTCTGTCTCCAAAAAAAAAAAAAAGAAAAAAATATAACCACCAACAACAAAAAAGTCCAAGACCAGATGGATTCACAGCGGAATTCTACCAGACATTCAAAGAATTGGTACCAATCCTATTGACAGTACTCCATGGGGCAGAAAATGTGGGAACCTTCCCTAATTCATTCTTTGAAGCTAACATTACCCTAATACCAAAACCAGGAAAGGACATAACCAAAAAAGAAAACTACAGACTGATATCCCTAATGAACATAGATGCTAAAATCCTTAACAAAATACTAGCTAACCAAATCCAACAACATATCAAAAAGATAATCCACCATGATCAAGTGGTTTTCAACCAGGGATTCAGGGATGGTTTAACATACGCAAGTCAATAAATGTGATACACGACATAAACAAAATTAAAAACAAAAATCACATGATCATCTCAATAGATGCAGAAAAGGCATCTGACAAAATACAACATCCCTTTATGATTAAAACTCTCAGTACAATTGGCATACAAGGGACATACCTCAATGTAAACCATTTATGAAAAACCCACCACCAACATAATACTGAATGGGGAAAAATTGAAAAGGATTCCCTTTGAGAACTGGAACAAAATAAGGATACCCACTCGCACCACTCCTCTTCAACATAGTAATGGAAGTCCTACCCAGAGCAATCAGACAAGAGAAAGAAATAAAGGACATCCAAATCGGTAAAGAGGAAGTCAGACTATCACTGTTTCCTGATGATATGATCATTTACCTTGAAAACCCTAGAGACTCCTCCAGAAAGCTCCTAGAACTGATAAAATAATTCAGCAAAGTTTCTGGATACAAGATTAATGTACACAAATCAGTAGCTCTTTTATGCACCCCAACAGTGACCAAGGGTAAAATGGCTGAGTAAGCTTTAGATGATAACTCTAAAGAGAGAGATTGAGCTCTCTTTATACCAAGTCTTGTGGTGAATGTTTAACTAGAGAATATTTAATTAGAGAAACTCAAAAGAGCTTCTCTAATTCTTCCACCGTTTCTCCCGCCTTTTTTCCTTCAGTGACAAAAGTAGATTGAAGCCAGTTGATTAGAATTAGTAGTCAACTAACTCTCTGTGGGATTGATGCCACTGACCTATCTAGTAAGAATTTAGCTTAATTCAGGTGTTTGGTTTGCATTCAGATTTTTCAGGAATTAAGTATGGGGTTCTGTCTTAGAGATTTTTTTTTTAAATAGAGAATTACAATTTTAGATGAGATTTGAGTGGGAACACAAAGCCAAACCATATGATTCATGTTGAGGTACGTTTTTTCTATGCCTAGTTTCTTGAGAGTTTTTGACATGAAGGGATGTTGGATTTTATCAAGTGCTGTTTTTTTTTTTTTCATTTGTTGAGACAATCATAACAGTTTTGGTCCTTCATTCTGTTGATATGATATAATTACATTTATTGATTGCATATGTTGTACTGTCCTTGCATCCCAGGGATAAATTCCACTTAACAATGGGGTATAATATCTTTTTGATGTACAGTTTGCTAGGTTTTTGTTAAAGATTTTTTATCAATGTTCATCAGGGATATTGGTGTGTAGTTTTGTTTTCTGTGTGTCTTTCTCTAGTTTTGGTGTCGGGCTGTTGCTAGCCTCCTAGAATGAATTAGAGAGAATTCCTTCCTCTTTAATTTTTTTAATAGTTTGAGAAGAATAGATATTAGTTCTTCATAAATTTGGTAGAATTTGGCAATGAAGCCTTCAGATCCTCGGCTTTTCTTCATTGGGAGTCTTTTTATTGTGGATTCAACCTTGTTACTCATTATTGGTCTGTTCAGTTTTTCATTTCTTCCTGATTCCATCTTGGTAGGTTGTATGTGTCTAGCAATTTATCCATTTCCTCTAGAGTTTCTAATTTGTTAGCATATACTTGTTCACAATAGTCTCTGATGGTCTTTTATATTTATATGGTATCAGTCGTTATGTCTCCTTTTTAATTTCTGATTTTGTTTATTTGGGTCTTCTCTCTTTTTTCTTGGCTAGTCTAGCTACCAGTTTATCAATTTATCTTTTTTTAAAAACTATTCTTTGCATCATTAATTCTTTGTGTGTTTTTTTTTAGCATCTATTTCATTTATTTTTGCTCTGATCTTTATTATTTCTTTTAGTAATTTTGGTTTGCTATGTTCTTGCTTTTCTAGTTCCTTGAAGTATATTGTTAGATTGCTTATATGACGTCTTTTACAGCTGGGAGCAGTGGCTCATGCCTGTAATCCAAGCACTTTGAGAGGTCAAGGTGAGCAGATCATTTGAGGTCAGGAGTTCAAGATCAACATGGTGAAACCCCCCTTGTAATAAAAATACAAAAATTAGGCTTGGTGGTGGACGTCTGTAGTCCCAGCTACTTGGGAGGCTGAGACAGGAGAATCACTTGAACCTGGGAGGTGGAGGTTGCAGTGAGCCAAGATCATACCACTGCACTCCAGCCTGAGTGACAGAGTGAGGCTCTGTCTCAAAAAGAAAAAAAAAAAAAAACTTTTTCCTTTTTGATGCAGGTGTTCATTGCTATAAACTTCCTTCTTAGCACTTCTTTTGCTTATGTAACTTGTCCTTCTCTCCCACAACACATTCAGTCTTTCAGGTTAGGCCTTCATAATGTCCCTTCCATCCTTCTTTCCTGCTCTTCCTGATGCCTACATTCCAATTTAGGTAGGCATTACCTTGTGCTTGGATCTTGCCACCCCTTCTGCATGGCCTCAGAAGCTTTTTCTGACCTGTCTCGACCATGCTTACTACCAAATTTAAATGCCATGAATATTGCAAATGTTTAGTAGTGGCACTATCATCAAATGTTCCTCAAAACAGCGTCTGGTCTAGTGAGTCACTTTTAGGGAGTGTCACTACCTGTTGGGTAAAGTCCAAATTCTTTGTAGCCCAGCACTCATGGCCCCTGTCACCTTTCTTCCTCACCTCCTTTCACTCCTGACTCATGCCCTACATTTAAGGCAATTGGACCTTGTGCCTTTGTCCCTTCTGTGCCACATTTTCCAGCCTCAATGACTTTGCTCTCCTATCTCAACATCAAAAGCAGCCCAGACTACAAGACCTGTGTCACACACTCTCTTCTTCATGAAGCCACCCTTGCCTCTGTTCTGCTCTGCCCCTCTGGTGACCTGATTATTTTCTGCCCTGGCTTATAATTGGTTGGCAGTCTGGTTTAGCTGTTTGTCTTGACTCCCACTCTTCCTATGCTGTATGTCTTTTCCCACTTCAGAATCCCTTCTGGGATTGCCCGTGACCTCAGATAAATTGTCGTTATTTTTGTATTTTGCTTACCTAGTCAATTAGTAATCTGCTCCTGGAGTTGATGTGCTATTTCTTAGACTTACATTTTTAGTATCTCCCATGATTTGAGTGTTGTGTTTCAGTGCCACAGAGTACTTGGTGAAAATGTGTAGATTGAATTCAATTGTGAATAATCACAGGATTCCCTGGTTTAGGCAGCTGTACATTTACCTTCTTCTTTCTTGCTTGCAAGATTATGCCAATTTTATTCTGTAAAAGAATGGCATGGAACTGAATTGGACAGATGTTCTATCTTTTTTCAATGTTGTATATTTTTATTGTTGCTTAAAATAAATTTGCTTCCTAGCTTAGATGCAATAGAGAAAACCAGTTTCTCAGGTGTGGCTGCAATCCCCAGCTAACTTGTAGTAAAAGCTTATAGGGTTTGGATTCTACTAGATAGATTGGAGACAAAAAAAAAACAAAAAACACACAATTTTAATACATTCTACCTAGTAAAGCCCTCAGAGCAGAAGCCTAAAACAAGCTCAGTACACAACAGGGGAATCAGGCTGAGGCTCTTCCTGTGGAAGTTAAAGCTGTGACACAGACCCCGCCCTGTGCTGCAGACACCATCAGACCCCTACACCCACCTCTGTGCTGGACATCTGCACCCAGAGCTCCCACTGGCACCTTGAACTCTTAACAGCTAAGATGGGCTTCTTCTTTTCCCTCCTAAACGTTTTTTTTTAAATCTTGGTTGGTGATACCACCTTCTGGCAGTTTCTGGGAACCATGTGAGCCAGGGAAGACCCCCTATTCTTGATCCCTCCTGCTCCCCATGCTGATTTTCCTTCTGAAAACTACCATTTCCAACAATTGCAATTTAGAAGCCTCTTCATGCCATGGGTTTCTAAAGTGCCACCTTGGTGATCTCCCTAAACTACAAATGAATATCTTTTGCCTCTGTTTGAAACCTGTTTCTGTTTTCCACGAACAAGATGCTCACTTCCCCTGTCTGCCTGGTGACAAGCTCATCCTTGGAAACCCTACACAGATATATTTTCTTCTGGGCTGTTTGATTCTCGCAGTGACTCAATCTCTCTCTCCTCCCTTGGGTTGCATGGCTACCCTGAAGGTCCAGACAGCTGTCTCATACCATGTTTGCTCTAGATGGCTTCCCATCTGTCTCTGTACTGGGTGGTGAGTGCTGGGATAGTGGTGGTGGTGGGTTGGTGTTTGCTAACTGTGTGCACTCTGCCAAGCACCTAATAGAAGAAGCAAAGTTAAAATCTGTTGACTTGAATATGCAAACAAATCATCGCATCCTAGTATTCCAGAGGAAGAAGGGATGTGCTGTCTTCTCTTTTAAGTAGTCGTCTTATAACCCCCAGACAGCTACAGATTGAGTATTCCTGATCTGAAAATCTGAAATCCAAAATGCTTCAAAATCTGAAATTTTTTGTGTGCCAACATGACTCTCAAAGGAAATGCTCATTGGAGCACTTAGAATTCTGCATTTTTGGATTAGGGATGCTCAACTGGTGTAATGCACACATTCCAAAATCTTAAAAAAGCTAAAATCTGAAACACTTCTGGTCCCAGGCATTTAGCAGAAGGGATACTCAACCTGTAATAGCCACTGCATGACTTTGTCTTGCCCTGTTTCTCTGTGTATTCAACAGGGTGACCCTGTTCCTTTCCTGTACCATCTGCTTTCCATCATCCACCCTTTCCACATCAGTAAGTGTATTTTTCATATCATCTGCATGATATAGTGGAAAAGTCATTAAATTTGGAGTATACAGACTTAGGAACGTATCCTGGCTCTGTTAGCAATTCGTTGTATGATCTTGGAGAAGTCATCTATTTTTTCTCAGCTTCAGGTTTTCCATAGGTAAAAGGGAAGAGTGGTTATTAGACTAAAATTAGTAGTTTTAGATATGCTCTGGGGTTAGGAAGGCAACAAAATTAGGGCCTGGTCCCTGACTTCAACCAGAGCCTTCTGTCATGGTGTGTTTTATTTACGTATCTTGGTAATGTTTAGTTTGAGCAAAGCTTTCAACAGTGTTTAAAAATCCCTGGCTTTGATGAATTATAAAATCCATTTCCTCCTATTATCTCAGGAACCACAGTTTCTCATTCATTAATAAGGAACAGGTTTTGCTAGTCTTCTGCAAAGGATTATTTCCTGCTGGGAACATTTCTCCCCCTTTAGTTTTCTTAAAATCAAAATTTAGTCATAGGTCCCACTGTTTCTCTGAACTGACTTGGCATGTAAAACCTGGCTTGCTTGTTTGTTTGTTTTTAGAGACAGGGTCTTGCTCTGTTACCCAATCTGGAGTGCTGTGGTGTGATTCTAGTTCACCACAGCCTTGAACTCCTGGGCTGAAGAGGTCCACCCACTTCAGCCTCCCCAAGCACTGGCATTGCAGGCATGAGCCACCATGCTTGGTGTTATTTCTATTTTTATTGTCTCTTCAACCTTTGCTCTCAGTGTATGCTGAGATTTCATAGCTGATCATAAAGCACAGCTCGGTGGGGATGTCATCTTGGAGATAAGCTGCCACATTAAGAGGCTGGAGGCAGGCCCAGGCTTGCCTTTTGTGAGGTGAGTAGGAAGAGTAGTGCTGGGCATTGGCAGGACTTTTTAAACATACACCATTTGAAAAGCATTTGTTAAAAAAAAAAACTAGTATGCAAACTAAAATGCAGTGCATTTGAGTATGAAAGGAAAAAGAATTTATTGGGTGCCTCCCACAAGCAATGTGCTGTGGTGAGGAGTGAAAAACAAAGACTACACTGTGTCTTCTCTTCCAGAGTCTACAGACCAAACATCTTCTAAGAAGCCATTAAATTAACCTAACATTTGGAGGTTCATAAATGTTTGTTTCCTACTGAAAACAAAAGGAGAGCTTGTGAGCCATTTTGACCTTGCTGATAGAACCTTCAAAGATGAATTTAGTTCAGACTTTCTCTCTATGACCTGTATCTGCATTCTTTGCAGTTTGTATACTAATAGTTCGAGTATAGAAGGCACATTACAAATTTTATAACTGTTATTAGTGACTGAATTGCTGTTTATTTTTTTAAATGAAGCAAACTCATCAAAGAAAGCATGGACTCTTGCCTTTATGGTTTTGCAAGTGCTATTCCTTTAATCTAGAACATTTTTCTTCCTGTCCTTGCATCCCCTTCCGATGGTTAACTGATTTCTAAAGTCTCTGTTTAGAGTACGAGTCCTTTGGGAAGTCCTCCGAAGTCTGAGTTAGGTACCCTTCTTGTGTTCTCCTAAAACATCTTGTACTTACCCTTATACATAGAGCTTACTGAGTACTAACCATGGATAAACTTTACCTATTTGGATTTACTTAATCCTCTCATCATGATAAGGTAGTCCCTGTCATCATCACCATTAGACAGAGTGGAAACTAAGATGCACAGAAGTTAAGTGACTTGCCTAGGGTGACTTAACCAGCCAGAGGAGTCTAGCTCCAGAGTGCATACATTTAAGTATTCATGTACTCTTGTGCCTCCTGGCGTTGCCAGTATCAGAACAGTCTTGCTGGCAGTGTTTCCCAGGCCTATCAATTTGCTTGGCACTTAGAAGGCATTAGTGTATACTTGTTGGAAGAGTAGATGAAACATGACTCTCACCTCCAGGAATTTTCCGTATGGTGGCTTGATCACAGAAAGTTATGATATGAGGTCAGAGGGAGAGATTTCAGGAGGCCTGAGGACATGGGAGGAGGAAGAGACTCACGCTGTCTGGGAGTTGAGGGCTGACTCCAGTGTGCCTAACTTTCCCCCACAAGGAGCCAGCGTCTCAGCGGGACAGTGACCAGCCTCTCTGGTTGTGTCAGGACAACCTGGAATGTCTCTTGAACTAGTCACCCAGATAACCTCAATTTTAAGAGAAATATTAAATGTTTGATTTGTAGAAGCCTATTAAAAACAAAAACATTTTTTTTCTCGGTGCCAAAGACTGAAGAAGTTAAACTTGCCATCTGAACAATGGAATTCCCAAAGCACAGATAAAGAGCAACTTCTTTTTTAAAAGGATTTTGAGTCTAAAGAGCTTGTCTAAAGGAAGCTATTATGAGCCACCCACGTTTGCAATGCCCCTGGTCTGGAAGGGAATAGAATGTCAGCAGAGGTTGGATGAGAGAACCGCAGAGAGGACACCCTGCCTCCTTGAGGATGGCAGCCTGAGTGCTGGGCATGAGGCATTGATGGGAGCTGCTACAATTCACAGGTGTCTTTAGCAGCACTCATTCATACATGTTCAGATAGGCTTTACTTTAGAAAATAGATACATTACGGCAGGGATGTCAGAACATTTTTCTGTAACCAAGTCTGTGCTTGGTCTTTGCCTGTTTCCTGAACATGCCAGACTCCTTAACTGCACATGGGTTTCTTGCCTCTTCCCCTTCCCCTGGGTCCCTCCAAATCCTTCTTCCTCTCCCATTGAGCCTTCTCAGGTAACTCCACTGCTCACTAATCTCCCAATTTTTGGAAATGCTACAGTGAATTAAAATGGCAAAGTCGGTATCGTCTGACATCAGGTTGTGGAGTTTAAGATCCGCTTCTGCCAATTTCTTGGGCACGCCACTTAACCTCTCTGAGCTATCCACTTCCCATAGGTAAAGGGGACATGGATAACAGTTCCTGCTGCATGAGGTAGTTGTAAGGATTAACTGAAGAAATGCAGGTAAAGTGGTAGGTACAGTGTCAGGCATACACCAAGCCCTGTGGGCCAATCCCACAGAACAGGGCCCCACCTCCCTTTGCTCTGGGTCCTGATGGTATCCCAGAAGTGGCTTTGGAGTTGAAGGTGGCCTTGCCACACACCACATGCAACAGACACAAACACAGTGATGTTGAACCAGGGCTGAAGTTACTAATCTAGCGTTTATGTGTCTGGGTAATGGGGATCCTCTCTGGGCTACAGAAAAGAATGGGCTTAATCACTGGCTTATTTGTTAACCAAGTCAGGGAAAGTTTGGCTAAGGACCCTAACTTACATTTGGGGTGGTAGTCTTAACTCACTCTATTGTCTGCCTCATCTGAATCCTTTAGTTTTGTAAAACGCCAGAAACAGAACAGTAGGGTTTATTGGCCCAAAGCTGGTAGGGGGACCGGGACCCACCTCTCCATCAGGTACCATCTATTATCATGTGTCCTGAAGGTGTTCCCAGCTTCCTGGTACTCACTCCTCCCACTGCAGGCTGCAGGCTTTTTTTTTTTTTTTAAACAAGATTAAAAAGTAACCCTTTCACTATGAATAAACAAAAACACTGAGGCAGAGTTATTGCAGGCTTAAAGTGAGTAACTGGAATTTCTGCTGCCAGATTTCTGAGCTTACTGCCAGGGCAGAAAGAAACAACAGATTTGAGCTGTGGGGATTCATGGGCTTTGTGTCTGCCACTACAGTCAGAGTCAGGCCAGTCTTTGCCTGTGGATTTTTTTTTTTTTTTTTTGAGACGGAGTTTCGCTCTTGTTACCCAGGCTGGAGTGCAATGGCGTGATCTCGGCTCACCGCAATCTCCGCCTCCTGGGTTCAGGCAATTCTCCTGCCTCAGCCTCCCGAGTAGCTGGGATTACAGGCACGCGCCACCATGCCCAGCTAATTTTTTGTATTTTTAGTAGAGACGGGGTTTCACCATGTTGACCAGGATGGTCTCGATCTCTTGACCTCGTGATCCACCCGCCTCGGCCTCCCAAAGTGCTGGGATTACAGGCTTGAGCCACCGCGCCCGGCCGCCTGTGGATTTTTATTTGTACATGTCTGAGCTCTCAGTTGTTTAATCCAAAGTAGCTGGAACTACAAGGTAGTTGTCCACCCAAGGTGGGGTGACACGAAAAGACATGAATTCTGTGCTGTGGGATTAGGATTCACCTTGCTATAAACCCAATTACAATGGTTCATGGGGAAATTAAGAAAAAACAACAAAAAAACAAACATAAGCCCTATTGCTCTGGGCCCAGCATTTCCCGGCCATCAACAGTTGCTAACGTTTGTTAAGCTCTTACCGTGCACCAGACAGGCGCCATGCTGTACAACAGGTGTTGCTTCACTTCATCCTCATAGCCACTCTTCAAGGCGGGTGTCAGTCATATCTACACTCTGCAGATTCAAAACTGAGATGCAGAGAGGTTGGTAACTGGCCCAATGTCAAATAACTAGAAAGTGGCAGAGTTGGGACTTGAACTCAGGTCTGACTGATGCCAAAGCCTACGCATTTAATAGGATAGAGGAAAAATATCAACCAGTTCTCTCCTTTACCACTACCTCAATTAGCTCAGTGGGAATAGATTGCTCCCTTCTTCCTTATAACATAGTTAGCAGCCTCTCAACTCCAGCATCCTAGGAAAGTGACATGGGTTTGCCTCCAGAGTTCAAGTGTTGAGGAAGGAAGCTGAGGCTGATAACAGCACAACACCACAGGGCTGGTTATTGCCTGGTCTTGGCAGGAATAAGGTCCAGACCAGATCTGTATCGTGGGAAATGAAGCGTAGGAGGCAAGTCTCCTTCCTGTCAAAGGAAAGGTAGCTGCTCAGTATAGATTTGCTTGTTTGTAAAAAGCACCAACCACAAGGGCCTTCAGGAGACTTTTGCCCTGTGACCCAGAATGTGAATGTATGATGCGAGGAGAGTTTGTTTTAGGTGGGAGGATTTGGTTGGGCTGAGGTCCAGTTGGGTGTAGCCCAGCCTACGTGCTTTTCAGATTAGCTAGCTTCTCTCTTACCTTCCTCCTCCCAGGATCGTAGCCAGCACCAAACCCAGACCTTTACAGGCTCTGGGGACCTTGAGAGGTAGCACGATTTGCCCAAAGTTGCAGGGGTTTGGGGTGGAGTCAGGGCTAGAACTAGCATTTCTGGTGCACCATCCTCTCCCCTGCCAGGCCTTGGGGCTCCTGTTTGCTCCTGGTGAATCGACACACTGAGAACTCTGGGTGAGGGGTCTGTGGCCTTAGTGACCTCCTTAGGCATTTAATTCTCTTTGTGTGTTGAGGTTTCTCTTCCAGGAAGAGATATTTGGGTGACTGTGGCTATTTGTTGGAGTCTGGCCACCATCTGTCCCCTAAGAACTGTGTGGAGCTTACAGGTGAGCAGGTGAGAGCCCAGCCCAGAATGCTCTGTGCCTGACATCAGAGTGCCTGAAAGGTTAGGCCAGACCAGCAGCTTTCTCACTCAGCAAATGTTTATTGAGCCTTTTGCCCAGAACCAGAGGCAACTGTGGCAAATGCTACTGCCCATGCTGGCAAAAATGCGCACAGTCTGGTAGGGGCTACAGACACATAATGAGCCGACCATTCCACAAAGTGGTAATGTTTCCGCAGATGGTCCCAGGTGGTGCAGGAGCAGAGCTGATGGTGTCTAACCCAGGGGTGCTCAGGGAGGGCTCTTGCACCAGGCACACGCTATTCCCCAAACTGTCAGCTCACTAATCTGGATCCCCTCACACCATACCAGCCCCTTGGCTCACCTTCTTCTGTTCCCAGTTGCATTATTACTCTCTACAAAGAGTCACAAGGGGTGAAACATGAGGCTAGAGAGGAAAGCAGGGCCAGGTCGCATAGGTCTCAGTGGAGACATTGGACATTTTCATGGGAGCTGGAGGGTGTGAGACTTCGGTTCCATCTCTCTCCTGTAACCTAAGCCTTCATGAGAGAGAAACCCTTTTATTCCATGGTGTCTGCCCACAAAACAAGGTGTTTTTCTAAGAGCTCTGGAGGCAGAACAAGTTCAGGGCTCTATGCCAGAGGTAATAGGTAACCCTGGCACTCCATGCTGGCCACCAAGCTATCTTTTGACCTTGGTGATGATTCTGTTCTGGAAACTGGACCCAGGGAAGCTCCTGTGCCTCCTGTGGCTCTGTGCTTTATTCCCTGTCACAGGTATTGGCATGCACTAGATGAGGTCATTGTGGACTCATGTTGCCACAAGCAATGCTGCAGAGAAGGGCTCAGCCCTTGAAAGTCAATGCTATATCCTGTGTGTTTTCTTCTAAGTGGGACTATCTTATTGTAAGTTATTATTACTAAAGTTTTAGATACATATATATTCCTTATAAAAAAGAAACATTCCAGAAGTGTATACAACAAAACGTGGAATTTCCTGCCTCCCCTTATAATCTCATCCCTCTCAACCATTATCCTTGCAAACTTTAAAAGAAATGCATTTATATGTATGTCCAGACATTTCCTGTGGCAGTATCCTTTCTCCAAACAAAAACAAGCCCTCAGGACCCTCTCGATGTCCCCCAGTTCTTTCCAGAAGTCCCCCAAAGGGTGCCTTACATGTGTCCACGAGCCTGTCTGGTGCTTGTAGTCCATATGGCAACCTTCTGTGTTTCTCTTCTCCCATATTTGCTCCCATCCTTGTGTGTCTGCTGCTCACAGAAGCTTGGAGAAGTTCACGGGAGCCAGACACTGAAGTCCATGTCATAGGTGCTGTCTCCAGGTGCCTCCTGCGTCTTCAGTCCTTGGTTGGCATAGATGGGATGCTGGTGTACAGGCAGAGGTGGGAATGGGCCATCTGCTCAATGTATGCCAGTGCCATTTGTCGTGCAGGTCCCCAGTCTGCTCTGCTCAGAACCTGCATCTCATGAGTTCTCGACTGAGTAATCCCCGTCAGCTTCTGCTGCTAATGCCTCTTGTAGGTGGCCTCAAAATCAGTGTGGGGATTGAGTGGAAGGAAGAGGCTTTTCTCTCTCTCATTGTTCTTTTCCCCTTTCTTTGCCTCTGCCCACTCTTTCAAATAAAACTCTTTTCTCTCCTATCCTTTGTCTTCAAAGAGTTTAATTTGTAGAAGCCTTTTATGTATTATAATTATTGACCTTTTGTTTATCTATATTGAAGACACTTGTATCAGTTTGTCTTTGACATTGTTTGTGGTAATTTTTATTCCTAAACATTTTCAAAACTTTAGTCCAAACTGCCTAAATTTCCCTTTATAACCTCCGTGTTTTGTATTCTGCTTAGAAAGGCCTCTTCTATCCCAGATTATAATAATATTATCTTCTAGTACTATAGGAGCTTCATATTTACATTAATCTCTTTTATCCATCTGGAATTTGTTCTTGTGAATGTTGTGTGGTAAGTGGAATTTCTTTAAAATTCCCTATAGAGTTAGATACAGAAGCTCAAAGCCACAGATGGACTGAGCTGGCTTTCAGCTGTGGATACCCCGCCAGCAGGTGGGGGAGGGAGGGCTCATTTGCTGGAAACACAGATGACTGCACTCTTGGTCAGCTCTGCTTCCTGCTGAAAATAACTCTTGAACCTTGTGTTGTCAGGGTCAGTCTTTCCCTTGCAATTTAGTTCAGGCTTCAGAAGTTCATCGGGATGTATTCAGGGCTGCATTATTACTGCATCCGAGGAGAGGCTGAAGAATGCCTGTGAATCATGATGATTGAATTTCAAAGAGGGCCAGGACTGTCCTGTTCACAAGGCCCTATGCTGCCCTGGAGGGGTAGGCAAGGAATCCTGGAGTTCTGAACTGCACTAAGCTCCGTGGCATCAGGTGGCATCCTCCATGCCTCGTGGCTACCTTCCTTAGTGATGTTACCTCAGTGTCTGGCATCAAAAACATGTATTTGATGCCTGTGTGGGCATCAAAAATACTTATTTGTTGAGTTGCTAGGAAACCGTTAGGAAGGATGTGGGGTGTCCAAGAAGATGATGATCAGAATGAGAACTTTAATGGCAGTCTGTAGGGGAGGTTACATTCATCCATTCATTCAGCAAATATTAGCTGAGTGCCTACTATGTACTAGACACTTTTCTAGGAGGATGTGTTGTTTTTCCAGCAACAACTAATTTGATTCTCTGATACCAACCAGGTATCCTACAATTCTATTCAATTTTGACACTAACTATCTGAAATTAGTGCAGACACTAACACAGGTTAAGGCTCAGTACCACAAGAATGCACCCCCACCCCTCACTTTAGATGCCAGCTGCGAATGGTGTCCACAGTCTACCCACACTTCTGCCCAGCAGACTACAGAATCTACAGTTCCCACAACCTCCCAGCACCAGTTTCAATAATTGGTTAGAACAACTTACCGGGACTCAGGAATGTATGATCCTAGTTTATTATAAAGGATATAAACAGCTAGATGAGGAGATACATAGGCTGAGGGCTGGAAAGGTCTGGAGTGCAGGGGCCTTTGTCCTGGTGGAATAGGGTTTTCATATGGAGTGTCATTACATAAGCACGATTAATTAAATAATTGGCTATTGGTGATTGAACTCGATTTCCAGCTCTTCTCTTCTCTCAGAGTTTGGGAGTGGGGCTGAAACTTCCAGCCAGCTAATGACATGGTTGGTTCCTTTGGCAACCAGCCCCCATCCTGAAGTGGTTTGGGAGTCTTCCATGAGTCACCTCATTAGCAAAAACTCAGGTTTGTTCAAAAGAGGTTTATTAGGAATAACAAAAAGACATTTCTATTACTCAGAAAACTCCAAGGGTTTTAGGAACTCTGCCAGGATGCAGGGAAAAATACCAAATATGTATTTTTTGTTATACTGTGATAAGTTATCTGCTATTGCAGAGCTTACAGTCTGGTGGGAGAAAACGCCCAGTAAAAAATAGACATAAGTTCTTTGACATATTGGAAGGTGACAAGTGCTATGGGGAAAAAGTAGAGCAGAGTAAAGAGGCTGGGGGTATAGGTGGGTGGGAGTGGCAAATGTGTAGCAATTTAAAATGTTTCAGGTGAGAGCTAATTTAGTTTTAGACAAAAACTCAAGTATAGTCCTGTACTGCATAAGTACAGTTCTGTCAACAGTCTTAGGCAGGTCCTTCAGGAGGAATTCCAGGAGAAGGCATTGCTGTGATAGGAAATGATAGCCCATGAGCGTTACTGCCCCGGGAGACCTTCCAATGGGGTAAGATGTGGAGGTGGAAGAAGGTGACACTGATGACCCTGACCCTGGGTTTGCCTAGGCTAATATGTATGCTTGTGTCTTAGTTTTTAACCAAAACATTTAAAGAGAGAAAAAATAAAGAATTTAAAAAAATAATAAAAAGCTTATAGAATAAGGATTTAAAGATAGAAAATAATTTTGTTGTTGGGGGTCAGGGGCGGGGGTGGGGGAATAGGGGAGGGATAGCATTAGGAGAAATCCCTAATGTAGATGATGGGGTGATGGATGCCGCAAACCATCATGGCACGTGGATACCTATGTAACAAACCTGCATGTTCTGTACATGGACCCCAGAACCTAGAGTATAATAAATAAATTTTAAAAATAAAATAAAATAATTTTGTTATAGCTCTACAATTTGTGTTTGAAGCTAAGTGCTATTACGAAAGAACCAAAAAGTCTAACAAATGGTAAAGTTTATGAAGTAAAAGAGTTAATTTGTTATTAAGGAAAGAAAGTTCCTGAATAAATTTAGTGTAGCCTGAGTATCCAGTGTTCATAAAGTCCTCAGTGGTGCACAGTAATGTCCTAGGCCTTCACGTTCACTCACCACTCACTCGCTGACTCACCCAGAGCAACCTCTGGTCCTGCAAGCTCCATTTATGGTAAGTGCCCTATACCTGCATACCATTTTAAGATGTATTTTTGCTGTTTAGCTATGCAAGTATTTACCACTGTGTTACAATTGTCTACCCAGTATTCAGTATAGTACTGTGCTGTACAGGTTTGTAGCCTAGGATCAACAAGCTATACCACATAGCCTAGGTGTGTAGTAGGGTATTCCATTTAGGTTTGCGTAAGTGCACTCTATGATGTTCACATGACAACAAAATCTCCTAACAATGCATTTTGTAGACTATATCCCCATTGTTAAGCAATGCATGACTGTACTGTGCTTGGTGCAGAATACAATCACTAATAGAAAAGATACAAATTGTATGATAAGAAATGAAGTGTATGGTTGAAAACAAATTGCTTTGATTCATTATTCCTATTCTACTAATGAGTTGGGCTCTATTTTGGTTAATTGGCATCTGGAAAATACCAGCAATAACTCTGAATCAGGTTCAGAATTAACTTGAAGCAGGATAAAATAAAGAACTGACCCAAAATCTTTTTTTTTTTTTTGAGATGGAGTCTTGTTCTGATGCCCAGGCTGGAGTGCGGTGGTGCAATCTTAGTCCACTGCAACCTCCACTTCTTGGGTTCAAGTGATTCGCCTACCTCAGCCTCCTGAGTAGCTGGGATTACAGGCATGTGCCAACATGCCTGGCTAATTTTTGTATTTTTAGTAGAGACAGTTTCACCATGTTGACCAGGCTAGTCAAACTTCTGACCTCAAATGATCCACCTGCCTCAGCCTTCCAAAGTGCGGGGATTACAGGCATGAGCCACTGAACCGGCCTCTCTTACTGCTTTCAAGAGTCTCTCTTTGTCTTTAGATTTTAACTGTTTGATTATCATGTTTGTGTCTCTTTGAGTTAATCCTACTTGGAGTTTGTTGAATTTCTTGGATGTTTATATCAATGTTTTTCGTCAAACTTGGGAAGTTTTGGGTCATTACTACTTTGAATAATCTTTTATATTTTTTCCTCTTTCTTCTTCTGGAGCTCCCAAATGCATATGTTTGTTTGCTTGATGGTGTCCCATAGGTCCTTTAGGTTCTGTCACTTTTCTTCAATCATTTTTCTTTCTGTTCTTCAGACTCAATAGTTTCCATTGTCCTATCTTCAAGTTTACTGATTCTTTCTTCTGTCTACTTTAATCTGTTTCTGAAGCCCTCAAGTGAATCTTTCTTTTTCAGTTATTTTACTTTTTGCCTCCAGACTTTCCTTTTGGTTTCTTTTTAGGCTGTCTTTTCATTGATATTTCATTTTATCATATATTGTTTCCTTGACTTTCTCCATGTCTTCTTTTTCTTTTTTGAATGGTGCAATGTTGGCTCACTGCAACCTCCACCTCCCAGGTTCAAGCGATTCTCCTGCCTCAGCCTCCCAAATAGCTGGGACTACAAGTGTGCACCATCATGTCTGGATAATTTTTGTATTTTTAGTAGAGATGGGGTTTCAACATGTTGGCCAGGCTGGTCTTGAACTCCTGACCTCAAGTGATCCACATGCCTTGGCCTCTCGAACTGCTGGGATTATAGGTGTGAGCCACAGCTCCCAGCCTTCATGTTTTCTTTTAGTTCTTTGAACATCTTTAAGACAGTTGTTTTAAGGTCTTTGTCTAACAAGTCTATAATTTGGTCTTTCTCAGGGACAGTTTTTGTTAGTTTATTTTTTCCTTTGAACAAGCCATACTTTTCTATTTCTTTGTATGCCTTGCAACTTTTCTGTTGTTGTTATTGAAACTGGACATTTGAATCTAATATCACAGTAACTCTGGAAATTAGATTCTAACTCTTCCCCAAAGTTTACTGATTTTCATTTTTGTGTTTTGATTGCTGTGGGCTGTCCCCATGCCAAGGATCAGCCTGAAGTGCAAACCTAAGCTCTTTTCAGGTCTTCTTAAAGCCTGCGCCTTTCCCCAGGCATGCACAATCATTTTCTAAACTCTCTTGTGTTTGGTTCCTTTTGAATGTACCAGACTTCACATGTTTGGCTCCCAAAAGAAGAAAAAGAGAAAAATAAAAGGGTAGAGGTGGGAGAAAAAGGGCACAGCAGTTTAAATGCCCTAGAAGTTGCTTCAGCTTGAGGAGGAAGCATTTTCAATAATAGGGGAAAGGGAGCAATAATGGCTGCCTGCCTGTGCCTGCATCTTCAGATCAGGAGCAACAATCAGTAATCAGAACACAGATCCCCAGTTTTGGTAGCATAGAGTCCTTATTGTCTATCCTGGCTCCACTAGCTGCCTGCAAGCTGCTCTAGGAACATGTACACAGCTGCCTGCTTTGGGGACGGGTGATTGGTAGCTGCTATGAGCTGAAATTGACTAAAATTAACCACATTTTACCAGGCAATCCTTTCCTTGGAAATTGGAAGCCTTTTAATAGACTCCAGAGTTCCAAAATAGTTACATCAGACAGATCCTACCACCGTAATTATTGTGTAGGTGGAGAGATAGATTCCTGGTGCTTCCTATTCTGCTATTTTCCCAGAATCCTCTCTTCAGGTCTAGTTTCATTTCAGATCTTGATCTGGAAGTCTTGGTTCATTTGAGGTGGCTCATTACATCATTACGTAGGTAATGATTGTCCCATTAAAACATGAGGGTTATACATAGTTCTCCTGGACCTGTGGAGAGATTGAATGCTTATTGTGAGGGGTTTGTCCTCAAGACTTTATACTGTGTTGTATTCTGTTAGGAGTCTTGACTTGTGTTTTAATAATGGTTTTGTAAGACTGTGAAAAATGTTTAGTGTCCCAGAGAGCAAACCCTTTTCATAAGCAATCTCAGTTTCTTTGCCTATAAAGGAGAAGTAATAATACCTTAATCATAATGTTAAGAATAGTACATTAAATTAAATGAGATAATATATTGATGTTAAGAGAGATAAATCTAGCTGGGCATGGCGGTACATATCTGTAGTCCTAGCTACTCAGGAGTTTGAGACAGGAAGATTGTTTGAGATGAGGAATTGAAGGCTTCAGTGAGCTATGCTCACACCACTCACTGTGCTCCAACATAGTGAGACACTGTCTCTGAAAAAAAGAGAAAGAGAGAGAGAGACAGAAAGAGACAAATCTGGATTTAAATCCAAGCTCTACCTCTCATTACCTGTATGAGTTTGGCAGATCACTCGACCTCCCAAAGCTTGACTGGCCTCATCTAAAAAGTGAGGGTAAGAATAATTACTTCATAGGATTATTTTGAAAGCTTCTGGCTCATAATAGAAACCTGACAAATGTTAGTGTTCCTCCCATTCCTACTATGTCTTTTAAGCCTTCTCTGCTTTGCCATGAGTAGGTTACAGAGCCACAGCTTTGCGACATAATTATTATAGCTTAGGCAGTCATCATTTATAAATTGAGATGACAATTTGAAAATAGGAAGATTCAATTGACCCATCTGAAATATAATATATGAGAGGAACCAACCAGATACACATAAAATCCTTTGTGTGGCTAAGAGGAAGAGCAACTTAGCACTCTGTGTCTCTGTGTGTGGGAAAATATTGACCTCTTGAAACTCACCACCGGTAATCCTAGCAACTTTGGGAGGCCAAGGCGGGTGGATCACTTGAGGTCAGGAGTTTGAGACCAGCCTGGCCAAGGGGGTTTTAGAAAAAACCGCATCCTACTTAAAATACAAAAATTAGCCAGTGGTAGTGGCACATGCCTGTAGTTCATTCTTGTTTTGCTATAAAGAAATATCTGAGACTGGGTAATTTATAAAGAAAAGAGGTTTAATTGGCTCATAGTTTTGCAGGCTGAACAGGAAGCATAGTGTCATCAGCTTCTGGGGAGGCCTCAGGAAGCCTCCAATCACAGAAAAAGGCAAAGCGGGGAGGGAGGGGGGGTACACACGTCACATGGGCAGAGCAGGACAAAGAGAGAGAGAGGGGAGGTGCCACAAACTTTAAAATTACCAGATCTTGGCTGGGCACGGTGGCTCACCACCTGTAATCCTAGCAACTTTGGGAGGCCAAGGTGGGTAGATCACTTGAGGTCAGGAGTTTGAGACCAGCCTGGCCAAGCGGGTTTTAGAAAAAACCCCATCTCTACTTAAAATACAAAAATTAGCCAGTGGTAGTGGCACATGCCTGTAGTCCCAGCTACTTGGGAGGCTGAGGCAGGAGAATCACTTGAACTGGGGAGGTGGAGGTTGCAGTAAGGTGAGATCACAGCACTTCACTCCATTCCAGCCTGGGTGACAGAGTAAGACTCCATCTTAAAAAAAATAAAAATAAAAAAGACCAGATCTTATAAGAACAAAATCACTATCATCAGAATGATGCTAAACCATTCAGGAGAAACTGTCCCCATGATCCAATTATCTCCTACCAGGCCTCGCCTCCAACACTGGGGATTACAATTCAACATGGGATTTGCACAGGAACACCGATCCAAACCATATCACTCACCTTTGCCATCTGAGGTCTGAAAAGGTATTCTGTGGTTCTGAGTTGGGTCCCCAAGCTGAGAATACTTGGGGAGGGTGAAGGCATGGCAGTGAGGCCCCCTGACCTTTGATTTGGGCCTTGATGGTACTGGGGGCCATCCTACACTGGTAGGCCAGACATGACCAATAACTAGAGTTTTTTGTTGTCATTTTTGTTTACCCCAGATAGAAATTCTTGACTATAAGACTGAGAAAACAGCCATGTCTCCTGAACAAGACAGTAAACCCAGGTGTCATAGGTATGGTGTGCTGGAAAGAAAGCATAGTGGAAACAAGATGGGGGTGGGGATAGACCACTCTGGCTGAATTCCAACTCTACCACTTATCAGTTATATGATCTTGAATCTCTCTGAGCCTCAGCTTAATCCTCATAGTTAATGCTGAGGTAATAATGTCTAGAATTAATTGACACGAAATGAGTTTTCTATATTGGACATGTCTGACATTCGTACCACTTATGACAAAAATAGCTATAAAATGTATAAATCAGTCTGAAGACTATTTGAAGGCTTATTTGAATTTATGTATTTTTTTTGCTTATTTGAATTTAAACCAACTCCTTGATCTTAAAGTTATCTTGGGGCTTAAGATATCTTTATCCCAGATCTGAATGGATGGTGACTGTGCCCCCTTGTTGGGCCAGTTTTAAATCCCTGTCTCTAGGTGTCATGGGTGTCATGGGCAGCAGAGGGATGATTATCACTGAATTGTCCTGACCCACCAGCCTCTTAGTCTCTGCACTAAGACACAGAGGTACTTGCCTGGGTCTTACTAAACCCAACCACTCGAATCCTCATATTAACAAGTTGTAATAATTTTATTGCTTTAGTTCTTTAGAGTAGAATAGTATCCTTGACAGCCATCTCAAGTTTCCATCATGGTTTGTTTTTGTTTTGAGACAAAGTCTCGCTCTGTCACTCAGGCCAGAGTACAGTGGTGTGCTCTTGGCTTACTGCAAACTCTGCCTCCCGGGTTCAAGTGATTCTCCAGTGTCAGCCTCCCGAGTAATTGGGATTACAAATGCGTGCCACCACACCCAACTAATTTTTGTATTTTTAGTAGAGACGGGGTTTCACCATGTTGGCCAGGCTGGTCTCCAACCCCTGACCTCAAATGATCGGTCTGCCTTGGCCTCCCAAAATGAGGGGATTACAGGTGTGAGCCACCATGCCTGGCCTGATCATGTTAGTAGATTCCAAACGATCAACTCTCTAGAAATGCTTTATTAATTATAAATACATTTGATACCTGTGTGAAACTCATCCTTCAATTAGTGACATAAGGTTGATGTTTCTTAAATATTTTAGGTATTGACTACACACTCACAAATATCATTAGACCACACACGCACAAATATGATGTTTAAATGTTTATGGCCTATGAATTGACAGACAGTCACAGAAAAGCCAAAACGTTTGATTTAGGTCCCTGTCTCTAAATTAAATTGAGCCATCTCCTTCTGGCTGTTTAAAGCACCTGAATATGATTATTTTTCTGTTTTCTTCTCCAGATCTTTAATGGTATCCCACCAGATAGTCAATGGGGCACAATACCTGCAAGTTCCAGTCAGGATTCAGCTGCTGAAGGGGTAATTATGTTAAGCTTAGACCAAAAAGTGATCTGGGAAATGTTTAATCAACAAATGGTCCGAGTATAATAGCTGGTGATCGGGTGGCCTTGGAGCTTTGCTCATTTCAGACTTGCTCATTGGAGTAGCTGCTTGCTACCAAGGGCCAGAAAAAAGAAGCCCAAGACGTGTTTCTTGCCCTCTGACAATCATGTTCTACAATTATGAAGCAAAATGGCACTTTCTGTAGCATTGTCTAACTTTGGGAGAGATGAGACTCTTCCAATGGAGGAAGCGTGGGAAGATGAGATACATTGTGGGTGCTGACAGGGCCTGGAATTTGGTGTGGGCAGGCTCTCAGTAACAAGGTGGGATAACATTACTTAGCCTTCTGTGCTGTCAGCCACCCTGGGTTTCTGACCATTCCCAGTGTCCCCAGGTTATAAGAATGCAATCACTACAAAAACCCACATACAAAATATTTACCAATGTATTTATCAGTACTGGTTGCAGGAAACTAGGCTAAATTAATCAGGGCGAGTTCAGCTCTAGGAGGTGCTTTCATTGGCATTTCAAGGGTAAATAGCTGACATGGTCTGAACCCAAATTCCCCTGCAGCCTTTGTTAACCAAATAAGCACAGGTTCTGTCCTGTCAGGAGCTTCTGCAGCCCTGGCTAGACCAGATAGGGATCTGTTCCAGGCTCTAGCCCCTAGCTGTGTCCTCCAGAATCCATAAGCCCATCAGTGGACCTGGGGTCCCAGGGCTTTCATGCTTTTACAACCAGTACCCCTCCCTGCCTTGGGTTTTGGGCTACAAAAGAGCCAGAGCAAAACATTCCAGGACCACTCAGACATGGCCTTCCCAGTGGCCTCTCTTCTCAGGAGACTGTCACTTTCAGAGCCCACTATGAGCTTTTCAGCCCCTGGGCAACAGAAGATTACAGGAGGATTATCAAAGGATTAGGGAGGTCTGCTGAGTAAGCATGTACAGGGCATTTTCTGCCAGAGTGATTTTTCTGAAACAGTCCTGATCATGCCACCCTTCTATAACTCCATGTCTCCTACAGCTATGTTTGGAAAAGTATCACCCAACCATCTCCTATTTCAAACTCACTCTGGGAAGGGAGGGATTATTAACATGCAGACTCCTGGGTCCACTCTCTGGCCATTGAATCTGAATTTCTGCATACAGGTTCAGGAACCTACAGTTAAAACAAGCTCTCCTTGTGATTTTATGCCCATGAAAGTGTGAGAGTCAAAGTACACCACAGGATAAAGTTCAAACTGCTTAGCATGGAGTACAAGGTGCACCAGCATGCAGCTTGACCTGTTTCTATCTTTCCTGGAAGCACCTACCAAACCCACATCTCCCCACTTTTAGCCATACTGATGCATCTCAGAGAACTTGCCAGGGTCTATCACTCCCACGCTGCTCCCATTATTAGAGTACTCTCTCTATCATCCCCCCGATCCTCTTCCCCCTTGTTATTCTTTTAGTTTTCTTAACAATGAGCTCAGTCATCAACTCCTTTGGATCAGGCATGCCTCCACTTAGTGAGATTCTTAGTGAAACTCACACTGAATCATAACATTGGCTATTTGCCTTTCTTTCCATTGGACACTGAGCCCTGCAAGATTTGGGAACTGTGTCTTGTCCTTGGTTTCTCAGCACACACTATGATTCTTGGCCCATAGTAGGGCCTCAGAAACAGTTAAGAGCTAATAAAGATTTTCAGTTAGAGATACCACAGCTTTGAGTCTATATGGGTTGGGTGCATCTTCTTAACAAAATCTGAATATTGACGGTTTTAAATTCTGGTGTCTAAAGGACAGTAAGATTAATAAAGAAGGAATAAACCCAAGATATGAGATTAACTGTGTACAATTTAACTAAAGATTTAAGTTAGGTATAATGTATGGAGCAAATTACAAACAGAGGTTCCCCCACAGTGTGGCCCTGTTCTAACTTTGCAAAACCACCCACCTGAGGCTGGGGTTGGACTGATGGGGTGGTGGCTGGATGGGCTACCTCTGGGAGTTGGGTAGCCCAGCACCTGAAACTAAGATATGTACCTCACCCCAGGACTTTCAAGGAGAAAGGAGAGAAGTCTGAATGGGCTTTTGTCAGCCTACTAAGGGTCAGTGCTCCTAAGATTAAGCAACAACCATACCAAGTCCTAAAGGTAGGAATTAGAGTAGGGGCCACAAACAACACCATCAGTAAGGGTCAGGAGTCAGACAAAAACTGGGCCAAGAATGGTGAAGAGTTTGGAAAAGATAGAGCTGGCATGTTCCCACCAGCTGTCAGGAGGCTGGGCAGGATCTGCCATGAGGCTTTATAATGAAGGCCTTGTTTTGGACTGTCAACCAGAGAGAAGTTGTGGGTGCTGAGGAGTGTTCATGGCAATAGACACCTATGGAAGGGTGGGCATGTGGGCATGGTAGGCAGGAACCCCTTGATAAGATTCTTCTCAGCCTTCTCTCTCTGCTATTAACCAAGACTTTAATGGCTTAAAAACAGGCCAGCACCCCTCTTTCTGCTCTCGTCAACCATATGTAGTCCCTTTTTCATCCCTTGCTCTTCCAAAATGAACTCAGATCATGAAATGGTGCATCCATGAGTTTGCATGTTTAAAACTTTTTTAACACTCCTGAAGTTCTTCCTTTTTGCAGATGCCTCTGATAGAAGGTGCCGTTTCCCTAAATAGCCAGCTCCTGATATCTTGGCAGACCTTTCAACCTTAGCCTGACAAGAAGCTTGTGTCCACTTCCCTGCATTAACTGCGTCTTTTTCCAGAATCCCAGGGTGTGTCAGTGGCAGAGTGTTTATTCCAAATGGCTCACCATGGATGTTTTTTAGCTTTCCTACATCTTTTCGTTTTATTATTTCGAGCTTGGCCTGTATTTGTCATTTTCTTCTACTTCATCAAAAGGTTGAATGGAAGAATGTCTATTCATCAGATTTCCATGGAACCATGCCATTGGGGAGCATCATGAAGGCAAGTTGTCCTGGCCCTGCTGCTATCCGCTTAGTCGTATGTACAGAGCCTCGCAGGTCCCTGCAGGTGGGAACGGCCACTGCTGTGCTCTCCGCATGTGGCTTCAGCATTGTTTAACCCCCTTCTCCATTCTACCTTGCTGTTACAGTCCCAAGATTTGTTTCTCACTAGGTTTTTTTTTTTTTTTTTTGAGACAAAGTCTCGCTCTGTCGCCCAGGCTGGAGTGCAGTGGCGCGATCTCGGCTCACCGCAAACTTTGCCTCCTGGGTTCAAGCAGTTCTCCTGCCTCAGCCTGCCAAGTAGCTGGGATTACAGGCATCTACTACCATGCCTGGCTAATTTTTGTATTTTCAGTAGAGATGGTTTCGCCAGGTTGGTTAGGCTGGTCTTGAACTCCTGACCTCAGGTGATCCACCTGCCTAGACCTCCCAAAGTGCTGGGATTACAGGTGTGAGCCACTGCACCTGGCCTCACTCATGTTTTAAGCCCTGCATTGGATCTTCTTCCTTGGCTGTAATTGTAGAAATACCGCACTGTGTTTTTGAGAAGGGAGTCTGACAAGTATACGCAGTACATGCCATTTGGCCTTTGCCTGATACCTGTGTGCTTCTCTGCTGTTCTTTTTAATTAAAAGAGAGAGAGGTATTTATGTGGGCTGGAGCAGGACTGGGGCCGTTAAGACTTGAAGGACTTGAACCTGGTCTTGTTCTGTCACTGAGCTTCTCTCTGGCCTCAGGCAAGTTCCCTAAACCTCGGATTTTTCACTGGCTTTAATGAGTAGCCTGAGCTGTTTCTTGGAAATCATGTCAAATATGTTAAAAATGCTAAATATTGAAAAAAAATGCTAAATATTGAAAATACTTTTTCAGCTGCATCTTTTGGCAAATTCCAGATTCCTTTCTATCCATCTCTGGTTTTGCAAGGTCCAAGGTCCGATATCCTAGATTCCCTCTGTCTAAACCTCTTCAGATAGCTGGCCCAGTTTTCATGGAAATAGGAATCTGAGGCATAGACATTCATTAACTGTAGCTGTTAAAATTCCCAAGCAAATCCAAGTAGAATGTGGTTATGAAAGCCAAGGCCTGTTGCCAAAGAAAGATGTGTGTGTGTGTGTGTGTGTGTGTGTGCACGCTCATGCATTGTGGGACATGTGCTTGTTATGTAACATCTGATCTTTGATCCCTGGATGTTATCCAGTGAGTAACTGGTTGGATTTGGGGCTTAACATGGTTTGGGAGCTGTTTGGAGCCTTGGTGGGAAAGTAGATGATTCTGTTTTGTCTTAATCCTGCTGTGTGAATATCTCTTCCCCTGACCCATCGGCCACAGCCCAGCTGCTTTTCAGCTCCAGTGATCCTGCTTACTAAGTCTCCTAGAGACAGAGATCTGAATGGTGGGTGAGGAGCCCGTCCCAGGCTGGCAAGGAAGGGTTCTGGGCACAGTACATCTTTAATGTACTGTGCTGTAAGATATTTCAGTAGGAGACTTCCAAGCTTGCTCTGTCAAGGAGCTTTAACATCCTTTGTAGCTGCTTGAGTTCCTTTGGAGGGAGCTGTGTGCCCCACCTGAGCTGAATTCACTTCACCCTGTAAGCTAAGCTCCTTCCTCAGAGCTGGCCCAGGGCCCATTGCTGCCACCAGCACACAGGGGCCTGCAGGCCTGTTGTAGTCTTGGCTTAGTTTGGAAGGTCATATATCTGGCTGTTGGATGAATAAAAAATAGTAGTTTCATCCCATCACTTAAGTCACCCAAGCTCAGCTGCTGTAGCCGTAGCCAGAGACCCTCACTAACTTGAGCCACCTAGTGGTCTGCGGGGACTGTGTTGCAGTACTCAGCAGCTCTGCTCCACACAAACACTCAGGGACCCAGCGTGCTTGCACCTTGTGGCTCTGCCATCCTGAGTCCTTGAGGCTGTTTCCATGGCCAAAACTGGGTTACCATAAATCTACATTTCAGATGGCAGAGTGGGGGAAGAGATTGTGGAGGGGCACTCCTTCTTGGACTTTGCACACATCCTTTCTACTCTGTTCTGCTGGAGAAAACTTAGTGACAAGGCCACACCTTACTAGGAGCTTGAGAAAAGCAGCTCTTACGTGGGCGACCACCCACCAAGGCATGACTCTGTTACGGTGGAAGAAGAAAATAATGGATTTGGATGCATAGCGAGCAGCCTCCCTACATTCCATTCTTTTAAATCATGCAGATACATTGTGAGTTGTGAATTCAAAGCCTGTTGTCAGCTGGCTTCATGGATATGTGGCCTGTATAGTTGCACAGGATTCTACACTCACAGGGCTCTGCATTTGATTTAATGCTCTGTTACTGCCCTCTTGAAGGTCTAATTTTTTAACAAAGTGCACATTTTCATTTGCACTGGGCCTTCCAAATTACGTGGCTTGTTCTGTCTGCTGTTTCCCAAATTAACATTTTTATTCTACCCAATTTAATATTTAATGAAAATACATTTTGTAGCAAGATACCATGGAAGATCATGTGAGGGATGCAAAGATGAGTGAAATTCAACATCAGAGATCTTGCAATCCAGTAGGGGGATGGGAGAAGTGCAGTAAGTTGTCATTCAGAAGGGTTGTGCACATATGGCTATGAATATTCACGGGAATGAAGGCAGCTTCTGCTTGATGGTGGTGTTGGCAGGGGTTGTGGCTGGTGGTGTAAGATATTCACTCTGGGAAGAATATTTTAAATGTTATTTATATTTATTTAGTATATTTTAAAATATTTGTAGAGATGGAGTCTTGCCATGTTGCCCAGGCTGGCCTCAAACTCCTGGGCTCAGGGGATCCTTTCAAAATGCTGGGATTACAAGCATGAGCCACAGCGCATAGCAGGGAAGGGATATGATACTTTTAAAGGAACGATTTCAAGTATATAAAAATATAATCTTAAAAATATCTATGTGCCTACCACTTTGTTTTGTCAATTCTTAACGTATTGCCATGTTTGAGTCACATATTTTTAAGAAATTTAAGTATTACAGATATAGTAGAGCCTCTTTTGTAGTTCTCTCTGATCTCATCCCCTTCTTTCCCCACCTAGGAATAGATAATCACTTCCTGAATTTGGTGTTGCTAATTCTCATGCATAATATGTTTTTTTTTACTACACATGTATTTATATTTAGTATTTTACATGTTTTAAGCTTTATAAAAATTGCACCATACTTCACTTATTAATTCAGCAAATATTTTAAAAAATAATTTCAACTTTTATTTTACATTTAAAGAGTATATGTGCAGGTTTATTATGTGAATATATTGTGTGATGATGAGGCTTAGTGTCTGACTGATCACATCACCCAGGCGGTGAGCATACTGCCCAATAGTTTTTCCAACCCTTTCTCCCTTCCTTTCTTGCCCTTCTAGTAGTCCCTAGTGCCTATTATTATTATCGCCATCTTTTTGTCCATGAGTAGCTCCCACTTATAAGTAAGAACATGTAGTATTTGGTTTTCTGTTTCTGTGCTAATTTCCTTAAGAAAATGGCTTCTAGCTGCATCCATGTTGCTGCAAATAACATGATTTTGTTCTTTTTTATGGCTTCATAGTATTCCATGGCATATATGTACCACATTTTCTTTATCCAGTCTATTGTTGATGGGCATCTAGGTTGACTCCATGTCTTTGCTATTGTAAATAGTGCTGCAGTGAATGTATGTATTCATGTGTCTTTTTGGTATAATGACTTTCTTTTGAGAAATAAATCATTCTAGATGATTTATTGAGATTGCTGGGTCAAATGGTAGTTCTGTTTTAAGTTCTTTGAGAAACCTACAGTTGCTGAACTAAATTACATACACACCAACAGTGTATAAGCATTCTCTTTTTTCCAGTCTTGCCAGCATCTACTGTTGCTTGCTCTGTAACGATAACCATTCTGACTGGTCCAAGATGGTATCTACCTGTGATTTTGATTTGCATTTCTCTGATGATTAGTGATGCTGAACATTCTTTCTTGTGTTTGTTGGCTGCTTATATGTCTTCTTTTGAGAAGTGTCTGTTTATGTCTTTTGCTCACTTTCTAATGGGATTATTTTTTGCTTGTTGAATTAAGTTCCTTATAAGTTCTGTGTATCAGACTTTTGTTAGATGCACAGTTTGCATAGTTTGCAAACTTTTCTCCCATTCTTAGGTTGTCTGTTTACTATGTTGGCAGTTTCTTTTGCTGTGTAGAACTTCTTTTAGTTAGATCTCACTTGCCAATTTTTGTTTTTGTTGCAATTGCTTTTGAAAACTTAGTCATAAGTTATTTCCCAAGGCCAAAGCCCAGAATGGTGTTACCTAGGTAGCAAATACTTTATTGAGTAACTATGATGGCCAAGTATTGTTATAGGCATTGGAGATTCAGCCATAAAAAAAAAACCCACGAAAATTTCTTCTTTGTATTCCAGAGGGGCAGAGAGACAATAAACAAGATAAATAAGTAAAAATGTGGTATGTGACAGAATGATAACTACTAACAATGTAATAAAAAGCAAAGAAGGGGATATGCCATGAGGATGGCAGTTGAGGAAATCAAAATTTTCAATACAGTAGCCATGGAAGATCTTGCCGTGCCTATTATTCTGCCATTATGCATTTTTATGAACATTACGTTTTGAGACTTACCCATTTCTAGTTCATTTTCATTACTACATAACATCCATTGAATGAACAGGTCATACTTTATTTACTCATTTTCTGCTGGTTCATATTCAGATTATTTTTAATATTTTGCTTTTATAAACAAGGCTGAAAGGAACACAGCTGAACATATCCCCATGCACACATGTGCAGTTTCTCTTAGAGTACAGCTAGGACACAGGTAATTGGGCTGCTGGACATGCCAAATGCTGTCCAAACTAGTCCTATCCATGGACGCTCTGCAGAAAAGGGTTATCCTAGCAGACCTGAAGCTGCTGTTTTTAGAAGGGCCTGCCTATTCTCTATCTACACATATGTAGATACATACATACATACATACATACATATTCTCTAATTGTCCACTAAGAGTGCCTAGATGTTGACTTCTGAATAGTATATTCCCTGAAAAGAACCAGGGCCCTTGGGGAAATGGGTGAGTTCAGACTGGGAAATGGCAAGATGAACCTGGCCAGAAAGCAGGTAAATGCTCAAAGAATGATGTGAAACACATCAAAAGGATACAAGAGTCATCTTTATGTATTTCTATTAGCTAAATAAGGAACAAATTAGACATTAAGCTAAATGGTAAAGAATTGAGCCCATTGAATAAAATAGTAAACCATAAATTCATAAATAAATATAAATAAATAAAATACTTGTTAATTACAAAGGGAAAGAGAAGCCTGCGGACACCTCCATAATCAAGCGATCAAAGTGAACATCATTAGCAATAGGTCAAATTGAAATTGCATGTCATCGAATAGGATGCAATGGAAAGAACACAGTATCGCTTCTGAAATATTCCTGCCAAAGATACATAGCATAAATCTCATTACAAGGAAACATCAGACAGGCCCACATCAAAGAACACTACAAAAAAACTGATCTGTCATTGTTAAAAGACCGAGGAGCTGTTCCAAACAAAAGGAGATCAAAAAGACATGCCAACTCAATGCAACATATGATTCCTAACTGGATCCTTTTGCTCTAAAGGAGGACATTATTGGGATAATTGTTGAGACTTGAATGGGGTCTGAGGATTAGATGGCAGTGATGTTAATTTACTGCTGTTGGTGGTTGTATTGTGATCATGTAGGAGAACGTACTTGTTTGTAGGAAATATACAAACTATGAGGCTTCTGGTTGGCAGCTTTTTGTCGAATGAAGATAAAATTCTATTATACTTACAACTTTTTTGTAAATTTGTGATTGTTTCACAATTTAAAAATTATTACATAAAAATGACTTCTTATTTTTTAAAAGAATACTTTAATCCACTTGGAATTTATCTTTGTATATGTCGTGACATAGAACTAACTTAATTTTTTTAGTATTTTCATGTAAATAACTAGTTGTTAACACTGAATACAAATTTGAAAAGTGATATTCTAGGCACGGGGAGGGAATAATTAAAGATAGGGCAGGAAAATAAGGGTTGAATTTAGGGGTTTTGTTTGGCTAGACTATAGCTCATGTGTGGTCTGGCAAGAGGTCAAGCTGGAAGGGTAAGTTGGGGCCAAATCATAAAAGGCCTTTAATGTCAAAATGAGGATTTTGCACTTAACTCTGCAGTTTAACCATTGAGAACTTAAGTGAATGATCCTTTTGGGAAGTCTTCCCTGCTCCCTCCCACTTCCTGCTAGTTGAGTGTGCTTCTTTTGGGATCCTATAATTCATTCATTCATATTTTCTCAATCTCTCTCTCCTCCTTTTTCCTTCTTCTTCTATCTGCTCTCCCTCCCTTTTCCTACTACATTGACCTCATCTGTTTCTGGGACAGCTTCCCAACCAGAGTGGTGCTGCGGCCTCTTATTGTATCTGGCAGTTAGCACAGTGCCTGGCTAATAGAAGTGTTCAATCGTGGTTACCAAACAGACCTCAGGAGACAATTTTTAAGAAGCAGAGTAGTAGTAGAGGATGTGGGAGAGGCCAGGCCGGGCTTGGAGCTGAAACATCACCCAGCAGGAAGTAATAAAGGCCTCTATCAGAAAAAGGACAGTGATAAAAGAAAGGCAAAAGGGGTATTTGGGAATGGCCTTGTGGTGTTGGAAGCTGTATTTTGGCAAATGGTAGAATGCAGCGGGGTGAAGGAGGTGGAAGAGGAGGAGTCTTAGGTTTTTTTTTTTTTTTTTTTTTTTTTGAGATGGAGTTTTGCTCTTGTCACCCAGGCTGGAGTGCAATGGCGCGATCTCGGCTCACCGCAACCTCCGCCTCCTGGGTTCAGGCAATTCTCCTGCCTCAGCCTCCCGAGTAGCTGGGATTACAGGCACACGCCACCAGGCCCAGCTAATTTTTCTTATATATTTAGTAGAGACGGGGTTTCACCATGTTGACCTGGATGGTCTTGATCTCTCGACCTCGTGATCCACCCGCCTCGGCCTCCCAAAGTGCTGGGATTACAGCCTTGAGCCACCGTGCCCAGCTGAGTCTTAGGTTTTTTTAAGGCTCTTAGGACAGGAGAAGAGTCATGCCTTCAACCAAAACAGGAGAATTAATCAGTTCAGAATCTCAGAAAGCGAGAACAATTAAAATAACAAAAAGCATAACATTACCTTATAATTGCTTACCATCCTGCAGTTTTCAAAGTTCATAATTTTCACCTTTATAGTGATAAATACCATTGAACACTCCAAAATAGGGAATCCTCTCCAGAGTGGGGACTGTAAATAAATTGGGAGTTCCTGGCTCTTCCCTGACATTTTTGCCGTAGAGCCCACATTTTAAAACAAATCGACTTACTGACCTTGCTATTTTGTTTCTGTAGAGCTCCCTGGACATTTAGCTGAGGGAACAATCATGAATGCTTGGAGCCGAGCCCTCAGGCTCCTGCTGGTTTAGGTAGTTCTTGATGCTGTACCTATAAAACATTTTGTTGCATGAAGTGGGTTGGGCAGAAGGGAGAAGCAGGTAAAAATCCAGGCTTGTTACACCTTCCTGTAGGCTGTTGCTGTCAGCTGTTGATTTAGTTTAATGAAGATCTAAAATTATAGTTTCTGAGCTTAACATTGTCCCCATTCTCTGACCTTCAACTTATCTTTCAACAGCTGCTATCCCAGCTAAACTGGAGTTACTTGCAGTTCATAATGTAAAACAGAAAACAGAACAAGTGGTAATGGGGGGGGTCCCTAAAAGGCATCCGAAGCTGTCTAATGTCCCTTAACATTAATCTCTTCGCTTGCTAGAACAGGGATGGGTACAATATGGCCTGTGGGCCAAACGCAGCCTTGCCCATTCCTTACACGTTGTCTATAGCTGCTTCTGAGAACCACAGCCAAGTTGAGTAGTTGCATCCAGAGGCTGCCTGACTTACAAAGTCTGAAATAGTCACTATCCAGCCCTTTACAGAAAAAAGAATGTGCTGTCTGCTGCATTAGAATGTTAACACCATGAAAGCAGAGGTTGTGTCTTGTCCCCAGAATACGGAGCAGTGGATGCTTTTTTACCCTCTTCTGTGATGTTTCTTGTCTCCTCTCCTTTCCCCCTTACTCCTTTGCTGCTCTGGCAGCTGTAAGATGATGGACATGGCAGTCAGTTTGTTCAAGACCAATGAGGCTGCCTATCTCTGGTGGAAAAGAAGAATTGCACTAGGGCTAGGCTGTGTGCCTGGAATGCCGTCTGACCAGGTGCTGTGCAGGGTCTTGTGGATGAAACGTGCCCCTGGAAACTCACCATGACTCAAGACTGGGAGATTTGACTACAATAATCTGTGGTCTCTTATGAAATTTACTAAAGTATAAAACCAAGAAGAAGGCTTAGGTCTGGGCAAAGCCTAACCCATGGGATGTGTACATCTGAGCCTGGAGATCAGGCAGCTGCTTAGGAAGCTGAGTGTGTGTCATGGTGAGCTGCAGGAAGGGCCCCGAGGAGAGTGTCCTCATATCATTTGTGTCTCAATACTTCAAGTTACAAACAAAGCTAACCAAAATGCTAAATAATGACCTTCATGGTGACCTGGGTTCAAATGTCAGCTTCTTGACCTCCTTGGAGTTTCACACTGGCCTGTGGTGGTGCAGAGCCCACTGCCCCATGGTTTACTTCCCTCTTCCCATTTTCCCAAGTGGCCTCATGTGCCCTGGGAGGATGCTGGCCTGTAGCATCCAGAACCAGCCTTGACTCAGCTCACACAGACCCTAGAAGTGGGCTTTATCATTTGGACAGATTGCAGAGTTCTGGGTCCAGTAGGCATGTACCCTGGGACCTGTGGATGCTTGGCCTTGTGAGAATGAAGCCACTTGAGGAGGATGGCAGTGGAGTAGGGCAGCAGGGAAAGCTGGATGGCCTGCCAAGCCACTGGATTTTTCTGGGACGTGGTTTCCTTTTCTATTAAAACAGTGCAAACAAAACAAACCCATGAAGGCTTAATTTGTGAATATTGAGGTATTTTCTAGCTCTACAAGCCTATGGTTTTATGAATCTGAAAATTCTAGTACCTATGCTTTCCCCAACTTGACGATCACCTTGGACAAAACGTGGAGCAATCCTCCCCTGTAATCATCAGGAGTCATGAACTGTTAAGCTCAGGGGACCTGCTGAGGCATTGAAATGCTGCGTTGAGGAAACCAAGCCCCAGGTGGCCGGGGCCCCTGGGCTGAGTCCTTCTGGTGCCTGAAACAGCCACCCCACAAGGGTAGGCGTGTATATCTCTAGAGGAAAACCTCCTCCTTTGCCCCATAATCCCCGCAGGCCTGCTGGTGCAGCACTTCTTCCTCAGTGGCCACAGTGAAGGTGCCCTGGCTGTCACAAAGACCCTGTGCCCCAAGCCCAGAGCTTTGCTGATGGGTTGTCTGCCCTACTTTTCTCTTCCCGTCTCTTTGGGAGAGCTAGAATGGCAAAAATGTGGGCCTTTCACTCAGTGTGAAAGAGATTTCTCTTTTGATCTCAGCTATTCCAAAATCTTGAGCTCCTCAAAGATGAACTGAAAGCTTAGAAATTCTGGCAGCACATCATATGCCTGGAGCATCTCTTGAGTGGCTATGTTTTCTGAATGGACTCTCTCCATTTCCTCCTTTTCCTCATGCATTTCCTTTATTCAGCCTTCCTCAAATCCAAGCAAACTGTGGCTCTGCTGCCTCCTCCTTGCTTTGTGGCTATTTTTAAAACACGGCATCCTCCTGCTCCACTTGCCCTTTGTTCCTTTTTGGAGGCATCATTTTCTTGGACCCACTTCTTTTCCATACACTTTTCTTGCTGGGTTTTCACATGTTGCAGTGTTTTCAGTTTGGCGAGTGTTAATTGAATATTTTCTGTGTGCCAGGAGCTGGAAGAAACAGGATGAAAAGATACAGACCTCAGGTGTAGTGAGACAAAAGGTAAACTGAGATTTTCCCTTAACGAGGTGTGCAGACTTGCATCTGATTCTTTTCAGTCCATGATGCCTTTCTGAAACCCTCATAGCCAAACAGAATGGCTGCTAAACCACCTCCCCTACCCTAGGTAGTCTTTTTTTCTTTTCTTTTCCTAATAGCTCCAAAGAATGTAGTCTTCTTTCCTGTGATATTGTAGTTGCTAATTTAAATTATGAAACCAGCCAGGGTGCAGCAGTGTGATGCAAGCAGTGTGCTGGGCTTTCCCAACTTCTTTCCCAGCCCTAGCTAAAATGGTCTTGTAGTTTTGGTCATTGGCAGGTTAAAACAAAAAGTCAAAACCAGATGAAGCTGTGAGGCTACCAAAGTAGTTTTATAGTCTCTATGGGCAGTTATTTGCCTTGCATCTAGTAGGTGTGATGTGGCAAGCCAGCAGGTGTTCAGGACTTAAAGTTGCTGCTGGGCGTGGTGGCTCACACCTGTAATCCCAGCACTTTGGGAGGCCAAGGTGGGCAGATCAACTGAGGTCAGGAGTTCGAGACCAGTCTGACCAACATGGAGAAACCTCATCTCTACTAAAAATACAAAAATTTAGCAAGGTGTGGTGGTGAACACCTGTAATCCCAGCTACTCAGGAGGCTGAGACAGAAAAATCACTTGAACCTGGGAGGCAGAGGTTGCAGTGAGCCGAGATCGCCCAATTGCACTCCAGCCTGGGCAACAAGAGTGCAGCTCCATCTCAAAAAAAAAAAAAAAAAAAGTTGTGTAGCCCTTGCCCTCTGTCTCTAAATGAGCACAGGATCCTTTTTGCTGAAATAAAAATTTTAGCATTTTGTACTCACTTCCTTCCTCGTCCTCTTCTCAGTAACAGTTCCTGAGCCTCAGCATCTCTCCCCTTTCCCTCTTCTCTCACCCTGACTCTGGAATCTATCCTCAGTATAATGGAAGTGTTTTATGATGAAGCCCATCTCTAGGTCACGGAGGGGAGACTGCCCTGGTAAGGAAACGCACTTGTTCTCCTCATCTACAAGTCTTTTGAAAGGTTGGGTTTAAAACTATTATTTTCTGAATATTGGTGAGCATTTATGTGAACTAGATGGCCATCTTTATTCCCTTCTAACATTACTGCAGAAGATGCGCTCAGAAGCATTGCGGAAACGGCACAGCAGCATGTGAATGAAGCCCTGACCTCTTCAGGTAGTTGCAAAGTCCTGTTGGATCTCACGTCCAACCAAGGACCAACTCTCACCTGTCCACGCCTCTTTGTCTCCTGTCCTAATTACACCTGTGAGGCAAGCACTCAAATAAGCTGGGCAAACAGACATAAAACTGAAAGTTGGTAATACCCAGCTGACAATGGATAATGTTTACAGGCATCACCAGTTGGGTGTTTTCTGCAAACTCTTTGGAAGACTTGACATGGAACAGAGACTAGTCCATTCACCTCCACCCTAGTGTTGCATAATCATGCCAGAAAGAGCAGTCCTGTGGCTAACACTCACAGAAGTGCGTGGCACTTACAAGGAGCTATACAGCCACCTAAAGACTGTCTAAAACTATTCACTGTGGTACACACCAGGGAGATTGTGAATTAGGATAGTTTGTGATTAGTGCATTTGCATTTTATTTTTTCATGAAAATCAGACACACATAGACACACAGACGAACACACAGAAAAGCAGATCTGCTTGAAATGAGAGCAACGTGGAGGCCAAAGCTGCTATGGGATGGCCTGAGGTTTCTAGTTCTGTGGTCCGGAGAAGAAGGATTTTGCATTTGTTTGGTTCCACTACCAGGTGTTCCAGGTGAGCAAGTCAGTTTTGGTTGCCTTCTGAAAGAGCCTCCTCTGAATTCGCTGCAAGCTCCTCATGGGTTTGTTTTCTGTTGCAGTGGGGTCATTTATGTTGGCTGGTCTATTTGGATGACCATATGGGCACAGGCTCCTTTGCTTCCAGCTGCCCAGAGTTCCTTTCCGGCTGCAGGAATGAGTGGTGTGAAAGATCAGTCCTGTAGAAGGAGATCACATGGACTTGCATCATCTTGGTTTTCTAAGATGGTGTGACTACTTTTAGATTTCAGAAGTTAAACAGTCAATCAATCTCTGAAGGGCACTCAGCTGAGGGCACTGTGATTCTATCAGATCACCCAGCTTATGGACCATCTTTCTCTCCTTCTCTGTGAAATGGTCAGATGATCTTTCAGGTCTCCCTGGTTCTAAGATGCAGGGATTTGCTACAAAGACTCACATATGTGAGATGTGAGTGTACATGCTTACATTCTGGAGGGAAGCCACACCTGCGGTGCTGTTTCCAAGGGCTCTTATGGGGTCTTTTGGGTTGTTTTCAGCTTAAGAAAGTTTCCATAATCTTAAAAGCCAAGACGTCCTAATTTAGGTCAGCCCTGAGGTACAGAATTCCCTTGACCACTTCCTGTAGGGGTGGCTCTGGGAAGCATGAAAATGTGACTAGGGGATGGGAGAGACGAGAGCTGGAGTTCAGGATAGTGGGCTCCAGATTGAAGCTTGGGTTTTGATTAATAAAGGTATCCATACTCCTCGAGAAGTGTACACCAAGATGACCTTTTAAACTGGAGAGACACTGTCTTTAGTTATAAAGTGTGGGTTGAATTCCTGAACCAATGCCCGCTGTGGGGTTGGGGTGGTGTGGGTGAGGAGGTGATTGGACATAGGCCTGCCCAGTCTAGATGAAGTGTGGTTTATCCCACTGCCTGATTTAAAATCACACATCCTCTTAAGAGGATAACTAACCCAGTACTTAGGATTTGAAATGGTGCAAGGATCCCCATCAAGGCTGAGGGTACATCGGAAACTTCTGAAACTCACACAAAGATACAAGTTATACAGGGGAACTGGAATGGTGTATAAGAATAAGGATTAGAAATTGATCTGAGTTGTTCCTAATTTGGGAATGCACATGGTCACACAATTATTAACCCATTTAGAATGTTTCTAAGTTGTCTGATCATCTGTTATCTACTCAATCTATTAAAACCTTGATCCTCACCAGTTTTCATAGCAGAGTATAAGATTGTATAAGACCTTATCCCAAGAGATGCTTTCCAGGATGGAGTCCTTTGGAGAGTAAAAACATTGTTGATAAGCAAACACACTGATTTCTAGATAAATATCTGTGTGGTCCTGGCTCAAAACATGGAATTGTAATGCCAACAGCCTGATGAACTTCCTGAAGTTCTCACATTTTCTTAGGAGCAAGTCGTAAATTATCTCTTCTTGAGAGAAATTACCCTTTTCTTGTTTGACAGATACTTTAAAGGAAATTATTTTGGTGATGTAATGTAAACAATAATATAATTACTATTTATTTCATGACAGATATATACAATGCTATATGGAAGAATTCTTGCAAACCTTTGTAAAGACAGTGTGTCATAAAGTCAGAATTAGATTTTGAATGAAAATTTATCATAATAATATGCTAATAAATGTGTTGCAGGTTTTCTAATATTTGTGAACAAAAATGTAACAAACACAATAGAAAAATGATCACATCCAATAAGAGGTAAAAGTTTGGAATTAACTGTCATAGATCATAGAACATTAACACCCCTGATGTTCTGCCTGGCCCAGAGGTGATGTGGGATTAGCCCTTTAAGAGGGAACATGTTAGCCAGGGGTGGGGAGACCATTGGTAATTCTGGGAAATGATTTTGCTACCCAGTTATATATTCTGTGTTATAAAAAGGAGTCACAACTGCTAGAGGTTTTCAAATAATTTTCAACTCGTGTCAACAGCAATCACTAGATCTATAAATGGGAAACAGTGGCTGGAAAATCTCAGTAAAAGCAACCTTCCCCCAAGTAAGGAGGCTTTATTTAGGCATTTCTGGGCCCTCTGGCAGGTAAGGGGTGTGAAGACAAGTCAATTTTGCCAAGTAGCCATTAGGTCTCTGCTGGTCAAGAGGAAGGGAAAAATGCATAACAAACATTACTTTGGACAGCTGTGTTTCAGTCATTAGCTGTATTTGGTTTTTCTTGCAATCAAGAAACTGGGCAGAATAAACACTTTATGAGAAATAAGGTTTTGCATATCCTTGATTATTGATTTGATTTGATTTCCCTCCAGGTAAGTCAGGAGAGAGTAGCTAATTCATCCCTCTACCACCCCAGGCTTAAGCCAGGTGCAGCATCCCAGGTGCCTTGCTGCACCCTGGAGGAGGCATTGGGATGCTGCACCTCCTCCAGTACTTTCTCTAGATCTCTCCTTCTTGGGTGGTGTATTCCTTACATGGGGCACTGCGCCAGGGCAGGAACCTATAAGCACCTATTCCAAGAGTTATCACAGGCCAGGAGACATAGCTCCTATTCCTTCTTTCTCCATGTGCTTGATATTTTTATAAAGAACAAAGAGCCCCCTTCCTACAACAGACGCTATTCCTCCATCTAACCAAATGTGTCTGCCACTGAAATAATGTGCCAGTTAAGTCCCTTCCTTTGAAACTCAAACATGTGTCCAGACATAGATGTCAAATAGCCAAAACATTAATCTCTATTACCCTCTCTGCTCCTTATTCCCAAAATCCAATGATTTTTGCTGTAAGCAAAAACATGGGAAAGTTCTTTTCAAAAATGCTCTCCACACCATCCACATGGTTTCCTGATTACAGCAGGAACCCCTACAGCTACTGAATGAAAAGTTCTTCCACACAGAACAGGGACAGTAGCAGGGACTTAGCGAGGATGTGGTGGGGACTTGGTGGGGACCATGGTATGGGTGGGGCTCTGCAGGAGGCATATCTGAGCCTTGGAGCAACTCGAGCCCAATGAACCGGCTGGGCCCTGAGCCTAGGAGATGCCTCAAGCTGTGGACTGCAGAAGCAGCAAAGGTACCTGGGCTTGTCGGCTGGCTCCGGCAGCTCGAGGGTGCAAAGGGAGGTCATGAATTTCAGTCTGCTGTTTAGCAAAGTTCACAAACACCTGGAGGTAGGAGAAGAGCAAGATTAGGTAGATGTTCCCAGGAAAACAGCATCCTACACCCACCTACCCACCTTGCTCTCTATTTTCCACAGTTCACATACAGCTATGCCGGTATGGCTTGTGTCCTGCCCGGGGGAGGCTGGCCCACCCATGGAAGCCTGGCCATCAGTGCCCTGAGCTTAGGCACCAGACACGGGCATAATCAAGGCAAGGCAGATTCTCAGCTAGCAGCATCCTAATCCTCTAACTAAAAAAAAAAAAGGTAATTGATCCCTTTTTAGCTCCTCATTGAGTGTGCAGGTGGCCCCGACTCCTGCTCATGACTCCCTCTGCTGAATGCTGATGGGAAGGTGGAGGTAAGTCAGCTCCTCAGGGGGTTAAATGGAGATTTGCCTGTTTCCTGAACTGTTTCATTTTAAAACAAACATAGATATTAAAAAACAAGACCCAGAAACAACCCAAATGTCCATCAATGAATAAATAGATGAATGAAGAAATGTAGCACATATATACAAAGGAATATTATTCAGCCTGAAAAAAGGAAGGAAATTCTGGCACATGATACAATGCAGATGACCCTTGAGGACCTTATGCTAAGTCCTCATGTAATAAGCCAGACACAAAAGGACAAACACTGTATGATACCACTTATATGAGGTATCTATAGTAGTCAGAGCCTTAGAGGCAGAAAGTAAAATAATAGTTACCAAGGGCGAGGTGGGAGTAGGTAGGGAGTTAGTGTTTAGTGGGCACAGATTTTCAGTGAAGCACCATTCTGTTGGGGATGGTGGTAACGGTTGCACAACAATGTAAACGGACTTTTTTTTTTGAGGCAGAGTCTCACTCTGTTGCCCAGGCTGGAGTGCAGTGGCACCATCTCAGCTTACCACAACCTCCACCTCCCAGGTTCAAGTGATTCTCCTGCCTCAGCCTCCCAAGCAGCTGGGACTACAGGTAGGCACCACTATGCCTGGCTATTTTTTTTTTTTTTTTTTTCATAGAGATGGGGTTTCACTATGTTGGCCAGGCTGGTCTCAAACTCCTGACCTCGTGATCCACCCACCTCAGCCTCCCAAAGTGCTGGGATTACAGGCATGAGCCACTGCACCTGGCAATGTAAACGTACTTAATACCACTGCACTGTGCACTGAAATATGGTTGACATTGTCAATTTTATGTTACTATATTTTACCACAATAAAAAAAGTGATTACATTTTTAAAAACCACACACAGAACACATGTTTATCAAAACCCACTCAACTGTACATTTAAAATAGGTGTTTTTGTTTTGTTTTGCTTTTTTTGAGATAGGGATTTGCTCTGTCACCCAAACCAGAGTGCAGTGGTGTGAACACAGCTCATTTTAGCCTTGACCTCCTGGGCTCCAGCAATCTTTCAGCCTCAACCTCCAATGTAGCTGGGACCACAAGCATGCACCACCATGCCTGACTAATTTTCTGATTTTTTTTTTTTTTTGGTGGAGACTAGGTCTCACTTTGTTACATGGGCTCATCTTAAACTCCAGGGTTCAAGTGATCCTCCCGCCTTGGCCTCCCAAGAGCTGTGTTTTGTCATATGTTAATTACACATCAATAAAGCTGATTCTGAAAGCTTGCCATAAACCAGCAAGAATGAAATAACACACCATAGCCTAACAGGGAAGGATGTTAAAAACAAAAACCAAAAAACGAAGTTTCCTGATAGCTAAAAAATATTGTTAGAAAACAATTTCTGATATATCAAGTTTTACCCTAACAAACAGAGGGCAAGAGTTTTTAAAAATCAAAAATGCTATGCCTCCTTCTTATGTCAATTCCAACCCACATTGGGTGTTCTGGACCAGTCTTTGCTCAGTTCTCAGTGCCCCGGGGCCAACTTGCCTGGTCCAGTGTGGTCTGTGTGACTGAGTACTCCTCAATGAGCAGGCTGTCCTTGTGGGAGAGGAGGAGCTGGAAGATCCTCGCCAGGGAGGAGGAGGAGACCTGGAACTGGAGCATGTTGTAGTGCCTCTCCCTCTGCACGCTGCCTGGGAAGTTCCCCTGGAAGAATTGCTCCACAGGGTTCAGGTCAGGAAGCAAGTCATCCTTTGGGGATTTGATCTTCATTGTGACAATATAGCCATCTCCAAATCTAGGGGCACACAGTGCGGGACAGGCCTCTGTTAGTGGTTGGGCCTAAGGCAATCCCAAAATAAGGAGTAGACTCATCAGAAAATTTGGGAATTAAGTCCAGCTTGGTGGCTCACACCGGTAATCCCAGCACTTTGGGAGGTAGAGGTGAGAGGATCACTTGAGCTTAGGAGTGTAAGATAAGCCTGGGCACCATGTAAGATGCTGTCTCTACAAAAATTAGCAGGGCATGGTGGCACATGCCTGTGGTCCCAGCCACTTGGGAAGCTGAGGTGGGAGGGTCATTTGAGCACAGGAAGTCAAGGCTACAGTGAACCATGATCATGCCACTACACTGCAGCCTGGGTGACAGAGTGAGCCCTTGTCTTAAAACAAAAAACAAAAAACAAAACAACATACCAAAACAAGAACAACAAAAAAAAGAAATACCGGGGATTAAAGGCCCATCCCATAGGTCTGTGTGCATATTAAAAACTGGGACAGAAAAACCATAGTAGTCCTTGGAGAAATCATTTGATACCAATTTTTAGAGATCAAATGTCTGCATGGTAATGTGGGACAGTCATACTTGCTGAAAAGTCAAAGGTAGTTTTATTTCTTTTTGAGACAGAGTCTCGCTGTGTTGCCCAGGTTGGAATGCAGTGGGGTGATCTCAGCTCACTGCAACCTTTGCCTCCCACGTTCAAGTGATTCTCCTGCCTCAGCCTCCTGAGTAGCTGGGTTTACAGGTGCCTGCCACCACACCTGGCTATTTTTTTTTTTTTTTTTTGGTATTTTTAGTAGAGATGGGGTTTCACCATGTTGGCCAGGCTGGTCTCAAACTTCTGACCTCAAGTGATCTGCCCGCCTTGGCTTCCCAAAGTGCTCAATTACAGATGTGAGCCACCATGTCCAGCTTATTTTATTTTTTTGAGACAGAGTCTTGCTCTGTCACCCAGGCTGGAGTGCAGTGGTGCAATCTCAATTTGCTGCAACTTCTGCCTCCTGGGTTCAAGCAATTCTTATGCCTCAGTTTCTAGACTAGGTGGGATTATAGGCACACACCACCATGCCCAGCTAATTTTTGTATTTTTAGTAGAGACAGGGTTTCTCCATGTTAGCCAGGTTGGTCTTAAACTCCTGACCTCAAGTGGTCTACTGGCCTCAGCTTCCCAACGTGATGGGATTACAGTTGTGAACCACTGCGCCTGGCCGTCAAAGGTAGTTTTAGCCCAGTGTGGGGATCCTAAGCCCACCCATAAAGACACATGGACCAGTGCATACTAAGTGGTGGTAAGAGCTGATGGGCCAGGTGGGAGCAAAGGCTCAGGAAGGCAGCACTTCCCTGAGGAAGCTTCCCAAAGCAAATAGAGCTACAAGGGCCAGGACCATTGGTGCTTCCTTCCTCCCTCAGCAGGTTGGCTGGTTACCCTCACTTGGATGAGGAATGGTCCACCAGAGAGTGTGTGCATGGCTAGCTGGTGTCAGTATCCTTATGCCCAGGTATCGTATGTCAGTCATAACTTACTCCAAAGTTCCCTTCATGGTCTAGGGCTGTTCTCCAGAGTAAGATGCTGGTCACCTTTCAACTCCAGAAAACTGACCATCCCTCCACACAGGAAACACTCCCCTCTCACCTCCTCTATCCTATCATGGAGATACCGAGGAGTAAGGGAAAGGAATAGGATAACTTCCCTTTCTCCAGCAGTTGGACACAGGAAGTTGCTGACACAGGTCTGGTGACCTGACATGCTGCTGTTTCTATAGATATTTATGCAGGGTCCAAGCTGTAGGTGCTCAATAAATCATGGGTCAAACATCTACCTGCCACAAGCAGCTAATCTATCAGACCTTTCTCTCCATCATTTATCTGCTTTGACACATGAAAGGATGACATTTTCTGTGCAACATGCTCCTGTGGGCACATCAGGATTATGCACCTCAGCACAGATAAGGAGGGTTACATTCTGTTCCTCTCACCAACCAACTTAGTGATTTATATTCTGAACTCTTATTAAGTGCTTGTTAAATAAATGAGTAATAATTGTGACTCAGCTCTTTTCTAGGTTATAAAGCCTATCAGAATGCAAATGAGCATGGAAATATGCTGATAATTTTATTTAAACTGATCGTTACCTTTAGGGTACAAACTTTTAATAAGGAATTATCTATAATAGTTTGCAATATGTGGGTACAGGATAAGGATAATTCCACTGAAGATTACTGGTATTGTAGGTTTGTCATATAACATACAGTCTTTCTTCAAACTCAAAAGCATACAATATTCTAAAAAAAAAAAAAAAAAACTGGTCCTCAAGCCAGCTTGTCTCCTAACCATCCGTACATTGGAGCGGACTCTTAGTAAATAGGCCACATGTCTTGAATCTGTTGGGATAAGTGGTGGAATACTGAGGCTCTTGTGGTGGAATACTGAGACTCTGGTGGTGGAATACTGAGGCCCTGGTGGTGGAATACTGAGGCCCTGGTGGTGGAATACTGAGACTCTGGTGGTGGAATACTGAGCCTCTGGTGGTGGAATACTGAGGCACTGGTGGTGGAATACTGAGGCCCTGGTGGTGGAATACTGAGGCCCTGGTGGTGGAATACTGAGAATCTGGTGGTGGAATACTGAGACTCTGGTGGTGGAATACTGAGGCCCTGGTGGTAGAATACTGAGGCCCTGGTGGTGGAATACTGAGACTCTGGTGGTGGAATACTGAGGCACTGGTGGTGGAATACTGAGGCCCTGGTGGTGGAATACTGAGGCCCTGGTGGTGGAATACTGAGGCCCTGGTGGTGGAATACTGAGACTCTGGTGGTGGAATACTGAGGCTCTGGTGGTGGAATACTGAGGCTCTGGTGGTGGAATACTGAAGCCATCGTGGTGGAATACTGAGGCCGTCGTGGTAGAAAACTGAGGCCATGGTGGTGGAATACTGAGACTCTGGTGGTGGAATACTGAGGCTCTGGTGGTGGAATACTGAGGCTCTGATGGTGGAATACTGAGGCCATGGTGGTGGAATACTGAGGCTCTGGTGGTGGAATACTGAGGCCTTGGTGGTGGAATACTGAGACTCTGGTGGTGAAATACTGAGGCTCTGGTGGTGGAATACTGAGGCCGTGGTGGTGGAATACTGAGGCTCTGGTGGTGGAATACTGAGGCCGTGGTGGTGGAATACTGAGGCTCTGGTGGTAGAAGACTGAGGCTCTGGTGGTGGAATACTGAGGCTCTGGTGGTGGAATACTGAGGCTCTGGTGGTGGAATACTGAGGCTCTAGTGGTGGAATACTGAGGCTCTGGTGGTGGAATACTGAGGCTCTGGTGGTGGAATACTGAGGCCGTCGTGGTGGAATACTGAGGGTCTGGTGGTGGAATACTGAGGCTCTGGTGGTAGAAGACTGAGGCTCTGGTGGTGGAATACTGAGGCTCTGGTGGTGGAATACTGAGGCTCTGGTGGTGGAATACTGAGGCTCTGGTTGTGGAATACTGAGGCTCTGGTGGTAGCCCTCCCTCAACCCAGCCAGGCTCTACATGTGTCCTGATTGGACCCCCCATCCAGAGACTTGGACAAATCTTCCACCACAGGAAATTAGGCCAATATAGAGGAGTTTCTCATCAGCATCATGGCCTTCTCCATCTGCTGCTGGAGAATGAGGCCCAGCCATCACCTGCCTCTGCTTCAGGGGATGACAGGGCAGCAGGACTGTTCCAAGTGACAGTGGAGAGCATAGGGTCCGGTTGGATCTGCAGAAGGCAACAAAGGGCATGTCCCCACCATCTACTTACTTGGACTTGAGATGCTGAATGGTGCCCATACATCGAAAGGCACCCTTTACCATGATTGCCAGCCGGGTACACAGCGCCTCACATTCTTCCATGCTGTGGGGTAGGAGAGAGGGGGTAAGCAGGGGAGGACTGCCACCCACCTTCCCCAACCCTGGAAATCTCTTGCCTGTGGGATGTGAGGACCACAGCCCTCCCTTCTCTGATGATGCTCACGATGACATTCCACAGCATGCGGCGTGCCTGGGGGTCCATCCCTGTGGTGGGCTCGTCCTAGAGGGGTGGAGAGAAGGTGGGAGGCACAGGCTGGGAGCTGGTCCTTCTGGTTACTGCTTCCCCCCTGGGCCGGCTCCCCTGAGGAGGATGAGCTGACAGACGGCACACACAGTCACTCCCCAGTTGAGCAAGACAGGGGTATTCTGGTGCAGGGTACGGAACGTAGGAGGTGGATCCGGGAGTAAAGAAGCATGATGTCCACCCCGGGCCCATTTCAGCCCATGAGGGAATCAAAGTGGATTAAGGCAATGACAGAATTCTCCTTAAAAAAGAAACTCCTGCAAATATGTTTGTCAGGAAGCAGGGAGGTCACTCAGGTCACTTCCCTGGTTCCCACTATATCTTATGCCTGTGCCCTTATGATCCTTGGGTTGTGTGGGCATGGCCTCAGGCCTGGCCCAGCTTAGGGGAGGGTCACACAAGCCTTTGACCCAGCTCAGTGCTCCTGTTTGGGGACCAGACACCAACAGGCTGCAGAGCGAGCTAAACTTCCTGGCTGTGAGCTGGTGGCCCCAAAGGAGACATCCTGAGTATGCATAGTGAGACTGTGCCATGACTCATTTTTCTCCAGGGCTGCGTGAACCAAACACTGGTCTGACCACTCAAAATGAGCAACACAAGAAACAGTTCAGACCAAAGCCAAATTGCTGTAGTTTCTAAATCTGCTGATCCAGAATCTATTTCCCCAACCTGAGAGACACACAGCACTTGGTTTAAGCCCTTGGGGTGGCCCAAGCCCGCAGTTACCAGCAGCACCAGCGGTGGGCAGCCAATGAGTGCGATGGCTGTGGAGAGTTTCCGCTTGTTGCCTCCACTGTATGTGCCAGCCAGGCAGTCCGCGTAGACAGTCAGGCCCAGGCTCTTAATACTCCAGTTTGCAACCTAGGGAAAAGAAAGAACTCCCATTTGGAGAAGACAAGAAATCACCCCAAACCTCCTCCAGTTCAAAGCCTTGGCTCCCAGATCTCACACCTCCAGAATGAAAGACCTAGCTGGGCTGAAACAGGCTGCCTGCTGGCTCCTGTCCTCTGGCATATGCTTCAGGCACCAGACAGGGTCTCCTTTACTCTGTCTTGGATCCTAGGGTGGCCTGGTCAGCTCAGCACCTGTTGGGTGTAGCCCCCTGGGAAATGGCCTTCAACCTTACAAACAGCAAGACAGTGGGTCTCGCCCAGCATCCTGGACCATGGCTAGGAGTAGAGGAGGAAGGGTCTGTTTGAGAAGATGGTGAGTTCCAGACCCGTTGATCCCACCCCTCAAGGGAGTCACAACCGAAGCCTTGTGCATCCAACACGTACCTATGAAACAGGCTCTGAACCAGGCATGGAGAACAATGTGAACACACACTGCTGGGAGGTGACAGTTAAACAGAATACTGGCAGATTATGACAGTGCCATGAGGAACGCTGACAGAGATACCAGGTATGTGTGCACATGCACAGGAGGGGATCTAGGGAAGCCACTGGAGACAAGCTCACCATGCTTCTGCCTTCTGTACTTGTCCCCTGTGTCTAGAATGTTCCTCCCTAAGTGGAGGAACCTCTAGTTCTTCACTCAGGTCCTCTCTCACCTCTAGTTCTTCACTCAGGTCCTCTCCTTTGTAGGCTCTCTCTGGGCCATCTGACTTCAAAGTGCAAACCCTGCCCTAACAATTCCTCCCTGCATTTCTTTTCCCTGAGAACTTTTCACTCTCAAGTGTACTGGAGATTTAACCTATTTATCTATAGATTATCTCTCCCTCCCACTAGAATGTAAGCTTTAACTTTTTTTAACTTTTTATTTGGAAATAGTTTCAAACTCACACAAACATCTAAGAATAAAAAATAGTGCACAGAACACTATTAACTAATAAACTCTTCTCTCTCTCTCTCTCTCACACATACACACACACACACACACACACACACACACACAATTTTTTGTGACTCATTTGAGGGTAAGTTACTCATCCTGGCCCTTCACTCCTAAATGCCCTTCACTCCTTAGGGCATATTTCCTAAGAATAGGGATATTCTCTCACATAACCACAGTACATTATCAATATCAGTAAATTGAACATTATGATCCATTTATCTAATCTACCATTCACAGTTCAGTTTTGTCAGGTGTTCCATTAATATCCTCTATCATTTTTTTTCTCTTCTGCACAAGACGTGGTCTATTATCTGTTTTCAGTCATTATACCTATTTAGTCTCCTGCGCTTGGAGACATTTCCATAGCTTTTTCTTTGTCTTGTTTAACTTTTATATTTTTGGAGAATGCAGTTTCTCTTTTTGTTTTGTCTCCTTCTTCGGAGCTTGTCAGAAGTTTCCTCATGATGGTTCTGGTCACATATCTCCAATCTGGATACTATGTAAGTGAAACTGTGTCCTTCATAGGGTATCATATCTCAGGGCATGAGATATTCATCTGCCCCTTATAGGTGATGTTAATTTTGATCACCCAGTTAAGGTACTATCGAATTTCTCCATTATAAAATTATTATGCTTCTCTCTTGCAACCAATAAGCAATCTATACAGAGATACTTTTATTTCTTTAAAATTACATTATTATTATTTTTTTAAGAGACAATCTTGCTCTGTTGCCCAGGCTGGAGAGCAGTGGCATGATCTCAGCTCACTGCAGTCTCAACCTCCCGGGCTCAAGCATTCTTCCCACCTCAGCCACCTGTGTAACTGGGACTATAGGAATGCACCACCAGGCCCAGCTAATTTATTAATTTTTTTGTAGAGATGGGATATCCCTATGTTGCATAAGCTAATCTGGAACTCCTGGGCTCAAGCGATCTTTCCACCTTGGCCTCTCAAAGTGCTATGCTTACAGGTGTGAGCCACCATGTCCAGCCCATTATTTTTTTTAAAGCACTTTCTTATTTTCTGGCATAAGATATTCCATGTTCATTTTATACCTATGGCATTCCAGCTCTGGAATCTGTTATTCATTGGAGGAATCAGGGTTACTTTTAGTGGGGAATATTATTAAGACAAAAGTCTGAGCACTAAGTGTGCTCATGGCTACTGGGGTGTTTTTGTCTTTTGACCCTTTCAGAATTCAGGAATATTGATACGCCTGTGTTTGTGGGTGCATGCTGATGTCTTCCTATGTGCATGAAACATGAACACATCTGCATGTACCCACAAACAGATGCGTATCAATATTCCTGAATTCCCAGTGCTATCTCCAGTTCCAATCCATGGCCTCACAGTTCTTTCTTGCTTTTCCCTTTTCCATATTTGTAAGTCCCTTCTTTTACAATGAGAATTCTGGGTCCTAATAACACCAAAACATTTATTAATTTATTAATTGTGTAACACATCTAAAATTTTCAGAATCACTTTGACCATACACTATAAAAAACAAACTAAAAAGAACTCAGAAATTATTTGTAGTCCTTCTCCCCAACTCCAACCTGCCCAAGAATAAGGATATACAAATACTGTGTTAATCAGTTGTTTGTATTAGCTCTATCTTCCTTTTGCAGGATTATGATATTTATTTGAAATAAAATTGGATTACTTTGTCTAGTTTGCTGTCAGCATTAGGTTTTCTTTATGTTTCACTTTTGCCTACTTCCCATTCTTACTGATTTTGTTGTAGAACATTAACATGCTTCCACAAGTTAAAACTGAACAAAAATATATCCCCAGAAGTACTATTCCCTCCCATTTTCTTTCTTCCCAATTTCTTCTTGTTGATCACCAAATTCATTGTTTTCTGTCTTATCCTTTATGTGTTCTATTTGCAAAGCTAAGCAGACATACATTTACTTTCTTGTTTTTCCTTCTTTCTTACATAAAACACAGCATTTTATATGTTCTGTTTTCCACTTTACTTTTTTTTATCTCTGTATCAGTTCACTGAAATTTTCCTTTTTCTTTTTTATAGTTGCATAAGACTTTATTGTGTGTCTGTACCATACATTATTCAGCCAATCTACAATGACTAAACATGTAAGTAACTTTCAGCATTTTGCAATTACAAATGCAACAGATCACGTTGTACATACTCATTTTGTACTGTGGGAGATGTATCTTCAGGATAAACTCTTAAAACTATGATTGCTGAGTCAAAGGATAAACGCATACATCATTTTGTTAGATATGGGAGTGGGGATTTTTTTTTTGTCTGTCTTGTTCACTGCTATACCCCTGGTTTCTAGAAGAGTACTTGGCACACAGTAGGCACACAGTAAACATTTTTTGGAATGAATGAATGAACAGCATGCTTCAGTTTCTTAACTCCAAGTGAATGCACTCTCAGGAAACAGGCTTGTAATTAACCAGATTCCTATGTGGCCACAACAAACCATTTTTTACCTTTTCAATTTCCTCTGCTGGTACACCTCGAAGCCGGGCATAAAAGTAAAGATGTTCTCGTCCTGTGAGCAGCTCATCAATTGCATCAAACTGAGGACAGTAGCCCATATTTTGATGGACTTCAGAAATATTGGTTAAAATACTGCAAGAAAAGAAAGCAATGAGTGATTTTCCTGCAAGAGGGTGGAGGGATGACCACAGAGCTAGGGCTGGAGAAGCTTCTACCAATGGGAAGGAAGCTGCTTCTTCTCTTCTCATACTTGGCTTCAGAAACGCATACAATATTTGGGGGGCCCTTTGGTTAGAAGCTGAATCCTGTCAGATTCTTCCATGTTTCCATGTCTGGGATTAATTGAAATCCATGTTACGCCAAAAGTCAGCTTTCATTTTGGATCAGATCACCCCACATGTGAGTTTAGAAACAGAGGGAAGATCAGGTTTAAGAAAATAATTAGTGGTTTTAAATAGTCTTCAGACATTTGGAAAGTAACTAGAAAAGATGGATGTGTCCCGATGGAAGTAAACCTCTCCATCTGTATTTACTGGCAAAGATAGCAATGAAAGAGGAGCCAGTCAGATAACTACTCACAGCAAGAGGCCTGTAAGGAGCAGGGGCAGAGCGAGTTGAGTTCCATCAACTCCCTTTGGCTAATATATTCACCCCCACTATAAAATATATTGCCATGATGGAAAATAAACTATACATAGACATTTGGTCTAATCTCATCCTTTCCTTCTTATAGCTTAGGGTATATGAATAAAGGATGGATGAAATATGATGGTAGAGAGAGAGAGACCACTGCAGTTCCCACATTGACAAAAGCCACCAGAGGTATGGCAGGGCCAATTAAAACTACCCAGGGAAGCAAGGAGGGTACATCTCCAAATTCACAGGAGCTACCCCACCGGTGAATCCCAATTCTGTGTCTTAAACCTATATTTTCTTTCTAGCATCCAGCTCAGTTTTACCTTCTGGACGTCAGACTGTGTCTCACTTGGACACAGTTATAACTTGATGTCTCATAAATGTGCTCATGGAAAATTCTATGATATCTTTTGCCTCCTCCACCCTGCCATGACTCCTTTTGTCACCATCATACAGTCACCTGCGTGGTCACTTGCAGGTGAAATTGGAGCTGTTGAGATAGACTTAGCTGTGACCTGGCTTCACCCCTGCCTGTCCCTTTTCCATAAACCCAGTAGGGCTGGTTATGGAGGCCAAAGAACCAAATTATTGTGTCTGAGCCAGTGAGGCATGCTCAGAACTCTTCCTGCCCACTCAGCATTGGGCCATGCTGAGGATGGCTTTCAGGGGAGAGAAAGAGCCCCCAGTCAAGCAGATGCTGGACAGATGTCAGCAGCACTTTACTCCACTTACAAACCAGGGCAGAGGCTCCCTCTGGGCACCTCTACTGTGTGTGCTGAAGTTTTACTGTTCAAGCTTTTCCTGCAGCCAGGAAAGAGGCAAACAAGTGAGAGCCCATCCTCTCTGTCCTGCCCATAGGGGACTAGTTTGTTTAAACATACTTTATTACAGAGAGCAGCAGTCACCCTCCAGAATCCAAGGGCACACACCAGTTTTCCCTTTATGCTCCTTGGTCTGGCAAAGCCAAACATCAGCCTACAAATAGCCCTTGCAAGGGCCTATGAATGAGCCTCCATATAGAAACTCAACCCAGAGAAAGGGTGCCTCATCACAGGAGTTCTTAACCTGGAATCCAAGGGATTATAAATGTGAACCAGGGCTCAGTAAATTCCCTAAACTTTTTGCAAAAATGTGTGGAGGGAGGTAATGGGAGGCAATGGTGCATTTTTATAAGAATAGGGTACATTCTTATAAAATGTAGGTGCACTCATCAGATGCTCAAAAGATTCCATGACCTCAAAGAGATTAAGAACCACACACTTAGTGCTTCTCAGATCTTTCCAAGAATCCATGCCAACAGAAGAATCTCTTAACAATCACAATTCAGTTCAAATTTCTGGTGGGTCTATGTGTTGGGCTTTTTGGGCCATGCCCTCTGGGAGGCCTCCTTCTCTGTACAGATCTTTCAGGGCCTCATATGGACCCTAGTGTAGGGTCTGATGGTCACCCTTCCTCTTCTGGGAGAGGCACATGGCCCAGGACCTGTGAGAGACTCCCTGAGACAGGAGGAGCAGGACACTCACCTCTTGCCTGCTATAGTGGCATCCCCTGAGGTCACTGTGGTGTCCCCAGTGAGCATCTTGAATGTGGTTGTTTTACCGGCACCATTCACTCCCAGGAGGCCAAAGCACTAGGAGAAAACATAGAGCTAGCCTGGGCTTAGAGACCAAGAAGGTCTAAAATGTCAGGCCCCAGGGCAAGTGTGTGAGCTGGGGGAGGCATTTTAGACCTGGGCTGCCGTCACAGAGGTCACAAGCCATGTGTGGCTACTGAACTCTTGAAACACATCTAAGTCCCAATTGACATGGGCCCTGAGTGTAAAGATTCAATGACTTAAAAACAAAACAAAACAAAACAAAATCACCAACTATCTCATTAATAAGGTTTTATATTAATTACATGTTGAAGTGATAATATTTTGGATATATTGAATAAAATAAAAAATACTAGTAAAATTAATTTTACCTATTTTTTTCTTTTTTTACTTTTTTCATGTGGCTAGTACAAAATTTAAAATTACGCATGTGACTTGCATTATGTTCCTATTGAATAGCTCTGCCTTATGGGGAGCGGAGGCAGGCACAATACTGATGTTCGGAAATCTTTCATACGTGGTCTGCAGAGTACCCACCTCTCCAGCGCGAACTCCGACACACAGCCTGTCCACTGCTGGGCTGGAGGTGCCTGGATAAATCTGCAAGATATGAAGAAACTGGACTGAGAACTGAGACAGGATTAGAGCAAGGAGGGGAAGAGGGAAAAAGAGCGAAGGACGGTTTAGGAGAAAACTACCAGCACTAGGAGGTTACATATTGACATGGGCAGCCACAGAGGTGCAGTGAGTACTGAGGCATCTCAAAACTGACCCATGCTCTGCAGAAATGCAAGAGAGAAAAGGGAATGATGCTCAGCTGGAGTGGTTCTCGTTGAGACCCTGTGTCAATGTCCTAGATGAATGGCAGGGAGCGCACATTGGAATTAGATGTTCTTAGAAGACAAGTTATAACACAGGGATGATGACCCCACATAAAATCAGGAAACCAAATTGCTTGCATCAGTATATTGATTGTTCTATAGAAGGAAAATGGCAATATCATGCCAACTGTGGATCTAACCAGCACCTCCAAACTAATACCCATTCCCTTACCTTGGTTAGTTCATGTAGCCTCAAGATGTCAGTTTTATTTCCACCGGTAATAACTCTTTGTCTTTCTTCAGCCACATCGTCATCTTCATCAGCAATGGGCTCCTTAGTGGGCTCAGCAATCCTAGATGAAGAAAGGGGGTCAGGATTGGGCTGGCTGTATAGTCTCCTTGGCACTGTCCTTTCCATCTGATCTCTCTTCCATTTGCTTGCTTCTGCTTCCTTCTGGGTTTCCATCCCTTAAGACTTAAATTCTAAAAAAGGGCTCCTAACAGGAGAGGCATTAGGCATTAGGTAGAGAGGTCAAGAGCTCATGTCCAGAGTCAGCCTTGGGTTCCAGTCCTGACCTCCTCATGTGTGACCCTGGGCATTGCCTCTCTGAACCTTGCCTCCTTCAACCACGTGATGAGGAGGCGGGTAACAATACCTGTCTCATAGGATTGTGCTGAAGATGAACTCAGCACAGTGCCTGGCACAGAGTAAAGACTCAGGGCCTGGGAGCACTGTCATGACTAAAATCCTTCCCCTAGGGCAGGATTTAGGCTGTCCTCTGAGCCTCCCCCTTCCTCCCATCTGCCCTGCCAACTCCACCTCTCCAAAACAGAGTCAGCCCACTTCATGCCTCAAAACCTTCTGTGGTTCTCTGTCAGCTATAGGTTGAAGCCCTCCCTCTGCAGCTCGAGTTGGAGCCCTACAATCAAGCCCCACCTACCCTTCTCACTTACCTCCTATACTAACTCTTCTGTCAGCAATTGGCATCTCCCCCTGGTGGGGGGATGGGACCTACTGGTCACTCCCATCTCCCAGCCTCCGCATGTGTTTCCAGTCCCTCAGTGTTCTCCTCCTACCCTGCTAAATGGAATCCTCCCCATCTTTAAAGACACAGCCTCTTCTCTGAACCCTCCTGACCTTCTGGAAGCCAGAGACTATGGTGTACTTCTCTCGTCCTCTTTAGGCCCTAAAGCAGGCAGGACTCATTCAATTGTGCTGACATCAGAGTTTAATGCTAATGAGTCAGTTTGGGTAGTCAACTCCCTGACCTGCTCTCCCACACAAAGGCCCCTAAAAGGTGTGGCCAAGGCTGCAGAGAGGGTCTGCAAGGGCTGAGGGTGCCAAGGACAACAATCCTGACACTGTCTTCCATAACTAGAATTGCTCGTGTATCCTGTTTCATCAGTGTTGACACCATGATCTCATTCACTTCTCACAGTCCTGAGTAGGAGGCAGATTCATTTCCAATAAATCAACTCCCTGTGGACCAAAACATAAAACCAAGTCCTTGGAATCTATTTACATGTGACCACACTCAGCCTGGGAGGAGAAAAAGTTAAGAAACAAAACACTATCGAGGAAAGCTTGCTAGGAAGGGCTGGTGCTTAGCAATTCAGACCCCTGGGTGAGGACAATAAAGGTAGGCCTGGACTGCAGAGGTGAGTGAGGCAGGGGCCCACCTAGCCTCAGGAAGAGCCTGGGGAAGAATGGCAGTTGCCAGCTAACCTGGCAGTTGAGAAGCCCTGGTCAAGAGTCAGGGTTGGTGGCTACCCACTTTCCTCCAGGCATTGTAGGGGCATGATCACTGCCTGCACCCCTCCACACAGCTCCTGCCTGCTTTCCCCTCACACATGACACCCATATTACTGCCCTGCTCCCAAACCTCTAATTAGCAAAGGGGCCTGCTATGTCCCTTCTCTCATGAATACATTAGTCTATTTCTAGTACTTTGGATATCCCATAACCATTGTCATTTCCAATACTATCATCCAATCAAAATATATATTTGGTAATTAAATGGGAAGGATTAAATATCAGCAATTGAAATTAATAGCACTGCATTTTAAATATTTTAAAGTGGATGCTCTTCACATATTCAAATCTGCCTGTTTTAACCTGATTACTTGCTTGTATTACTAGGGAAAAGCCAGGCTTCGAGAATGTAAAAAACCATCGGGGAGTGGGGCTCCTGAGGAAAGAGAAAACTGTGTGGGTGTGAAGTCCAGCCCTGGATGCCCTGAGCTGCCTACTGGCCCCAGGGTGTGGCATGAACGTACCACTGTGAGAGGAAGAAGTGGCGCTGGACCATGAGGGTCAGGAGGAAGTATACCACCCCTTCCACCACCATGGCAAACAGGTTCTTCCCAATCAGGTCCCAGTGGAATGGATTTGCAGAGTGCTTCTCGCCTGGGCATCAAGAGGAATTGAGTCCACTTCAGCCACCTCAGCTCATCCCACAGACCTAGCCACAGCACAAAGCCCACTAGACCAGGCTTTATGTGGGAATTGAGCAAGAGCCAAACATCCGCCTCATCTGGGCTGCCCTCCCCAACTCCAGTGGCTTCCCAGCCACGAAAACGAAGGCATCCTCATCCCCTCTACCTGGCAGGACACTTCCAGCCCAACAAGGTCCCCTCCCAGCACCAGCGTCAGCCACAGTCTGATGCAACAACTGCCACGGTAGCCCTCCCAGCTTTGGACCCAGGGCCCATACTCCACGGGCCTCCACTACCACCCACCAAACCGGGTATAGACATCTGTTACAGCCTGGCTCAGTGCCAGGTCAATGAGGCCCCGGCCCAGGCAGAAGTGGGGGAAGATAATGAGCAGCTTCCTCAGCACAGCGTTGAACCTGAGCAGCATCTGAAACAGAGAAGTAGGACTGTTGGAAATGGGGGCGAAGCCTACCCGCCCCTCTCCTCAGCAGGTGGGGCCCAGATGCTCTCACAGGATAGGACAGGGGAAGGCCTGCAGGCAGAGGAATCATTGTAGCCAGACTGACCACAGGAGGGATCTGTCCAGCAAAGCCTAGCGGGTGTGCTATGGAGGTTCTAAAATACTTACAAGTGGTGCCTCAGGGCCAAGCCAAAGAACTAATCAATTAATGACCAATCAATGACTGAGCTCCCTGTGAGTTTCTAGTTGGTAGGAGCTGCCCCTTCATCTAGCCAGGCAGCATCTTCTAAACATTTACTCTGCTCAGTACCATGTGGTCACCAAGGCTAACTGTGAGGAACCTGTGCTGTCCTTACCCCTCACCTAGGTGACTCTGGGGGTGACAGCAGGAATGTGCAGAGAAGCTGCAGCCCTCCTGCCATCCACCTAGGGAGCTCTCCCTGCAGACTCACTTTGAAACAACAGGAGCTCTCCAAGGCTTTTGTTAACAACAGCTGCAGGGGGACAGCAGGCCCTGAGCCATTTCCAGCTCTGCTTCTCAGCTCCTCATGCGGCAACTACCATTATCTGGGAGAGGAGGGCTGGAGACTCTCTCTGGGGTCTGTGTTAAGCCGGGGACTTGTTTTCAAGTGGTTGGACTTGGCATGTTGGACAGAGCCTCCCCTGAGAAGGTAGAAGGGACACCGAGGGGCATGAGGCCAGCATAGCTCCTGGCTGGGCCACTGCTGTCCTCTCCATCTGGCTCCTCCCTGTCCCACAACCTCCTCCCTCTCCAGCCCCACACCTGTGCTCATTACCTCATCCTCCCTGCCTACCCACCCGCCCACCGTTTCCCCACTCTTTCTGGAATGACTGTACTCTTTGACCTCTAGCCCTGGGCATTTGCAGGCTGTTACCTATTATTCTTTGCAGGAAAGGATGCTCTTTTCCCTTCTGCTTTCTGAAAGATTCCTGTTCTTCTTCAGACAGCTGGCTCAGAGAGTGCCTTCTCTTACAAGCCTTCCCATATTCCCATGAGAAAGTATCCATTCCTCTCTCACAGCACTTACCACATTCCCAGGATTACTTTTTTAAAAATCTGTTGACTTTCTCCACTAGTCAGTGGGCCCCTGGAGGGTGAGCACTGGGTCCTAATTAATTTTATGTCCTTCCTAAATACTTGCACAATGATTTTTAGCTCATAGTAGGTACTTCATTATTTATTAAATGAGCTAATAGAAATCTACTTATTCCAGGACAGGCTGAAATGGAATTTCCTCCACCATGGCTCCCCGAGCCCCTGCAGCCCGGCTCTTTCTGCTGCCTCTGGCCTGCAGCATGTTATCCACCTTGCTCCTCTGCTGCTCTGTCACACACTGTATTATGGAGGATCATACACTGTGGCTTGTATCAGCTGCTAACTTGGTGGGCAGATCCTTTCCTAACTGGAATGGGAGCCTCTGGAGGGCAGGATGAGTGGGCCACCCTTGTTTATATCAGCACCCCCAGCATGTTGTGTTCAGCTAGTAAAGACCCCCTGATGGTGCAGGGGCAGCAGCTGCTGGGGGCTGGGAGCCTCCTGTGGGATACTAGGGGTTCCTGCAGCAGCTGTGTATCTGATAATTTACATGAAAATACTAGCTTTATGGAGGCAGGTGCTTAGCAAATGTTGGCTAAATGGGTGCAGCCACAGAGGGGAAAATGTTCTGAGTTGCTTTAAGCTGGCTATTTAGTTATTCTGAAGAAACATTCTCTTAAGACTTAGTGGGCTACGAGCCTGCGATAAACATAGCTCCACAAAGCAGCATTTTCAGTCACCGCGGTGCTCTGGCCATTTGCTGGGGCTGCGTTCTCATCCTCCCCCTTTCCAGAATCTGACTCCGACATGCTGAACTTCTTATCATTCATGGGACAGATGAGGCTTCATTACCCTAACAAGATCTGGAAAGAGTCAGACTCAGGAGGCCACGGGTCTGGGGACTTCACGGTGGGGCCTCCGCACAGATTTGCCCTGTGTTCCCCAGGGGGGCCCAGAGGCAGGTGGAGGTAGGCACTGCAGGGCAGGAGTGCAGATGTGCTAGCTGGTCCCAGTCTCTGAACTGGGAAGAGCTAATGAAGAAAAGGTTGAGGCACCTGGGGACACAGGCACGTGGGGAGGCAGATGTTCCAAGGACAGCCACAGCCAGGACTCAAACCCAGCGGTGGGGACTGGGAGTGCAGAGTGTGGAGTAAACACAGCCCTGCAGCCACTGCCTTCATTTTTTCCAATCTTTTTATGATTTAGTTTGGCCATCTGTCCCTGGACAGGAGAGGTCGGGGGTGTAGAAGGGACAACAACACTTGGCAGCTCATAAAAGTGAGGCATTCAGCATGGGGAATCCCCAATCTCATCCTCAAGATTAACTGGCCCAAGGAATAATATATGTCAGAGTGTTACAATTTCCATAAGAAAGTGAGAGGAAGAACATATAGGGATCTGCTCCTGTGTCTCCAAAGCACACAGGAAACTCAAATAAGAGGTTGCCTCTGGAGAAGGAAACTGGGTGAGTGGGAAACAGGGTAGGAAGGAGATGTTTTCATTGTATGCCTTATTGTTCCTTTTAGATTTTGAAATCACCCAATGTATTATGTGTGTGTAAAACCTAACACCCAAAGTTCCTGAGAAAACCTTTTTGAAAGAGCAAGCAAATCTTAAAGTTTATTGCAAGAATAAACTTTTGCTTGCAGAATAAATGCAGAAAACCATGTCACTTAGAGCACAGAAATGATAAAGGAGTTTATAGGAAGGAAAGAAGGAAGAAGGAAGGAAGAAAGGAAGGAGGAAGGGAGGAAGGAGGGAGAAGGGAAGGAAGACGGAAGGAGGAAGGAAAGAGAAAGGGAGGAGGAATGAAGGAGGAGAGGTGGTGGTAGGAAGGGAGAAAGTGGCACTCACATCTGCATCCAGCTGCTACATGTACATTGCTTGCCTCTGGCTCTGCTTGACCAACACATAACTCTACTATCCTACTAATCAAACAAAAAAATCCAAGAAAGTTTGCTCACCTGGTTATTCTCAAATAATTCCAAGATGAAGGTAATAGCACTGCTGTTGATGCCGATGAACAGATTAGCACAAGATAAAGCCACATAGGCTGTGCTGGGGACATCAAACAGGAAGGATGCTGGGTACATCATGGGAATGACCGCCCATCTGTGTGAAATGAGACAACTCAGAGCGATGGAATTCCACTTTCCATTCCATCTGCAATACCTCTAGACAGAATGCACTACCCTTACACATGAGGTGACGTGTGTGAACTGGCCAGAGTCCCAGGGGACCAGAGAGATACTCCATTTGTTGATTTTTGTGCTTCAAATTTAAATGGAGATAATGATGCCTGGCCTGACCACTTCATGGGCTTTGGTGAGGAGCAAATGGGTTAATAGTTGTGCATGTACTTTGCAAATTACAAAGCCCTGTACAACGTATAGGAAGGGTCTCCACCCTGCAACACCTCAGCAAAGCCCAGGAGAGGGTCCTAATGAGCTCATCTTCACAGTTCACAGTCAGGTTGGTTCCCAAATTTTCTATTTCCAAGAGAGACAAGTGGAGGCCAATGCTTTGGCAAGGATCTACTGGCCCACATAGGAAAAACCAGGATCACTATTTTCATTTTACAGATGAGGAAACTGAGGCCCAGAAGGATAAATTACTCATACAAAGTTACACATGTAGGAAAGGAAGTTGCATGCTGGGCTCTGTAACTCTGCTGGAGGTAACCCCTGTGTCATCCTCTACCCTGACTCAGGAGCAGCTTTTTGGCTGGAGTCTTCTACTGTGTGCAGATAACTCTTGGCCAGTTCACATGGAGATGCTGAGGTGGACAAAATGGCCCCAGATGAGTGACAGTCAGAGCTGGGTGAGGAGCTGGGGAATGGCTGACCCCCCAGGCTTTGGTCAAGATCTCAGTTTGAGTAGAAGATTCAGATCATGTGGAACTTCTTTTATTGTTGCTGAATGGACCAGGCCTCAGAGATACCTCTGTCAGTGGAGTCAGAAACAGAAGCCAGACAGATCCCTGGTTAGCAGCCTCAGACCCCACCCAGGGCCAGAAGCTAAACTTGTGGGTGCTACCACCACAGGACGGCCCAGGTTTCTGTCAGGAGATGATCCTTCTCCCTGGGCTTCCTTTGGAGGCATTAGCTAATGGCCCCAACGGCTTACCCATACAGCAGGAGCAGTGCCACAAGGGCAGGAAGGTTTTCTGGAGAAGTGTAGGCTTTCTTCTGAAACCCGATGAAGATGCCCACCACCAGCCCAGCGCTTATGGTGTAATTCATCTTGGAAAGAAAAGAGGAGAGCAAGTCACTAAACCTCTCAGACCTGCTTCTGGCTCTGGAAAATGAGGGGTAGGGCCAGGCTCCTCTAGCTCTTAGGGTCTGGGATTCTGATTCAACTTGCTTTTAAACAGCTCTTGGTTGGCAAACATATGTTACGGTGTCATTGGTCCTCCTTCCCCACCCCATGCCCCACCTCCCTGCCCAGGAAACCTTCAGTTTGTATCTTTTGAAAGGATCAATTACAAAATTCCACCTGGTCTCTCTCTCTCTAATTGGTCATAAAGTTTTGTTGATTCTTCTTTCTAAGCATGTCTTCAGAATTCAGAAAAACTTAAAGCCTAGTTCCTGGCTTCACAAAGTGCAAATAAATAACGATACCCTTTTAAAACAATTCAGTCCTGAAGCCATTATATTGGGCACAGAAAGGGGGCAGCGACAGTAGGGTTAGGGGAGGAGTCACAGTGGTCAGGAGCAGGACAAGAACCAGAGAAGAGCTTCCTCAAAGCAATCTGGTGTGGGGTGTGGGGGCCTCAATGGAATGAGATAAATATCCTTAGAGGGGGCTGATCTGGTGTGGGGTATCAAAGCCATAGCAGAATGAAGAAGACCTGCACGCAGCAGAGGCAGCCTGAGCAGGGAGAGGACGGTATCCACACAGGGAGGTAATGGTGGCAGAGAAGGGCACTCTTGACATACAGGTGTATTGCCCAGTAGATAAATGAGTTGGGAGTGAGAGAAGCCAGTGTGTCACTGTTGGAGAAGGGAGTTACAGATGTGGAAAGGTAAAAAAACTAGAATGAGCCCTGTGGAGTTGGTTTTGGTGAGCTCAGAGTGTTCAGTGTGTAGGTAGATAGAGAGACATAGATAGAGGTGTGTGCATACTTGCACGTGTACATCTGTACCTTCCCTAGTTCTATCACTGAGAAGGCCTGGGACCAATGGTGCTTCAGAGGCAATGGACATATCTAGCACTCAGATCTTGGTTTCTGAGGGTCACTTCCTGCTGGCAGGAACCAGGGCTTCTTGGGGAGAGGGTAGGGGTGAGGATAACTTCAGGATGAGCCTGGAACACTTTGCTGTGCCACTAAGCATGGAGAAGCTCAAGGGGGTTGAGGACCTGAGTCAACAGGCTACAGAAGCCAGCTTCAAGGGGCTCCCACTGACCACACTGGGGATAATGTGAATATCACAATAAATAATGACAGTCTCAGATCCTAGTCCATTGATTAACACAGGAACCATGACTGCATACAGAGCTAAATGGATGAATAAATGGAAAGTTGTATAATGAATAGCATATTTATATACATTTGAAGTGCTTCTCCCCCAGATTTGTATTTATTATAAAGGGAAAAGAGTAATTTTAGGTGAAGAAGCTCAGCAGACACCTTCTTCTTAAGTGACCAAATTGAACATCATCAGTAACAGAACAAGTTGAAATTAGAAGCTACCTGATAGGATGCAGTGAGAACACAGCATCTGTTCAGTGATACTGCTGCCAAGATGCACACCCTAAACCTGCGCAAGAAGAAACCTCAGACAAGTTCAGACCAAGGGACATTCTGCAAAATAAGCAGCCTGTAATCTTGAACAGTGTCAAGGCTATGAGTGTTAAGGAAAAACTGTGGAACTGTTCTAGGCTGAAGAAGACTAAAGAAACAGCACAATCAAATGCCATGCATGATTCTGAGCTAGATTCTTTTCTCTGAAAGACATTACTGGGGCAATGGGCAAAACATGAGTGGGAAGTAAGGATTAGATGGTGGTGACTCATCAGTGCTGGTTTCCTGATGTTGACAGTTTGTGTTGTGGTTGTATGGAGTGTATCCTCATTTGTAGGAAGTACACATCGGAGGTGCTGAGGGGTGTGTTTGTGAGAGAGAGAGAGAGAGAGGAAGAGAGAAATGAGAAGGGACACCTAGTTGAGAAGTTACTCTCAAATGACTCATAAAAAAAAGATTTTGTACTTGCCACTTTTCTGTAAATTTGTAACTGTTTCAAAATTTAAAAGTAAAGAAAAATAGATGACACATATAAGAATTTAAAACATCAATTTATGGGCTAAGTGAATGACATACACAATAATTGCTTGTTCCTTCATTCAACTTTTTTGCCACTGGCTAATGGGGTTACTAAGTTCTAAAATGATAGATAGCAGAGGTCAGATTCCAGGCCAGCTTTAAAATTCTGGAGCATCAGAAAGCCTGCTAACATGGTGCCTGCCATCTTCTACCCCTTCATTGGACTGCCAGCTAGTATTGCCTCCCACCTCAGATACCTACTCTATCCTAGCCACATATCTCTCCATAGGCTCAGAGATCCCTGTAAACACACACACACACACACACACACACACACACACACCACACACACACACGGGCCAGCCCCAAGTGTATAAATTCTATTTCTCCTCTTTTAAAAAAAGTAAAATAAGGCCAGGTGCGGGGGCTGACACCTGTAATCCCAGCACTTTGGGAGGCCGAGGTGGGTAGATCACTTGAGGTCAAGAGTTAGAGACCAGCCTGATCAACATGGTGAAACCCCATCTCTACTAAAAATACAAAAATTAGGTGGGCATGGTGGTGCGTGCTTGTAATCCCAGCTACTCAGGTCGCTGAGGACAGGAGTATCACTTGAACCCAGGAGGCAGAGGTTGCAGTGAACCCAGATCGTGCCACTACACTCCAGCCTCGGATACAGAGAAAGACTCTGTCAAAAAACAAAAAACAAAACCCCCCAGCACTTTACAAAGTAGCTTTTCAGTGCAGGTGGGACCAGCTCTTTTTATAGAATCAGGGTGATTCTAATACAAAAGGAGCTGGTCCCACCTGCACTGAAAAAGATACATCGGAGGTGCTGAGGGGTGTGTGTGTGAGAGAGAGAGAGAGAGGAAGAGAGAAAGAAATGAGAAGTGCCATCTTGTTGAGATGAAGGGGCATCTCATGGTGCAGCCTTGGCATCATGAGAACCCCTCCCAACTCTCTCTAGTCCTTCAGAGCACACACAAGCTCCACCTTGGGCCCACAGAGCAGGGGGGAGGCACTATAAACTGCACTCACGATATCCCAGAGGAAGTTGGTCACCCAGTAGGTGGTGGGGCTCACTCCACTGATAAACTGGAGGTGTTTGGATTTGTTCACCCGCTCCTGGATCAGATAAAGGACAAAGCTGGCTGGGACGAAGGACATGGAGAAAATCACGCAGATGGCAACTACAGCATCCACTGAAGTGGTCAGCCTGCAGCAGGGTCAGAGACATAGGGAGAGGGTGATGAAGAGGGAGGAGCAGAAGCAAGAGAAGATACACAGTTAGGCTCTGGGAAGGCCTTACCCCCGCCCAGGGGTGGCCTCCGGGTTCCCCTTCTGTACCCTGAAGCTATCACTCCTCTAAACTGTCTTAATCCATATGAACAAGGTTAAATGGGTATTTGTGGGTTGCCTTTCTGTTTCATGTGAATATTTCTAGACAACCTTTCTTTTGATTATATTCTCTAATTATTTTATGATGTATAGAAAAAGATGTTTATATTAATCTCATGTACTACAATGCTCTTATTAGCTCTAATAACCTGTCTGTAGAGTCTCTTCAATTTTCTATGTAGACAGACATACTGTCTGTGAGATTTATCTTTTGTTAATAATAATCTTGTTAAATCACCTTTTCAAGAAGTACATCATAACACAAGGAAATGATCATAATGTAAATTTAAGTGAAAAGATGACAGGTAAGTTGGACAGGGCTTGGCTCTATTTATCCTTTCCTCAACCAAATAGAAAGCATATAGTTAAGGGGTAAGCTGGGGGTAAAGCCAGCCTGAACTTCATGTACAAGCCATAACACCTGGCGTGGGAGAGTGTCCATCTGTAGAAAGAGCACTTTTATTTACTAATTTCCACAAAGGTACCTTCTATGGTAGTCACTGGCCTGATAAAACTACATATCCTATCATCCATACATGTAGTAAGCAGAGAACAAATGAGTGGAGGGAGACACACAAAAGTGTGGCTGAGTGAGAATTCACAGAGGACAGTCTAGGGCCCTAAGGTGTCCAGAGGAAGAAACCAAGGAGCCAAGGCCCAAATTGTAGTCAATGACGCTGGGCATGTTCACTGGCACTCAGGGTGTGCTAGGATAGTAAAATCAGGACCCCACAGTCTTGCAGAAGTTTGCAGTAACAAAAGTGCTCCTACTAACGCCTCCTCCACGTAGGCCTCCATAGGGTGAACATATTACAAAATGCACAAGACCGCTGTCTCCACGTACTGAAATTGTGCAAAGGGAGCCTCAGCTTGAGGGTAGCAAAGCTCTGTTGACATCTCCAAAGTATACTCTTCTGAGGAAATTCCTGGAATCTAAGATAATTACTCCCAGGGAGCTGAAAGGTTTACTGAACTTTGCCAGTTCCTGGCAGCCACTTTGCACACTAGCAAGGAGAATAATTATATAAGCTCCAGGAGCAACTTGCCATCAAGAGCCAAAAGGGAATGGAACCAAATATAAACTTACTTTCCACATAAATGTGGGGGAGAAAGAATGCCCAAGCAGCCTTGTACATGAGGCGTGAGGCACTTATTTGAAATTCATATGTTCGTATGTGCCTAACTAAACAGCACTGCCATCCAACCCAGCACTTCACAGTGGTAAGAATTCTCTCGGGATGTTCAAAGAGTGGAGAAGGTGACAAGAAAGTGGTGAGGCAGGAGCCACGGTGGCTTACACTGTAATCTCTGAGAGCTGCTCCTTGGTCAGGTTCAGGGGTTGGCTTATCACAGTGATTCCATACTCCTCGGGGTTCCTGTCCTTGGGCAGGCTGGCCCGTAAGATCGCGTTGTGGGCCACATTGAGAAAGCTGACCAGGGCATGCCAGCCTTTGTTGTTAAACCACACCTAGAAAGTGGAGAGGACATTTGAGACGTTGTACTAACTGCTGGTTAAAGAAGAAATCAGTGAAGGAAAGGGCATTTGAGAAGGAGGAAGGGTTTGGCAGCTGGAAGACATTCCTTGCTATAATTCAGCAGGAGGAGGGATGGAATTTAATGAAGCTGGGAAAGAAAAAATAAAATAAGCAGCTATTATACAGGTCAAGTACCTTAATGTTGTCTTCAGTTTCTAGATGTTTAAGGAAAGCAGGTATTTCTTTCGAGGCCTCTCTGGTGACAGGGCCCTAAAAGCCATGTAAACAAACAAACAAACAAAGATTTTTTGGTTTTTACCTGATATCATTCATGAGAGTTTCTAGTTCATGGTAATTATGCAAGTCAAAAATGCTACTCAAATCTCCAGTCTGTTTACATACCCCGCTCACATTCATGATCTGACCAAGGTCGCTTAAAAACCCAACAAGTGCTTCCCCTGTGATGGGGACGACTGGGAGCTTTCCTCCAATGGAAATTCCTCCATACCTGATGAGGAAACAAGAAATCATCAGACGGTGCTGTGAGCTTCACACCTACTAGTAGCTCTCTCAGTTTTTGTAGGGAAGCATGTACTTTTGGGGTAATTGCCTGGACCAGTGAGCAACATAGCTCCACTTTACAAACCAGCTTTTCACTCTTTTCCCACTGCTGCTGCCTCCAGGAAGGAATCCAGACCCTCATCCTGGCCTATGAGGCCTTTATGCATCTTGTCTCTGCCCCTCTCCAACTTCATCTCTCCTCATCCCTTCCCTGGAGTGAACTAGGGACACGTCTGGGACATGTTGAATCACTTCCAGAGCTCCACGTGGCCCAGAATGCCTATGCGTCTCTGCCTTTGCCAGGCTGCTAGCTCCCCATGGTACCTTTCCCTTTGGTGAACATCTAGTCAACTCCAGGTCCTCTTTCACATGTCACATGTAACTTCCTCCCACCCCAGCCAAGGACTCCTTTTCTGTGCCACCTCTTTGCTTTGCAGGCACTTCTAGCAGCACAGGATGAATCTTCATCCTGTTATCCCTATCTCTTGGGGCCTCTGGGCCTCACCCCTGTTCAGGAGGCCCTTACCCTCTCCTGCCTGGACCTGTACTCTGCTTCTTCACTGGGCTCCTGGCCTTGGGATCCAGCTGCTGTACTGCCCTGGAAGTCTAAAGTGACTGCGTGGAAACACCAGTCTTAGTGCATCACTCCCTGGCCACAAACCCTTCAAAGGCAGGGCAAAAGCCAAACTCAACAGAACAGAATGAATTAGCTGATTACGCAAAGCAGAGGAGGAGCTCTTCCTCAGGGCTTTGAAGCACTGCCTCACGCCTGCTTTCTATCTCAGCTGAGCCTCCACGGGTCCCTCTGGAGCAATCCTGAAAGCCAGATTTCATGTGTACGGTCTAGAATCTGCCTAGAAAAGCATGTCCATATCAGTCCCACACCTGTTCTGGAGGCGCAGTTCCTGAGGGAGGCTGGGAGGCAGCTAGTTCCTAGAGTATCCCTAGACAAGTCTCCAAACCTCTGGAACCATTTCAACCTCCTCAGGAATGGGGTGGGTCCGGGGCTGGCCTATACTCCCTGAAGCTTAACAGGAATGGGCCAAGGAGTGTCCCGGGCCTCGGCTACAAGTCCCTCTTGTGGGAGTATTACAAACTGTCATATACTTGGAGGTTTTAGAAGCGTTTTTGGGGTGAGAATGCTCTGAAATGCCTCATCAGGGAATGCCATTCCCCTTTTATGTCCTCCAAGAAGAGATACTGAGTATTCTCTGAGTCTGAGATGTCCCTAGCCACTAATTCTTTAGTACGTGTCTTGTGACTTCCTGAGCACATACAGAACAGCCCCTCCACGTGGCTGTGGGGAGTGCCTTTCAAAAGTGTACAATTATTTCAAGCAAATTAGTGTGAGATTTTAATTCTGATACAAATAATTTCTTACCTCTGTTCATTGACCCAGAATTTGCTCTTTAAGCTGAAAGCCAAAATAAAATCACGCAATGAATACTACAAGTACAGCAGTGCTGTTAACTTTCTTTCCCAAACATTCATTCATTTTGAAGACTGAAGTCTCATTCAGGGGCATTTGTTTTTAAGACGGAGTCTCGCTCTATCACCCAGTCTGTGCTGTCGCCCAGGCTGGAGTGCAGTGGTGTGATCTTGGCTCACTGCAACCTCCGCTTCCCAGGTTCTAGTGATTCTCCTGCCTTAGCCTCCTGAGTAGCTGGGATTACAGACACACACCTCCACACCCGGCTAATTTTTATATTTTAAGTAGAGATGGGGTTTCACCATGTTGGTCAGGCTGGTCTCGAACTCCTGACCTCAGGTGATCTACCCACCTCAGCCTCCCAAAGTGCTGGGATTACAGGTTTGAGCCACTGCACCCAGTCCCATTTTTGCATTTTCTGATATCTATGCAATGCAGAAGCTACCCAGCCCTGCGACATTGCCTGAATACAGATGCAGAGAAAGGACCTATGTTTTCCCCCACCTGCTCTCCAAATCATATCCCGCATGTTGGACTTTCTGAGTGATCCTGTTGTCAGGTGATATGTCAGGTCAGTTGTGCGGATCGCTCCCGTGTGAGGCCCCTAGGAAATGGGCCTCGCCATACGGTGAGCTTGAGCCTGGACACAGATCTCCCTCAGTCAGTATGCCTGATCAGGACCCAGAACACATGACAATGACCATGTCAGTGTGGAGTGAAGGCTGCAGCCTGCTGTCTTCCACCCTGTACAAATGAGACTCTAAGAATCACCTGCACACCTGGGGGGAGTTCTGACTCACTCTGCAGCCCAAAGTTAAGGCACTGACATTCAGTCGATCGAGGGTAAAATGACAAGATGGAAAATGAATAGATGCCTACTCTGGACCTCAGAGCTCAGTCTCATGAACTGTCATTGTTATCAACCTTTAAGCGTGCAGGTGCGTGTGCGAGTGCACACACACACACACAATCCAAAATTTCATACTGCAGATTTGCTGCTGAGAACTAAGTTTGGGATGGTTGCTGTTTATTGCATTATATTTATTCCGCTTTATTCTTGGGCTTGGATGGCGTTCTTTGGTTTGCTAAATGCTTTCACCATCTGCAGTGTGTTCTAAATTAAGTTGATTCAACCCTCATTCAGGGCTCTGGCAGATGAAGCAACAGAAAGTCCTACTAAAGTTAGACAGGATGTTTTATTTTAAAGCCCCAGAGCCTGTGCAGACTGGACCACACTTCCTCAGGATCCTCTTCCCTGGCATGACATGCCCCTGTCAAGCTGCTTGCTCTGATAGGGGCTACCAAAGCTGTTCCATGCTGGGTGGGGCTGACACGAACAGCTGGAGAGCCAAGAGAACTAGATACTTCTTGAAAAGTTCATTGGCATCTCAAAGGGCAGTGATAACAAACGATAATTCACAGAATATGACAGCTGCAGTGGCCCTGGCCCGCCCTAGCCTGTGCTGGACTCACACACCATCCAGCCACCTCTTTCCCACCATGTCTGACTTTTTTCTTTCTCTTTTTTGCTTCTTACTTTTTTCTCTTTTTCCTCTACCTTTTCCTCTTTACTCCTCCACCTCCCTCCCTCTTTTAACTTGATTAAAAGGATCTCTTTAAACAAGTTAAAATATGTGGTTGCATTTTTTAATAACTTCCATGGTCTTCTAATATAACTTTTAATAATACATGGGTTAAAATTTAAGACTGCTTGCCCTAAACATAAACAACAAAAAACCCAGAATTAATCTTAAGTTACATTTTACTTGTATATGCCTCAACTACTTCTTATGTTGAATGAGGGCCTCAAATTAGATTTTTTTTGAAAAAAGGAAAAAAACCCACTGCCCTAATCAGATAAATTGTGAGAGAAAACTATCTTCTGTCCCTAGTCAATATCTTCTACAGGGAGCCAGGATTAAAAGCATAAAAGGGTTTCTTCTTACCTGCTTCTTATAAGAGCAGGATACGTTTTTACCAAGAAGTCAGAGATGTTCCTGTCCGTGAGGTCTTGTAGAATTTCCGTGCTGCGCTGTGTTCTCTGAGGCAATGAGACACCCACATTAATTACCTGGGAACTTGAGGACTTACAAGCAGTTTGTGAAACTGCTTGTTCTTCTCCAAAAATTATTTATGGATTCAGCTGCTGGGAAAATACTAAATAAAGCAATGGCATCTCCCTAGTTCTCACTTCAATGATGTGTGAGTAATCTTTGATGCCTCTTTTTTCTCCAATCCATTGACAAGACAGGATGACCTCATAATACTCCATAATAAATCTCTAATCCATCTGTGTTTCTCCAGCTCCAATACTGCCACCCTACTCAAGCTACCACCTAGACTGCCAGAGAAACTTCCAGACTGGTCTGCCTAATTCTGTCCTTGGTCCACCAACTTCCATTTTCCACCCAGCAGCCAGCTTGAGCTATAAAGATATAAACCCAAGCGCCTCAGTCACCTTGCTTACTTACCCACTCAATAAACCCTGGGATTAAATCTCGACTCATTACCAAGGCCCGTGTGGCCCTGCCCTTCTCTCAGCTCACCTGCCGCACTCCCATCCCTCTGCACCCACCTCCCTGTCTCTCAGTGAGCACCCCTCTCTCCTGGAGCAGCTTTGCGCTTTGCTGTTCACTCTGCTGGGAACTCTACTGCAGACCCTCTCCTGGCTTGCTCTCAGTCTAAATTTTATTCCTCGGAGAAATGTTCCCATTTCTAGCCACTTTGTATTGTCACATACTGTTGTGTTACCTCCATAGCGCTCATCTCTATCTGAGAGTTTCCTCCTGATGGATCTGTTTACTTATTTGTATCTGTCATCTCCCGTAGGATGTCATTTTGGTGAGAGCAGAGACTTTGCCTGATTTATGGGCTGATGTGTCCCCAGAACCCAGAATAGTGCCCGGCATACAGTTGACACAGTCGATCTGTGACATTAATGAAAGAATTTGAATAGTGCCTTACAATTTACAAATCACTTTCAAAATACATCTAGGACTAGGAGCTAGTTCATTGAAAGATTTTGGAAAATTCAATGGTGCACGAGTTTGGCCGCCAGGTGGCAATATTACTGCAAAGCTGGGAACACACTGCACTTGGTTTCTCATACTAGCCAACTTCGCAGGTCAGTCATGACCCTCCGGTAAAAGCATTCACTCTGTCAAGGGTGAATGAACCCCAGAAGCAGTTGAGGGGATTTTGGTGGTATTACACCACCGTGATTGCACATCATTCTTTCTTTTTTATACATTTTCTATCTCCTCCCCTGCTTTCCCATTTGATTTTCCTCTTCTTTAATTCACTCTTTTCACCTTGTTTCTCTCTCTCCTGCCAGGAGGAGAGCTAGCCCCTACCGAAAGCTCCCCGTGTGCTGGGAACTATGTTAAATGCCCTACATGCATGATCTCACTTCATCCTGACACCCTTCAAAAGAAGAATTTTTAGTTTAATTTACAGACAGACAAACTGAGGTTCAGAATGGTTAGCTGACTTGCACTGAGCTACAAACGCGTAGCTGGGTGGCCTAGGGCCTAGGAATTGAATCTGCCTCTGTCTCCTCCCTGCTCTTTTCACTCAGCCAACTGCTTATCAAGCTGAAAATGGCACTCAGAGTTACCTGCCAAGCTCCCTGGTGGAATCCAGGTTGGAACAATTGCTGCTGCCTGGGACAGCTTAGGACTGTCCAATAAAATATTTGTATAACCCTATCTCCACATCTACTAGAAGTCAGAAACAGAGTGCTTCCACCTCAGGCCGTAGCACATTCAAAGCCTCTTGGAGTGGGGAGGGCCCCTAGAAGTGACCGCATTGCCCCATTTCCCAGATAAGGACAACTGATTGCCTCTGAATCAGGCCCACACCTTCTGGACTTATTCCAGGCTGAATAAGGGAATGTGTTTGAGTGGCTAGGGTGAGCAGATGTGAATAAGAGTGTGGGCGTGTGTGTGTGTGTGTGTGTGTGTGTGTGTGTGAAAAAGAGAGAGACTGAGAGAGAGAAAGATTGAGAGAAAAAGAAAGAGAGAGATTGAGAAAGAGAGAGAGAGAGAGAGACTGAGAGAGAGAAAAAGAGAGAGAGCAAGTGAGCAGCTCCTGGGCATATGTGTGGCACTCAGATTTGCTCCAAAGGAAGGCATATATAATAGTGATGAAATTCAGAAGGGAAAGAAATTTGCAGGAACTGGTTTGCCTTTTTTCAGGACTTTGGCTGTTACATTTTGTCCAGGGACCAAGGACCAACATGACTGAAAATACGCTTCTACGCTGGACAGGCGGTGTTCAAGCAAGGATTCGTTTAGGAAATGAATCACCATCTAGGTAGGCTAGGCCTCCCCTCCCTCTCCTGGCCAAGAGCTCAGTGAACAGGTCACAGCATTGATATGCTGATGCCAGAGGGTTTTGAGTAGAGGCAGCCACAGGAGCCCTCAGCACTGACTGCAAAGCAAACAAGCAAAGCTTCCTCTTGGGGTGCAGAGGACTGAGACAAGCTCCTTGGATCCTTTAGCAATCCTTATGACGCAGTGGCTGAGCTGTGATTCAAAGAGATAATATTTTGCTTGAGAAATATAAAGATACATACTCTAGAATATAAAAAAAGAGCAGGGATCAGGTGTTCTTGGTGCAGAACCATTTATAAGCCACACTGTGATAGGTGCTGTGGCAAAATCTAGTTGCCCTCATTATCCACTCGTCCCTGCTGCCTTAGCCTTTTTTGTTGGGTGCAAGGCCATCAAGAACAAAGAGTGCAATTCCCAGTCTCCTTGGATGCTGGTTCTGGCCAGGGATCTGCAAATAGAAGTGCTATGTGGGAGCTTCAGAAAACCTTCCCTAAACACAGCAAGTGTGCACACTCTGCCCTCTCTTTTGCTGCATCCTTCTTCCATTTTGCTGCCTGGAAGGCAGCTCCTGCCATATTGGCCGGTGAGGCTGAGGCCTGTTCAGTGTGGAGGAGAAACAGAAAATACATCATGCACCACCCACAAAGGCTTTTAGATGAGCGAGGAACAAGCGGTGTCTTGTTTTATCCACTGTTAGTTTGGAGTTGTCATCACCTGAGTTGAATATAATTCTAAATAATTCCTTTTCCACATGATTTCATTAAACTTCATAATAATATTATGAAATAAGCAGTTATTCCCAATTCACAGGTGATGAAATTGAGGTTCAGAGAGGTCAAGTAGCCCACCTGGGCCTCTCTGCGTTCCATACGTGTGCTTTCCCACCGTACCGCACAGCGTCTTTAGGAACTGTTTATTCACAGACAAATCATGCGACAGGGCTGTCTAAGGCCCAGCCCTGGCAAGTCAGCTGGAATGCCCATTATCAAGCAGGGACACAGCCTTCTTCAACGTGTCTGAATCCCCCAGGAGATGCTCACTGTAATGTGTTTTGGACTTTAGAACTCACAGAACAGGGTGCTGTTCAGAGCCAAGATCATTAACGTCCCTGCAAAAGATGGATGCTGGCTCTGCATGTATTTGTGTACATACCTGCACATGTTACATACATAGCACATGGAGATCTTCTTAATTAGGACTGTTAATAAGTGTGTAAATATATTTGCATTTGAATGTACATCATGGCATTGCTTATAATGGCAAAAAATGAAAACCCCAAATGGCCAATAATTTAAAGTAAATTTAGGCCAGGCACGGTGACTCATGTTTGTAATCCTAGCACTCTGGGAGGCAGAGGTGGGCGTATCACTTGAGGCCAGGAGTTCAAGACCAGCCTGACCAATATGGTAAAACCCTGTCTCTACTAAAACTACAAAAAAAAAAAAAAAAATCAGCCGAGTACGATGGTACATTCCTTTAATCCCAGCTACTCAGGAGGCTGACACGCAAGAATTGCTTGAACCTGGGAGGCAGAGGTTGCAGTGAGCCAAGATCGTGCCACTGCACTTTAACCTGGGTGACAGAATGAGACTGTGTCTCAAAAAAAGAAGTAAATTCAAACGATGGGATAATATACAGGTATTAAAAACTATGCAAATGTCTATTTATTGACATGGATGCATGTTCAGAATAAGTTATTCAGTAAAGCAGATTTCAAGACAATACTTTGAATATAATCTGTTTGGGTGGCTCCAAACCAAACATTATTGGTTGTTATATCCCAGTAATGATTTTGTTTCCTTCTGACTTACCTGTGTTTTCTAATTTTTCTACAATGAGTACATACGACTTGTATACTTTTTTAGTATATAAACACATTTTTCTACTACATGGAATAGGAAGTATCTGGTGGAAAATGAAGCTTTGGTCAGTGGCTTCCTCCAGGTGGCAGCCACAGCACTCTGCGGGGATCCCCACTCAGAGGACCCAGGGAGTTTGGTTTAGTTCCCCACTCAACGGTCAGTTTGAAATGTTAGTTTCAGGCAAGAGACTCAGGAGCTACCAGGGACTCCCCGCAGTCCCGTGTGTCAGGCAGACCCGGGGCAGACCCCCAGGTTCAGGGTGGGATACCTGGGGGGGCGGGAGGCCCCCGGCACCCTCGGGGCACTCTGGCAGCATGGTTAGCTTCTCCCTGGTGCTGCACCTGCAGGATGGCGAAGGGTTGGCCTGTGTCCATTTTTGCTTCTGGAACAGCTGGGTGACGTTTGGGGACACAGAAGGAGTCTTCCAGGGTGTTGAATTGCCACAAGGGTACTCCCTCATGGAAGACAAGAAAACATTTCACAATTAGCTCCAAAGTTGATGAGAAATCCCTAGGCATAAGAAAGAGTGCCCAACCCTTTCCTCCTCCTTGTTAGACCCAGGCCCTTTCTTCTAATTCTCTTGGAGGCTAGTTTCTGCTCAAGCAATATCAAGACTAGGGTTTTGTTGACTGACTAGGAGTGGGATTAGGGAATAACTATCTCTAGCTGTGGACCATTTTGTCTCTCTTTTTTTCTCTTTTGCTTTTGAGAAACAAAGCAACTAAAAGAGGAATTTGAAATTAGTCTATTTTGGCTCTTATTGACAGCTTTGAAAAAGATTGAGAAAAGTTAAAATTATACTGAACTTTTAGGAGTCCTGGTAGATGTCAACTGCCCTCGGTAGCTCCCTTCTCTAGACTCATAACAATCACGGAGCACTGGCCACTATGTCATTAATGCCATGCAAGGCCCAGTTATACAATATCATAACCCCATTTCCCTCCCTCCCCATTCAGAGGCCTTTCAAATAAGCATGGGGAATCATCTGTCAACTCAACATAGAACTTGTAAGCCAAGAAATACAGAGCTGTCTAATGGTATGTGGGCTTCCTAGGAGGTAGTGAATGCCCCCACACACAAGTGTGGAAGGAGAGGTGGTGGGAGTGCTGGTTAGAGATCTGGAAGTGACCATCAGAGCAGGACTGAGTGGGGCCTCCCCATCTCCTGCCATCCCGAACCCCACTGTTGGGTCCTCCCAGGGGAACTAGTCTTGTTACGACAGGGGCGCATAGAGACTTACGGAAGCCACCCTTCCTTCAGGCAGCGGTTGCCAAAGCCTGGCTTACTCAGGAGGACATCTGCAAGTACTGTGAGCTGCTCACTGCTGGGCTCATCCATGCTAGACAGAGTGAGACACGTGACTGGGACAGAGTAGACATGTGCCGACAATGTGCAACTCAGAGCCTTTACTGGATGGCTGCTGTGTGCCAGGTATGTATTAGAGGCACTGAATGCTGCCTTGGGATGGCACTAGCTCTCCTGGGAGGGGATAGGCTGCCTGAACACTCCTGGTGGTCTGATGGCATGTCACCTATGCCTCAAACAGATAGTGCTTTGACCCATTCACCCAAGCTTTATGTTCTTTCCCCACTTCTTCCCGAGCAGTCCTGCCTGTCCACTAGGATGACCTTTCTGAGCAGTGGCAGATACATTAAGCTCCTTTCTGTGGGCAGCCCAAATACCCCTTCCTCACTGGTGAAGGTCCCAGTGAAGTGGAAAAGTCAGGGCCCTTCCAAGCAGAGTGTGACCTAGGTGCCCCAAACCCAGGGAGGAAAATGGTGACCCTGACCCCGAGTCCACGCACCTGAAGAAGGTGTACTGATGGCCATACATCCAGGGGTGGAGGGTCAAGGCAGGGTATTCGCCAAAAGGAGGGATGATGATAGAAAGCATCAGAGCCAAAAACACAAAAGTGGCTGGGAGAATGATCTGTGGGAGAACAGACATGGAATAAATGTGACTGTGGCATGGAGACATCATGTGTGCACACACATCTTCAACATTTATCCTGTAGCCTCCTATCAGCCCCTGGTGGAGAGGGTCAGGCTTCTGGGGGAACGTAATATGCAGGGTATGCAAAGGTAAGATGTGCAGAAGAAAACAGAATGTTCTGGTGGCCACTGAAGAATCTGAATGCAGGCCAGTGTTCAGCCAGATGTCCAAGGGCAGTTCAAAGAGTAGTGAGTCATAGATTCATTCATGTGGCTCGCTGCTCTTAGAACCAGAGCCTCTTTTTCTAAATTAAAAAACACTGAAAGAAAAAAGAGGGTAATGATCTTGATATGTAGGGTCACTGCAAAAATAGATGAAAACATGACTTCACCCCTCACTGTGAAAATAAAAACAATATTAACATTTTCACTATTTTTCTATTTTCTTTGCTAAGGGAGCTCCAACTTACAAAGAAGATTCATGTTACCAAGAATTGAAATAAAGGTTTGGAAAGTGGGAAACACCCGGCAGAATGTTAAGGGCATGCTCCTCACTGAGTTAGAACCTGCGTGTGCAGGAACACTCAAGAGAGGAGGGGAAGGCTGGGCGAGGAGCAACTGAGCGCAGCTAAACACCGACCGACAACAGCACCTGCGCTAGGAAGTCCTTGTGGCTGCGGATGGTGTGTTGGAGTCGCTTGAGCAGCAGTGCCTGCACGTGCTGGAGGACCAGCTGCGCCCCTGTGTTGAGCTGCGGGCCTGGGCACTCTGGCTCTGGCGGGGGCTGGCCCTCTGGGTGAGCAGCCAGCGCCGCTGGGGAGCAGTTATTAGAGTCCTGAGGTATCTGTCCAGTGTTCTCTCTGGGACCCAAGCAGGGGTGTCGGAGGTTGACGTTTTCTCTTTTCTGCTGAGTGCCACCTGGTTTGGGAGATTAAATTAATAATTTGGAAAAGCGCCTATAAGGTCTGGATCTCTAATGCCATGTTTTCTTCCTTACAGCATTGGTTTTCTCTTCATTTAAGTCAGCAATAAAATACCAGGCTGGTAGTTTAATCGTCTATATAAAAATCTATTTTCCTGTGTAAATTATCTATATAGAGAAATTGTATAGATTCATCCAAAATTGCCTTAAAATTCTCTATTAACATTAAAGAGAACAGAATAACTCTAAAAGCATCAACATGGAGAGGTTTAAAATATGTAATTCAGTTAATAAAAAACAAAACTGGCCAGGCACAGTGGCTCAGGCCTGTAATTCCAGCACTTTGGAAGATGGAGGTGTATGGATCATTTGGGATCAGGAGTTCAAGACCAGCTTGACCTACATAGTAAAACCTCTCTCTACTAAAATACAAAATTAGGCAGGCATGGTGGCGGGACCTGTAATCCCAGTTACTCGGGAGGCTGAGGCAGGAGAATCACTTGAATCTGGGGGGCAGAAGTTGCAGTGAGCCAAGATTACACCACTGCATTCCAGCCTTGGCAACAGAGAAAGTCTCCCTCTCAAAACAAAACAAAACAAAACTTAGGTGCAGGACAATGTGTATAATAAACTCACGTTTACATTTAAAAGTTCACGTATTCTACACAAAGAAAAACTACATCTTTGTACACACACACATATAATTGCAAAACTCTGAAAGAATGCCCACCGACTGTCAGCAGAAGCTCCCCCTGGGGAGGCAGAGTTGGATAGGAAGGGGAGAGGAGGTGGGAGGAGGGACTTTAACCTTTTGTGTATTATTTGAATTTTTAAACAACAAAATACATTCACTTATTACCTGTGTACTTAAATTAAAAATCAGAGTCAATGTGGTTCTTTCTGAATTCTTAGAGGATACTGAGACATGGTAGAAAAATTAATGAACTAAGAGTTAGGAGCCTGAGGTTTGAATCTGGATTCTTACAAGATACATACATTTGGGGAAGTGACTCAATCTGCCTAAATCTGAGTTTTTTCAGACTTCTCAACTGTACAATGAAAGTGAGGCCAGGCATGGTGGCTCATGCCTGTAATTCCAGCACTTTGGGAGGCCAAACCGGGAGGACTGCTTGAGCCCAGGAGTTTCAGATCAGCCTCTATAACACAGGGAGACCGTGTCCCTAAAAAAATTAAAAAAGAAATTAGCCAGGCATGGTGGTGTGCACCTGTAGTCCCAGCTACTTGGGAGGTTGAGGTGGAAGGACTCCTTGAGCCCAGGAGGTCAAGGCTGCAGTGAACCATGACTGAGTCACTGCACACTCCTGCCTGGATGACAGAGCGAAACTCCATCTCAAAAAAAAAAAGCACATTTCATAGGAATGTTTTGAAAGTTAAATGAGCTAACATATGGGAGCATACTATAGAAACCATTGCAAGTTGTCAGTTACGTGGAAACTATAGTTTATAGTCACTGATTAATGCTCATTCATAAAACAACATTGCTGGACATAGAGAGAGAGACTAGAGGACTGTTGGTTGGTTCCCAGCTTCTTTCTTAACCCTCCTCAAGTTCCCCTGGACAAGGACACTTGTAAAGGGAATTGGGTCAGCTCAGTCATCCATTCAACTACATGGGTGGCAGCCCCAGCCCTGGCCTCTGCACTCAAAGGGTGAAGTTCTCCAGGTTCTCAGGATGCGAAGGCCGGGCAACAGTCAGCCCCAGCCCTGGCCTCTGGACTCAGAGGGCGAAGTTCTGCAGGTTCTCAGTGGCAGAGCCCCAGTTCTCCAGGCTCCTTCTCCTGATCTGGGCTCACATTTGATGTCTGTCATGGCTGGCCGGCCCTCCCTCTGGGAGGATCCCTGCTGCCCCTCCTTTTTGCTAACTAATCTCATCTCAAACCTCTGAGCTTTGATCTCTCCCTAAAGGCCCCATCCCAGTTGGAGCCCACTGACTTGGCCAGAGATAAGGCTTCCAGGCCTGTTCAGAATCCCCAGTTTGTTCCTGGCTATCTGTTGCTTTCTAGTTACTGGCTGTGAGCCACCCCTTCAGAAATAGCATTGACCCTCTCCATGCCATGCAATGTGTGACCCAATAGACAGCTACAGGTTCCTTTAAACTCTGGAGACAAGATCAGAATGTCATCTTCTAAGACTGAGCTAATTCAAAACAAATGTACTTAGTCATCTGCAAAGTGGCTGAGAGTGTGGCATTGGGCATCTTAGATTTGAGATTTAACACCAGAGAGTGAGACCCAGCAGGCTGGGTGACTTTAGGCAAATCCTCCAACCTCTGTGAGCTCAGTTCCCCCAGATGGAGTAGACCCTTGCCCTATGTACTTCATGAGATTATAGTGATGATCAAATAAGACAATGGATGTTAAATGCTTTGAGGCAAGAGATGGTTTGTAAACATTGAGTTTAGAGTTTCTAAGTCTTAATCGGGGATTGTATACTCTGTTATAACTTGGCAAGCATTAACTCATTTAATTCTCTCAATAATGCGACAGGTAGATGCTATTATTATTCCCATTTTGCAAATGGGGAAACAGGTACAAAGAGGCTAGATGCTTACCCAAAGCCAGTCAGTTTGCAAATTATGAATGAAGTTCAGGTTTGAACCTCACTCCAGAGGCTACACTCTTACCCACTTCCCTGGACTGTACCTTTGGAATATCCTGTTCTATTCCCATGCTGACTAAACAGTTCTCTGATATGTAATTTATTCTCCAGAGAGGACCTATTTATCAAGAAGGAATACTCTGTGCAGATAAAAGGCCCTAACTCTTCAATGCAGCAAAGCTTCTGATATAAATTAGCATATTTTCATTCTGGTCTTTGGGTGAGCTGAGATTATTAAACTTCTGTGTTAGCAGAGCTTGAAAGAAACTTGGGCTCTGTGGTGAATTACTGCTGCCCCTGGAGAGGAGTGCTTCTTGCCCCCACCCCCACTCTGCCGGGATGACTGCATCTTTTGGCCACCACGTGACATATTAGGATGGGCTGAAGCGTATCTGGGCTGGTATATGTGTCCGTTGGTAGTTCCAGGCATAGTAGATAGATGTTTGGGATCACTTACGAAGAAAGATGAAAACCAACTTATCTTAAGAGCAGATTCCAGAATCCCCATAGAGAGGAAACATTCAGACAGGAAAACACTGTAATATGCCGCACTGGGAAGATGAAGGTAACTCGTGGTTTAGGAGGTGTTAGGAGCCCAAGGCAGCAAAGGAGAATTCTGCAAAGCATTGCCGGCACCAGAGGAGGATTTTACAGTGTGGTGGATGCCTCGTGTTCTATCAGAAGTGGTTTCTGTTAGTGTGGCAGGTAACCCTTTTGCACATCTGTCTCCCCACCCTTCACTCTCTGCTGGAAACTCTGCTACACTCACAGATGCTTTGTGTGGCTGTGGGTTTGGTAAAAATTGATAGAAGGAGCTAGTTGATGCCCAGACTGACACACGTAGAAGAGACACTTCTAGAATCCACAGGAATTTTGGTCTCCATATTTTCAAAGTCCATAGACCACTAAATAAAGGTTCAAAATGATTTTATGTTGCTCTCAAAGGGGCCAGGAGACTCTAGTTGGCATCTGAGTTGTGTTTGATAATCACTAAGGACTCTGCCAGCTGTCACTTAGGCAGACAGGGATAGATCAGAGGGCTGGCAGAGATGACAGGAGGAGATGAGGATGATGACATGGCAGGAAGAAGATACTGGGGACACAGGATGAGAAGCTGAGGGATGAAGCTACCAACCTGATCTCCATAAGAATCCTCATTCATCTGTAGTGTTCCTACCCAGACCTAACTCAGTCTGTTTTTCCTTTGTCATTCAAAGGCACCAAGTGCTAACTGCCTATCACTGGGGAGTCAGATACTATGGAGGAGTATTTGCCTGCTTTGTTGTTTCATGACTTTTTCCTTAGACTTTCTTACTTTTTTTTGATGGAGTTTCACTCTAGTCACCCAGGCTGGAGTGCAATGGTACGATCTTGGCTCACTGCAACCTCTGCCTCCCACGTTCAAGCGATTCTCCTGTCTCAGCCTCCTGAGTAGCTGGGATTATAGGCACAGGCCACCATGCCCAGCTTATTTTTGTATTTTTAGTAGGGACAGGGTTTCATCATCTTGGCCAGGCTGGTCTCAACTCCTGATTTCAGGTGATCCACCTGCCTCGGCCTCCCAAAGTACTGGGATTACAGGCATGAGCTACTGTACCCGGTCCCTTAGACTTTCAAGACAGAGCTGGGGTAGGGGGGCAGGTGGTGAGGAAGGGAACAAGCCACAGGCTCCAACACCATACCTGCAAACAGAGGTCCTGAACCAGAATCCTCCGTGACCTTCAGAAAAATCTGTCAAGAAGAAAAAAAGAGAATTTTGTTTAGTCATTCCTATTCTCAGAAAAATCTAACCCAAGCTCCATTTTGTTGAGTATTGCTTCATAAAGGGAAGAAATGCATTATGACCCTTTATCTAAGAATATCATCTTCCATAAATACAAAAACGTAAGCACACAGTAACCACAACTCCGTAAAATATATATGCACACAAAGACGGGGGAAGTGTGCCAAAAATGAAGATAGTTGCTATGCTTGGGTGGTATGGAATAATGGCTATTTGCTTTTACAAAACTTTGCTCTAATGTTAGAGTTTTTCAAAGAACTGCCACTTCTGGCACTTGACAGAAACCAGCTGGAATCTCTACTTTACCTCTTCCAGGGGAGTGTCAGAAACTCCAAAACTGCTAAGCCCAAGGTCAGCCAGCGTCTCCTCCAGCTCTCTGAAAAGGCTGGCATATGCTCTCTGCTTGAAATTCTTACTTGGAAGAAGAAAGATAAGTTCTTGACCGATGCACTCCACCAACTTTGCCTCTGGAACATGATGGAGGACTACATCCATCAGCTCATTTACATCCCCTACGACAAGAAAAAAGACAGAAGCCAGCTCTGTTTTCTAGAACCTGGAAGATGGTGAGGTTACCTAGGTTTCCTACTTTTCTCCACTTCCCTTTTGAAGAAGAGGCATTTGTTTCTTGGTAGTGACTCTTTCAGAGGCCTGATGCTCTGTCAAGTCTGTTTTTAGCTTAGTTGACCCTGAGATAACCACTGAGAGGCAGAGGGAAACAGAAGCAAAGTCCTCCCCACTAGCTAGCTGTGCAACCTGGAGGCATCATGCAGCTTTCCTGTGCCACTTCCTCCTCTGCTCAACCAAATGTTCTGTCCCCCTCAAGCTATGCTACATTGGGTGGATCACCTCCATGTTTCCTCATCTGTGAAAAGGGAAAAATAATGGTACCCACTTCATTGTTGTTTTTCAGGACTGGATGAGTTTAACTACACAAAGCATTTAGAGAAATACCTGCCACATAGGTGAGTGTTGGCTGCTATTGTTATCACTTACATCATCTCAGTAAGAAAGCTCTTAGTCATTGTTATTTTTCATTCTCATTCACTGAAAACTTGAGGCTAAGTCAAAGTTGTTTTCATTTTTCTGGTCTGGCCCCAGCTATGGGGGACTTTCCCAAGATATACCCCTGAAACCAGTGACCAAAATGAGAAGTGCCTTCCATAAATCACCCATATCTGCTCTAACTTCTCAGAAGATTGCAGTTTCTCCTGGGATTGCACCTGCCTCCACACACACACACACACACAAAGAAAAACTGAATCCTCAGCTCACAGGAAATGCAGAAGGGGTTGAGAAGCCATGGAAGGAGGCTGGGGAAGGGGGTAGGATATGGGTGCATATCATGGAGTGTGAACAAGTGTCAGATACCAACTGTTTTCCTGACACACTTATATAGCCAGAATTGAATTTTAAGTACAAGTGTGTATTGCTCTAAAATTAAAAATCTAACTGTAAAAACTTTGCTTGCATGCACTTGAAGAGAGTTCTCTAGCACATTTTCTTCAGAGGCACGTCAGAGGGAGAGGGATTCCAGGCCTCAAAACACAACTCTTCAGAAAGCAGCTCTCAGAAAGAGTTGGGGACACCAAGTAGGTTCTTTTCTTTTTCTTTTTTTTGTTTAAAAAATGATCCATATGAAGGGATTTCGTGGCTTTCAATCAAAATCCTTCAGCCTCACTGGATTGGAAGTCTTGCTTTATGTCAAATCTGCAAATTGGACTGGATTGTCTTTAGCTCTGGGATGACTTCATACGGAGGCTGGAGAGTCTTTACGTTAAGGAAGTAGCTCTGCCCTAATAGTGCTCCAGGGGTCATATTCATTGTTCTCTTAGGAAGGAAATGGAACCCAAAGCTGCTGGATTCCCAGGAATTGTGTCTTAGGCATGTATCAGCCTTTCCAGAAGTAGCTCTGTAGGTCAGCAGGGCTTTTGGCATCTGGGAGGGAGGTCTGTGAGTGTGTTTGTGGTATGTGGGTGTGGTTGAGTGAAAAGACTTTCAAGGAGCTAACTGGGGATTAAAATGATCTCCCCTCCCTTATTTGGAGCATAACTATTTACTGCATTTCCTACCATTCACAGCATCCCAATTCTATACAAAGAAAACCTTTATTTAGAAATAAAGTAATTTAAAAAAAAGAATCATTCAGCCACACAGGCCCTGTTTCCAACTTGATTTTGGCAAATCACATAGCATATTAGTATTAACTTAAAACAAATATAAACTTCTTGACCAAGATTCAGAGAGTGGGGAAATAGATATCCACAGCAAGGCAGGGTAAGAGAAAGACCCAGAAATGTCATCTTAAAAAGACATTTTCTGTTCATCACAGGGTATCTCAGCATGAAGAGATGGCAGGTGCATGAGCAGTGATGATGCCTCTCCAGGTATGCTCCCTCCAGTTGCCATGATCCGAAACACAAATATTGTCCAGTTCTCTTGCTTCACCAGATTTCCGTTAGTAAATTCTTAACATTTAGAAAAAGTTTGTGCTAAATAGAAAAATGCACATTTTCTTTGATAAGCAGATACTTTCCCCCTTCATTAACCTGCATCAGTACCTATGTTTAGTTTCATTCCCATGTGGGAATATGCTTCTATAGAGATAGTCTCTCTACTGCAGCTCCCTGCAGATGCTTCCTGAAAGCTTCAATGCATCCTAATTAAAGGAAGAATCACTGGGAAATTGGTAAGCTGAAGGGAAAATCAGAAGTGTAACAAGGGGTGTATATTTTCAGACTTGCCATCCACACATGCAATCTGACTTCACAAGTTCACTGGAAGAGCCGTGAGTTACCATACTTCCACTAGAGGGCACAATGGCACACATGTAGAAGAAGCTCTCTCCAGACAATAAGGAATGTGACTTGGAGCCAGGGCAGGGGAACCCCAGGAATGAAGGCTTACTAAGGGTAAGAGCACAGAGTATATTCCTCATTAAAGGGAGAGAGTGCATGACTTTTAAAATCCTTTTGGGAATGAAGGAAGGAGGAAGAGGAGAAAGAAGCTCAAAGCAAAAGAACAACTGTGTGACCTTGAGAAGTACACAGTATTCTCTTTGCTCCCATTAAAATGCATCACAACAGGACACACCCAGCAATACTGGGAGATGGTCACCAGACAGGAACCCAGGTATGGCCTGTCCAGTCCTTACCGTCCAGGACTTGTTCTGGAGTTAGGTCACTGACGTGGGCTGAACACGTGGTGGTGGAGAAACCCTTAGATGCGCAGCTGCAAGTCCCCTGCAACAGATAGACAGGATGATGGACAAGATGCACATCCCTTCAACCAGAGCCTCTCCCTGATGCTGGCTGCTGTCACTGCCTGCTTTATTTATTTCTCACTGCCAAGTGTAGTCAACACATGTTTTCACTGTTTAATCTGTTAATTAATCTGAGCATTTCTAGGGTGTAGACGCTTGATTTTATCCTACAGAGTGTGTGAGTCATGCACAGAGAGAAGCAGAACCTTCAAGAGGCCCTTTGGTTTGTCACCAATTATGTGGTAGCTGTAGGTTCTGCCTGTAAAAGACATTCTGTGCCTCCCTCCCTGTGGATGGATACAGGAAGCCCCAGCAGCAGCCAGACACTTAAACCAGAGGCGTAAATAATGCTGCCATATCATAATCGCAATCATTTGAATGTGAGCAATATCTGTTCTTAAGAAGCCCAGAACACATTTATAATATTTTATCTCATTTATCTTCACATCCCTAAGAAGGAGAAGCAGAGATCGTTAGCTTCATTTTCCATATGAACAAGAAACAAAAAGGAGGAAGAATTAAATAATTCGCCTAACATGACACAGTTTGTCTACTTCGCAGCACAGGCATAAAACTGGGTCTCCTGACGTGCCGAAGTGGTCTCTGCTGGTCGGTATTTTTTGGCCTCATCATTTTTATGTTATAGAGCTCAAGGGGGACTCTTCTTAGCTTTCACCAACCACTGAAATTCAGGTTTAATTAGGGAACACGAATGTTGAAATGGAAAAAAAAAAAAAAAACAAGGAAGCCTAACTAATTGCTCTTAAAACAGCCTAACTTTACAGACATTCACTTCTATGCTGCACCAAACCGCATCTGAAGTTTAGGGTCCTGGAGTGTAATCTGGCAAGTAATAATCACAGACATTTAAAGCTAGTTGTTTCATTTTGGCTAAAGCATCTCTGTAGGAGGAGGCTTCAGAGTGTGTTCATCGAAATACCCTGCAAATGGTCCCAGAACAAAGATACTGATTCTGATGGTGACAGCCTGTGTGAGTAGCCATGTCCGGAGTGGCAGTCCCGTGCTGTGTGCTCCTCCTCACCCAGGCCAGGGTCGTTCCCTGGGCAGACACCTACCTCACTGCCTCTCCTTTGGCTCTGGATGTTTTTCATTTTGCGCACCAAGGTTAAGTACAAGCCTGTGCCAAAGCAGTTCTTCAGGAAGAGCGGGGTGCCTGAACAGTAGAGCCTTCCCTGGGCAATGATGGCAATGCGGTCTCCAAGTAGGTCAGCCTCATCCATGTGGTGAGTGGACATGATGATGGTTCTGCCTGCAAGGTAGGGGCCAGGGCAAGGTAATCACCAAGTCTGCCCTGGGTTGGGCATGGCTGGTAAAGGGTGTACAGCAATCTCCTGGCTATATAGTTGCAAAAATCAGGAGTTAATGAAAACAAAAAACAAAAAACAAAAAATCCAAGGGGCTAATTCAGCAGCAAATTCCAGGATATTAGGACAATAATAACAACTAACATTTCATAGCACCCTACATTCTGTAAAGCATTGCCACACACAGTGTCTCTGTATCTGGCATAGGATCTGATTCAAATAAATCCTATATTTGGGGCTCATGTATCATGTATCTAGTGAATTTCATATGTATTTTCTGGATCATTAAGTTCCGCATTTATAATTTTCATAAAGAACACACACATACATACTCTCACTAACTGGAGATGTCATTAAAAGAAAACAGCAATGAGAATTCCAGGATGGCAAACCCTCAGAGAAAGGCATGGAACAATGCTGTGTGAGTCGAGAGAGGGTAAGCTCTGGCTTGACCACAGAGTCGAACCTCGCTGTCACCTCTATGGGCTCTCAGTTCTGCTTAATATCTTTTCCTATATGAGCCCCTTGTCTTAGAGGTGCCACGGCAGAGGAGCCACTTCCATCCACAGCCATCCTCTGGAGCACTGAATGCCCAGCATGTCACACTCACACTGATCCTGAGTGGTCATCCTACAGCTATGGAGCTTCTAGGTATGTTTGCAGGTAACCTGAGTCCCTGTGGTCAGAGGGGACTTTCACCTAGAGTGGCATCCATTATTCCAGACAGAAGGGCTGCAGGTCAAGAGAATTTTCTAAAATATTTTGGGAAGTAGGCTGCCTCATCAATGATTCTCTGTCTATATCTGCAAAAATCTCAGGAGGTTTTAGCTGGAACTTAGATTCACCAAGTCAGTGATAAAGCCCCTTTTGAGTATGGTCATGGTGGTACCTGTACTCAGTTGTGAAATGCCAAGTGAGAGAGTGGGGACCACAAGTAAGGCCACAGTGGGAGCCCAGGACACTGAGCAATGGCCGTTACCTGAGCGATACTTCAGGAGCAGGTCCCAGATCGAGCGTCTCGAATAAGGGTCCACCCCAGAAGTGGGTTCATCCAGAACCACCACCTTGGCATCTCCCACAAAGGCAATGGCGACTGACAGCTTTCTCTGCATGCCACCTGGAGGCACAAGGAGGACGGGCGAGTCAAGGGGCTGCAGAGGGTGGAGAAGGGAAAGGCTCAGGGCCAGTGGCATCTTGGGGTTACCTTAATCCAGCAGCTGTTTGATGCTGCCTCCTCAGATGCTTATAGCGTTCAAAGCCCTAATACTGTTCAGGCTTTGTAAACACAGAAAGGGCAACCCTCGCATCCTTGGATCAGACCCTTGGAAGACTGTTCAAACATGTCAACCTCAGGATAAATAAAACCCAGGCTGCTGTGAGACAGTGTTCTGCGGGGGAAATGATCTAGGGGCTGCTCTTCAGTTCTTGGGCTAACTTTACAGAGGTGTTCCCACCCTTAGGAGCTCTCCTGCTCCAAGCCTCCCCTGCCTCCTGGGTGCACTGGGAAGTCATGAATTTGCCATCTGTGGCCCTGTCTCCATCCATCACCAAGCACCTGATAGGTCCTGAGCCTCTTCATTCCGCTTGTGGTGGAGGCCTGTGTCCTCCAACATGGCCTCCATCTCCAGCTGGGCCTCCTCCCAGGACTTCCCTTTCAGCTGGGCATAGAACAGCATGTGCTCAGCTACCGTGAGGCTAAGAGACGGGACAATGAGAAAAGCAATGGCTCAGCTCTTCCACTTCTAGCAGCTGATCTTACAGAAACAACTGAGGATAAGCACTCTTGATTCAGCAATCAAGATGCTCACTGCAGTGGTATTTATGATACAAAACAAAAATAACAGACCCTGTTTAAATATCTAATAAGAGAATGGCTTAATAGTTCATTCATAAGATGGAATAGTCTGTAAATATTAAATATTATTTTATAGAAGAATATGTAATGACATGAAAAATGTTCATTATATCTCATGTATAAAAAAGCAACCCTTTCTTGAAAAAAATGGCAGATTTAAAATTTGTATGCATAGTTTTGTTATTCTTTATGATTTTAAAGTATATGTGTTTATCTATTTATACATGTATAGGAGAAAGTTCTAAAAAATTATATACCAATGTGTTAACAGTGGTTATCTCTGAGTAGTGAAATTACAGGTGACTTTTATTTTCAATGTTTTGTTTACCTATATTTCTTTCCTTCCTTCCTTCCTTCCTTCCTTCCTTCCTTCCTTCCTTCCTTCCTTCCTTCCTTCCTCCCTCCCTCCCTCCCTCCCTCCCTCCCTCCCTCCTTACCTTCCTCTTTTTCTTTGACAATGACTATGCATAGCTTCTTAGATAAGAAATAAAAATATCTTATTGGAAAAAAAAAAGTAACTAAAAGCCCCCTGAAAAGTTCACTTTTCATGCTATGGCTTAAACAGGAAAAAGGAACAATGGTTCTCCTGTCTTTGGTCCCTGAGAGGAAGTACTTCAGGGATGCACGAGGGGCTCGGGGATCAGCTGCTGTGTCAGAGCGAAGGCAGCCTCACCCTTTTGAGCCGGGAGCCCTCAGCTCTGAGTAGCAGAGGCAGAATCCCATGTTCTGAGGGACAATGCTCATTGCAAGTAGGACAAAGGACCTTAAACATGGGGGAAACCAAATAAGAGTATTTCCACCAGTGCCCAGGCCCGACATCCCTGAGCTGGGCTCTAGAAAAGTGTGCAGGGGGCAGAGGTGAGGAGAGGGGATGGGGAGGTCTCAGTTCCTGTCTCACTTACTGGTGGAACAGGATGTTGTGCTGTGGACACATGCCAAGGCTCTGCCGGATTGCATTCAGGCTGGTTTCAATGTCCCTTCCCCCAATGAGCACAGTCCCAGATGTTGGTGGCAACAGACCCGTCAGGATGGACCTGCAGAACACAGGAGTCAGTGGCAGAAGAGATGGCCCTTAGGAACTTGCCTTAGGAGGGCCGCCCCCACACCAGGGTCAGTGAGAACTCTCACTGGGACTCCTGCCTGGGGCTGTCAAACCCAAACCACTATTAGCTGTGGGGCCCAACAGATTCGCACACAGGGCTCAGCACCAGCGTGAACATCTAGGCCCTAATGCAAAAAGCAACCTCTCCCATCCTTCTCTGCTTCTACTTATTTCTTCGTGCTCCCAGGCCAACACCGAGGGCCTCTGGGATTCCCAGCCTCAGAACTTCACATGCAGTCACAGGTGCCCCCAGCTCAGCCATCACGGAGCCCAGTGTTGAAAAGGATCAATAAGAGGCTTTTGGTGGATGGCTCTAGGCTTTGCCTCCTGGGTGAGCAGTCATGGATATTGAAAAGCCAGGTGTTACCATCACAAAGCCTGGGTAAGGTCTTGATGAAAGGCGAGAAAGAATCCCAAGCACTCCTAGGCTTTTGTTTCCCAAGCACTCCTAGGCTTTTGTTGATTAACTGATTGAAGCCAGGCATGGGAATTACCATCACCAATATCAGCTTTGAATCCAAAACGTAAAAAGCCCAGGAGCAATGGTGGGCTTTTTTTTTCTTTTTTTTTTTTTTTTGGTAAAATGGTAACTATGACTCCCATGTCCTTGGGTTGTTGTAAAGGTTAAATGAGTTAATACACTTAGAACATTAGAACAGAGCCAGCATAAAGTAAAACTCAAAAATATTATTATTATTAGTATTAAACATTGTTTTAACCCCCCGGGGAAGTTGCATGTGAGCAGCTGATGAAGTAATTGTTTGCCTTTTCGGAGCCCTGGGGTCCTGGATGTTGTTTCCAGCTCTCTGACCATATCAGTTAGCAGGGTGAGAAATCAGATGGATGCAGGGCCGTCACACCCAGCTCTGTCCCTGAGTTCTGATACCATCTCAGGCTATCTGAACTTGTCCTGACAGAGAAGCTGAAATCTCCATGGATCAACCACTAGAGGGAAACAGAACCAAATAGAATGGCACCGGCCCCACATTCCATTCACACTGAACCGCCCTAGAGAACATTCCATCACAGGGTGTACACGCTGCTGTTCCTTCCTGGGGCTCTCCAAAGGACTTGAAGACTGTGTCACGTGGATTCGCTGCTCCCTGCGAGGTCTGTGTCTGCTGCTCCTTGGGAAACCAGGGCAGGCTGTGTTCTCCTCTCAGCAGATGGTGCTCGGGTCCCTTGGAGGAGAGTGGTGCGCCTGTGGAGCTGGGAGGTCCACGCAGAGCCCTTTTCCTTCCCTGCCCTAACCTTCTGTTGCCAGACAGTTACCCCACAGGCCCCTCTAGAGACTAATTTTTTTTTTTTACTTTCTCCAGAACTACCACTAACCCTCATCAGCTGATATTGAAGCCTGCCTAACTATTGGCAGAAAAAGGAATGTTCCTTTAAAATAGCAGGACTCAGCCTGGCACGGTGGCTCACACCTGTAATCCCAGCACTTTGGGAGGCTGAGGTGGGTGGACCACCTGAGGTCAGGAGTTCAAGACCAGCCTGGCCAAAATGGTGGAACCCTGTCTTTACTAAAAAATACAAAACTTAGCTGGGCATGGTGGTATGTGCCTGTGGTCCCAGCTACTCGGGAGGCTGAGGTGGGAGAATTGCTTGAACCTGGGAGGAGGAGGTTGCAGTGGGCCGAGATTGCGCCACTGCACTCCAGTCTGGGTAACAGAATGAGACACTGTCTCAGAAAAAAAAAAAAAAAAAAAGGAAATAGCAGGGCTCTACAGCTCCCACACATGTGATGACAATGGGCATGAGTTGATCACCACCATGGACTGCTGGAATGGGGGAAAAGACTCAAGGTGTGAGAAACAAGAGGCAACTCTGTGCCTGACTTTTGCCCTCACTGAGCCATGACAACTTGGTGGCCTCAGGAAAGTCACTTCAACTCTCTGAATGAATGTCCACTTCCCCAGCACACAAAAGAGGCAATAAACTTATTCTACCTCCCCCTCAAGAGAATACATATAAGTGAGCTTTGAATACTGCAGAAAGCTTTTACACATTTTTGGGGCCACAAATATTTGTCAGTAAAATTTGTGGGAAAGAGTAGACAGCTGCTGACAGGGAAAGACTAAACCAGGAAATGACAGGCTAGCATGGCAGCCAGCCTCTCTGCTGGAAGACTCACAAAGTGGTGGTTTTCCCTGCTCCATTGTGGCCGAGGAACGCGGTGATCTGGTTCTCGTAGAAGGTGATATTTAGACGGTCCACAGCAGGCCGGCCATAGGGTTCAAAAGTCTTCACCAGATTCTTCACACATACCCCAGGAACCCACCCTGGATGCTCACGTTCAAAGAAGGAGTCTTGGAGGAAAAAAATGAACATGATGTAAACATAATGTCTCATGTACCCAGTCCCAGGGCTCTTTCTCCAGGTCATTTTCTTTTGCCTGTAACACCATCTGCCTCCGTGGCTTCAGTTATCACAGTTGTAAGGAAGACTCCAGAATAATAATAGTAATAATAGCATCAAACATTTATATAGCACCTCCTATATACCAGGCACTGTTTCGACTGCTTTACACAAATTACCTCAACGCACTCTGATAATGGTCCTAAGGTGTAGACATTTATTATGCTCATTTCCATAGCCGAGAGAACCTTAGACACAGAGACGTCAAGTGTTCTATTAAGGACACATAGGCCTGAGTGGCAGAATTGGGATTTGAACCTAGAGCCCATACTCACCAGAGTGTACTCACTGTCTATAGGGAGAGTTGGCCCCAAGCTCAACCTTGGTCCTAGGCCCTCATTGCTAACAGTCCACAGGGCATTTCCTCATGAATTTCTGGAAGTGGCTTAGGTTCTTCATCTTCCCAAAACAACATCTGCCTTCAGACCCTCCCATGACGTTTTCTGGACCACCATTCTCCTAGTCACCTTGGCTTGAATCTCTGAGTTGACTGACTAAAATTTCTTGCTTCTCAGAACTCCCAGAGTTTTCCAATTAGCTGGGAGGGTAGTCCACGCTTCCCCATCACCATCCCTCAAACCCCACTCCCCTCCTTTCTCCTCCCATGCCCTCTCCAGTGCAGACCCTCACCACGTGATCTCAGTTCTCCCCCTCCCATCTCTCCCGCATCATTTCACCCTATATGGCACAGCTTAATTTATCATCTTTTTTGTTTGTTTGTTTTGTTTTGAGATGGAGTTTCGCTCCTGTTACCCAGACTGGAGTGCACTGGCACGATCTCAGCTCACTGCAACCTCACCTCCTGGGTTCAAGCAATTCTGCCTCAGCTTCCCGAGTAGCTGGGACTACAGGCGCACGCCACCATGCCCAGCTAATTTTTGTATTTTTAGGAGAGACGAGTTTTCACCTTGTTGACCAGGATGGTCTCGATTTCTTGACCTCGTGATCCACCTGCCTCGGCCTCCCAAAGTGCTGGGATTATAGGCATAAGCCACCATGCTTGGCCAATTTATCATCTTAATACTGTGGTTTTAAGCATTTGTTTCCCTAGGGGGGGAAATTCCACTGTTTTTTCTATCTGTGCCTCCTGGCCTTGCCTGCAACCGAGTTGGAACCAGTCCCTAGCCTCCTAATTTCAGCCTAGACATTCCACTCCGGGAGAAGGATCTTCCCAGAGGTGCAGTGTGTTGCAGCCTAACTCTGGGAGGGGCTGCAGGTCTCTGGTTTTTGGTTTGTGAAATGGCCTCTGGTGTGGACCTGAAGAATAAAGGCCAGACCCTCTCCTGCAGTGGCAGGCAGAGTCCACGGCTGTGGGGCTTCTCTAAACCCAGGGCGTTCTGGCCACAGAGAAATGCATATGCTGAGGGAATGAAAAGCCTTGGGAGTAATACAGAACTGGGTCAAAAGAGAGAATGAGGGCAGCAAAAGCCAGGAAAACAAAACTTGTCAACCTGGGTCATCAGTTTAGGGGTTACTAGGGAACTTCCACTGTCAGGAAAGGCTTCTGATGCCTTCAATGAATGGCCTTCTAGATTTGTAAGCCGTAAGTGAAGTGTAGTCAGCTCCCCTGGAGTCTCTTTCCCCCTGGACACAGAAGCATTTATTTTTGTCTTTCCTTATAGCTCATATCCGCTTTAAGTCCCAGTGACCAAAGTTATTGTTCTTCCTAAATCCTCGGAAGTCAGCACATTTGTGCAACTCACTTGGGATTTGCCTAACAAGGGCACAGGCACACTACATACTTGGTATTTGCTTTCTCCAGGAAATATGCGCTAATGTCTGGGCTGAACCATTCATTCCACACACATGCAGATGGACCTCTGAGAAGGGATCAGGTTTAACTCTTGTCAACAGTCAGTTTCATGGGCTTCTTTCCACCCTTGTCATGAGGTGTTTTGCTCTGGCCCTCTGCAGTGTTTAGAGCCTATTCCCCGCCTCTGCTGTGCATTCTTCATTGGGATTTTACCGTGTATTCCTCCCAGGTGCTCTGGATGCTCCATTTCCTCTGTTAGGGGCTCAGTCTTTTCCAGTGCTCTTTCTTCTCTGGTTGAACAACCTGCACCAACCAGAAGTTAATGTTACTCTCCCACTGAGAGCTGAGAACCAGCAAAGACAGGAAAGGAGGGAAGAAGTACAGGGAGCAAATAAGTTTCCCAGCCAGGCTCTGACCTGCTTCAGGGCTGAGGGACTCAAGCCTGATCTTACAATCTCTGCCAATCCCAGAGGGAGTTTTGTAACAGAAGCTTCTGACTTGGAGAGTTTCACCTCCTCTCCAGGTGCCAGGAGGAGGCCACAGTGTCAGAAATTGTGATTAAAAAAAGAATTGCATTTGAAATAATTTTCTTTGGCCCACCACTGACACATTTTACTCCAATCCAAAACACGTCAAAGTCATGGCAAACCTTGAGTAAAAGTCTATTTAAAGTGCTATGACAGGAAGCCGGCTTAAACTACAGCCTGAGAAATGGTTCACCTGAGAAATACACCTATGTGGGCATTTAAGTATCTTGGGATTAAGATACCAGGTTCACCAGGGTTGAGCCTAGTGACGGTATTAACACAAGCCTGGACAAATTGTGAAGTGTGGTATAAAGACATGCATTGCACACACATACACAGACACTCTTTGGCAAACTTGGCATTTGGTGTAAAAACATATCAGAACATCCTGGAAGGGGAAGAGAAGCAGAAGAGCCAGTCAGTCTGCTGGAGAGGAAGGCAGGGGCAGGAGGAAACCACCGTTGCCAAGCATCCAAGGACTCTCGGCCTTGAGTGCATATACAGGAGCAGGCCGAGTTTTCTCAATGCAACAGCTACCCAGGGCCCAATGCCCGTCTGTCCCCTGCCCTCTGAAAACGTGCAGGATGTGTGCTGGAGCAGCAGGCAGTGGCCTGGTGGTCAGGGACCTGCCATCTTTAGTACTGTTCTTTGGAAATATCCTTCTAAAGAGTTTAATCACTAGAATGAGTTTCTTGCCAGGCAATATATGTGCAAGTTCCAGATTTTGTCCCAAGTGATCAATAGGGGAAGATACTGGATGTCTCCTGGGCTCCATTTTTTGTTTTTTAATCTGTGAAAGGAGGGAGGTTGGGTAGAGACACTCTTTCCCAGTTTTAGAGAGTTTTAGAAATCCATTTCAGTCCAGCCTATGAGACAGGTGAAAAATGTTTGCCTTCCATTGGCAAATATATTTGTGATTCACTTTTGAAGGAGCATATTTTTCTTACAATTTCTGGGTTTGTTTTTTTTTTTGAGACGGAGTTTTGCTCTTGTTACCCAGGCTGGAGTGCAATGGCCTGATCTCGGCTCACCACAACCTCCACCTCCTGGGCTCAGGCAATTCTCCTGCCTCAGCCTCCCTAGTAGCTGGGATTACAGGCACGCGCCACCATGCCCAGCTAATTTTTTGTATCTTTAGTAGAGACGGGGTTTCACCATTTTAACCAGGATGGTCTCGATCTCTTGACCTCGTGATCCACCCGCCTCGGCCTCCCAAAGTGCTGGGATTACAGGCTTGAGCCACCGTGCCCGGCCCCAATTTCTGTTTTTCTTAAGAGGCAGAGTATCTGTTGGAATTGCAGAGAAAAAAAAAAGCCTGCAAGCCCTGGTATTACTCATTGACATTAAAAACATTCTAGGAATATACCCCTGTGTTGACAATTTTCATTTATTATATGAAAATTTTATTATAGTAAAAAATTAACAAGTTTACAGATAGATAAGATGGATAGTCAATGCAATGAAAAAAATCCTGAGCTGTTAAAGTGCTGTTTGACAGAGTGAAAACAAAAGAAAAAAACAAAAGAAAAAAAAAAACGTAACCAAGCCTTTTAAAGGCCCTAGACTAATCCCCTAGAGAAAACAAACATCTATCTCAGTGCTTACAGGATAAGTCCTGGCCCAGGCCCAATCATATAAAGTAAAGAACAGGTAGGTGAGCAACAAACAAATGGGAAAGTACTTCCTTTGCTTGCAGAGTCTCCCAGCTCTAGCAGAGTCCCCTGCTCACATTCTGGAATTTCTTTGCTTTCTCAGACCTCACAAAAGAGGTGCTTCTCCCCACTTCTAAAACTTTCTCTAGCTAGGCCTCCTGCTTGGTTCAGTGGTAAAGATGCCTTTTACCTAAGATGTGTTGTGGGCAAATGTCCTTTCAGCCTTCTTCCCCAACCTCAAGAAAGATCAACACCAGGAGAGTCTGAGGTATTGCCTTGAAGATCAACAGCTCTGCTCCAGCCCCAGGAGGAGTCTTCATCTTGGGAGAATAAACTAATTTATATTTTGAAAAGATGGAGAGGAATAAAAAGACAGGAAGGCAGTGGGAGATGAATGCAAAGGTTCCTTCATGATTCCCTGGATTTCTGCTTTATACTGAAAAGTGGCACAAGTTCTTTGAACCCTGAAGTGGTTTGGTCTTTTTTAAATAGGGAGATTTAGTTCACTGGACAAGGCGTACAGAACACAGGGCTTCATCCATGATCAGCCATTCGTGCAGGCCCAGCGACTCATGAAAGGTGGGCTCCCAGATAATGCAATGCCCACTGAGGGGCAGAGTCCCCAGGAGGAAGCTGACTCATCAGGAATCACACCCTTTACATAGAGGGCTGCATCTGTGACCCATACACATCCTGCACAGAGACCAAGGAGCTGATTTCAAACATTAAGATTTGTGTTTTAATTTTTAAAGAACTCACCTTCGCTGCCAAGCCAATATGACTCTTGCACAAGAAAGTACCAAGGAAGCGGGGTTCCATAGTCTCCTAAAGATAGAGACAAATAAACAGACAAGGTCTAAGTAGTCTGCAGTCCTATAAGATCCAGAATTTATCTACCTGAACCTCAAATTGTAACCATAGATATTTATAGTTATCATTACATGGATTTTCACAGAAAGACTACTCCTTCCAACATATTTTTATCTACACGGTCATGTTTTTGGGGTGTTATAAGCAACAGTAAGACCAATAATCTTGGTTGACATCACTTTTCCAAGAAAACATTTCACAACAGAATTAAATTATGTCCTTTACCAGGAGTCAGATAACAATAATGGTGATCATCACTAACATGAACTGGATATTCTTTCTGTGGCAGGCATTGCTGTGAGTACTTTCCATGTGTTAAATAATTTAAACCTCAAAACAACCCTAGGAGGTAGGTAATATTATTATTCTTGTGAGAAAGGAAACCAAGGCCCACTGAGCTTGAGCCATCTGCCCCTGGTCACAGATAGTTAAACAGAAATGTAAGAATTCCAACACATGTAATCGAATTCTAATGTCACTATTTTTAACCCTATATCCCCACCCCTCATTCTACTGGATCCATCAGGGTTTCAAGAAAAAGACTTGCAAATTTCTAGTCCAGTTCTCTTAGAAAGTTATGTTGCCTACAAAATGTTGATTTTGTAAAATCATGGTCTCAGCTTTTTAAAAAAGTTGCCATGTGTTTCACCAGCTTCGCTGCCACTGAACTGTGTATTCCTCTGGGCAGGTCCGGATCTTTATCTCCACCACTCTATTCCCAGAACCTGGACCTGCTGAGCCTTACACACAGGGGCTGCTCAGTAATAGCTGTTAAATAAATGAAAACTTTGGCTTGGCGAAAATAAAACTTTTGAATTATGCACAAATTTCTGTTTTAATCAACTAATTTTCATCTATTATATCTCTTTCTATCAGTTTAGTAGTCTAGTAGGATAGAAAAAATGGACTAAGTTCAAGTGTCTTGTTCAAAGTCACTGTCATGGGTTGAATTTGGTCTCCTTCCAAAATGTTAGGTCTGTGGCATAATACAAATATACTTGGTCTTTGTCCCCAGTTTCTGTGTAGGGCACAGATCTCCTAGAACCCTTGCAATTTCCTGGCAGAAAGGAGTGTCTTTTTTTATTCATAATGAGCACCTTCCTCCACCACATCTGAGTTTATGCTAATGATGCGACTCAGGGTAGAGCCCCAAGATAGCTTCAGTTTCTGGGGACTGGTCACCAGAAAGACCACACATGTGAAGGATGGAACTTTCAGTCCCAACCCTCAACCTCCAGTGGGGGAGTAGGGTGCTAGAGGTGGGGTTATAAAAACTCTCGAACAACAAGATTTGAAGAGCCTCTGGGTTGCTGAACACTTTGAGGTGCTAGGAGGGTGGTGTGTCTAGAGAGAGCATAAAAGCTCTGCCCCCAACCCCATACTGTGCCCTGTGCTTCTGTTCCATACGGCTGTTCCTGAGCTATATCCTTCATTATAAAGCTGTGATTGTAAGTACAGCACTTTGGCAAAAGTGTGGGTAGCCTGGGCACCACATTTCCAGCTGGCATCGGAAGAGGGGCCAGTCTTGTAGGATTGAACCTGTGGAGTCTGTGTGACTTCTGGATGGTGTCAGAATTAAATTTGTGGACAACCCATTAACATAGGAGAATTAGTTGGTGTTAAAAACAGCAACAACAGCAAAAAACCAAAACATTTGGTGTCAGAAGTGATGTCAAGAAAAAAGACACCAGAATGCTAACCCCAGGTACCTCATAATGTGGCTTTGTTTAGGAATAGGGTCACTGCCAATGTGCCTGGTTGAGATGAGGTCACATGGGAGCGGGGTGGGCCCATAATCCAACCCAGCTGATGTCTTTATAAGATGGCCATGTAAGACAGGGAGAATACCACGTGCACACAGAGGATCAGAGGGACGCATCTACAAGCTAAGGAGTGCCCGAGCAACTCCAGGTTTCAGAGGGAGCATGGCCCTGCCAACATCTTGATTTTGAACTTCCAGGCTTCAGAGCTGTGAGATATAAATGGCTGTTGTCTCAGCTGCCCAGTTAGTGGTACTTTGTTATGGCAGCCCTAGTATACAAATGCACCAATGCCACTAGGAGGCAAACCCAGGCCTCCTGACCCAGCCTAGACGTCTCCCTCCTATTCAGGGTGGCTGCCTACATATTTCTGCCAACAAAGTCTGTCCTGAGATGATCTGAGAGCTGTGAGTTTTTCCCTCCCCATGGACTGGACCAGCCTCACCATCCCCTGCCTGCTCTTAGCTACAGCATCAAGAGCCAGGCATGGCTGCCACAGCACAAGAAGGCTATCAATTGACTTGGAGACCACTCAGATGGAGATGGGGCATCTTTAGCTACCAGAAAACACTAATTTAAAGGAAAATTTTATTTTCTACAAAGTAAATATAAGACTGTGAAAACAGCCAAATTTTAGGAGCTGATTTTCCATGCTACCGATTAATTAGGTATTTATTCAGTGCCCACCAAAGGTCAGGAACTATTCTGGGCACTGGGACTGTCACAGTTAACAAAATAGGCCACGTACCTGCTCTCACAGCTCATATTCTACTAAGGGCAGAGAGTCAGTAAATACATGCATAAGATACATCATCTATTAGATGGTGAAGAATGTTCCCCAAAATAAAGTAGGGCTAGGGGACAGGAACCCTGAAGGAATGTTGTTTACAGAGCTATAGATATGTAAATATCTTTAGTCTGGAAAGATCCCTGTGAGAATGTGACATTTGAACAGAGACCTAAACAAAGTAAGGAAGCAAGTCTGCAGATATGAGGGGCCGGTTGAGGTTGGGGGAGAAATGTGCTCCTGGCATGAGAACAGCAGGTGGAAAGGCCCTGAAGAGGAAACCACTTGGTGTGTTAAACAGTAAGGACGCCAACATGGCTAGAGCAGAGGAACACGGGGGGAGAAGGGAAAATCGTGAGATGAGGAAGAGAGTTGGAGGCCAGATAATGGAGCATCTTGGAGGCCAGAGTTGGGACACTGGGTTTTACTTTGAATGAGAGGAAAAGCCAGTGGAGGCATTTGACAGAGAGGGCTGATACCATATAAACTCGATTCTGAAAGGATCTCACTGTATACAGCGTGGAGAACGAACTGGTGTGAGTTGATAGTGAAAGGAGGAGGCTGGGATTGGGAAGGTTGTGGTGGAGGTGGTAATAAGAGATCTGATTTTGGATTTATTTCCCAAATAGAGCCAGTAGGATTTGCTGGTGGATTTTTGACTTCTACATTTAAACTTCAAATGCTGGTTCTGACAAAGAGCTTTAGAAGCGATGATATTTAAACTAGATGAATGGAGAGGGCTGGGGATCTGAAGAACTCAATTATCTTTACCCTAAAGAAAGGGATGCTTACCTGGAAAGACCTGGTCAAGGTACCAAGCAAGTAAGCCGTAGATAGCAGCATCAAGGAGCATCATCTGCATGGACAGCAGGAAGCTGAATTCATCCCCTTCCGTGGGACTGTTCCCAATGTTGCTCCACTGCAGCCCCAGACCTTGCTCTTCAAAGCGAACCAGGTACTCGGTGCCAAACCCAAATGCCACTGGAGACAGCAGGCTCTGTAGTGATGCAGAGAGGGCACAGAAAATGAGCAGTGCCTTTTATCCAATGCAACAGCACCCAGATGCCCTCAAGATAGAGGGGATGGCCAAAAGAGGGTCCCCACTGTGTCCCAGTATAAGGCCACCTCAGGAGAGGCCAAAGGAGTCTTTCTATAGATGGCTAGGGGGAGTTTAGAGTGTCTCTGCAAACAAGAGATTCTCTAACTATACATTAACGAAAAACATGAAACAATTCTCAGCCCAGCCCTAGTCCACAGTTGCCAGACCTACAGCTTCCTAGTGGATCTATACATCTAAGAAGATGGCCTCAAAGTTCCATCTGCCTACCCAAGGATTACCAAAATAGCCCGGCTCTGCCCACAGGCTGAATCATAAGGATTTCTTGCCACTAATCCATTGTGATCATTTTAGAAAACAGGGTGCTATAAATGGCAGCAATTGATGTCTTATTTAACCTCAGAAATGAAAGGCAGATGCCTTGACACCTCTGAAGCCTAGTAAGTGTGAGTCGTGAGGACAGGTCAGACTTTCTGTCTTTCCCCAGTGAGGGCATGTGGTTGTTCCTTCTTGACTCTACAGAACCGAGACAGGGTGACTCCGGACGACAAGGGGAACTGCACCCTCCAGGGCCAGAGGCTGATTAGAGGATGGAAAAGGCCCATTTGAAAACAATTAGAGAAAAGACAGTGCTCTTTGTCTGGGTCTGGGAATTGTGAACTAAGAAGTTTCTCAGGCAATCATAAGTCACTTTCTGGAGTCCTCTCCTGGCCAGCAAGCCTGACTCAGTGGACAGTCTCATTTCTGCTCTTCTTTCTGCATGCTCTGGTAGAGCATGTTAAAGATACTTGCAAAAATACTCTAAGTTCTTTTGAAGCAAAACAAAAACTGTTAATAGAAACATCTCTTTGGTCAGACAGTAAAGGGACAAACTCCCTCCCTTCTGATTCATCTCAAAGAGTAGGAAAGAAAGTTAAGTGAAATGGGCTGTTGGCTCTCTCTTGTGGGTAAACAAAGGGACCCATGAGTTGAACTGGTTTTTTAATGCTGTCCCAGGGCAGACTAATCAAGCAGGTGTGGTGAGGAGTCACTGTTCCATCACTCAGGGTGCTCCCACTTTTGCCCCTGTATCTTTTAGCCTTACATGAACCTTTCAATCTTATGTCAAAGTCAAACTGGACCTCCTCAGAGGGCAAGCCGGGCTTCGAGGACTGCTACAGATCCTTCAGAGGAAACGTGTCATAGGACAGGGGCCAGCCCAAGGGCCTCACCACAGCCTTCTTCAGCTCAGTGGTCATGCGGTCCTGCCAGGCGAAGCACAGGATGTGCGGCAGGTAGAGGGTGAAGTAGATGACGCCACTACAGGCTGCTGCCAGGCTGGCCTTGGAGAAGAAGGTGCTGAGCAGGAAGCAGAGCATGATGGTGGCAGTGGAGAAAGCCAACAAGAACAGGAAGAGGATGAATGGGTCACTGTAATGTAGGATTCTTCCATGCTGAAACCAAGAGGCCACGTGTCAGTAACTCTGGTCCTCTGCTGGGTGCCTTCTCACTTTGCCCCAGAGGGCTCTCTATGTTACTGCCTAAATTTCTACAAGGCATACTCGATGAGCTGAGTTCCTTTATTCCTAGCAATGCCATTTTCTCTGGGAGGAGTAACACATTAGGCTTCTATCAGTCATTAGTAATGCCAAAACACATTAATTCGGAGACCATTAGGTTGAAATAGCCCCAGCATTCTGAGTTCCTACATCAGCAAACCAAAATCCAACTTAGAGAAATTTAATCACAACCTGCCCACTAACCTCTAATCAGGGACTTTTCACTTGAACCAATCAAATACTTGCTTTGTTTGTTTTTTATTTTGTCTTGCTTCCCCACCCCTCAGTGGTGCCCTTAACCACGTGTGATCTGGAGCCTCCCGTGAATCACTGTTTGCTGGAATCAACTCTTTAACATTTTAATGTGCCTAAGTTTCTCTTTTAATAGTATTTATTATGTGTTAAGTAAGCAAATCCTTGGTGAGAAGCAGGGTAATATGGAGAAATATGGCTTGGACAAGGGAGGAAGACCTGGGTAGGGAGTCTTGGAGGATCTACAGGGCCCTAGATAATGCAGGTAGATGGGAAACAAAAGAGGGAGATGGGAGGGGACTCCAGAGGAGCTTCAACATCTTGCCTGGGGCCTGGCCTGCCGAGGCCATCATCTGTACTTTCATTCTGAAATTTGCTAACCACACATGTGAAAATATCAGTAATTAATCCAAATCACTTGGAAGTGGATTGATCCTCCCCATCCATGAATATTACACAAATACATTTCCTAGGCAGTCCTCATAGCTTTCACATTAACCAGTGAATCAACAACCACTTTGGCTATGTAGCAAATAGGACCAAACTGGCAACTTTTGCTAAGGGAAATGCTATCCAAGTACACTAGAGAATAAATTGAGATTGCCAAATGTATTAGACCTTCTTGGTTATCCTTTGCTGGAGGCATCCTATGAGGCACTTTACTCTCTGAATATGGCAATGAGTACATAGAGATCATCCTGTGCTCTTCCCAGGAACATAAAGGAACAAATAGGTCCATGACCTAAATGAGTTCTGATCAATTGGCAGTAGTTTCCTGGAGCTCTGGGTTCCTCTCATAGACAAGAGAAAGCACTGTCATGGGCATGTGTTCCACTGGGTGGAACAAATATGCCATTTGTCTGCTGTGGCTACCATTTCTCCTTTCTGCTCTCCTGACTGTGGGTACCGATAGAACAGACTGAAAAACAGATAAAATAAATGGCAAGGGAGGGGACTGTGCAGAACAGACCCAGGCTTAACTAGAACCCAAATCTGAGAAAATCTAAATAAAAGTCTAAATTAGGACTCAGAGCTCCTGATTTTGTGCATCACTCACACACAGCTACATAAAAGTAAGTCTATGGCTGAACATGTGGCTTTTGAATGGAAGCACTTTAATGTCGTCGTTGCAGTTCTCAGAAGAATGAAATCAATAATTTATTTATTTATTTTTTAGACAGAGTCTTGCTCTGTTGCCCAGGCTGAAGTGCAGTGGTGCAAACTCAGCTCACTGCAATCTCCACCTCCTGGGTTCAGGAGATTCTCCTGCCTCAGCCTCCTGAGTAGCTGGGACTACAGGCATGTGCCACCATGCTGGATGATTTTTGTATTTTTAGGAGAGGCAGGGTTTTGCCATGTTGTCCAGGCTGGTCTCAAACTCCTGACCTGAAGTGATGTACCCACCCTGGCCTCCCAAAGTGCTGGAATTACAGGTGTGAGCCATGGTGCCAGGCCTGAAATCAATTTCTTATCCTTGCTCAAAACAAAGTCCCATAAACTTCCAGAACTTCTAGGACCACAAACTTCTAGGACTTTTCACTGACTTAAGCCAGAGGTGTAACTCACTCTGTGATCCTACAATTTTACCAGCTGTGGCTTCCTCTGATGGCCACTTTTCTTTTTGTTTCTAATAGCTTGAATAACAAAGGGACCTTCCCATTGTCCCTGCTTCCAGCTTCTTTCCTGTGTTGTTGAGGTAAGGAGGAAGAGACAAGGGAAAGGTGGGAGAGTCATTCAAAGGAAAACCCTATTCTGGTGTGGAAAGCTCTGTTTCTGTCATCACTGGAACAATGTTCTAGTTCCTACAAAGAGAAACCCTTTTGTGCAAGAAACTCGGTGAATGTTCCTTACCTCACATCATAAAAGCTTTGAAGACCTAATGGCCCATTCTTAGGAGGGTAGATATCAATGCTGCTTATCAACAAGTCAGGCAGTCTCATGGCTGTTGCTAGTCAGATGTTTACACGTTTTTAATCCTTTAATTCTGAGGACACAAACATGTTGGTACTGGGGAAAGGAGCAGATTGAGGGATGGGAAAGAACAAGGGAATCCTAGAGGAAGACAAGGGGCTCAGCTCCTCCCCTCATCTCTTAGAACTTTGGTACCCTTTGCAATGGTAAAGCCACATCCAGGTAGGGTTGGGTTATTTGGGCACAATGACCTCTACCTTAGCATTTGTTTTGCTAGGGCTCTACCACAGGGCTTAACGAAGCCCACAGATCACTGGATCACAGAGCAACACTAACAAGACAAAACCTTCAGATTTAGTACATTTTACTGTAAGAAGAAAGGGCAAGATTTGGCTTAACTGGAGACGTGTTGTTTGAACAGGACTTGATGGAACATTCGTGGATCAGGTGGGCACCAGATATGGGCCAGCATGGGATGGGAGACACTCAGCCAGTCTGTTGTCTCCACACACACTGCCTAGTGCAGCGCAGCACTTCATATGATGATGGGGAAGAAGTAGAACAAGCCTCATCAGTCCATAGCAGGAGCCTGCAAAGCCTGAAGTCTAAAAAGTATACCAAATTAGGCCGGGTGCAGTGGCTCAAGCCTGTAATCCCAGCACTTCGGGAGGCCGAGGCGGGTGGATCACGAGGTCAAGAGATCAAGACCATCATGGTCAACTTGGTGAAACCCCGTCTCTACTAAAAATATAAAAAATTAGCTGGGCATGGTGGTGCATGCCTGTAATCCCAGCTACTCAGGAGGCTGAGGCAGGAGAATTGCCTGAACCCAGGAGGCGGAGGTTGCGGTGAGAGGTTGTGGTGAGCTGAGATTGCGCCATTGCACACCAGCCTGGGTAACAAGAGCAAAACTCTGACTCAAAAAAAATATATATATATACCAAATTCCATCCAGTAAAATATTAAAAACACCCAAATTTATATCCTTATTATTTACCTATTAAAAAAATCATCTGTGGTTGAAGAGCTAAAAATGAAGGATAGCAGCGTATTGTAAAATAGTGTTTCATTTCCAAGTCTAGCTCTCAAAGGAGTTGCAAATTTGCAGAGGATGGACCAATAGATGCTGCCTGTGGCTATAAAAACTCCTTATCACTGAGGAAAGATGGGCTCCAAATTCTATCCTATAAAAGAGAGAGATCTTAGAGATTTTTCAGGCAGCAGAAATTTTTTTGGTGAAGCCATGTATGAGGTGACCATGACGGTGATTAGTAAATAATCCAGATATCCTCCCTTATTAACACTGAAAAGGCTTTCCCTATTTCAACTCTAGCCAGTTGTTAAAATGGTAAGCCTAGGAAAACACTCACTGATTTCTTTTGTATTGGAAAGAGAAGACAACTTTGAATACACTATCACCCTGTGCAGGGCTCTGCTAATAGCAGCATCTCCAGATAGTCGTAGAATGGGACTGGAAAGTCTGTGTGGACCATGGACCCCTAAGCAGGAAGTGGGAGATGGGAGGATGTGGTAATTCAGTGGCTTCTCGGGGAGATTTTGCCTCTCTGAGTATCTTCCACCTTGACTAAAAGGAAGGGCTGGGAAGCTAGAAGTCATGTTCTCCTTGGTGATCAGATGACTAATCCAGGCACATTAACAGGAGGAAAGGGGAGACGAATCAAAGTATTTAAGATTTTCTGGGCCTTCTCCATTTTGCTTACCATGATGAATATCGTCAGGAGAAAGATGCTCATTGACATGATAGAGAAGCTGTCCAGGAACCAGGTACACCAAATCACTGCATTGGAGACACCCTGATTTTTCAAGTTCTCTTTCAGTCTCAACTCCTTCTCCAAGACGATACTCTTGACAGTCATAGAGACAGAGTAGATCCATGCCAGCACCATGAAGATAGGGAAACAGCGGTTCAGGATGATCATAAAACTAAAGCAAGAGGAGAGAAGCAGAATAGTAGAGAGCTCTGTACCTGGTAGAGGCAGAATAAATGTTTGTTGAATGAATGTGTTGAGAACAAAGCCCAGATGGAGGGAAAGGAAAACAGGAAACCCTCCCCTGGACATTCAATGGGCTGGAATCTTTTAATACATTCCACGTTAGTCCTGAAGCATTATTTTTTCTTTATAGCAGAGTGTTGGCTTTCTGGTTAGCCCAGGTGAATGCTCTGCGAGTAAAATGTGTCAATAAAGTTACATACTCTATGTCATAGGTCTTCCCCGTAAAGCCTTGCAAGGAAAAGACTGTGGACTTGATGATGTGGATGGAATTAGAGTAGACAGCTACATGCTGACACTGAAACTCAAGAGGGTAGAGCACTGACAAGGACAAGTGGTAGCTGTAAGATCAATAATTTGGCTCCCCAAGGGGGTCTGTCACCCCAGTACAGTCTGCCCTGGAAGTTCAAACCCTAGTTATGCAAAAAGAGGCACAAAATAACTAATCAGTTTAGCACTTTCAGAAGGCAAATGATCCATCAATAAATCAGTTATCCAACAGCCACTGGCTCCACCACCAGCCATGCACAGGTGGAGCAGGCCCTGGTATAGCCCCCTCTTCAAACAGGATAGATTTGATATACTGGAATGACTTTCCTGTGAACTTTACATATGTTTTCCCTGTGTTTCATGTGCTAGTAAAGCCCTTGGGATTATTATCTATTGAAAACTGTTGTGTGTTGTCATTGGGCAGGCCCAATTCCTGCGTGGGAGGATTTCACTCAAGATGGCCCTAGGGAGAAAGGCATACATTCGTAAAGCATGCACTTCTGGGACTGGCCACCAGAGGACTCTCCCACACCAAAAGACCCAGATCTCTATTGCCTCCCCACACCCACCTCACTTCCCCACCAACCACTCCCATTCTGATCCTAAAGTGGACCTGGGCTTTTGCCCCTGGCTCCATTTCCCAGCTCTGCCTATTGTCCAAACTCAAACTAACTGCACACTGGCCACTGTTATCTCAAGTTTTCTGTAGAGCTGAGGCTGGAAAACCCATTGGACAGTTATTAAAAGAGGGTTTCCTGTGTTCACACTGGGTTTTAGGTGAACTCAATTGTAGGTCTCTATTGCTGTCCTGGTGGTGTGTCTGACTCATCTGTAATGACAAATGATCCTTCTCAACCCTCTATGCCGGACCTTTCTCTACCATCCCCCAAAGCCATGTTCAGTGAAACAGCAGCTTGCTTACTTGGCTTGCTCCTGGTCAACAGATATATGGGCCTGGGATGGGGGTGGCCAGGGAGGCAGAGCCTGAGCTTATCTAACACATTTTTCTACCTTGTCATTAACATCACAGAAATGTTAGGGAAGGGGCTGCATTATTCCAGGACTCTGAGGAACCACACCTACTGGCCATGCAGAGTCCAAAATGAAGGCTAATGTGGCAATCATTGGGCAAACATTCTGACCAGAAACCTTCCACATACCAAACGTACTACATAGTGGGAAATTTGTCCTCTCCCCTAGCCTCACTTCCCTTGCTTTAATTTTCCCCTTCCCTTTTCTAGCTACACCAACTCTTTTTCCTCTCACACCACTGCAGTGATTCATCTGTGCCTGACTGGAGCTTGGGAGAAGCAGGTTCCTTAGTCAGAGCTCCATACTCTCTAATTTGGCTCTGGTCCCTGGGGCTGTTTACAAAGACACTGAAGTCTTAGGAGCACCCCCAGCCCACCCCAGCCTACCCCAGCACCCCAGTTAGCATGTCATGGAGGAGGATCGGGAACTTCGGACTCACGAATCATCCACGAAGCAGGGGTAGGGCATCTGCTGGAGGTAGATTCCAACTGGAGCCTCAGCCTGCACCTGGCTCCTTGTGATCCCCTGTTCAACCATGTCCTGCAGATAGGCAAACCCGCCCCAGATGTACCGGAAATCTTCCACAGGATCAGCTCTGGGACCAGAATCCCAGTACCTGAGAAGACACAGAGGGACAAAGGGGCTCGGACAGCTTCCTCACACCTTCCCAACCACAGGGTGACTCAGAACTCATTCTCTTAAAACCCTTCTCCTGAAAGTTTCCAAAGGATCAGATTCTATTTCCTAGTCCTCAGTTTAAATCTCGGTTTTGAATATTAGCCACAACATGACTCGGTAATTGCTTTCATCCAAGGACTCTTTGTTGAGCTTTTTAAATGATCTTTTTTCTTATTTAAGTTAATTTTGTTGATATATAAGCCGAGTAACAGTCTCAATCCCTTTCTCTCTACCAAATATAACTTCCCACTGACTTTGGAGAAGCCCAGCAAGCCCTTCCTGAAACATCACCTGTCTTTAATCTTATTGGTTTTCTCCACCACATCTATGTCCATTCGGATCTTGTACTTCACATGGGGTGGTAGGGAGCTGGTCCAGGGATACATGTCAGGGAATACTACTCCGGCCCAGAACCTGTTTTCCTCCAGCAGAGACAGAGCACGTTGGGTGAGCTGAGTTTCATCATCGTAGTTTTCAAACTTATCCAGGACCAAGCACTGCAGATAGTCACAAAGTTGAAAGAGTTTGAGGAGCAACAACAGCAAACACTCAACTGTACACACAAAAAGGCAGAGGATAAGGGCTGCTGCCCCAGGAAATGGTCAAATGCAAGGAGGCCTATAAACTTAATGTTTGCTTAACTCTGGTGTTAATTTTTCAATGTGTCCAGTTGTAAGGGTACAAGAGAGCTTGGAAACGCTGACATGCTTATCCCTGTAGAGCTAATGAGAACCACACTTTCCAGATGTCCACGGCTGTCCAAATACGCAAGTCCTCAAAATGACAAAAATACTCCAGGCTTTTACTCCCCAGCATGGGGAGGCAAGGGAGTGGGGTCATGTTGGCTACAGGCTGCTTTGAAGATCAGAACCCTGACGATTAAAGAGCTTTAAAGAGAGAGAGAAACATTCCTAGCAATGAACCTTTCTGACTCTCACCAAACACACAGATGGCCAGCTGAGGGAAGAGCAAGGAGGAAGAGAGAAAATAACCGACAACCAAAATGACTTGTCAGGGAAATAACTTCCAATTACAATTCTGTGACAAGTAATGCCAGGGGAGGAAGAATTTCTGTAATATGCCTCTTTTCTTCTCCTGGAAGAGGAAAAAAACCATTACCCACAAAAGAGCAGAACTAAGAATGTTAAAAAATTTGAATATGAGGGTTGTCCACTTGTATAGATTGGTTAAAGCACATATATTGTTACATGCATCTGTTTTTATTATTCTTTTCTTTAACCTCTTGTTTCTATCATTGCAAGGGCTATTGGTGCTGACATCTCTTTCTTAGAATGTAACTCTCAAGAGGTCAGATGGTCTTGTCTTGATTAAGTTGTTCCCTGAATGCATACTGAGAGTCTGCAATGTGCCAGAGCCTGGTCGACTCTAGGAATATAAGAAGGAAAGATAAAAATCTCTTTCTGAAAGCAACTTGAGAGCTAATGAGGAAGAGGATTGGAGTAAGCCAACAATTATAATGTGGAAGGAGCAGGTTCTGATGAAAGCAAGCCCAGTGTACTGGGGAAGCCCAGTGGAGGGATGCAGCTAAGTCTTCCTGGAGGGGTCAGGGAAGGCTGCCTGGAGAAAGAGCCTCCTGAGTAGGAGGATAAGCAGAAATTAGCTGGAGAGGAAAGTGGGGGAAAGGTCAACTCAGGCACAGGGAACAGCACATGGGTGTCTGGGAACCACAGTAATGGTCCCCATCTGTGGCTGTGCTTTAGAACCACTGGTGAGCTTTAAAAGATACCATGTCAGACCCCACCGCAAACAATTAAATTAGAATCTCAAGAGGCAGGGCCAGGGCATCCATATCTTGTCAAAAGCTCTCCAGGTAATTGCAAGGCACAGAAGGGAGCATAGAGTGAAGGGAGGGGAGTGTGAGAGCAGCACTAGAAAGGAGGGTGGGACCAGATGATTTGCCCTGTGGGACTCAGTAGTGTGAACGACCAATGTAGGGTTTCCCTGCACATGGGGCTTTCAGTGCTCCAGCAGGGAAGTTCTGGGCAAGCCCTAAAGAGCCATAGGAGCTAATGTTAGGTTTTAAGCAGGGATATGATCTGTGGGATCAGACTATGATCACTGGTAGTGGAGAAGGGGGAAAGCAAGCAGGAAGACTGGGCTGTTGATGTACCACAGGCTTTAAGGAACAGATTCATCCCCACAGTCTGTAAGTTACCTGGAATCTCATTTTACTGAAGAGGAAACTGAGCTTTATAAAATATCTTATTTTTTCGGGGAGACTTGCCTGAGGTCACACAGGGAGACAGTGGCAGAGCTAGGACTCCCTCCCCCATTTCACCTGCAGGCCCAGAGTTCTTCCTGCCACACAGGAGCCATGGGAAAGGCTGGATCCACAGCCTGGCACTCAGCACCTTCACAACTGTTGTCAAGTAGGCAGAACAGCAATTACTACTTATCCTCACTTGGCAGCCCAGGAACTTAGGTTCAAGGAGGCTAAGTGACTCCCCCCAGGGTGCTAAGAGTCGGTATCAAACCCCAATTCATTTGATTCCACAATTATTACCAGAGAAATAAAGAAACAAGAAAGGCAGACAGGATATAAGGACCTGACCACAGAACCAAGCGCCACTGCACTGGGAAGAAGCAGGCAAACCCAATTCATTCACCAAAGACCCCCTCACTTCCAAGTCCCACCTGTGCCTCAGGCAATTCAGAGGCTGTGTTTGAACAAGGGCTGCGCAGCCACACTTCTTCGGCCTCCTGAACTAAACTGTCCACCCCAGCCTCCATGCCCTGGGGGCGGAAACATGCAATGTTCTCAGTCTTCTAGATTAAAAGGAAGAAAACTATTAGGGTTCCAGCTGATATAGGCAGAGGAACACAGGTACATGAAAAATTCTAAAGGGCCCAGGCTTAAAAGACACCATGCTATTGAGATATTAATAATTATCTTAAAAGGAACTATACCAGTATGTGTAGTCACCCACCATAGAGTTAAGGGAAATGGAGAATTTTCTGTAGGGAGTGATTCTCTCACAAACAGGCATTGCCCAGCCTAACATTGACCAGTCCTTCAATGAGAAGTAGGATTTAAATAGGTCACACCCCAAAGGTTCTCAATAAACATTTGTTTCTTCTGGGCAGAAATAATGTAAGGTTTGCTATTTGAGAAATAGCTTGTGTGTTTGGGAGCGGGGGTAGGTGGGATCTAATATGCAGGCTGTTAGCATAGTCCCTGACCAGGGCCTGGCACCCAGTGTTTGTCAGTAGTTAACCCACCCAACCACACTGCTCAAGGACAAAGGATTGACAAGTGTGATGCGTGGGCCAGGGGGCTTCTGAACTGAACTGCTAGAGTACATTTTTTAAATGTGCATTTAAATTTGCTTTAGGGAGACCTCAATGTTCTACAAAGATAAATAATAAAATAATTTAATTTTATTGGTTTGTCAAGTTTAGAACTGCACATAGAGAATTTTAGTATTGGCAGTTAGAGTGAATTGAAATTTAATTTCAAAAATGAAAAAAAATTATCTGGGGAGATGAAAGTCTTTGCACTTCATGTTGTGACACACACATAGAATGTTCTACCAGTTCCCTCAGTCATGGGGCATTTGGACAGAGCCCTAGAGGTCTTGTGGTCTGATGTTCTTGCTTTGCTGGTGAAGAAACTGGGATCAGGGGAGCAAAGAGCTTTGCCCAAGGTCAGTGTAGGTGAGAAGCAGAGCCTGCATCCATGTCTTCAGTGCTGAACCTGCTGCCCTGCTCAGCCTCTGCTGACCTCTCATTACTCTGAGGGTAAGCCACACTCTAGAAACAGACCGGGGTGTAACATTCCTGAACAAGAAGATCTTCTGCCCCAAAGCAGCACTGTTCAGTAGAATTTTCTGCAGTGATGGAATTGTTCTATATCTGCCCTGTTCAATATGGAAGGCAGAAACCACAAATATCTATTGAGCACTTGAAATGTGGCGAGTGCATCTGAGGCATTGTATTTTTAATTTTAATTAATTCAAATTTAAATAGCCCCACGTGGCTACTGGCTACTTATTGGCCAGCACAGCTCTAGAGACAGTAAGTTCCTTGAGTTCAGGGCCACAGCTTGTTCACCATGGTCTCTGGAATAGCATTTTGTCATGGTAGGGCCTCGATATATGTTTACTGAGTTGAGTTGGTTTATGTGTTTTGAACACAACCCTGCATACTACCCCAGAATCACATGATAAGCTAGGAGAAATTCATAAAACGTGAATTTTTGCTATGGTGCTAATGAGAATATAACTCTTGAAACAAAAAAGCTAATAAAAATAAATATGTTTTAGTAATATGATTTTCAGAGCAATCTGGCCCACTCTCTTTGAACTCCCCTTTCATGTCTTAAGGGGAAATCTATATGGGAATAAGCAGCTGATGTTTTCTGTGACATTGTTGGCTCCTGTGATGACGTGGGCTCCATCCTGGCTGGTTTATCAGGCAGCTGATTCATAGTCATGTTTCCTGATGTGCCCCCCTAGATTGATACCTTGATAATCTCTGGGGGAAGAAAACTTAAAAGATTCTCAAATGTTCATTTACCCTAAAACATCTGACCATTTGTCTTCCTTGCTACTTGGGGTACCACAGTGTTTAAAAGTCTAACGGACCTGCTGCCATTTCCTAACTGTGTGGCTTCTGTTTCTCTATCTACAAAATGGAGATATGCCCTATCTCACAGATTTGTTCTAAGGATCACATGAGATGGTGTTTGCAAAGGGCTTACCAAGTGCCCCACTGTAGGAATAAAAGCAGATGCTTAGTGAAGGCTTACTACGTGGTCAAAACTGGTCCAAGGACTTCACTCATATTCACCCATTTCATTCTCACAACAACCTTATGAGGTCCAAATTCACTTATGAGGTACAACAGGCAAAGTAAACTTCCTCTGGAGAGAGCCTGTGTTTTTAACCACTGTGGTATAACAAATCGTCTCACAAATGAAGACCTAATAAATACAATTTTTATTACTGTTTTTGTAAAATATCTTGAAAGTCGACAGAGTCAAGTGACTTTTAAGCCCCAGCCAGGTTACCTTTTAGCCATAACAGCTGTTTATCAGGGAAGGAAGGGAGTTATTTTCTTTAAATAATATGTCTGGGAACATATCCCATCCCGAGCTGATCTACAACACCTCATCTGGTTAGAACAATGCTATGGACAGAAGCCAAAGCCCATGTCCTAGCTGGGCAGTAGGGGAGGTGAGAGGGGGTGGGTCCTCACCTACTGAGGCTCACTAGTGGCTTGTTAGTCATTAGGTGAAAGTCAGACAACTCTGCCCATAGGAAGGTCTTATAAAGCTAATCCTGAATGTCATCCTTTCCGCATCTTCCCAAGGTCAAGGCAGATCAATTATAGAAGCTGCTTTGGACATGAATCAAAAGTTCCTGGGTCACCCTCTGAAGTATGACTCATGAGGTAGCCTTGCATTCTCATGGGGAAGCCACCTGCCTTGCAGCAAGTGACCTCATTCCTTATTGGTACTTGCTTCGATCCCTGAAGTCAAAATCTTGGTGAATAGACATGTATATTAGTGCATGTGTATACATAAGTATGTTTGGAAGACAGAGATGAATACATTCTCAGCAGAGGTTTTTGATTTTGATATATTTGGTCTGGTCTGATTATCTTGTAAGTTAGAACGTAGTAGCTTCCATGAGGCTAAGGCCATGGGAGTCTATCTGTAAAAGCTGTTTGCTTCTACACTAAGAGTAACCATGCAATCATGAATGTTAGGGAAGAATGTAGGTAGACAAGAACTGGGCAGTGTAAGGGGCTCAACATAAACCTAGCACCACTAGTGGGAAAAGAATTCAAAGGGCATCTTCAATTAATAAAAAGACAGTGCCTGAGGCCTCAGAGATAGGGCAACAGGGCAAATGTTGCAGCCAGAGCTTAGAATCTCAAAGAGAACCATTGTAATGCCCTGTGACAGCCAATGACAAATAAAGCAAGAAAGGGGCTTGCTGCTTCTCTTTAGTTTCCCAATGGCTGTAGCTGAGCCCAAGTGGCAGGACCACAACCATTTGAAGTCCACGCAAGTCCTACAGCTCTTTGTTGGTTGTTTTGCTAGCACTCACCAGGAAGCAGAGTTCACTCTGGCGGAAGAGGTTTGAGTCCTCTCCAGCGCAGGCAGCTGTGCTCAGGACCTCTGGAGAATGCAGTCATTTGTTTACACAGCTAAATCAAACACCTCCTTGGGAGGACAAGCTGCAGTAGCAGCAGGCTTCCTTCTTCCACTGTAACCTTTCTGTCTCTAATTCAAACGTTTAGTAATAGATACATTAAATTATCTGTTAGGTAGGAAATGTCCAGTGGAGGCACAGAAAGAAAGAAATCTTTCTTTTTGTTTAAACTTGATGATGAAAGTGGGGAGCAACCCTATGCTGATGTCCTGGCATACGTGGACATATTTTGACTAATATGGACATGCTAGGGGGAGAGGTCTTTGAGGGTAAGGGCCTCCTTAGAGATGTTGGCTGCATAATCCCGCCTCTCACATCTGTAACTCCCAAGCTCAGGCTGAGAACAAAGCAGGCAATGAATGCTAGTGGAGGGCTCAAGTGGCCCTGCTGGTGTCTAGGTAGACACCTGGGGTTCCTTTTGAGAAATACCAATGGATATGGGCAAACATCCCAAAATGAATTTCCTGGCAAATCTAAACAGTACCATTCAAGATTTATTTCCCACTACATGGAAAAAGCCTCTGGATAAAATAGGCTTGGGCTGTCTGAGTCGGTTGGAATGGTGAGTTAGAGGCCAAAGGCACTGCAATAAATTTTATCTTGCACACTGGCCCCCGCAAACAGACATCTGAAACGTTCACCCACAGAGAGTAAGGAAACACACATTGACTGGAAAACAAAGGGACAGGAAATGCACAGCTGTTAAAAAATGTCTGTTTCTAAAATAAACAAATTAAATACAATAATGAAACGAATAAAAAGGTCAAGTTGGAGCACAAAGATTCACACTGGGCCACTAGGTAATGCCTGCATCTAACTGGGTCTGAAGGAAGAGATAATCATGTGGTTGACAACCACAGGGTACTTGAGCTCTCAAAGTTTCTTGCTGAATCATCCCAACAACTTGGGCACATGGGAGGGGGTTACTATATTCAAAACATCTGATAATCAACAGAGCTGGGCACTAACCAATCAGACCACATCTAGCCACAAACACCTGGTTCAGCCACATCATTGAAGGACACTTGAACTGCAATTTGGGTTATCATCTTCAGTTTTCAGGCAGTGAAACAGCAATGTTGCCTCCAGTCACAGAGCCCATTAGTGCAAGAGATGGTGTCCTTTCACCCATAGGATAAAGCTTTTGCAAGCCAGTCTGGTTAGCTCCAGGCACTACTGCTTCTCTCCTGATTCTGCAGCTACACTTTTCCCCAGCCCATCCACTTCTCTTGAGCTTCACACCTCTGTACTTTGCTATGCTCTTCCTCCCTCCTGAAATTGTCATTCTTCCTTGCTTAGCTGGAAAATTCAACCTTTACAGGGCAAAGCAGCATTTATGAGTGTCTACTCTATGTGACTACAGCTCTACTAAGGTAAGCTGGGAAGTCAAAAAGAAAAGTAAGGCAGTTTTGGCCCTTGAGGAGTTCAGGGTCATGAAGGTACTGAGGCATATAAACAAATCATGATCAATGGCTACAGGGAAGGGAATGGTGCATAAAAGAAGGCCTGAAACATAGGACCTGAGTCCTGAAGCATGGGTATGGGTGTTGACCAGGCGGTCGAGTCGGGGAAGGATGGAAAGGCTCAGCAGTATCAGGTGGGAAGCCTGGGGCAGTCTCATAGAACATGGAGGAGTCATGAAGGGCTAGACTGGGAAGGCTTTCACCTTAACAGCAATGAGGAGTCATTGCAGAGCTTTGGGCGCTAAGTTATGGCAAGCCTGTGGTTTTAAAAAGATCTTGCTGGAAGCAATTGGGAGCTGAACAGCAAGAGACTGGAGGCCTGGCACCCAGCTGGGAGAGACAGCACAGGCCTCTATAAATGGAAGCCATATATGGGGAAGAAGGAGGAATTTCAGAGATAATTTGGAGGAAGAATTGACAGTGCTTAAAGGATTTATGATGTTTTGAATTTGAATTTTTGCAATCTGTTTCTACTGTATCAGATTGAATGATGTTCTGCCAGTCCTCTGAGATACCACTATTATGGCATTATTTTAAGACATGCCTATGTCTCCCACATGAGCTTCTAAGGAATCAGGAATTAACAGCATTTATTCAAATGTAGATAGTTAAATCCATGCAAATGCATGAATGACTGAATGAATTCCCATCTTTTTGGTTTCTTACTCTAATCTAATTACTTTCAAGCAGAAAAAATCCAATCATAATAGTGCCTATTATGCTGCATATTACAAAATCATGTCTGTCTTCATTGGATTTATTATAGAATTTATCCAGACATTACTTACTGAGCCCCCTATTAATGTGGCCTGCATATGATAGCAGAAAGAGCTTTCTCATGAAAGCCAGACAGCTCTGGATTAGCATTCCAGATCCCCCATTTAGCTGCTGTGGTACATTAGACTGTCAACCTCTTTGAGTCTCTGTTTTTAATTCTATAAAATGACAATTATGCTTACTAGGCAGGTAATTGGGAGTATCGAATGAGATGACATGTAAAAGTGCCCAGCATGTGGCTGGCTCATAGCAGGTTCAATATCAGTCCACCCTATGAGCTCCACTAATTATTATTTGGACCTCCATCCATGACCCCGACCTACCCCCTGCCCACATTTTCCTTCCTCTGGCTAATTCTATGTTTCTTAGAGACTAGAGGTATAAAATTAGGTCACTGCCTGTGAGTTGCTTAGGAGCTAGTTGGTGGCCGTTGAAATAATATTGTTTGTGTGATGTAGACTTCTGTGCTCTTTCTAATGATCCCTTGATTTCTCCCTAGCCTTCTAATGCACATCTAGAGTCAATGAATTAATCAAAGAAAGCAATAGGACAGATAATTCACAAATATTTATATATCTGTCTCTAAAGTACATTCCATGATAAGCAGCTTTATCTTCTTAATCCTATTTTTTCTTAGGTTATCTTGAAAAATACGTTCCCTGAGTACATTCTGGTTGGGTGGTGGTGGCAAGTGGCCAGGAACATGCAAAGTACAGAGAAAAAATAGTCTGAAACTCTGGCCTTTGAGAATTCATCAGCAAGATAATCACCATGTAGGTAATAAAGAGTTATGCGCATGTATTGACTGTGTTGACAGCGGAAGAAAAAGCAGTTAATTTTAATACATGTTTTTTCAAGGCTTAGAGAAATATAGTGGTTACTGGTTAAAGTACAATTTTATGCCTCGATCAAAGGTATTTTCATATTAAAATCTGGCTGAATTCAGCTTCCTGGTGTGAAATTCAAGACCTGAAATTCAAATATATTATGAAATGAAAATATACTGTGAACTCTGAATAGTATTTCATCTGTGCCAGGCCTAACCTTTTGCTAAACAAGGAAATCCAAAGGGGAGGGGTGTGTATGTTTGTTTTAACTAAAGGGTAATAATAATAATTTATTAATTTTTCTAATTGTGCTTTTCTCCAGAAGCAAAATATATGTGAATAAAGACACATATAAACTAGGACTATAAATGAATACACATACCAGTTTAAGATATTTGCCTGTATGAGGACTCATTTGTCCTGTGTCCTCAGATTTGGAGAAGAAGGTGATCAGAAGGCCTATGGAGACGAATGTCTCCTCATGCTTGATGTGAGGCTCCCTAGATGTCACAATCATCTCTTTTTCTATTCCACTCCCTGCCTTCTAACTGGGCTGTCTGACTTCCATTTTTTTCCCCTGCTAAGGGCAGGGGATCAGAGGAAAGAGAGAATGTATTTATAGGGTGAATGAGATTGCAGAAGCCCTTATTGTGGAGTGGGTCTGAGACACCAGACCATGGTCCACAGAAATGCCAGAATGGTGCTTAAGCTGCCCTCCTGAGAGGGGCCTGTACTCTCTGCTCAGAGCCCTGACAGGCCTTCAGCAGCCCAGTGAAGCAACATCCTTGCTTTCCTGCCCTTCAGGGTGGGGATGTAGATGATTTTCAAGTCTCCTCCAGACTTCCCAAAACATGAGAACAGAGGTAGAAAAATCCAGGACAAATTGCAGTGATGTGTTTCTTCCTCACACATTTCCTCCCTGCTGTCTTCTCCTTTCTGTTCATTACTCCCTTGCTTTCCTCCTCCCCCACCCCAAGGGCAGGAAGATCAGAAACCACATCATCACAGCTTCTGGGGATCTGCCCCCATCATATCCCTCTGCTCAGAGGCCCTCATGAAGTCCTGGGAAGCAGGTAGGATATGATTTGCCGCTTTGTAATTCCTAGAGGAGCACCAGCTTGGAGGCTGGGCCTGACTTACAGGAAGCACCAACATCATTTCCTCTCCTAAGCAGTGTTTTTTCTTGTATTTTGTTAAAAAGCTAATATTTATTAAGTGCTTATGAAATGTCACTGCTTTGCATGAATTAGCTCATTTAATTCTCATAACAAGTTTATTAGGGATATTAACAGGGATACTATCGATATCCCAATTTTATAGATTTGGAAATTGAGGAACATATAATAGAAATTTGAACCCAGGCAATGTGGGTCCAGAGACTGAATTCTTAACCATTTAAACAATTAATATATTTTAAGTATCTGTTGGGTGAATGGGGCTGCGTTAGGCAGGAGCTGCATGGAAAAAATAATCCCTCAAGAAAACAAGACATTTATTTCATGATAGCAATGTCAAATAGATAAGGAGTATTCTTTATAGTACTTCACAAAAACATTGTGAGAACCACTGAACTCCATGCTGCACAAATAAAGCAATAGATCCTCTCTCCTCCATCTACCCCACCCCCAATAGGTCCTGCTTATAACAGCGGTGAGTGGATGGTGGTGGGCCTGGCTGGGAATGAGGGCTTAGCAGGCAGAGACACCATGAGAGGAGGGAGATGTCAACTGAGTAACCGTACAAGGGACTCCAAGGGTCCACAAATCTAATAGATTTGCAAACATGCAGATAACCAGCCCTCTTCCCTGGGAATCCCAAGCCAGTCAATCTGGGCTGATGCTCAATAATCTGTTTTGTAAACAGACATATAGACCAATGAAACAGAACAGAGTCCTCAAAAATAACACCACACATTTACAATAATCTGATCTTTGACAAACCTGACAAAAACAAGCAATGGGGAAAGGATTCCCTATTTAATAAATGGTGTTGGGAAAACTGGCTAGCTATATGTAGAAAACTGAAACTGGACCCCATCCTTAAATCTTATACAAAATTAACTCAAGATGGATTAAAGACTTAAATGTAAAATCCAAAATCATGAAACCCTAGAAGAAAACCTAAGCAATACCATTCAGGACACAGGCATGGGCAAAGACTTCATGACTAAAACACCAAAAGCAGCAAAAGCCAAAATTGACAAATGGTATCTAATTAAACTAAAAAGCATTTGCACAGCAAAAGAAACTATTATCAGAGTGAACAGGCAACCTACAGAATGGGAGAAAATTTTTGTAACCTACCCATCTGAAAAAGGTCTAATATCCAGAATCTACAAGGAACTTAAACAAATTTACAAGAAAAAAACCAAACAACCCTATTGAAAAGTGGGCAAAGGATATGATCAGACACTTCTCAAAAGAAGACATTTATGTGGCCAACAAACATATGAAAAAACCTCAACATCACTGATCATTAGAGAAACGCAAATCAAAACCACATTGAGATACCATCTCATGCCAGTCAGAATGGCTATTATTAAAAAGTCAAGAAACAATAGATGCTGGCAAGGCTGTAGAGAATTAGGAACACTTTTACACCATTGGTGGGAATGTAAATTAGTGCAACCATTGTGGAAGACAGTGTGGCAATTCCTCAAGGATCTAGAACCAGAAATATCATTTGACCCAGCAATCCCATTACTAGGTATTTACCCAAAGGAATATAAATCATTCTACTATAGGTACATGCACATGTATGTTTATAATAGCAAAGACATGGAACCGACCCAAATGTCCATCAATGATAGACTGGATAAAGAAAATATGGTATATATACACCACGGAATACTATGCAGCTATAAAAAATGAGATCATGTCCTTTGCAGGGACATGGATAAAACTGGAAGCCATCATTCTCAGCAAACTAACACAGGAATAGAAAATCAAACCACATGTTTTCACTTATAAGTGGGAGCTAAACAAGAGTACATGCACACACAGAGGGGAACAACACACGCTGGAGCCAGTCAGGGGGTAGGGGGCAGGGGGAGGAAGAGCATTAGGACAAATAGCTAATATATACAGGGCTTAAAACCTAGCTGATGGGTTGACAGGTACAGCAAACCACCATGGCACACATATACCTATGTAACAAACCTACACTTTCTGCACCTGTATCCCAGAACTTAAAGTAAAATAAATGTAAAAATTAAAAAAAAATTTAAAAAGAACCTATTTTGTAAAAAGCATTCAAGGTCATTCTTGCCTTCAGACAAGTTGGGGATTGCTTAGTAGTTGCCTGAAGTTTGGTGCTGCTGCCATGATTGGCACCTTCTGAAAGGCCACTGGGGAGCCTGTGCTGCCACTTGCAGAGTTTGGAGAGGGAGGATCACATACTCTGGAAAAGTTGTGGTGGCACCAGGGCAACAGAAAGTCCTCAAGAGCACCAGGTGAAAGATAGAGCGAGGCTTTTCCTCATTAGTTCATTATCCTCAGGACTCAAAAGTCTGAGACAAGAGGAGTTGCTCCCAAGGGCCACTGAGTTAATTCCCTCTCCTATTGCTCAATGTAGCCTCTACCTTCCAATGGTTCTAGATGACAGAGACCCAGACCTGGCCCATGGGCAAGAGTGATCAGCCCTTAGATGGAGACATTTCCTGGGAATGTGAGGTCGACAATTTGAAAATGACTAAGATATACTCTCTGATCCTAAGTAACTCCAGTTTAGCTGCTCAGCCAGAGATGGATGTGTCAATAGCCAACTCTAATATATCTGGGAGAGGGGTCCAAGAGAGGTGTGAAGAGAGGGCCAGGAAGCATGGAGGAGTGAATGACTAAACCTATGTCAAAGCAGAAGTGACATTTGAAAGCTGAGTCCTGAGTCTCAAAGAATGAATGAGTAGAAGCTCAAAGGAAGAATTGTTTCAGGCGTTGGCAGACGTACACTTTTCTACCTTGCATTTCTTCTTTTGGAGAAACATATTCCTCCACTTCACGGTAATCCTGCTCATAGTAATGGCCCCAAGGTGGGCAGATGACCCAAGCCTCCCAATCAGAGTACACAGGGGTGGGTACAGGAGCCAGGCTGACAGGGAAACTCTCTGGGAACATTGCTTCTGCTATGGAAAAGGGATTTTTGGTGTATATATGACTGCCGAGGGCTGTAAGCCGCTGGGGCTAGGGATGAAGCTGAGCAGAGGTGAGTGGAAAAGTGAAGTGGAAGGATACGGGGGTCTCACGCTGGCCTCCAACTATTGGATCCCCCTGAACTTCATTATTTGTGTCCACCAATATATGCTTTCTTTTTGTTTAAGCAAAAAGCTTGTGACCAAAGAGCTCTAATAAATAGGCAATGAAAACAGCATTTGCAAAGGGTAGAATCCTGAGGTCATGGACTGGGAATTCCTGTGGCCTTGAAAGGGCCAGAATAGCAGAGTTGAGGGTGTGCAGTGAGCAGGGGCTGGGAAGATGGGGTAGGACAGATTTGGAAGGGACCTGTGTTACATTGGGGTTGAGTCATTAAGATTTTAAATAGGAAAACAATGTAAGCAGGTGTGTGAAATGTAACTCTGGTGCCAGGGTAGAGAAATGCCTGGGCTAACAGAAGCTGGACCCTGGAGTCCAGGGAGGAAGTCCTTGGAACGTACTGGTACAGAGATGAGAAGGTCTCTAGTCCTCAGAGAGCCTGGAATGCAAGAGGCAGAGTTGAGAGATATTTAGGAGGAGAGGAGACAAAGCTTGGTAAGAGAAATCAAAAGGGCAGGCTCTGAACTCAGGCACCTCCAGAGCTGGATCCTTTTCACTACTCCAAATGGTCATGCATGGGATGTTATTTAACCTCTTTAAGCCCTGGCTTCTCATCTGCAAATTGGCAATGATAATGGTGCAAGCTCCATGGAGCTGTGAGAATTAAATGAAGCAAATGTGTGTAAAAGTACTTGGCATAGAGTTTGACATAAAGTACTGTTCAGTAAGTGACAGCTACTGTGTGGAGGGTGAAGAAGGAAAATTAGGGATGACCCTAAAATTCCTAGCTTGAGAATTTGGGCAAACACTGATGACATTAATCAGGATGGGAAATGCAGGAGGAGGTTACGTTTGATGGGCAAGGAGAACATATGTTTCCTGATGGGGAGAACATGTTGAGGCTGATGTGCTTGTAGAACTTGGGGGCAGGAGTGTCTGGCAAGCAATAGGACCATGAGGTTGAGGTGACACTGGCCATAGATGTCTGCAATGGCAGACAGGAGAGGTTTGAGGACAGACAGATGCTTAAAGGGAGCTTTAGGAGGAGGAGCCCAGCATTAGGAGGTAGGAGGTATGAAGAGGAAACAGTTTTAAGCATGGATAAGCCATTAGAGAATGACAACTGTATAGGGAACGTGGGAACCCGTTTCTTTGGCGGGGAAAATGAAAGCTTAAATTCAAGACCACTTGACTTGCTAAGAGATCTCTGGCCCCACTCATGGGGCTATCTTCAAAGGGCCCACTGTGGCCCACCTTACCTCCAGGTATTGATTGACCAGGCGGAGGGTGCGATCAGTGACATTAAATATGTCCCTCCAGTCAAAGTTGGCCATGTCATCAGCCTGGCTCTCTCGAGGGCCCTTGTAGAGGAAGTTTAGGATGGCTTCAGCAGTAATACCTTCTTCACCAAGCTGCCTATTCAAAAAGTCTTTTACTGTTGGGTTCCCCAGGGTATCCTTGGAAAGAAGAAATACAGTCACAGCTTAGAAATTCCACAGGATCTTTGGTCTTGTTCTTCAGCCATTTCTAATTTTTAGTGATTGAGGATAGACACTCTAAGGGTCCCTAAAGAGCTAGTGAGTTTGTTCCACTCTGAGGCATACTTATCTATATCCCCTTTCCCCTAGTCCATGGGCCTCTAGAATAGAGGAAAGATGTGTATGGGGCAAAGGAGGGGCCAGAGAGGGGCATGGAAGATGGTATAAAGCTTTCTTTGGTTTATGAATATTTTTGTTTTGAGTGTCCCTGGTATATAGAATTCTTGTCTTGGTTTTCAAAGCTGAAAATGAGACCAGACAAGCACACTCAACCATGTTTGGCATTACAGAGCTGGCCCCTTGGGGAGAGATGCCTCTTTGAATCTGAGGCCCTTGTGTGAAATCATAAAAGCAGGAAACTCCAGGAAGCCACTGGTTTTGTGGCAGTTTTTAGACTTCCCCAGAATTCAAGAAACATATTTCTTATCCAAAGTCAGTGACCCCACTTGATGACTGCTTCTGGAATGAAGGCCTTTGGGGCCTGCTTGTTGTAAACTCCAATAGCGATTAACTCTTTCCTGGGAAAAGGAAACAAATGGAACTTTCCTGCCCCCATACCTTCCTCCTCCCCTCCCCACCCCTCCCCATCTTCTAATACCACCCTTACTCTGATCATGTTCATCTGCGTGCTGTTGTCAAAGAAGTACCAGATCTGGGGCCCTACTTCTTCCCAGGCTTTGACCAACTTCCTAACACGCTCCAGTTCTTCAAAAGTCGAGTTGGCCTAAAACCAGACAGAGATCGAGACAGAGACACAAACAGAGAGAAAAAAGTGAGAGAGAACTTTTGGTTGTGTCTTTTCTGCCCCTGTCCCTTAGTATTAGGGAAAGGATTTCCAAGAAAGTGTTTTTATTTTCTCAGTGTATTGCTGTTTCCCAGAACAATTCACAATCTTCCAACCTCCTGGGCCGACATAATCTAATTTCTTAGTATCTCAGAAGTCCATGTAATATTGATGATATAATTTTCTCAGAACCTTCCTCATTAAAGCTAGATTTGGACCCCCTGGGAGTAAGTCTTCCTCCCTGTCTTTATCTGTTCTGGGTAGCCAGGATTCAGAGGATTGTGAACCCTTCCATTAGGGATATAATTCAAGCAATGGGAAAGAAAACCTCATTGTAGGCTGCAGTAGAGAGGGGAGAGCCCAGGCAGGGGCACTGAAGCAAAGCATTCCAATGATGACTGTGGATGGGGGAGGAAACCCAAGAGTCCACTTAGCAAAAAACAAACATGAGACGTGCTACCAGGAAGTCACACCACACACACACACACACACACACACACACACACACACACACACACACACACTTTGTCTCTCTCTCTCACTCACTTCTGGGAGGTCCAAAGTACACAGGGGAAGCCCAGCTGGGATCTTACATTCTTCAGTATCCTTCGTGCTGCGGGGGAATCAGGAGTGTACAGAATTTTTCCCATCAGCAAAGGCTTTGCTGCCCTCCAGGCAATTTTGGTTAAAGGATTTGACTCCAGGCTCTGGATCAATGCATTACAAAAGGATGCTGCCAGGAGAGAAGGGACAGATTTTACAGAAACTCCCCATTGCTCCTAACTCAACATAGTCATTAGTGTATCCACATCACATGTCTCATTCAACTCCATGCTGGAGGATTTGACAAATAACCTAAATTAATAGGCTGTACCCCACCAATAACAAGCTCATCATTAGTAGCAAAATGCCACAGTGCCTCTCAATAATGGCCTTATCAGAGAAACAATGGATGGGGCTTGCCCTATGGTTTATTCTGCTTTAGAAGGAGGCTGAGAAGCCTGCCTCTGATTATTGCTAGGAACTGAGGCCTTCCTCAGATGAAAGGGACTCAGAGGCCAAACAAGGCCCCCGCCCCTTGGAATCTCAGCTTGAGCCTCAGTAATTTCCCTTCAATTAGCTGCTTAGCTGCTTTGTTGTGTGTAGTATTTTAGGGTCCAACTACTTTTGTCATGTCCCTCACTGCCTCTTTTTAATTTTTAACTAGAGGGACACCCAGTTACATTCTTCCCCACCCCACCCTCCTTTACTCCATAGAAGACAAAAAAAAAAAAAAAAAAAAGTGAAAGGTGGGAAAGATGACTTGCCAGGAATTTGGCATTTGGAGTGTAATTCAGTACTACACACACAGATTTTCACTGCATTGTGTTTGTAAACGCATCCCACAGCCGTGTTTACTTGCCAGGGCCCTCCTGACCTGAGCTTTGCCTGCAACTCTGGGTTGCTTCCTTGTGGATCATTCTCTTCCTCTTGAACTTAACCCTAGTTCAATTACATCAGTGGGAAATGGCCCCTCTGTTCCCTTTCCAAGTGGTCCTCAGCTCTTTCCGTGGTTCATGCCCAGAATTGCTTGTAAGCAATGCCTCCTTTCTGCAGGCAGAAGTGGACTTTCTGGGAGAAGTCTCTTTGCCTAAGGCCACTCAAGAAGACAAGATAGATGCAACCCCAGGTTTGGTTTCACCTGGAAGTATTAAACCATCAGCTTAACCAACATGAGAGGCCAATTTATAAGCAGAACTCAGAAGACTTACTTGTTCTTTTGTCATAAGAATAGATAGGATCCTTCCTTGTAGTGTCAATCCCTAGAAAGGCCTTATAGTTATTGTCTTCATACCAGTTGAAGGAGAGCACCCGAGAGCCACCTCCCTCGGGGTAGCCACACAGGAGGTCAGACAGGATGCCCATCAGCTTTGTAAAGGTCTCTGGACCACCATTCTGCATAAGGGGCCTGGTTACCCACAGCAAGTCCTGCACACTTGGCCGACGGATAAACTAAGGAAAGGAAAAGGCTTCGGGTTACTTTAAGGCAGCCAGAGTCATAATCTACTATGAGGCCAATGCTCCAAAGTTTGGGTTTGACTTCCACATTTAAAAGAAAACATCCATATTCTCAGCAACCCTTAATCCAGCTGTAAAAAACAAAACCTACTGCCACATACTTAGTGACTAGTAGAACACTAGGATGAGCCTTAAAGAAAATCACAGAGTGAACCCTACAGGATTGTAGTATAGCTTCTCTTCTTCCAGTCCCTTTTATTTGAATTCCTTGGGGATGTGTCCTTGGGCAAATGCAGAAAATATTTTACTGTTAAGCCAGTTCTTTGGTTCTGTTATCCAACCAAGATGGGGATACTAGGGGGGAAAGGGAGGAAATAAAATAATGCGGGAATGATTATGCTGCAAGACCAGAGCAAATTTCTTTGGCTAAATCATCTAAAATTTAGTTTTTTTATATTTGGGAAATAATCTTATTAGCTTAATTTTGCCAATGAATTCTTCCATTTCCCTGAAAGGTGTGGTTTGTGGTTTTCTCATGTGTGTGCCTCTATGTGTGTGTGCATGTGTATGTGTCTATGTGTGTGTTTTAAAATTCTAGCAAATATAGAACAGATGAAGTCTCCGTTCCTGGAAAAACACTTTTTCAATTATGTGCCAGCTAAGAGGAGGATGATGGCCTTCTCTTCTCCATGTGAAAACCTATAGTGCTTGCTGGCCTTGTTCTTTGAGGGGTAGATCTGTAATGCTGAGAACTCAGAAGAAGGCTATTGGAGTTGCCAGTAGCTTGGCTCCCGTAATGCCATTTGGCTTTGCTTTAGGGGAAAATGCAAAATTAAAATAATGCTGCTTTTATTCCTAAAACACACCTTATTACTTGCTTTGCTTTCAGTGGTACTTGGGAATTTATAAAACCATTAGGATTCAATCAGGTGAGACTGAAAACAGTTCCCCTATTGCAATAAGCCGTGTTTACCTGTCATCTGTCTCTTTGTCCACATGCCAACAGTTGCCCTCTGAAACTGATGAGCCCAGGTAGAATCCACACAGCGAGTCATGCCTATAATCACCGTCTACGCTTCAATAAAGTCAGAATCTCAAATTGCTTCAACACAGTGAGTCTTATGACAATCTTGTAAGGGGTTATTACCATTATTATGTTGCTCATTTAGTCAAAGCACTCAGAGATGAAGGGACTGTTCTCAGGTCAAATGGTGTAATATCAATTAATATAAACTGGACCTTCTGCTTTAACCTAGTTCACAAATGATTAGACTTGCTATCTAGATAGTCAAGAAGCCTTCTGGAACTTCTACTCAGAACTAAGATTGTTGATATACTTTAAGGATTTTTTTACATTCTCTATCAATTTCAGTCTTATTGTACTGATCTGAGTTTTTAAAATGCTATGAAGAAAAGAATGCTTAACAGAGACTTCCACTGTAGCAGGTAAACATTAGTATAATGGGCTCTTCTCTAACATTCCCACATATCAGTGTGCATACTCGGCCCAGGTTGAGATGAGTTTTATAAAGACAGATTCCAACCTTGCAGTTTTCCAGGTTGGTGGAGCCCAAGTCAGCCGCGAATAATAAAGGAGGAAAAGTTTGGAAAAACCGATTTTAACTTTTCCCTCCCTTTCATAACACTCATCACACTTGAAGAAAATTGCTTTTTTCCCATCTCTCTTTCCCATTGGGCCATGACCAGATCTGCCTGTTCATCATCATATCCCCAGCACCTCTCATCTACTGCATGGAAGAATCCATTTCTTTATGGGAGAAGACTTGTGCAACCAGATGTTAATTAAAATGTGCACATCTTTTTACAAAACAAAAGTCAATTGTTTTGTTTAAGATGAAATAAGCCAACATAGGCAAAACACTTAGAAGAATGCTTGTAAGCTATGAAGGTGTATGTTATTATTATTGGCAGTATTTATGTGAACTTTAAGACTATAACAGAATAATGAACCACTTCAGAACTGAAAAGACTTAGATTTAACTGTAAGTCCTCTGATGACTTGTGCCACACCAGGCAAGTTGGTTATTGCCAGTGGCATTTCTTTTTTGATGTGAAATCAGAAGGGTAGTTCCTTTCTTTCACCTCTTACGTAAGAGCACAGATAATTTGGGATGCGAACAGGTGCTTTGAAATTGCTAGATGGAAAGATCAAATGTACTTTTCCTCGAACAGGTTTGAGATACAATTAAATTATTTGACATAAGTGGAGTAAATGGTGGAAAGGCATAATGAAATTATAATTACTACTATCAGGCTACTCACCTGTTGAATTCTTGGTGACATATCAGATAATATTCCTCCCCAAGATCTCAGATTGACACCTTGAGAACGGCTGTCTAGGAGTGTGGGAAGCTGTAATTTACAGTAAAAAAAATCATATATATATATATTGTAGTATACAAACACTTAGGCACTATCTGATCTCCTATATGCTTGAAAACCTCCCCCCACTTCTTTCTGATCACAGGACCTTTTCTGCAAGATTACTTTTAGAAACAAAACTCTTTTATTTAATTGACAAATTGAAGACTCTCATTCCAAGTCTCCCTACTGTACTTTTCAAGCACAGATAGTTTCACAGTTATATTAAATACACCAAAGTGATTCTGATTGCTGGGTTTTTTTTTTTGAGACGGAGTTTTGCTCTTGTTACCCAGGCTGGAGTGCAATGGCGCGATCTCAGCTCACTGCAACCTCCACCTCCTGGGTTCAAGCAATTCTCGTGCCTCAGCCTCCTGAGTAGCTGGGATTACAGGTGCCCGCCACCATGCCCAGCTAATTTTTGTATTTTTAGTAGAGACGGGGTTTCACCTTGTTGACCTGGAATGGTCTTGATCTCTTGACCTCGTGATCCACCCACCTCGGCCTCCCAAAGTGCTGGGATTATAGGCGTGAGCCACGGCGCCCAGCCCTGATTGCTGTTTTAGCGATACCAAACAAGATTCCTGGAGGAAGGAAAACAGCGTGCAGCTGGCAGAGTGCGAGGAAGTGCTGTGGCCCGGGATGCCCATCTGTTCACCACACAGCTTTGCAGACACTGCAGGCTTCTTGTCATTGTTTACATCTTTCTTCCTTTGTGCCTTTTTCAGACAGGTTGTGTCTCTTCCTCCATTCAACACTACTGTCTCATGGAGGATTTGATCAGCTACATCGCCTTTATTTTAAGGCAGCTGCTGGCAGGAGTCAGAGAAGCTCCCTTGCAGATTCTCCAATTGCCAGCAGTATTCGGGAAACCCCAGCTCATGCAAACTCAGAACTGCTCCTGCATTTGCCACTCGTCAGGAGATGCGGAAGCCCCCAAGTATGCTGCCTCCAAGCCCCAAAGCCTGATATGAACCTCTGGTTTTCCAGTAACCGTGATCACATCCTGTTTCAAAACAGATGGAATCACTGATCCTAGAGGAGTCATGTAGGACTGAGTTCTAAATGTAAAGACAGTGGTTTTCAAACTCAAGTATGCATCCTGAGTAAGTGTGAATTGAGCACTGGGCATGAGCCTTTTAATGAGCTGAACTTGTAATTCTCATCCAACTATCTGGGGACAAAAAGCTTCGGCTTTTTATTTGCCAGCACGGTTCTCCTAAATGATCACTGGGCTGATCTAGCTTGCAGCAAAGCTGACAAACAGGTGGAGTTAGGCTTTGACCAGCCAGGTTCTCATTTCTAGCTGTGTGTCTTTGCCCCTCTCCTCCCTGCCATAGATGCAGAGGTCCTTGTATTCTTTTTGACCCTGAAACCCTGGAATCAATGTAGGCACACTCAGGTGGCATTCGTATTTCAGGCTTCTTTTTATTTTTCTTTTGAGACTGATTCTCACTCTGTTACCCAGGCTAGAGTGCAGTGGTGCAATCTCAGCTCGCTGCAACCTCCACCTTCTGGGTTCAAGTGATTCTCCTGCTCAGCCTCTTGAGTAGCTGGGACTACAGGTGCACACCACCACACCCGGCTAATTTTTGTAATTTTAGTAGAGACAAGGTTTCATCTTATTGGTCAGGCTGGTCTTGAACTCCTGACCTCAGATGATCCACCCACCTTGGCCTCCCAAAGTGCTGGGTTTATAGGTGTGAGCCACCATGCCCGACAGGCTTATTTTCTAATCGTAAAATAAAAGGCTTTGTTAGGTATGAGAGATACAAAGCAGATGGGTAGAATTTTCCAGAGGAAAGAACAGCTAAGCTGCCATTAATACTACACCACTGAGAAGCATGTGTATTGACCTGAGGATTGGCTCGTGCCGGGACTACTCTTCAAACTCCTTGGAAATAGCTTCAGTGTGTGCTGGGCAAAGCACTTTAATTTCTGTTTTTTCCATACAAGGGTGAGGCTGCGAAGAGTGGGTGGGAAGGGAGGAAGTAAGCAGGCAAAAACTGTGTGTCATTAAGCAAGTTATCACCAAGTCCTGCCCATCCTCCCTCCTGTCTCCCGTGAGATGATTAGAGATGAAAAGAAACTTGAGAGCCATGTTGATAAAATGGCCACATCTGGATTTTGATTGTGATCTGAACAAACCAGCTGTAACAATTGGGGGACAGTGGACATGGACTGGGTATTAGGTATTATTAAGAGATTATGGTAAATTGTATTGGGTATGATCATAGCATTGTGATTTTGTTAAAACAATTAAGTTCGTATGCGTTAGAGATACATAGGGAAGTATATATGGTGAAATGATATATTGTCTGTGATTTGCTTCAAAAAAAGTCAGGAAAAAAAAGTGGAGAACAGTTAAAACAAGAATAGCCAAATATTGATACTAGTTAAAGTTGGGTGATAGGTCCATGGGAGTTCATTATATTATTCACTCTACTTTCATACTTTTTTCTATAATAAGAAGTTTCAATAATAAAAAAAGATTTTTGTATGTATGCAAAAATAAATTGTTGAATGAGCAAATACTAAGGAAGTATCCCATCTTTTTAGTTCTTCCCCTCTAGGACTGCCTTTGTTCACTTCCCTTCCAGAATAGTTTATCAAAATAGGCTTCTTGGGGCCGGGCGCGGTGGCTCTAGCCTGTAATCCCAGCACTTTGGGAGGCCGAGGCGGGTGCATCACGAGGTCAAGAGATCGAGACCATCCTGGTCAACATGGTGAAACCCCATCTCTACTAAAAATACAAAAAATTAGCTGGGTATGGTGGCGCGTGCCTGTAATCCCAGCTACTCAGGAGGCTGAGGCAGGAGAATTGCCTGAACCCAGGAGGCGGAGGTTGCGGTGAGCCGAGATCGCGCCATTGCACTCCAGCCTGGGTAACAAGAGTGAAACTCCGTCTCAAAAAAAAAAATAGGCTTCTTGCCAGTCCCCTTGCCTCTAGCCCCCTCCCTTCCAATGCACTGTGGTCTGAGTTATGCAATAGGCCAATCCAGCCCTGTCACTTTCCCTGCTCAAACATCTTCTATGGCCCCCTACTGTCTCCAGAAGAGAAGGTCATTACTGCGTTATGACACACATGGCCTCTGTGAGCTGGTGCCTGGCTCCCTCACTTGCCTTCTCTCCTGCTTCTCTGCCACCACAGTGGACTTCTTTTTATCTCCACTCACACGTCAGCTGTCTCCTGTCCCCGGCTCTGCTCTCTATTCCTCCCATCCTTCTTTGCCTGGCAAACTTCTACTCACCCCTCCAGTTTCATTCCTAACACGATGACCTATGTGAAAGACAGCTACCCCCAGGTAGATTTAGATGCCCCTTTTTCTAGGCCTCTTGCTCGCTCCTGCCCTGCCATGCTCTCTTTAGGAGTTCTGTTTCCTTCCTTGAGCTCTTCACCATTGGTGTTTACTTGTCATCTGTCTCTCTTGTAAGACTCTATGCCCCATGTGGATAGAAATTATACCTGGATGATTTCTAGGTATGCTGGGCATGTGGTGGGCACTCAATATTTGATGTGTGAGTAAGTGAGCTTATCAAAATAAAAAACAGATTGATTATAATTGTTTATATACCTGATATTCCATGAAATGGTATGTTCATTAAGGACAGGACCCCATCTTTTGATCTTTGTATCACCAAGCTTTTCATCCATTGCATTTTCTGTACACTCATCAATGTCCAGCTGAGGAAGGTTCAGCAAGACAAGTCTGCTTTTGAGTTGTCTTTTTTTTAAAAGGGTAAATAAATTTGGTCTTTTTATCTCGAAGTCAAATTTCCCTATATTGAGGTCCTGTTAGAAGTGGATGTAATAAAGAAGTGGTAAATTAATGACTTCCTGAAAATTCATAATCACTCTGTTTTGCTAATTCAATTAATTTTACTGCCTAGGTAGTTCTGAGTCACATGCAGAGCACATAGTGGCCGGGTGCGGTGGCTCAAGCCTGTAATCCCAGCACTTTGGGAGGCCAAGGCGGGTGGATCACGAGGTCAAGAGATCGAGATCATCCTGGTCAACATGGTGAAACCCCGTCTCCACTAAAAATACAAAAAATTAGTTGGGCATGGTGGCACGTGCCTGTAATCCCAGCTACTGAGGAGGCTGAGGCGGGAGAATTGCTTGAACCCAGGAGGTGGAGGTTGCGGTGAGCCGAGATTGCGCCATTGCACTCCAGCCTGGATAACAAGAGCAAAACTCTGTCTCAAAAAAAAAAAAAAAAAAAAAAAAGAAAGAAAACAAAGAAGAGCACATAGGCTTTTTTTTTTTTTAAAGACAACAAAGTAAAAGCTGCTTACTTATATAAAGTACAGGGCAAAGCTGTCTCTGCAAACTTCTCCACATCTCTACCCAAGGGTAATCAATGTTGACAATTTGGCGTGTTTCATTGAAGAAGTACCAAGACTTTAACTTGTTTTTATATCTTTTTTCTGATTGACAATTCTACAGACCTCCACATTTTTACCATAGTTTGCAGTTTAACCATATCAACATATATGGCAGTGCTTGGAGAGCACCCCACCCCAAATGGCGGCTTTGCTTTCCCTAAAGACTGAGAGTTCCCTCCAAGAATATGAGATCAGCACTGTCTTAGTTCACTCTGGCTGCTACAACAAAACACTATAAGCTGGGTAAACAACAGAAATCTATTTCCCACAGTTCTGCAGGCTGGGAAGTCTATAAGGCTCCAGCAGGTTTATTGCATGGTGTGGGCTCGTTTCCTGATTGGTAGATGGGAATTTCTTTCTGTGTCTTCATATGGTGGAATAGACAAGCTGGCTTTTTGGGGTTTTACAAGGGCACTAATCCCAGTCATAGCCCAATCACCTTCCAAAGGCCCCACCTCCTAATGCCATCATCTTGGGGATGAGGATTTCAACATATGAATTTTGGGAAGCATACAAACATTCAGATCACGGCATGCATCTTCCTGCATTTTTATCAGCCTGTTGCCTAAAAGTACTAATAAATGAATAACACGAAGCATAAGAAAGACCACAAGAGGCTGAGTGAGGTGGCTCATGCCTGTAATCCTAGCACTTTGGGAGGCCAAGGTGAGTGGATCACCTGAGGTCAAGAGTTTGAGACCAGCCTGGCCAACCTGGTGAAACCCCATCTCTACTAAAAATACAAAAGTTAACTGGGCATGGTGCTAGGCGCCTGTAATCCCAGCTACTCAGGAGGCTGAGGCAGGAGAATCGCTTGAAGCTGGGAGGTGGAGGTTGCAGCGAGCCGAGATTGCACCATTGCACTCCAGCCTGGGTGACAGAGTGAGACTCTGTCAAAAAGAAACAAAGAAAAGAAAAGAAAAGAAAGAGAGAAAGAGAGAAGGAAAGAAAGAAAGAAAGAAAGAAAGAAAGAAAGAAAGAAAGAAAGAAAGAAAGAAAGAAAGAAAGAAAGAGGGAAAGACCGACAGACCACAAGAATAATGCACATACCAACCGATTCCATTAACCTTGCCTGGCACTGATTGACTAGTTCTGTCACAGTGACAAAGATTGATGCTTATCTATGTAATTTTGCTAAAAGTAATAATGCCTGGCCCAGCCTCCCATGTATACAGAGTGAGCCTATGGCACAATTCTAACCGAAAAGACACCAGGAGAAGTCATAGGCTGAGGTTTCTGGGAACGTTCTTTTGAAGTAGGCCCCTCTGCCCTTTGCCTGGTCCCTGCCTGCAACATGAATGGGCTGGGGGAGTCGGCACAGGTGTCTTGAGGTCACCAGATGATGAGCATGTGCTGGGGATTATGGAGGAAAATGCAGAGCAGCCTGGGGTCTTGAGGAAACCTGTGGCGCTCCAAACCCTTCCTGAAAGACCCAGCACCAGATTTTGCATGGGGAGGAAAGTGAAACCCACTGCTTCTCTGACTTTTGTTACTCACAGCCAGGTGCAGTTTCTAAATGATAGAATGCCACATTTGACAAATATGTATTGAGTGTCTGCCATTGTGCCAGGTGCTGGGGACATGTTAATGAATGAAACAAAGTCCTTCCTTCATAGGATTTACTGTCAAGAGTTTCCCTGAGGCATTACCAGCCCTCCCATCACTGTTGTCATGCTGTGTATACACCCAAGATTCTCCCACAGGAGAGAAAGAATTTGCCTCTGACCCCTTGTGCCTCCCTAGCTACAGTCCAACTTCTTTCCTCCACCCTTCATTCCCACATTCTTTTAAGCATAGTTCATATTCAGTGACTTCACTTTCTCACCAACACTTCCCTGGCTTCTGCCCTCACCATCCTATTAAGATGCTTTAGCAAGAACCCCCTAGTTTTCTCCCGCTTTTAAGTCTAATGGACATTTTTGGTTTTTGTCTTTTCAGACCTCTGTGCTTTTCTAAACATTTGTAATCATGTCTTTTTCCTCCCTGGTCACCTGTGACACTGCTTTTGCCTGGTTTGCTTTGCTATTTCTCTGCATTTCCCACCAGCGACTGTACCTCTACCTTCCCCTGAAGTGCTGAGGTTCCCAAGGGCCTCCTTTGCTCCTCTCACTCTGTACATTTCCTGTACAGTCTTATTTCCTTTATTATTTAATCTGCTACCTTTCTGTTGATGACTTCTAAATCTGTACCTCCAACCCTGACCTCTCCCCAGAGCTTCGGACTTACATATCCAACTGTCTGCTTGACATCTGCCTAGATCCAACATGTCCTGAACCGACCACATCATTCTACCCCAAACCAACTTCTGTGCCTCTGTGCCCTTTCTGTTGCTGGTACCACTTTCTGGGAGTCATCACTGGTTCTTCCCCTCCCATTGCCTAAATTTCTAGCCTACAGATCCAGAAGCTGGTACTGGGAATGAGTGTGGGGTAGGGTAAGCCCTTAGATTACAGAGGGCAAGCAAGGGACATCTGAAAGGCTACTTTAGGAGGAAGCTGGCATCAAAGACTGGAATCCAAAGAAGCTGTGCAGAGAAAAAGCAACCAGGTCCTAGATAATAGGAAGGCACCTAAGAGGGGCTAGGAGCCCAGAGGCACAAACTAAGGAATAGTTATATTTATATTTCCAGGGAGACTGGGCATAAGTAAATCAGTCACAAGTTCCCATTAGTTTGGATTATTTCCTCTTTTTCTGAATTTGGTGTCTGGCTTCCTCACTTGACAGTGGGTGGGAGATTGCGCATGGCCAGGTGGACAATCTTCTCTCCATCCCCTCTCCTTTACTTCCATAGGCCCCAGGCACACTCTGATCTTGAAACTCCATCCCACATCACATGAACACACTGGAAAGCCTCTGTGTCCATATCTATTCATCTGTCTCTCTATCTGTAGGTCTATGTCTACATAGGTATACTATTTTTAAAGCTCTTAATTTTTACTTTTGAAATTATTTGACTTTGAACAACTTATTTAATGAATTATCTGGTATAATTTTTCAGCAATCATTGTGAATACTTAAAAATGTTTGTAAAGTGGAAAAACCTGAACTGTACACAAGCCTTGGAATTTAACATTTTATGAATACAGTAAGTCCTCACTTAATTCATCGATAAGTTATTGGAAACTGCGACTAAGTGAAATGGCAATAATGAAACCAATTTTACCACAGGCTAATTAATATAAACTAGAATTAAATTTCTTTTCTTTTCTTTTTCTTTGAGATGAAATCTTTCCCTGTTGCCCAGGCTGGAGTGCAGTGGTGCGATCTCTGCTCACTGCTCTGCCTCCTGGCTTCAAGTGATTCTCCTGCCTCAGCCTCCCAAGTAGCTTGGACTATATATAGGCGTGCACCACCACACCCAGCTAATTTTTGTATTTTTAGTAGAGACAGGGTTTCTCCATGTTGACCAGGCTGGTCTCAAACTCTGGAGCTCAAGTGATCCATCTGCCTCGGCCTCCTAAAATGTTGAGATTACTGGTGTGAGCCACCACACTTGGCCCAAAATTAAGTTTCTATGGCTTGTTTCTAGTTAAAATAAATCACCAAACCTCAAAATAAAGACTAAAATATTTCTAATATTAAACACTGAAATAAATGTAAACTATACATACATTTTAAAAGATTGCTTAAAAAGTAAGATAATTGTTTACCCAATTAGTTCAATTCAGAGTCATGGGTGGCTGGATCCCATCCCAGCAGCTCAGGGCACAAGGTGGGGATCTAACCTGGACAGGACGCCATCCCATGGCAGGGACACTCACTGCCACACCCACACTGACTCATGTTGGGACTATCTTTGGGATGTGGGGGCAACAGGAGTACCTGGAGCTAACCCAAGCAGACATGAGGAGGATGTGTAAACCCCACGCTGACAGTGGCCTCAGCCAGGAATCAGCTTTGTTTCTCTCATCAATGTTATGATGAAACAGTGTTGAATGAAACTCAAGGGCCTGTTATAACTAAATTTAACAATGAAGTTGAATAGCATTACCTTCTTAAACATTCATTTAATATTCATTCATTATAATTCTAAAGTTTTTTCTTTTTCTTTGGAGTCATTTTTTTTAAACTTCAAATCTCAAATATTTTTGTAGGCTTCTATAAAGCCTGCAGTCCTTAGCCACTAATCCTATCACTTTGGGACTAACAGATCAAAATGACCAACCAACCCCATTTACCCCATTCTCACTTTACCCCTACAGACCAGAGTTAACTCATTTGAAACCACCTTACCTTCTCTAGAAAGCCTTCTTCCCCCATCACCATACTCTTCCAGCTTTCCTTCCTCATGGGTCAGATGCCCCTCCTAGCTATTCCTGTCCTTCTCAGTGTATTTATCACTTTTATTTTAGTTTGCTGTTATTTTTTAATGTATCTATCTCTCCACTAGACTGTAAGCTCATTAAGCATAGAAATAGGTTTTCTTTGTCTTTTATCTTCAGGGCATAGTACACAGTAGGTACTCAATAATATGTATTGTGGTAATTAATGAGTAAATAAACTATAACAGAGTAGGAAAGAGACAGTGTCTAATAAGGTTTTAGTTTCCTTGAGGGAAGTATTTACCAGGCATCAGGGAGAATTACAGGGAGGGAGCAGTCAGTTTCATCTGGGGATGGGGAAGTGACACTTGAGCTGAAGTTTGTAAACAGACAACTTGATGACTATGAGAGTGAGGACGGTGTCTATGAGTAGAAGGGGAGGGCCCAGGAATTCCAGGTGGAGAAAGGAACGTGAGGAGAGTCAGCAAGAGGGAGTGACTAGAGAGATAGCCAGACAAGAGCAAGACCAGGAATTTAGGGGAAAGGGAACAGAGAAACAATAGCTTGAGATGCATTTCTGTGTGGTTAATACTTTCTTCGTCTTGTTAACAATTTAGTAATATTCATTCACCAAATAGTTACTAAGCTCCAGCTATGTGCCTGGCGCTACAGCTGCAATTTCCTTCCCAGCTCTTTTTAGTGGGAGTGGTAAATGATGACGGTCTGGCCCTCACACCTTATATCTCTGAACACTGTCTGATCCCAAGGGAGCCCTCCATGTGTACCTGTTCGAAATTGCCTGACTGAGGTTGCCATACATTATAAATAACTTTCCCAAGGCTCTCTTCTTTTGGTTCCCCCTTCCCCACTATCTATTCAAATTCACTTGAATTGTTTCTGCCAAGGAACTGGAAGAGACTGCAAATTTACTTGTAATGGAACTGTGAAAATATTTCTGGAAAAAAGGTAACATATCAAAATGGCAAACATCATCACACACACACACATGTTTCCTATGCCAAACAAGTTCTCTTAATTTCTCAAGTAACACATAACTCTTCCATATCACACAACACAACTAAGTGCTGCCAACCCAAGTTCAAGGTCAGACTAGACCTCTTAAGGAAGATTGGATACACAGATAAGGCTGTGAAGGGATCTGTCTCTATTAACTGAGATTGGTCTAAGGGGCCCTTAAGCCTTAATCCTGTGCTTAAGAAATTGATACAAGGTCCTAGGCAGCAGGCAAGAAGATTCCGGCCCTAAAAGGCCTCTGTTTGGGTTGTTAGGGATCAAAACCATGTCTCTCCTTTGGGGCTATGTAATATTTTTTTCTTAAGGTAGAACAGAACATATCTCCTAAAAGGTCTTGTATTTCCGGTGCTTTGGATCAAATGTGTTAATGAAACAGGTGTCACTCTACCAGCACATGAAACATCTTAGGTGTTGAATGTTTGGTTGTTTTATTTTCTGTGATTCAAAGAAGACCATCTGGAAACAGTATTAATTTCTAAGTTGAAGATATACCTAACACAAGGGTAAATAAGTAGCCTCCGGTTAAACGTGTCTCTGGGGGACAGACATGGCGTCTTGAGCCAGAAGGCTCTGAAGGGAGGGATGAGCTACTGTCTTGAAGGCACACAGAGGAGAGATGAAAAGCAGTTGAAGCAGTGGACAGAAGTTTCTGCTGCTGTGTTCAGTCCTGGGCTGAGCGACAGGAAACCCACATTTATCCGGGAGGGAAGTTGTTGCTAGGCAACTGGGAGAATGTGGATTTGAAGCATGTTTCTTGCAACCTGACAGTTGTTAAGCATCAAATGAAAAGGGAGGAAGCCAGCTTCAGTGGTGAGGGGGCAACCGGGGCGGGGGGGGACACCCTGAGTGCTAGGAAATGCGTCATGAGGGGAGAATTCAGACTCAGTCACTGAGCGGGTGGAGGTACTTGCCAAACTGTCTCTACCAGGAGGTCACAGAGACATGCTGTCTCCCAGAACGGGAGGGAACTGAGTGTCTGAACTAGAGGGTGGGCTCTTGGGTATGTGAACAGACAAGTTATGGGACTCTCTTTGGCTCAACAGAAACTAGGTCTTTTTCTGTCTGTCCCAGTATCTGTGGTTAATGAAAGCAAAACTGAGCTTGGAATCTAGGGGCAGCCAAAAGGTCACTCTGTGAGACAGACCTCCTCCTAGTCTGGGGGGGTCTGAAGGAGAAATGAGGAGCAAAAGGCATCTCAAAAGAGGCTGTGTTCTTGCTTTGGTAAGAGCAGAATGCTTTTGTTCAAAGCGTTTTTCTATCTCTTCTCTAATGTACATTTTACTACTATTCCATGAGATATGTAGAACAAGTCTTATTTTCTCAATTTTACAGATGGGGAGGCTGAGATTTCCTTTCAATGGCAGCAAGTTAGGAGCCAACGTAGAGCTGGGGTCCAGTCTCTTAGCCACTAAGAGATGCCTGTGTGCCCCAGTGACTGCCCAGGCCTGTGGTCCTCACGCCATTGGATCCTGAACATCAGGGGCAGGGAGGATACTGATTACTTCATAAACAGAGTTAAGAAAGAATCTGTGTCTATTAAGACCTCTTAGTAAAGGACACATATTAGTGGTAGGAAGATAAAAATTTTAATGTGAAGGCTATTAACTTGGGGTCTAGCTTCAGCTGCTCCATGAACCCCACCCTGTATGTCTGTGTGAATTTAAGTTTCTCTAGGGAATAGGCCTAGAGCTGTAGTCAGATTCTTGAAGGTAATCCTAATCCATAAGAAAGGTTAATAGCTACCATTCTGTAGAAATAAAACATATCCAAAGCCAAAACCCTTCCTAAAACTAACTGACCCTGGAGAGAACCTGACTCCTCACACATTGGTGCACACATTGTAGGTGTCCAACGCGTATTTACTGAACAAAGGCCAGGACCCCAGGACTCATTATCCTAAGGAATGGCAGCCTTCCTAGGGGCCTGCTCTTGTCCTAAGTGACTTCAGTTTTGACCTTTCAGTATTTCTTTCTTTGTAAATCCATAAAAGCAACATCTGATCTGTCATGAAAATAAGCCCTGGCCTACTGCCTGCCTGGAGCTGAAAAGACATCAAGGCAGGCAAGTGACAATTGAGCCAGTAGGCTCAATGTGCATGAAGGGGCCTCTCTTCTACTTCATTTTTATTTCTTCTTTGTTGAAATCCATTCACCCAGAGGATATTTTGATTGTAATAGGTACAGGTTTTTGTAGATGCAGGCAGAAAAATATACTAATGCTGTAAGTCAAATATACTTGCTGTGGCTTGAGTATTTTCATAAACCCCCCAAAAAACAAACCAAAAAAAACCTTTCTGTTTTGTTCCCTCCCAACAGCCCTGCTGTTCCCTGGAATTGGCACTCGGGCATCCCTCCTTTTTCTTCTCCCCTCCCATAACCCCCACGGAAAAGTGGGAGAAATCAGGAAGAAAGAGGAAGTCATGAAATCAAGTCATTAATTAGTGGGACCTCACTGTAAAATCCTGTAGATGTGGGGGCTTTCCCGGACACTTGATGCAGCAATATCCATCTGAAAACTGGAATGCATAGTTGAAATTTAACAAACTGCAGCCAATGATCCGGGAGAGCAGGAACTGTGGTGGCTCTCACTGGGCAGGGGGCAGTCCACCCACGCCTCTCCCCAGTGACTCAGGAATTCAGGGAGCAGAGCCAAGAACCAAGCAGGACATTGATAGGCGCATGTAGTTGGAACCCCAAGTCTGGGCCCTTTTCTCCCTGGAACTCAATGAACTCAATGCCCAGCCACCCCGTAGTCAAAGAAACATGGATAAAATGCAATCGGAAAAGTAAAAACGGCAACAGAGCTGTGGTTGGGGGATAGAAAAGAAAGCTAAATCATACCACACTGGAAGCATTTTCAAAGGGGAAAACCGTGAGCCCAAATGCCGAGGAGGCCGAATTTTCTCTATCAAAATGCATTTTGTGGGGGAAGGGAGGGAAACTCAGACTTCCCAGCAGCATGGCAGGTCTTGGCACCCACCTCGGTTCCCCTGCTGAACTTCCACAAATAAACATTCAAAGCAAAAGGGACAGATTTGCTTCTCAGCAAGATTTCAAAGCCGTGCGCCAGAGTTGGAGAGAAAACAGGAAGGATGGTAGGGGGAAGAGGGGGAAGAAGGGGAGGAGGGGGAAGAGTGGGAGGAGGAGGAGGGGCATGCATGCCTTGGGCCAAATCAGATAGGAAGCATCCCAACCTCTCACCCGAAACTGACACACCATTTTTTATGAGGTGCAAAACATTTTAGGTAGTGTTGGCACTAATAATACCTTGAGCCCAGATCTGAGCTTCTGGGTTTCAAGCCTGAGGTGTTTAAGCCTGTAAAGGCCGCAGGTGAAGACAAGCTCCTTCAGGTGAAACCAAGAGGGGCTATTAATAAGTTTCCTTGGAGAAAATCCAGTCACTTGGCTCTTGTTTCTCTCCCAGCCCACCTAGGTCACCAATCTGTGTGTGCATACTTGCAAGTGAGCATGGCAATAGTGTGAAAATGAGCGTGTGAGTATATTCGGGGATGGGTGGGATGGTGTGGGAGGGACGGAGTAAGGCCATGGGTACTGCCTTTGGATTGTTTGAAGATGACAACACTCACTTCTGATATCCAAGGAACCGAGAAAAAACACAGCTGGTCTCAGTCGGTGCTAACCCCAGTGCCCCTCCTTCCGATTCTCTGGGCTCCACAGGTTCCCGTGTCTCGAGATTGCACCCACACCCCCAGCTCTTTACTCAGAAGGGGCAGGTGCCATCACAGTGGTTTACTGAGATTTTCTCTCTTTCTTTGCTAATGAAAACTCATTTGGCATTTAATAAAACGTTATTTACGTGCGTATGAGAAATAGCCCAGAACAGAAGGCCCAGCATTCCGGCACTGCATCTAAGTGTAGCTGCGGGCCAACCAGCTGCAATAACAGCCTCGTCCCCATGGGGCCCCTTCCCCCTCCCAGAGCAGCCCCTGCCTGCCTGATGCTCCTCTCAGAGGGCCAGAGGGTCTGCCCTGAGCCTTTCTGGGCCTGCCTCAGGCTTGTTTTTCTAAAAACACAAATAGAATGGGCCCAGGAGCAATAAAGGCAAAGTCCCATTTTAATGCCTGCAATTTCTTTCAGGTTTTTTTTTGGTAAATTTAAATTTTTTTTAGTGTAATCCATTTTTCAAATGGAAAAGTACATTTTAAAGACACCAGAAGACTAGATATGTCCTGCTTCGGTTGGGTCTTCCCCCACAGAGACAGAAGCAGGAGTGAGGGGAGAGCAGGTAGGGGTGGTGCTCTGAGGCTGAGCTGGCTCCCACCAGGGCTTTCTCCTCCCAGCAGTCTCGGGTCCACTGCAGGCTCTGTGGCTTACTAGCTTTGTTAAGAGAACAGGAGAGAAAGCATCTCCACACCACCGTTGTGTCATGGGTAATCAAATGAAAGTTCTTTGGAGCATCAGAGGCGTGTGGGGTACTATTATTATTATGCATGGTCTATAGAAATTGAGGTTGTAAATCAAACTCTATGTTCTAGGTCAGTGATTCTCAACCTTGGCTGGACATTGGATTTATCTGGAAAGCTTTTTAAAACAGTGAATTCAAGGCCTCTGGGAGTGGGGGGCCAGGCATTTGCAGGACAGACTGAGTCACTGGGGAAGCTTTTAAACACTACTGTTCTGGGGGGACAAATGCTGCTGGTATTGGTCTTTCTAAGTGGCACTGCTGGGAAATGTCCTGTTTGCTTGTCTCTGGTCTGGCTGTGAGTTTGGTGAGGGTGGAAGGTTCACAGCTGGAGCCTTGGCCTCAGCACAATGCCCGGCCCTTCACAGGTGCCCGACACAGGTTTGAGTGCCTCGAGAAAGGAAGCCTCCAGAATCCAGCTGAGGTCTGCAAGGGTGATGGTCAAGGTAGCCCAGGGTTTCTGAATGCTAGCATTTGCCAAGGCAGTGTGAGAAGGCATAAGTAAAGACTTTCTGATAAACATTTGGAAGCCAGTGTCCTGAGTTTTGGTTCCAGTCTCCGATGGAAAGTTTTACCCAGGTGCCCATTTACCCTGCTATCTCTGGGACTGACATCTCAGAATCAATGTTCATGCCCTGGGAGATAAATTTACCTATACTGCTGGCCAAAGTGCTTCAAGAATAGAAGGATGACCCTGCTCCCTTCACAGTGACAAGAGGATGGCACGAACCTGGGCACCTGGGCCCTGCCTGCAAAAGCCCAGGTGCACTTCGTTCCTTCTGCCCATTCTGCAGAGCACGCAGGCCTGCAACTCTGCAAATATGAGCATTGGACTCCTCGCTGTGCTGGTATTCAGCGGCCTGGAATAAGGGACCTTTGTTGTCTCCCTCTTTTGTCTGATTCTGAAAACAAGTCAGGAGCGTGTCTAAAATCAGGTTCTTTTTGAAACTTTGGATAGAGACACTTGGACTACATGGCTTCTTATTCTTCCTACAGTGTGGGGAGCCAAGAGACCTTTTCGGAGTCCTGGCTCTCACTGATGGTGGCATCCCTAGGCCCTGACCCTTCATACTCACTCTGGGGCTCCACCCAGACGAGCTGGGAAAATTGCAGAGTAACTTTCCAAGGAAAGTCATACATTGAAAGGGATTAAGCGTGGACTCTGCCAGAAACTGCAGGGTCTTGTTTTATTTTGCTTCATTTTAAAAAACCTTTGGCTTGCTTTTAAAGACAAGCTGAGGGTGGGTTTGCTGGGACTTGAGAGAGAGCAGTCATAAAACGGAACGTGATTCCTCAGTCAAGTTATTAGTGATGACATTCCCTACAACACAGTTCTAGAAATTAAAATGTAGGCAACAGAAAAAAACCTAATTCCATGCTAGAAATATTATCTATGCCACCTTCTCTGAAGGATTCTAATTTTGAGTGTTTCTGAAAGTATGGCCTACGATGTTCTTTATTAGAATCACCTAATGTAACAGGATAGATTCTGGGCTGACCTGGTTCTTCTGAATCAGAGTGATTGGGAGTGGGGGTTTAGAACTTGCATCTTTTACCAACTTATCTAATGGTTTTTATGCACTTTGCAGTGTGAGAACCTCTGCTCTGCAACTCCTTTATCTAATTCCTTCTCATCTTATCCTTCTGGAAAAGGAGGAGATATTATCAGGTCCCAAGCAGTCTGTCTGGGATGCAGTTCTGGAACAGAGGGTTGAGCTAGATCAGGGCTTTCCAAATTTTGAGACGACTCTCATTTTTTCTCTCTAGAAACATCAACCTTTGAGGTTGAGACCAGTTCCAGAGGAAGGGGCATGGGGCCTTCGTTTATTAAAATGTATGAAATGTTTTGTATAAACTTTTTTTTGTATCGTTCCTATCACTCTATAAAGTATTATATTTGTTTTATAGATGAGTACTTGGACCAGAAAAGGTTAAATATCTTAGCACAATCACCTGGCTAGGAAATGGCAGGGCAGGGAGTCAAACCAGGCCTCCTTCCTTTGTCACTCTGCTAGAGGAGGTGAAGGGGACTTCCCTACATTTGGAATGGGCACAAACATGCCACAGCCACATATCTAATGGGGAACCTCACAGTGACTTCTGGGCCACTGGGCCACTGTTTTAGAAATACTATCAATTGTGATTGAGCCATGGGAGTCTGGAGTTTCTGCAAGGATTGTCTGGAACACCAGGCTCACGTTCTCCCCAAGGTCAATTTGTGAGGCTCTGCTGCCCCTGGAATCACCCTCCAATGGGCAAGCAGTCAAGACCCTCCCTTACCACGTGGAAGAGTTTGAAGAAGTCCACATTGGCATACAGCGTGTCTTCTATCCACTGTAGGGTGCCCTGGGAGAGGGAGCACAGGGCGTAGCGCACAGTCTGTGCTCCCCGTCGCTGGCTGAAGATGATGAAGTGCTCCAGGAGGGCCTCACTACAGGCGATGTCCTTCAGTGCCAGGTCTGGGACTCCATGAGCAAACTGTAGGGAGCAGAGGCAACACTAGAAACTGCCCTGTGGTAGGAAAGACACCACGTCCTAACCCACAGAACCTGGGAATACCTTATGTTACATGGTGACAGGAATTAAGATTAAAGCCACTATTTAGCTGATTTTAAAATAAGGAGATTATTGTGGCTTTTCTAGGTGGGCCCCTGTGTAATCACGAGGGTCCCTTAAATGTGGAAGAGGGAGGCAGAAGAAACAGTCATGTGATTTGAGAATGACTTGATATACCCCTACTGGCCTTGGAAATGGAAGGAGACCACTAGCCGCGGAATGTGGAGTGACTCCAGAGGCTCAAGGAGGCAGGAAAATGGATTTTCCTCTAGAACTCCCCAGAAAAGAATGCAGTCCTGCTGATGCCCTAACTTTTAGACTTGTGACCTCCAGAACCATAAGATAATGCATCTTTCTGTGTTGTTCAAAGTCACTAAGTTGTGGCAATTTGTTACAGCAGCAACAGGAAACCAGTAGGATCCCCATGCCTACCTTATCAGAGTGCCATTTATAATTCAAAGGATCCCCTTCTTACAGCATGATGTTACCAGACCACCGAGCTTCCTCTCTGAAGGTGATGGTGAGGAATAGCGAGAACAAATTTACTCTTGCAAAGAAAAGTACCAGATTCCCAGTTAAATTTGAATTTCAGATAAATAAATTTTTAGTACAAATATGTCCCAAGTAGGGTCCAGATAGAACATAATTATTCGAAAAAATTATTTATCTGAAATTCGAATTTATTTAGACACCCTGCATCTATTTTATCTGGAGACCCTAAGCCCTGCATACCATACATTCTGCAGCTCCTAGGGAACTCAAGGATAGTGGTTCTTGAAGCCAAATCCTCATGATGGCCTCTTGAGGATAAGATGGCAAGGGAGAGGCCTGGATGTTGGCCAGGGACCCTTAGCTACCAAGCACCTTAACTGGCTTCTGGAGTCCTGGACTCCCATAGCAGGGGACAGACCTTAAGTACCACAGGAAAACTCATGAGATTTCCGAGACACCACAGTCTCTCCTATGGCTTCTAATAACACGGCTTTCTGGGGAGGGCAGAACGGGCCTGAGCTCTACCACTTTCTGCATGGAAACTACTCAGACTACACATGGCAGCCTGGTCACCACATGAGGCACAGGTCATGGCTGACCATGAGTTACTGGGGACACTTTCAATCTCAGGGGCCCATAACTGGTGTGCATTCCAATAGAGCCTTCCCATTTTACCCACATCTCACATCTTTTCTCCAGGGAAAAGCTCCACCCTCACCTCTAACCCCAGAGTCTAAGACATTTTGGGGTGGAAGGAATCAACAAGCTCATTTTGTCCAAGCCCTGCATGTTCCAAAGGAGAAATTGATGGAGGAGGGGTGAGGTGACTTGGAAAGCTATGAAGCAGTTCAGGGAAGGCTGGGACACCATGGAGGTCCCTGGGTCCTTCCCTCCCTCATTTATTCAATGCCCATCACCGACTTCCCATTCTGCAGGGAATAGGATAGTGACTGGGGACACAGAGATGAGTAAGGCCAACTTCCTGCCCTCCAAAGGCTCACTAGCTAGCTGGAAATGCAGGCATTTAAATAGCGGTAGGTGCAAGATTCGACATAGTGAAACCAGAGCATAGAAGAGGATGTGTTAAGAATAGCTACTAAAAGCAGCTAATATTTATTGAGTGTTTACTATGTGTCAGGTACTGTTCCAACAGTTCACATATATTATTTTTTTAACTTCCACAACTGCTATGGGTGTTAGGCACTTCTACTATTTCCATTTTACAAATGAGGAAATGAGAGGCACAGTAGTTAATTAACTTGTCTGAGTCACACAGCTAAGTGTATGGCCTTGTGAGATTTGAACCCAGAGCTTAACCATCACTTGTTAGCTCTCCAGTGAGTAAGGAAGAGGGAAAAAGCAGGACAAAGAAGGGTAGGTTTATAATTTCACTGAGGAGGCAACATCTGAGCTGGGCCTTGAAGTATGTCCAGGAGTTTACTGGGCTGGGGGTCGGGGTGGGGTAAGGGGTGAGCCAGAGAACTGTGCCCCTGTCATCTCCTAATAATTCCCTAGAGAGAGGGGATGATGAGGTTCTTTCTGAACTGTGCTCAGACCCCAGGCAGAAAGGACCAGGAGGGGTATCCAGTCCTGATGTTCAACGACCATGAGCAACAACAAAGAGGCGAGCTCCCATGTTGGCCAGTGCCCAGAAAGAATGTTGCCATCATGATGGACAGTTCTGGGGACAGTGCTGATAAGAAGCCCTGAAGCTGGGTGGAGGTGGACATACCTCCAGGAGCTAGAAGACAGGTGAGCCCACGAAGCAAAGCATCCTGGGAAGCGGGCAGGGAGGGCTGGGTCATCTAGAACGTGCCTCTGCGAAATGCAGATGGCTCAGAGTTTGCTAATCAGGGGAGTATTTAGCTCATTGGAGCCAGCAACACGAAATAAAGGCACAACCTGGTGACCCCAGCCTGCATTCTCCCACATGAAAGTCCTCAGCCCTGATGCCAGAAGCACAGTGTTAGAGATCCAAATGTCACGTTAGTAAGGAACTGGAAAGAAATTTCCCCAAAATTCCTGCCCTTATCACCATCTCCCTTTTATTACTAACTGGAAGTCATGACAGACATTGTCAGGACTCGAGTATTATGAGCTGAAGAGAACGAAAAGGGGAAAATGATCCATCGGTGCCAATAGCACCCCCACAGTGGGGGTGGGAGGGGAAGCTAAACAGGGCCTGGCTGGAGTTTCACAGCCCCAGGGCCTGGGCACTGCAGGTGCCAAGCTCAGACTGCTTCCAGGCTGACCCTCGGTTCCCTTGTCTAGTTTCACTGAAAACCTCAGGGTCTGAGAAGCCAGAAAAGCAGGTATGGGCTCCTTTGCTGTGCAGGGAACCAGTGTGAGAACCTGCTTCCAGGAGCAGTGCTGACCAGGTGGGGTGGGGTCCCTCACTCCTCTGGACTCAGACAGCACCCTGTGCAGACCTTGATCTCAGGGTTGAAACAGGCTCTGAAGTTCTGTTTATGTCTCGTTCTCTCTTAGAGTCTGGAGGAGGACCAGACCAGCCACCAGGGAATCGGGAGGGTATCTGGGATATCAGCTGCTACACATCTTGCATTCTAGCTGTGTTTATCACACTGAAGAAGCTGGGTGGGGAGCTCAGAAGGCCCAGAGGACAGCTGCAGCTCTCATACCTGAGCCTGCAGAATCACCTGGAGGGCTTGTTAAGCACAGATTGCTGGGCCTTACCCAGGGCTTTGGACTCAGTTCACCTGGAGTGGGGCCTAAGAATTTGCATTCCTAACCAGTCCCCATATGTTGCTGACACTGCTGGTCTCTGGGCTTTGAAAGCCACTGGCCTGGAGTAAGAAACTGGATTAGGATTGAGAGGATCTGGATTCCATCTGGCTCTGATAATTTCTAGTCCTGTATCTGTGCACAAATCACCCCATCACCAGATGCTGAAGTCTCCCTCTCTGTTGGACCCACCTCAGGATTGTTGTGAGGAATAAGGGAGCTAAGGGATGTGCAAGTCATGAGTTAGTGGTAAGAATGTTCTGCATAAATACAGGCGATTTTAATTAAAAAGAGGTGAGATAAATTAGAGGCATATACACAGATCAGAAATGTGCCAGGGGATAGAAGAAGGAGTTTGCCTGGTGCTGAGAAGGAAGCGGTCAAGGAAAGCAGAGGGGGGCTCTTCTGCAGGATCTCAGGTTCTGTAGCCTCGAAACGCCACCTAAGCACTTGTCACCTTCTGCTGTTGAAGGTGCACTGGTGGCTTCCCAGCCTGGAACTATTCTCTCTGTTATTGTGTGGCTGATAGACAACTCTGCTCAAATACTGAGCATCCCCCTTAAACCAGCCCCTCCATCCCGCTCTAACCCCTGACCCTGCCAGATTGTCCTTGCAGCACCAATCACAGCCAGGAGACACACTTCAGAGCCTCTGTTCACGTGAGCATCGCCTACAGCCCCACTGGAATGGAAACTTCCTGGCCTGGGGTTTTGTCTGTCTGGTTCACACTGTACTCTAGTACCTACAACTGTCCCTAAATATTTGATTAATAAATGAATAGACTTCTGTTTCTTCATCTGTAAAGAGGAGGTTGTGTCCCATGATCTCTAAGATTCCTTCCAGTTATAAAAACCTGAGATGTTTTAAGGTTGCCAGGATGTGTGCAGCTTCCTGTGAGTCCTGTGATGAAAATGATCATGATCTCAAGTGACCCTCCCCCGTGCCTGGTATTTTTCTAAATACAGGGCATTAAGTGATGGATTCTGAATGTGAACACAAGTAATGAAAAGAAAAAAGCCAGCATCTTTTTTGCCTTTCTCAGGCTGGGTGCTTCCCCTTCCCCTCCAGGGACCACCGGCCAGTGACGTCCACCTACCTGCTCCGGACGGACTTGAGAGTTGATGAGAAGGTAGACAACTGAGTCAGAGAGGCCAATGTTTTTAATGAGAAATAGTGACAGTGTTTCTTCATCTTTCAGGATATCCCTTATCCGTATTCCTCTTCCTACATATGAATAAGAGAAAGAACAGGGTGTTCAAGGGGAAATGGGTCACAAATGGGAAAATAGCTAGAGTCGATTAGAAACACTTCTAACTTGACTCTCAGAGGAAGGCTCTGTTCTTGGGGTCTCTGGGAGCCCCTAGAGGTGAGGCTCTTGTCAGTGGGCTGTCCCCAACACAGTCATAACATTGACTGCTGAAGCAGCTGGGCCCAATTTAGTAAGAAAAAGCCGGAGCTAGGTGCGGGTGTCAGATGATTTGTGGGTTTGGTCTAGGACAGTGCTTCTCATTGAGGTGGGGCTGGGGAGCTGGAACAGGGCAATCTCATCCTCCTGGAAAGATCTGGCAAGACCTAAAGACATTTCTGGGTGTCAACACTGGGGAAGTGCTGGTGGGTAGAGGCCAGCGATGCTGCTAAACATCCTGCAAGGCCAGGACACCCCGACACTCCTCCTTCCCCCACACAAAGAGTTATCTGGCCCCAAGTGTCAGAAGAGCTGAGGTTGAAAAACCCCGATCTAGAATTGGAGGAGACACATGTTCTTCCCACAATGCAGTTGTCACGGGGTAGAGGACCCTTCTGGGTGTTTCTTTCATCTCAGCTTGGGCTGAGATGCTCAGGGGACTGACATGGACTAGAAGAAATGAGATGGGGCCATTCAGGGCAAGAAAAGCTCCATGTAGAAAGAAGAGAGCCAGGCACACTGCCTGGGCTTGCCTGATGAGCCCATCACCTTCCCTCCAGCTCCTCTCAACACCTGTGGGAGGCAGCGTTTCTTCATAAGGAGGCATAAAGAACACCTAACAGTTAAGGTGACCTTGGGGCAAGTGACTGAACCTCTCCGTGTGTCTGTACTTTCCACATCTACCTCATAGGATTGTTGACATGAAGTGAGGAATGTGAAGTGCTTAGCTCCCAGGCCTGAAAACAGCACTCAATAAATGCTCGTTATAATCAAATTAGTATCATTCTCGGGAGATTCACACAAGCACCCTCCTCCTCTGCCATCTTCCAGGGCCAACGCTCAGTCTCAACCCCGCTGCTGCTATAGTTCATGAGGCTCTGGCCAGAGAAGAGCCTTATGGGCCTGGATCTCTATTAAGGGACTTCAACATGAAGGGAAAGCACTGGGGTACATGAAAATGCCAATCTCTTCACCCCCAGTTCTTCAGGGGCCTGGGCGACTGTTTATCTCCCAGTTCTTCTCTAACTAACTTTAACCATCTTATGTTCCAGTTCTTTCTGTCCCGATTCCACAGCATCCCATCTTCTTCCTCTCCAAATTCTCCCTTCTCCAAGTGGCCAAGAGGCCTGCCCCTGAGTGCTGGACAGCCATCCTGCTCATCTCCAGGTTGTGCCTTTCCCTCAACAGGGCTTTGTCAGGATTCATGTTGCGGCTAGTTTCCCCTGGAAGGATCTTGGGTCAGCCCCACAGGCCTGTCCATGCAGCTAGGGCAGGGGAAGCTGGTTCTGAAGTTCAACCACACAGTGGCACAGTGGCCTCTCTCACAGTAATGAGTGCCTTGAGAGTTTGGCTCACTGTCATTCCCTTTTGCATAGAAAAAATCCAAAGACTTTGGGGAAAGCTGGACACAGGCCCCCAAGGGAGGAGGAGGGCTCTGAGAGGGGCTGCTCTTTTATTCTAGTCTTCCCTCCTTTTCAAAAACAAATCCAGCTATCTTCCAAACCCAGCCCTCCTGCTTTTCCTCCTGTCCCTGGGTGCCAGTTCCATTGTTCTTCTCTCAATTACGCTTTCATACACAGCCCAATTACTCTTTCATACACTCTCATACCAGCAACACCATCCCCAACACAGACATGCACACACACGCGCACACACACATACATGCACACACACATACACATGCACGCACACACATGGGAGATCTCTTGAGAGTTGAGGGCTGTGGCTCCTGCTTTTATTATACTTTTTATTGAACCTAGCAATGCTGGGTGCACAGATGGAAGCCCTTGTTGTCACCTCTCTCTGACACCCAGCATGAAAGACTGACGTCCAATCAGGGTCTCAATAAATGTCTGTTGAATGACAAGAGGCATTCAGTAAATAACTGCTGTCTTGACCTGAGAGTCAGGACCCCATTTGAAAGTTTATCTCTTTGTTATTCTTTAACTCACTTACCTGACCTTACATACAAATATCTCGGTGGGGAGAAGGGGCAAAACAAGAAAAGCTGGGAGCGATGTTGCCCAGGCCTGGCACACCAGACCTCCCAGGTGACAGGGCAGCCGTTGCCTTGGGGGCAAGGGGGAGCGCACTGGCTCTCGGTACACCTGAGAGGGCGGGGCCCCGGGAGAAGAGGAGGCCGATGCCAGACAGAAGCTTCCCTAGACTCCTGAGGGAGAAATGTGAACTGGGAGTCTGAGGAAAGAAAAACACATTTTGTTTAAAATGTGGTTCTTCTTGTTCCCTTCTCTGGGAAGATTAGAGGAGGGCGGGTGGGGGCTGCTGAGGCCCGGGAGCTGAGAGTGGAGGTGGGAGGGGAGCCAGGAGAATGTAGAAGGCTCTCGGGAAGAAGGTGTTTTAAAGATGATTGAGAGCCCACAGAGCTTGCTTGGGGGGAGAGGGACGGGGGCTCCAACCTAGTCTTTTACCATTAATCCTCCCCTGCTGAGAATGCAGTACTACAGGTTTGCCACGAAAGAAAAACGCTGCCTGGGTCAACCAGCGGCACACCTTCCCAGGTGGCTGTGCCGAAGCACGCGCCCCACCAGTCCCCGTCCCCCCCGCTCTCTTTCAGAGGTGGGCTCTTCCGCAGCGCGGGCCTGAGGAGTCGGTGCTCGCGGCGAGTGGCGCCCCCTGACTCTCCACAGAGTGCAACAGTCTGTGTTCCTGGCAGTGCCCTTCAGTACCTGGCCTGGGGTTTCCTCAGAGACAGTGTCCCTGACTTGGGGATGGACCCCTGTCCCCTCTCACAGCCTCTAAGGTCAGGGATCTGGCAGAGCCTCCGTTGCCAGGGAGCCGAGGCCGGCCTTTCCTGAGCCCTCGTTTCCAGATTTGCTCTGGTAGGGACTTCTCCCCACAGGCCGAAGCCTGCAGAAGGAACTGCCTGCGTGCCACTCAAAATCAGTCCGGCTCTGGGGTTAAGACGTAGTGATTTTGGTTCTCATATACACGTTGTAAAACCACAGAGAAATTGTGGTTTGAAATGACTTCCTTCATACTTCCTCGTAGCAGGACTCAACCTGATGATCAGACACTTCGGTGAGATGTCTGCCTCACCATGGAGCCCACTGGAGGCGTGAGGTATGTGGCCCGCCAGGCGCCGGCCAGCCCACATCTGCATCTGCTTGTTTAAACTAGGAAAAACACCACTTTCTGGTTGGTGCATAAGGGAAGGGGGGGTTCTTATTATTAAAATGGTAATTGTACTCATAACGTATAAGGTTCTTCAAACTTGAGCTCAGTAATTTTCTTTCCAGGGCAGCAAAGAATGCAGTGTTTGTAACGCGGTTTGTAGAAGTGACTACATAAAGTCTATGCTTTATTCGTTTCGAAACAATGAGAACGTACTTGAGCATCTTGACGCACCAATCTAGTCATAGGCCTGTCCTTGCTTAGATGGGAAGAAAAGGCTTCAGACGGTGCTGGCTGGAGGAGGATCAGATTCTCCTCAGAGAAGTTTCCCCTGTTGACTCTCTTGTGCTCCTGAATCCCCTCCTTCCCTCCACTGGCCCGCAAGTGCTGTGGTCATTTTCTGCTCACTCATCTCTCAGTGTCTGCCCCGTGGGCCCTCCGAGGGCTGGCGTTCTCCTGAGTCATCTCTCCACCCCCAGAGACTAGCCCAGTGCCTGGCTCACAGGAGGCACTGAAAATCAGCTGAATGTCGAAGGAGCTGCCCAAACGCACGGGGAGGAGACTCCGGGGCTGATTTCAACTATTCTCCCACATGTCTTGTTTGAAACCTGCAGCAGAAGCTGTTCTATCGATACAGCCTCTCCCATCCCCTGGTAGACCCCTTGGTGACCCCTTCCTCATCTCTGTCAACCTCTAAAGTCATTCTCAAAGTCAACCCCCTAATCCTAGGAGCATACATCTCCCGGAAGCCCCAAACGGCTACCTTGGCAGCCTCTGAGCCCTGTTCCTGAGCAATCTCCCCCCGACTAGCAGCCTTTTTTCAGAAGGCACACTCTACCCACAACCCCTGGATTTCCGGGGGGCTTTACTTCCTCACGAGCACTCATTTCCTCTGCTCTTGTGAGTGGGCTCCAGCTGCCATGTCGTCCCTCTGGCCATTGCAGAGGCGCCTACTACACATGCGATAGCACACAACACCCACTCACACTCATTATTCTTAGGTTGTTTCTTGTTCTTCTCCTGGAAGGGGAGACACAGGAGAGGGAGCCCCTCCATCCTTCCTCTTCACTGTTCCTGACTCCACATGGCTCTCCTACTCTGGTGTCTGGCTCCTGCCATCTTCCTGCACAACCATGGTGTCCACATAGGGCCAACATCCTTGCCTCCCATTTCCTCCTTCCCCTCACCATGCACCTGCACCTCCGCTCAACTTCACCATGACCACATGTGGGGCCAGCCATCACCCACCCTGTCTTGGAAATCCTGAATTCACATATTTCACTTTCTGTCCACAGCCATCAATCTTTTCATCTTGTTCATTTTCTCAGTCATCTTAACAGGGTCCTGGCACCCACTGAGACTTTTATTCCCATGCCTCTCCATTTCCCCTCCATCCATCTCAGTGCCTCTGCCTTCTCATCCTTCTTGGGCAGCCTGGACCTGATGCATGTAGTCCAGTCCTTGCCTGTTGACCTTCTGTGGTGCCTCCCTACACACCCTCAGCCCTGCATCACCCACTCTCCACTTGCTCTGCCTCAGGGCCTGGATGCTGAATATTACTGGGAGAAATAGTACAATTATGCATATTTATGTCATGATAACACGTGGTCTCTGACCTCCCTGGCTCCTTAATGATAGTTGGTCATGCTGCTTCATGTTCCTGGTTAGCTCCCCGGCCAGAACTCTGTGAGGGTTGCTTCATACCTTTACCAAACTCTGCAAACCCGTTTCCCCCTGCTTCTAGCCCTTGACCTAGCCTCATACTTCCCATAGCGCCATCTCTCTTAGCCTTCTTTCTGTCTCTGGACTTAACTGGATGAGACCTTTCCTGCCTTCCTTCCCAATTTTCTACCTTCCAGGCTTCTGTGGAGGAAGAGGCGTCTTCACCAAGGTGATGCTCAAGCGGCCTCTAGAGCCCATCCCTTCCTGCCTCTGCTAGTGTCTTTTTCACCACAACTCCCTGCTCTTTCCTATATCTTCAGTCTCTCCATGGGTGAGGCAAGTGATGCTTGAGAGCACTGGAGTCCCACTTACCTGCAATTCTCTCCGGGTGAGTCCGGAGGGTGTCCATGAATTGGGACAAGATGCGGAGCTCTGTCCAAATACGGCCAAGGTGCTGGCTCTCTGGTGCATTCATAAGGAGTTCTTGAAAATCTCGATAAACCCTTGCCAAGCTGTAAGGACAAAGCCTCATTAATAAGGAAATAGCTGTTATTTTTATAATAGTAATATCTCATGCTATTTTTAAAGATACCATGTGCCTGACCTAACTACTACATTGAGTATCCTTACAGTACTGCCAAGGCAGGAGAAAGAGACCATTTTACTTCCTTGCACATAGAGGCTAATAGACAGGGATGGTGGGTGATCTGTTCAGTCTCCCAGTTTTGGCAGGGCCTGGTCGCCTCTCAATCCCATGCTCTGTGTGTCTCTTGCCCAAAGAAGCCTTAAACAGGATGGCATTTGTAGATATCACTGGAGGTTTTTTCCCAGTTTTTACTCAATTCTCCGAGACCTGTCCTTCCACCCATTCACACAGGTAGGGTCTGACCACCATGCTTCATCCATAAGGACCTCCCTGAACACACACATGCCCGCATGCACATGTATACCTCTGCCAAGGGTGATGGGATGGGTAATAAAGCTGGGCCAACCTGATTTGTTCCCAGGAATTTGGATGGTGTTCAGAGTTGGGCTTCTGATTGCCCAGGCTGTGGTACTGTGAATTGCATAAGCAGTGGCAGCCCAGGCACTGAGGAGCAGGGGAGACTGGTCCATGGAGAGAGGTGAATAGAGTGGATACAGAGGCCAGGCCTTGCAGGCCCAGATGGAAGAGAGTTGAGGAAGCAGCTCCTGACAGCACTCCAGGTCTTGGTCTGCCCTTCCTGAGCCCTGCCTTGCTGTCCTTGGCTTTGTGAGAAGGTCTAGTATCCAATTCATACATTTTCTTCTGGGGTTTAAGATTGTTTGAGTAGGTTTCTCTGCCTTGCAAGCAAAAGAACCTTTAATAAGCCAATATTTCATGCATAATCTGTGTGCAAAACATGAAACCCAACTTTCCGGGTTCAAATGCCAAGTACAGCTAGAGTCTGGAGCCCCCTTCTCCAACTCCCATCCCTCAGTTTTCCCCAATAATGTCTACAGACACTGCCAGGGCCATTCCCACCAAAGTGCCATGCAGCCTCCACTAAGCTATCTCCAGGCCTCCCTGATCCCACATTGTGACCCCACAGGATCTCTCTGGATGGGCAGGTGTTTTTAAGCTGAAAGTGCAGTTGTAAACTAAAACTACAAGGCAGTGCTTGCAGCAATATGAGCACTGCTAAATGCTACTTCCTTGACTTTGCTAGGAAGACAGATGTTTCCTCTTCTATCATCCTGTAATCCAGGGGTCAACAAACACATAAAAATTACAGGCTTACAGATAATACAGTCTCTGTCACAACTACTCAACTCTGCCATGTACGGCACAAGCAGCCATAATTTGTTCACAGTGGGGAAGGCCACCTCCAATCATTAGGTTGATCTATCAGAAATTTTTTCTTTTTAGTCTAAAAGCAGGCTTCTCCTGGAGGAATTATACTGAGCTCCTCCAAGGAAAAAACTAAAGTAACCAGATATCTGTTTTCACCTGGCCTAGTGTTTATACAGGTAGGGGAAAGCCTGCTCCCCAACAGGCCCTTGCACGTGGCCTTCAGGTATGGGCTGCACAAGGTGGTGCTCAAGGTCAGCACAGTGGGTAAGGGATGGCCCTGTCTACACCCCAGGCCTCTGTCTCTAGGATATGACCCCATCATGTTCTCCCAGTGCTTTGAAAGGGAATTCCGAAGGTAAACCCTCTTCCTGTGGGAGTGGACTTGAATTTTGACCCTAGACCAGAGGCTATTAACCTGGCATCCACAATTTCCTGAAATCAGATGTACAGTGTAATGTTTGGTGTGTGGCCGTTTTTCTTGGGAGAGGGGTCATTGGTTTTTATCAGCTTTCCAGATTGGCCTTCAGGCCCACAGTAAAGAGCCACTGTGCTTAAGCCATATTCTAAGATCTCACCACTCCAGGGGGCAGATGGCAATTGCAACAGAGGATTTGGAAATTGTCTTTTTCTACCAAGAAGTAAACTTCACTTTGTAAACCTGACTTCATTTGCTTTCTCAATGCTCCCTGACATTTTTCCTAGCTCTTAGATGTCCAAGAAAGCTTTTAAAGGAACAGAGATCTGTCCAGGTTGATCAGGGTGAAGGGAAAAAAACTGAGTTTTTCTCCCACAGTGACTCACTCCACCCAAGTAGGTCAATGACCAGAAGGCAGTGGACACATTTCAGCAGCAGGCTGCCGTCGGACTCCAGTTCACATCCTGGGGATATAAGGACCAAGAAATTGTGTGCACATGGCCTTAGCTTGGAGATTTCTCCCCAAGTGCCCTGACAGTTAACAGAATGTTCCAAAGAGGAAAACTGCTCTGCTCTTAAGAGGTTAGGGGCTCAGCAAACCACAAGAACACTCTTTCAGTGCTACATGCTCAGTGCACACATGTGTGCACTCCAGCACATGAAGGGGTGTGTAACTTCCTCCCCCGCATGGCAAGGATCTCAACACTTACATGGAGTTGTTATAGTTTGACACAATTCCAGGAGATTCTCCTGGAGTGGGGCTTTGAAAACAAGGATTGTTCACATTGCAGAAGACCCCCTGGAGCCATGGCAGCATTCCTGCTGAGGGCATCGCCTTGTTCGGAAAATGGCCTTTACAACAGAAAAAGATAGCAAGACAGGGTTAGTCATGGAGACCAAGCAGGATCAGACCTAGGAACTGGGGCCTTTTTGGGAAGGGGCCTGGGCCCTTCTGGTGCCCTCCTTCATTCTCAGCATTTAAGAAGCAGGAGCATGACATCTAATATGTGCCAGGCCCTGTGCTGGGTGCTAGAGACATGGCTTCTTCTCTTAAACTCCTGGTGTAGTGGGGAGACACACAGATGTTGTAATAGGTATTGATGGAAATGTGAAGAAGATGCCAAGGGGTACACATCATTTTGTACTGAGGGGGGCATAGTTCAAGAAGCTTCCACACAGCAGCTGCTGTTTGAGCAGAGGTTCATCTATTCCTTCAGCCACAGTCTGAGCATCTACCCCCAAGCATGCAGTTGGCTGGAGGTGATGGGCTTCTAGGGGAGAGATAAAGAAGGAAGAGGCTGATGAACAGGAGGCTGATTCACAACTGAGGTCTGAAACTCATGAACCAGAGGGTGAAGACCAAGAATAGAGGACTGGGCAGCTTTGCATAACGTTTGAGGCTTCCACATCAGCTGCATAGAGGGCCAGAAACCAGGTGAAGACTTTCCCACAGGGGCAGAATGTAACAGAGGCTCTCACTAGGGTCCTTTCAGGTCTGCAGATACCTCAGGGGTCAAAGAAATACAATTTTTTTTTCAGTACAATTGTATAGCATCCCTTCTCCTTATTTTTCTCTGGCACCATGTATAACAAATCCTCTAAATTGATTTCTGAAATATTGTAGAGAACTCATCTACAAATCTGTTCTCTTTAAAACAAGTGAGAGTTTAGGTATAAAAAAATAAACCTAGCAAAAACAAAACAAAACAAAAATAAGTGCACCCTCCCTCAGTAACTACATACAAGTATCTGCTTAGAATGTATAAGATTAAAACATGAAAATTGGGGTTGGACAAGGTGGCTCATGCCTGTAATCCCAGCACTTTAGGAGGCTAAAGTAGGAGGATCACTTGAGGCCAGGAATTCAAGACCAGCCCAGGCAATGTGGCAATTGTGCCTCTCTATAAAAAACAAAAAAATTAGCTGGGAGCAATGCCTCATGCCTATAATCCCAGCACTTTGGAAGCTGAGGCAGGAGGATGACTTGAGCCCAAGAGATAGAGGCTGCAGTGGGCTATTGTTTCAACACTGTACTCCAACCTGAGCAACAGAATGAGACCCTGTCTCTAAAAATATTTTTAAATCATAATTTGTGTAACACTGATAAACCTGTTATATGCATCATAGACATGAAATGATGATAAGCAGGTCTGATCCCCCACCCCCACCCCAAGACCATTCTAGACAAAAGGCCCAGACCATTGTCTCTTCAAGGCTTGCCCAAGCTACCCTGCTATGCTTACATTCGTGTTGGCTGTACAGTGGGTTGGCATTCCTTAACCAGATCAAGATCAGAAATAATGATAAAGGCCACACAAGTTCCACCACAAAGCGAATCTGGAAAAACAAAACAAAAAGAGAGAAAGTCTGGTGGTGCTAAGAGATCATAGAAAACATAACCAAAGCAGACACTCTCCTCCTCAGAGCCTATGTGTGCGGTAGGACTTCGGTTGTTGTATATTTACCTAAACAGTTTCCTTCTTTTACCCTCTCCCTCACACACCACCTCTACCTTGTTTTATTATATCATCCAGATTTTGTATCCATCTGGGTTCTACCCTGCCTCTGTTTTAGAAAACTGCATTAGCATAAGACTTTTATAAAGGCTAATCAAGATCCTCTGCTTCAGTGCATTTTAGCTGTCACTACACACATGAATGCAGATTTTGATTCAGTACAACCTCACCAGAGCTTGCTTTTTTTTTTTTTTTTTAAGACAGAGTATGCTCTGTCACCAGGCTGGAGGACAGTGGCGCGATCTTGGCTCACTGCAACCTCTGCCTCCTGGGTTCAAGCGATTCTCCTGCCTCAACCTCCTGAGAAGCTGGGACTACAGGCACGTGCCACCATGCCCGGCTAATTTTTGTATTTTTAGTAGAAACAGGGTTTCACCATGTTGGCCAGGCTGGTCTGAATTTCCTGACCTCTTGATCCACCCACCTTAGCCTCCCAAAGTGCTGGGATTACAGGAATGAGCCACTGGGCCCAGCCCAAGAGCTTGCATTTTTAACAAGTTCCCAGGTAATGCCGATATAACAGGTAGTAAAGATTCTTCTGTAATACTCTCTCTGTGGATAAGGAAAGAGGAACAGAGAAGGCAGGTGACTGTGCAGTATCACATCAGCAGTGACAGCATCAGAACCCAAATCCAGCCTCCTGTTTCTAGGGCCAATGTTCTTTCCGCCCCTTCCCATTACCTTGCCTTCTATCACATAACAGACATTGCAAATGTGGTCACTGAATGAATGAATGAGCAAATAATGACTGATCTATAGCAAAGCCAACAAAAATCTGGTCTACCAACATGTTTCCTTCAACAGTTTCTGTTGCTTAAAGAAACAAAGCAGGGCACATTGCCATGGGTTTTTTTACTGGAAGAGGCTGCTGATGTCAACATATGGTTGAAAGTTGGTATTTAAATTTCGGTTCCATTTAGAGCTTAAGGACTCTTGTCTCCAAAAGCAGATCCAGTGGCTGTGGCAGTCCACACCCTGTGGCATTGCACATAGGTGTGGGGGTTGGAGATGTGAAATTATGGAGGGGAAGAGGGAGAGGGACATGTGAATTGGACAGGAGAACTATGCAACCCTTACTCTAGAGACCTTAGGAAGGAAACACATAAGATCTGAAGGAGATCTTAAGCAGCTGGCTGGGGAATAGCAAGTTTAATAGATCAGCTAGGGGCTATTCACATGGTCTTTCATGTAACCCTTTGTTGTTTTCCTCTAAAAGAAATGTAAATAGGCTCTCAGCAAAATAAGAGTCACCACAGCAGAGGCTCAATAAATGCTCCTTTCCTGCTAATAAGGACAAGTCATGTTCTGCTTTTTAATAAACAGCCTGCTGGCGACCAGATTATAAGAAACTAGAAAATAAATTGATGGGGAAAATTATCATCCACTGAAGAAAGAAAAAGCAAAAACTGTTTAGGGGCAGGTGGTGAATTATGTAGTTGTAACTTTTTACAAGATGTTTTACTCAAAATACGTATAGGGAGGATGTGTTGGAGGAAGCATGCACACACATGCACACTATATGGGAAGAAAAGAATAGATTCTCTATGAGTCACTGATTTTTTTTTTTTGAGATGGAGTCTCGCTCTGTTACCAAGGTTGGAGTACAATGGCACAATATTGGCTTACTGCCTCCTGGGTTCAAGTGATTCTTCTGCCTCAGCCTCCAGAGTAGCTGGCATTACAGGTGTGTACCAGCACGCCTGGCCAATTTTTGTAGTTTTAGTAGAGACGGGGTTTCACCATATTGGCCAGACTGGTCTTGAACTCCTGACCTCAGGTGATCTACCTGCCTCAGCCTCCCAAAGTGCTGGGATTACAGGCGTGAGCCACCACACCCAGCCCGAGCAATCATTTTTGAGAGAACCTTGTACACCTTCCCCCACAAGATGGCAAAATACCAATATTGGGCAATTCCTACCCAGCCTTAAGGGGACTGACTGTACACATACTTGCCAGCCACTGGACCCTTGCAGTCTCCCCAGTGCAGGCAGATCGAGGTTAGCCAGGCTGGGCCTCTTCCCTAGCCAGCCCTGTCTCATTGTTAACATTCTGGTCCCTGACCACACACAACTATTCCCTAGCTGCCTGGACTACCCCTTCTTAACACTCATTTCACTTCAGGGTCGTTACTCCTCCAAGTAAGTGCAGCCCTCAAGGGCAGTGAGTTTCCTGAGGGCAGGAACCTCATCTGTCATTGTCACTACTATGATTCCAGCACCCCACATGGGGCAGGACTCATAATAGGTATCAATAAATATCCATGGAATGAGTGAGCCTTTGTCAAGACTGGTCTAGGAGGCTTCTCCAGGAAAGCCTTTGGTGATATGGGGCTCAGGTCACCAATAGTCTGTAGATTTAGGAAAAAGCCTCTCCCACTGGTATGTACATTGGTGTCTTGTCTTCCATTCTGGATCATTCCATCAGTGGGTAAGGCCAGGGAACAGGTTTGGCAAGCTAGCAACGTTGAGTGATAGGAGCAAATGATGAAACATGAAAGTTGTTCCTGGTGTCTTCATCAAAGAAACGAGACATCCAGTTCAAATCAACACATTTGACTCCTTTAGACAACTGCTTGCCATGCTGGCTTTCTACCAAGTATATTGGCTGTCTTCCATGCAGCAACATCTGTCTGGGAGTGGTCTGGTATGTTAAACTCTGATGCTGATTTGGGAATTGGTGAGAAGATCTGGGTTAACAACCACTCTGGGGCTTGCTTAACCTCTGAGTCCCAGTTTTCTTGTCTCTGAAATGGATTGCTGTTTTTCCTACAGTGTACACTCAGGGTTAAGAGCAGGTTACTCTGAGGCCAAGTATTGGGGTTCCTATCTAGTCTGTTCCTTCTTAGCTATGTGACCTTGGTGAATCGCTCAACCCCTCTGTGGCACCCAGTCTCATCTGTGAAATGGATGTGGTACCAGGACCTACTTGCCAGAGCAGTTGTGAGGATGAAATGAGACAACTGTGTTAAAGACAAAACCACAACATGGCATGAGGTAACACTCAATAAACATGAGCCATTTGTCATTGCCTCACAGGGATGTCACAAGGTCACAGGGATGATGCAAAGGCAGACGAGTAAGGAGGTATAATTAAGATTATCTGCAACCCTGTAGACCTGTCCTCTATTTAGATTCATCTCCCCACCTTTCTGGATTCAGAACTGCCCAGTTGCTGGTTTGAAACCATGGGGCTTCCTGAGAAACCAGCCACACACTGTCCCCTACTCATACATGAAGAGGGGTGTGCATCAGGGAGAGGACCAACCAGCTTGGCCTTCCTAACCCATGGGTAAAATTTTTAAACCAAGCTAGTGCATTGTCATCCTCCATTGCAAGGCTTGTCACGCACTCTTGCATCCACCCACTCCCTCACTCACTCATTCTTATGTTTTTTAAAAATCTGGTCTCCACAAGGCACTGTGAGTTAGAGGTCTCCTCTTAGGAGTAGGGGCACGATCAGCACCTCCTTTCTTCCTTCTTTCTTTGTCTGGCCCTAGGACTAATCCTACCTCACCTGTGCCCTCTTTGCATCCTTGAATTAGGCTGTTGTTTTCTGCCGATGGTCCCTGCCACTCAAATCATCACTCCTGTTGACCTGGGTCAGCATTTCTTATGTGGCTGCTTGCTGAAAACATGCTGGGGGTCTCGGGCCATGCCCCAGATCAACTACATCAGAATCTTGGGGCATGAGACATCAGGGTTCCTCTTTTTAGTACTTCTTAGGTAATTCCAATGTGTAGTCAAGGCTGAGAACCACTGGTCTAGGTAATGGTTGGTTGGTAATCTTTGAAACGTATTTGTTGAGAGGTCACTGTTGTTCTAACTCTGTGAGAGTGTGTTGTTTTTTTAGGGGGTGGGTGGGTGCTGCATGTCACATGTCACTCCCTGCACAAAGACCACAAGCCATTCTTTTCCTAGCCTGACAGGTCTGGTCTTCACAACAGCCTCTTCTCCTGCCCGCTTCCAAAGTCATGCTCAGCACCCCCACCCCAGAGCGGCATCCTTGTCCTTGACACTCAACTGCACACAGGCATACCCCAGGGATAAATTCCACAGTATAATTAAAAACATGTTTTCTCAGCAGCTCAGACTCCCCCACCCTGCCCTTTACACATGTCTATAACTTTAAGCCCAGCCAAGGCTCAGAAGGGCTGGTGGAAAATTCTTTTTTCCCAAACTGATTTTTCCTTCTTTCTCTCTTTTCTTTTCTCTTCTCTTCTTTCTTTCTCTCTCATTCTTTCTTTCTCTTTCTACCTTCCTTTCTCTTTCTTTTCTTTTTTCTCTCTCTCTTTCTTTCTTTTTCGTCTTTCCTTTCTTCCCTTTCTCTCTCTCTCTCTCTTTCTCTCTCCCCTCTCACCTCCACTCCTTTCTTTACCATTCAGTTGACATGGGGAGGAGGGGTTTCTGGCAAAGGCACAGTTGTGCTTGTTGTTTTAAAACTAAGCCTGTTAAATTTTCTTCCTTCCTGCTCTGTTTTCAATTTAACAGAAGGCAGCCAAGGCCTAAAATTAGCCCTGTGATTCTTCCTTCTGCACTGAGAACCAGGACAGAATTCTTAGTTTGGACAAACATGACCCAGATCCTGGGTACACTGGAGTAGGTGCCCAGCCTCTCTGTACCTGCCACATTCTCAGCCTGATGCTGGGCCCAGGACAAAGGCCACAGCTGTCCCAGGTGCTTGCGGGTGTGGGGTTCAAAAAATGATTGGCACCCCAGTTTTATGAGTCCTCAGGCCTTCCCCAGATATCCATCCTAACCCAGAAGCTGGGATGAAGGAATGATACCAAGAGACCTGCCTAGTGACCTTCATAAGCCCTCCCTGAAGCAGTGCCTGGTCCACAGCCAACACGGGCAGATGTGTATTTGTCACGTGCAGTGGAGAGAGCTCTCATCATTGGGAATGCTTGTTACCAGGATGAACTCCTTAGGAAGGCTTCTCCCACCCTCTCCAACCCTGGTGCCTCCTCTGAGCTCCCAGACCTCCTCCTCACCTCTCACCCATGCTTCCTTCTACTCCACAGTCCCCATGTTGTGCTGCATGGTAATTATACGTGGGAGCTGCTCCTGTCTGGCTCTAAACTCTATGAAGGCGATGGCTGTGTCTAGCTCACCTTGGTATAGGGCAAACATACATCCCAATTTGCCAGGGCCGGTGGTAGTTTACATTTATTGTCCCAGTGAAGTTATTAATAGTGCTCCCCTTTACTTTCAAAACTGCTCTGATTGGATGAGAAATTATATGACGACTCTATCTTAGTGATATCAGTGACCAGACTATTGGATAGGTCTTGATCCATGGAAGCAGTGTGGTGTCACGGCCATGCCCGCCTATCCTGGGTCACACAGCATGGATGCGAATCCCAGGCCCAACCCCACCACTTACTAATCCTTCTCTGGAGCCTCAGTGACCTCATCAGTACTGTGGGGATCATCGAGAGGCCTCTCTTGTGGAACTGCTGGGAGGGTTCAGGGAGGAGATGCACGTAGTACAGTGCCAGACACTTAGTAACACTTGACAAATGTTAACAGAGGAATGAGAAAGAAGAGGGAGGAAAGCAGAAGCTGAAGATTTTCATCGTATGCCCTTAGGGATTGGGAGCTGAGGAATGAGGAAATTTGGTATCTGTTTTTACTCTTGCTCTGCCTGCAGGAGTAAACATCTAAAAGCATGGAGGTTTGAGGAAAAACCTGGGATCTGAATTATGGGCTGGGTGGTCATACTTTTCTTAGAGAGACCAGCTTCTAGAAGTAGAAATTTCCAGAAGAACCAAAAGCTTAAGAAGGAGCCACAGATGCCTCAGAGCTAGAGAGTCTGCAGGGGGTGCCTCCATCTTACCCAGACATCCTGGAAGCTCCTGGAATGTGGTTGCAGGTGGGGATCCATCGGGAGGTATGCCAGACAGAAATCTGAATTTCCAGGCCATCAGGACGGCATCCAGTGAACACCAGCCCAGCTCAGGCCCAGCCCCAGGAGGTGCCCCGACCAAGGCCCTTAGCCTGAGTGGCTGCATCTCCCTGGGAGCACACTGTGGCAAAGGCAGAATCCCTGAGCCGGACTCACCAAGGCACACCAGGGAAAGGTCATATTGAAAGGGAGGACGCCAGAGCATTCTGAAAACAGTTATTCTCTGTCACAGTGACATGAGCACCACAGGAATAGAATAATTTTAGGCCAGCAGCTACGGTCCTCAGTTATCATGCAAGCCCCTTTGAAGGTCACCAAGAGCACAGGGAGAGTAAAATGAACTAAGAATTGTCATTTCTTATGGGAAAGAGAGAGCAATAAAATACTGGATTTTCCTCCACAATCCATAGACTCCAAGCCTCCTGTAGACAGGGGCTGGGAGGTCTTGTTGCTACTATATACCCACAAACCTAGCACAGTGCCTGGAGGTTATTTGTTGATAGAAGGAAGGAATTAATACATGAATACATTTAATCATGAGTCTTTTTCAAGTTTTGTCAGGATTTTCAGGAAAGGAAGCTCCTAGAAAAAAGGACACAGTTTCTGACTCCTCTTAATACTTGGCCCCTGAAGACAACAGATAACTTCAGCACCAGCGCTGACAGAGAAAAGCGGCCTGAGGACAGTGGTGCTCCCTGGACAAGCCAGGTCTAACCTCCCCCCGCAGCCTCCCTGCATCCTGGGCCAACCACACACAAGTTTTGAAGCCACCCTTGAGCAGGGCTGAAGCATATCCCGTGCTGCTCCCTTTTATGCCGGTTATTAAGCTGTTGTCCCTCAGCTCCACATGCACCAGCCTGCCAGGGCTTTCTCCCCAGGGGTCTGGGCCTGAGGTCAGGCTCAGAGACCCAGCAGCAGCCTCGATGCACCCCTTCCTTCCAAGTCCTAATGTCAGCTCCACAGGCCTCTCATCTATGTTTCCAAGTCTTGATCATTCCTCTCCCTTCCCTTGGTTCTCTCAGCCCTAGGGATAGGAGCTGTGTCCGGCAATTGCTACCTCCATGATACCTTAGCATTTTCTTTTACCCTCTCAGTTACCAGCTCTGTACTTAGCTAACACCTTTTCATACTAAACTCTAAGGAGACCCTCACTGAGACACTTATTCATAGGCCTTCACCAGTTCCACCAGTTGGCACCATCATCTACATAAACTTACTCTGAACTGAGCTTTGGAGCAAATACTGTTCTCTTCTCCCCTCCCTTTCCTTCCGAGCTCTCTAGTGGCTTGCAGCTCCCATCATCCTGATCTCAGCCTTACTCTGCCTCCACCCTTTATCCCCTCCTTCCTCTTTCAGCTCCTTTAGTCATTGGCATTTGCATGACTCTGCAAGGCTGTAGCAAAGTGCATTCTTTCCTTACAGTTCTATGGTCATTCCTTGTCCCTTTCTGGAAAAAGTGAACAAGGCCAGTTGGCATTTACATGTACAGCCTTGGTGTTCTCTGATCTTCAGTACCTCTTGCCTGCACTTCCCATGGAATATTCTGTCTATGCTACTTTATTTTGCTCTTGGTCTCAAAACATAGTTTGGGTTTTTCCAGCCAACACAGAAGCCAGTCCAGGGTGGAATGTGTGTCGTGCTTTTAGGTCTCCAGTCTAACCCAGCCTGGTGTCTGCTCATTGAAAGAGTTCCGGAAATGTGCGTGATGGTTAATAATGTACTGCATCTCACAGAATCTGGGACGCAGTCAATTGTAAGATGCACCGTTATTTTTCTGCACCACTAAGAAAGAAAAAATAAGTGTCCAGTTAAACTGTGACTTGATCGTGAGCTGCATCCCAGTTTCAGAAATGTTAATGTGAAAAACCAATGTGCCTCAGAGAATCAGTGAAATAAAGCCTCACTAAGCTGGGAAGCTATTTGAGGGGGTTCTTGTTTGCCTTTGGCCTGCTCTTCAGGGCATAGGGTTATTCCCACTGTCCAATGTGGACACCTAGAGTGAGGTAGACTGGACCAGCAGGTGTAAAATGGGATGGGGGAGGGGCGGGAAGGCAGTAAATTGACAGACAGGATGGGCAAAAGATTTTCATGTGGCTGAGGACAGAGAAGCACGTCTTCCTGGGAAAAGCATTGTCAGAGGGGCCCACAGAGTGGCCATCCAGCTGAACACTGCTTTGGTGCTAAACCACAACAAACCCACTGAGTGCCCACAACCCCCCCACCTTGCCCCATCACCCCACCCCACACTTTCAACCTGTTTATTTGCTCCACACCTCATTTTTAAACTACAGACAGTAACTGTTACCTTTTGCCTTTTCCTCAGGGTCCAGTTCTTCCAGAGCAAAAGCTGTATCTGTTTCACGAAGCCCATGCTAATGACCACACGAAGACCAGATTGATCAGAGCTGAGGGCCCCCAGACAGCAAAGGACGTAAATGCTGCTAAGAGTTTCCCGGCTCCAGCCGCTGTGTCCTTCTCCTGGTGATTAAAGGCTACTTTTCCCCTTCAAAGCATAATCCCTTCTAATTACACATAAACCCTTTGTTGGGGAGAGGAGGCCGACACTGTGTTGGTTCCTTTTTAGGGAGAGAAAGAGAACCCTAAAGACACAAGTGGCTGGGTACCAGGGAAATTGAGGTGGGGGATACAATGAGAAACCAAGACCCTCAGGCACCCTCCTCCTTGAGAGGAGTTCCTGGGGTTGCTGAGGGGGATGTCTTTGGACATCTCCTTAAGTTTGGAACAAAATCTCTTTGCATAAATATAGGCTTGGCATTTGTCCTCCTCAGGAGCCTGCCATGAGCCAGTAGCCAGGGTTTGACTGCCCCTTTAAGTCAAATCAACTCACTTGGCAGATATGAAGTGATCCCTCCTTCTTTTAGTCTTTATCTTGCTCTGTAGTGACTTCAGGCCAGCTATTTGGGTTGTTTCTGAGCTTAGTGGAGGGTGATGATGTTTATCTCTTGTGCTAAAATTGATGGGCTAGTAGTGGCTACCTGGGGCTGTAATGGAAAAGGCAGGGGAACACTCCAGGCTCAGCAGGACGGAACCGTGATTGACTTGCAATGTATGACAGGGGTGTGGGCATGAGGAGAGGCAGCAAGTGGGCCAGTGACTGTCATTCCAGCCCTGCAGTGGGGTGGTGCTGGATTGACTCATCACCAGGTGAGGGATCTGTGATCCCAAGGAACACCCCAAACAGAAGCCTCCCTGGTACTGCGCCATGGAACTTTTTGTCTCTGCCTCCTCAAATCTCAGAACTTTGTTCTCTTTGAAAGACTCTAGACCCCGAGACCTCGATAGTGATGGAGGGAGAACCACAGAGAAGAATGGATGCTGACTTCATGGAGTTCATGGTCTGGTTGTAAACATGGGACTTGAACTCAAATCACTCAAGGAGTATGATGAGGGCCCACAGGCTATGCATGGTGGGCTTCCAAGGAGAGAGAGATGGTTTCTGCTTACGATGGCAAAAGGACTCCTTGGAGGTGTGGCATTTAAGACAAGCTTGCAGAATTACAAAATAACATTTTATAGTAAGTTTATGATATCTAAACTGCTTTTGCATGTTATTTCATTTCAGCCTCACTACAATTTTGTGAGGTCCATATTTGCTCGGTTTTACAGATGAGGAACATGAAGCCTAGTGAGATTAAGTACTTTGCTCAGGGTCCCATGTGACAACGGTGGGTTCTTGAACAAGGGAATCATTTAAACTCTGCAAAGACAGGGAGGAATAGCTTATCTTGCCCAGGAAAACCACAAGTGAAGCATGGCTGGAGTGAAGGCTAGGAATGGAGGATGCTGGAAAAGGAGACAGGGGCCAGACTGAGAAATTGATGATGATGATGACTGATTCAACTAAGATCTACTGAGCGCCTGCAAAGTGACTGGAATGGCCCACAAGTGCAGGCCAACCCCAAGCAGGCTCTGGCAGAATCATTAAGACCTTGTTGCATGCTAAAGAGTATGGGTTTTATCATGTAGAAGGTGATGAAAGATTTTAATCCAGGACTGCCAAGAGTAGTCAGTTCACCCTGGCAGCAATGTGGGGGTGGTTTAGGGGGAGGCAGAGAGCCTGAGCAATGCAGTGACAGCCTTGTTGGAGAGAAAGGAGGGACTGGAGAGATAGGAAGGAAGGAGACAGCAGTGCTGGGTGACTTACTGGAAGAGGGTGGTGAGGAAGAGGGAGAAGTCAGCTAGATGGAATTTAGCTCAGCTGGCTAGTGAGATGGTAGTGCTCATAACTGAGATGGGAATGCCAGAGGAAGGCAGTGGGGAGCAGGAGGCAGTGATATATTGAAGCTGAAGTTCCTATGACATCTGACTGCACATATTCAGCAGGCAGTTGAATACTTGGGTCTGGAGTCAAGAATAAGCTTGTGAGATGGAGACATAGCTCTGTGCGTCGTCAGCATATAGGTGGAAGATTAAGTTCTGGGGGTGATTAAACAGGTGACCCAGGAAAGATAAGCTTGGAGAGTATATGAGGTTGCTGAAGGGGAGCTACAGCTGGTGAAGGAATATGCCTCCTTCCAATTCCCAAAGACATCCGCTATGTAAATAATGTTCTGTCATAGTTTTTAAATAGTCCATGCTTCATTAAGCTAAAAGGGAGAAAGTTAAACTATGAGCACTTCATTAATATTCATTTGATGATGCTCTAACAATGTTATTCCCAACTAACCATTGTTCTTGTCTGAACAAATCTGTTTGTTGAGATTGACACATACATGACATACAATTTATCATTTGAACCATTTTAAATATACAATTGAGTAGTGGTTTTTTATTTTTATTTTTATTTTTTAGAGATGGGGTTTCACCATGTTGGCCAGGCTAGTCTCGAACTCCTGACCTCAGGTGATCTGCCCACCTGGGCCTCCCAAAGTGCTGGGATTCCAGGCTTGAGCCACCACGCCCAGCCTTGAGTAGTGTTAATACATTCATATTGTTATGCAGCCATCAGCACCATGCATCTTCAGAACTTTCATTTTGCAAAACTGAAACTCTGTACCCATTAAACACTAACTCCCCAGTGCTCCCTCTCCCTAGCCCCCTGCCAACCACTCTGTTTTCTGTCTCAATGAATTTGATTACTCTATGTACCTCATCTAAGTGGAATCATATAGAAAAGCATAATCTTTAAAATTCATCTATGTTGTTGTAAGCCATCTTTCAACAACATAGATGAATTTTAAAGATTACAAAATATCATAAACTAGGTGGCTTATAAACAACAGAAATTTATTTCGCACAGCTTTTGAGGCTGGAACCAGGTCCAAGATCAAGGTGCCAGTAGATTCGGTGTCTGGCAAGGGCCTATTTCCTGACATGTGTGTGGTACCTTCTTGCTGTGACCTCATCCAGTGGCAGGGAAAAGGGGTCTCTCTTGGGCTTCTTTTTATAAGGGTACTAACCCCATTCATGAGGGTCTTACCCTCATGACCTAATCACCTCCCCAGAGCCTCACCTCCTAATACCATTACCTTGGGGGTTAGGATTTCAATTTATGAATTTTGGAGGAACAGATACATTTAGACCATAGCAGATGTATCAGAATTTCTTTCCTTTTTAAGACCAATTAATATTCTATTGTCTGTATCGACCACATTTTGTTTATCCATTCATCCATCCAGGGTCATTTGGGTTGTTTCCACCTTTCACCTATTGTGAGTAATGCTGCTGAGTCTGCTTTCAGTTATTTGGGGTGTATACCCACGAGTGAAATTGCTGGATCGAATAGTGTTTCTGCTTACTTTTGGAAGAACTACCGTACTATTTCCCTTAGCAGCTGCACTGTTGTACATGCCAATCAGCAGTGCCTTATGATTCCAACTTCTCCACATCCTGGCCAACACTCGTTTTGCTCTGTTTTTCTTCTTATCATAGCCATCCTAATGGGTGGGAGATGGTATTTCACTGTGGTTTTTATTTGCATTTCCCTAATGATTGATATTAAGGACATTTAACTCTTTTTTTACTCTTTAATTTTATAGATATTGCATATAATTTTTCTCCCAAGGTAACTCCAGTTGTTTTAAAATTATGTCAGACTAAAAGCTCTGTTCAGTTATGTCATATATTTCTGAGAATATACCTAGTGAGTCAAGAATGATACTGATGATAACTGCACATTTCGTTTTCATAGTTATCACCATTAACTCAAATTGATGGGGGTAAATCTGAAATTGATAGAGTCCTGGCAGCAGTTTTGAGCTAGGACTCGGCACATGCATTGAGAGTTGTGATGTTAATCCATAGACCATATCAATTCACATTTATGTTCAGAACTATAAAGAAGTCAAGAAAATGGTGAAGTTTTAGAGATCTTCTTGCTCCTATTCCTGAGGGTTGAACCAGAAAGAGGCATTCTATTACTTATATCGGTTATTCTGCCAACAAAAATTCAGTAATGGAGAGAAATAATTTATAATTTATGAAGTTTCTATTCGGAAAAAAAAAGCCAGGCGCAGTGGCTCACGCCTGCGATCCCAGCACTTTGGGAGGCTGAGGCAGGCATATCACAAGGTCAGGAGTTCGAGACCAGCCTGGCAACATGGTGAAACACCATCTCTACTAAAAATACAGAAATTAGCTGGGCATGGTGGCAGGCACTTGTAATCCCAGCTACTCGGGAGGCTGAGGCCAGAGAATTGCTCGAACCTGGGAGGCGGAGGTTGCAGTGAGCTGAGACCATGCCATTGCACTCCAGCCTGGGTGACAGAGCAAGACTCCATCTCAAAAAAGAAAATACCTTTGGAAAAATATATAGACAAAATTAGTTTGAACTTGCTGTAATTTTGGAGTGGAGATAAATTTGATAATAAAGCCAATCCCAAAAGATCACCATCAATTCACTTGCAGCAAGCTGAAGAAAATAAAATGTCCTCAATACATCATTAGACATATATTTCTTTGAAACAGTGATTGTAGGTGGAATGAGAAAACATTATGAATCTATGTTACGAGCATAAAGGCAGTTTTGGGACATCATAATGTAAAATGAAAAATATCTGATTTTTAAATTTGAATTTCTTTCTAGCAAACTCAAAACTAAATCATTGTGCAATTAACACTTGAAACTCCAATCATGAATAACGTAAGTATTTCCTCAGCTTATGCAATAATATTTAATGAGATGGGTCACTAGGTTCAGTTAGTGTTACATAGGGGCCTAAGCAAAGACTGGGGACTGGATCTCACTTGTTTTTGCTAAACAAGCCTGGGACCCTGATATAGGGCTGCATATTAGAAAAGGAGGTACCTTTTTCATTTCACAAAGGTATCTTCTGCTCATCAAACTATGCAACCATGAGAGGCTTCATCCACCCAGAGGAACACATTTTCTAATTTGCATAAAAGTGCCACACAGGCTAGCAGAGGACCTGAGGCTGTGTTCCCCACCAGTAGGAGAAATCTGATCTGCAGTAACAGAGAATAAAGGGAATACACGGAGAGTTAGAGAGCATGGGTCCCAACTGTAGCTAAGTCCCTGGTTCCAGCTGTCCTTGGGACACAGTTGTTCCTCTCCTTTTCAGGCAGGTTAGCTGTAAGACACTGATCCTTTCAATAAAACCTGCTTTTCCCTAAATTAATTGAAATTTGGCTTCCATAATTTTTACCAAAAGATTCCTGACTAATGTGAGTTATCTTAATCAAGGAGAGGATATGACCTGGACCAACCCACATGGGGGAAAAAATTATTTGCAGCCTATTGGGATGTATCTGAATAAAATTCCCAAGTAGGTCCGTGATTGCAATAATAATGTAAGTATTATAAATACTAACACAATCCAATGGAGTTGCAGCAAAATTTCAAGGAGAGGAGATATCCTGTCATGAGTATTTAGAAATTAAGAAAGTAAAAGAACTCCAAAATACCCAATATTAGCAATTCCCACATCTATTAAGAAAAGGCTCACAAGTTTTCAAAACTTGCTAAGCAGTGTCAAGACAAGTAGGAAGATGTGTGGCAAGTTCAAAATACGTCAACCAATGCACATTACTAGCTGGAACGGAAGTGCTTTCCTAGATTATCAAAACATTAAAATGATATTAGCTGATTCTCCAAATCTTTTTATGGCCAATGAATCAAGTGAAATATTTGTTTCCAGTTTTGAATCAACCTTTTGTTTAAAATTTATTTATCATTCACTCAGCATTACCAGAATTCTTTCTAAAGAGCCTCAAAGTGAAACTAAAAATATTTTGCCTTTGTTTTCAGAAGTAGAAGCAATATTACATAGTTTACCATCAGAGAGAAATGATGGATATTTCAAAACCATTTGGAACAGAGAAGAGGAATTTTTCCAGAAAAAATCCCCTATTTAAAAATATCTTTGGAAAATAAAAAACTTAAAATCATAAGGTTTGGGATAAGGCATTTCCCCCTACCTCCTCAAAACAGAATAAAATTAATATCTATTTCTATAGCTTACTAACTCTATCAGTAAATTTAAATTTATATTTTTTTCTGATAATTATACCAAATGAAAATAATTTCTGAATTACTGAATAACAAAATACTTTAAAAAAGCTTTACAAGCTTGATGCAAATATAGTTCCAGAACTTTACTTTTACCTAAAGTGCCTACAGCTCAATTTTACTTATTAATCAATCCTGACTGCTCTCTTACTTGACATGGTCTTATTAGCAAGCCATGGAGCTTGCAGCTCTTGCATATTGCTTTGATTTGGCTGGTCACTGTAGCAAGAATGGCATGCCCAATTTTATACTTTTCATTGCTAGGAAAATTTACACAGTAAAAGAGGTCCCCTCATCACTAATTATTGTGGAACAGAAATTAATGACCAAACTAATAGAACTAAAGGACTCGGTGATATTATAGAATCATTGGGCCCATCAGCTGAGAAATAAATTTTATTTTGCTAATTGAATTTCCCCTATAAAAATTTTGCACATCAGCTGGTACTAATTTTACTTTGCCTGTAATAATTTTGAACTTCAGATTCTTGTTACTATTGGATTAACATGTAGATATTGAAATTTAGCTTATGAAAATAGTACTATTTGAGAAAACAATACTCGCTTGAACATTTTCATGAGCTTTTCTTGGGAATGAGAAGAGACTTACTGCTTTTATGTCTAAGCAATCTTCGCCCATCAACTCCTCCAGATATTCCAGAGTTCCTCCAAATATTCCAGGAGTCTATGTAGGGGGAAAGGTCTCAGATGGAAATCTAGGGAATTGATTGTTTAAAAGGCAGTACACAAGTGTTTATCACAACATCCCTTCTAATAGCAAAACCTGGAAATACTTGTCACAGAAGAATGGATAAATGAATTATGGTAGATTCTCTCACCCAAATCTCTCACAGCAGTGAGCATGAATAAACTACATATACAAAAATATAAATAATTCTCTCATACATAATGCTGAGCAAAAGAAGCCTGGAGAGCACTCAGCCTACGTTTACAAAGTTCAAGCATAGGCGAAACTCATCTCTAATGCTTGAAGTCAGGATGGCAGTACTCTTCGGGGGGCCTGGTGGCTGGAACAGGCACAAGGGCATTTCTGAGGGTGCTGGAAACACATCATCTTTTGATCTGAGTGCTAGTTGCAGGGAGTGTTCTGTTTGTGAAAATGATCAACCTGTGAACTTACGATTTGTGCACTTCTCTGTATGTATACTTCAATCGTAGTCTGTTTTTTTTAAGCAGGTGAAGGAATAGAACCCAGTGAGGGAGACTGAGGTGGATGAGCTACAGATGATGGAGAAAGGTCTGGAAAGAGGGGTGCCCTGGGATCCACAGAAAGAGAATGTTTCAGAAGGAAGAATCAGTCTGCCGTACTAAATGGCTTGAGAAAGTCCTAGAAGGATAAAAACTAAAAGTTGCACATTGGATTTGACAACTGACCTCTGAGAGAATGGTTTTAATGGAAGGCAGAAACCAGAGAGCAGAGGGTCGAAGAGCAAGACCTGGAGATGGGAGCTACTCTTTCCAGTGGCCAGACTGTGAAGGGAAGAGTGATGCTCACAGCAACGGGAAGGAATGAGAACACTGGGTCGGGGAGGTCTTCCCCCTGAAGACAGGAGAGATTGGACTATGTTAATGTGTGGGAGACAGATGGTTGAAAGAGAGTTGCTAAAGTTACTGGGGGATGATTGATGGGAAGTGGAGGAGGTGGAATTGTCCCTGGGCATGGGAAGGGACAACTTGTATTCCATGGACACTGTGGGGAAGGAGACAAGGAAGTACAAGTCTGATTCACTGAGGTAATGGAGGCTGAGAGTTGAGGGCGCTCATCCTCGAGACTTCCCACTTAAATGTGCATAGGAGGTCAATAGGGGATTAAGTGAGATAGTGAGAAAGCTTATGTGCAGATTCATTGCCTCATCTTTCCTTTGCCCTCCTTTGATCATTTTTAAAGCAAAGTGCAGTTTAGTCAGTCATCTACAATAGAAGAATAACTTATAGACTGCATGTAGAGATCTTAAGGGGACAAATAATTCATAGACAACTCCCTCTCCCTCCCCATCCAGACACATTCACCATTATATTCATTTAATTCATTGGCAAATGACAGGTAGAGTATTGGTATTCAGCTCAGCTTGACAGTTTAACCCAATAATTAGCACCAACAACAATGCTTTCTGGAAATGTTTTCCCAGGTACGGTTTCTTCTGGCCCAGGAGAGCTGAATCCATTCAGAGGTGTCCTGGTCCCAGGAAAAGCAAGGTCGAGTTTGGGTCCTGCAGTGGAACCAATTTTGTTCTCAATCTTCAGCTGCTTTGGGGCTTCTTCTGGCACCCCAAGCTCTATCAAAGGCAGATCTATTTGGGGTGACTACACATATGGAAACTAAAGATTGGGGAATGTATTCATATAAACAACATTGGCCAGGCACCTTTGGGAAGCCTTCATGGACTCCACAGAGGCATGGGGGGTAGGGTGGAGTCCATGCACCCCAGTGTGATGGGCTCTGCTTTAGCAGAATAAAGCTAAATCAAGTTGTTACCAAAAATGACAGGCAGGTTGTTATTCCAGGCATATCTTATACACTCACTTTCAGAGCTGTTTAGAGTTTTGCTGATTTGACACCCAGAAAACCCACAGGAGTCCAGAGATTTTACATTTTCTGGGCATTAAGTGCAAAGTACTTGCCAGATAACAGAGTTTTAGTGGGATGCCAAGGAGTGTTGCATAGCAGACCATGAGTCTGGGCTGTTATCACATGAGCCGCAGTGAATTGCTGGCTGAGTACAGAGTATGGTAACACCTGAGAAGCTTCATTCTCAGGGCCAGATCTGTCACTCTGAATCTTAGGGCATCCTAAGCTTGGCTGCAGTTGTGTATGTATCAAAACAGATATTCCAAAAGGTTCCAGCCAGAAGCAAGCAACACAACCCAGTGACAAACTTAAAAAACAGAGGTAAAGAGATGTTCTAGTGCCAATAATAATTTTTTAGAACTAGGGACCCAAATTAATTCAGCACAAGTTCTTCATGGTGATGCATTTACTATTACTAAAATGAATGAGAGTAACTTGAGTGTCTGTATGAAAGTGTGTCTGTCCTTACACTGCCTTCCTTTGAAGGAAGACTTGGCCCCAGCCCACAGGAATCTGTGATCAGGAGGCTGGAAAGTGAGATCTCCACAGACCTAGAACTTGCATGTGCCTGAATAACTGTCAACAACAGGTACAGAGCTTGCCTCCCGGTATGATCTTGGAATGAAGAAATGATCAAGAGGAGCACTTTTCCAATGTATCCACTAAATGGTAAAACCACACAATGACTGAAAATGACGTCGGTTCTTCAGTTAGCATTTGACCTGGAGCATGGGGAAAATAGAAGGAAAATGGAAACTACTTAGGCAGCATTTTATCAGGAGGTGGAAGCAGCGTGGGAAAATATTTCACATGGTTCCTGCCTACTCAGCCTGACAAAGAAAGCTGTGGTTTGTTGTCAGATTCCTTCAACTAAATGTGTCAAAGGGAGAGAAACCTCTCTTGAGTGAGAGACCGCTCTCTCCAAACAGCTGCACATTGCCTCCCTCCTCTGTGGCTCACACCATCCCCAGCCCTCTCTCCTCTCTTCACACTTGGAGCTGGAAAGTGGAATGGAGAAGAGGTCCTTATCCTTAGCTCTCTCCTGTGTGTCAGCCTTCATTCTTGCCATGGACTCGTTTCTGGCTCCACCCCAGCAGGATGCTACATGGTCATCTTAACAATAACAAGGATAGCCATAGAAGCAATGGGGCCTGAGTGGACCCCAGCAATCATCCCAGGAGCCCCAGTAAATGGTGTGCAAGTGGTTTCTGTCCCTGCACGTGAAGCAAAAACTTTGATCCTCTTCATTCTTTTATGAAAGTGATTATTTTGAAAGTGCTGATCCTCAATATCACTTCACTGATAAAGATTTGAGTGTGAGTATCATGAGTATGTTGTGGAATACCACCGTCTTTGGAACCAGACAAAACTAGGTTCAGATCTCATATTTTCCACTTAGCTATGTGACCTTAGAGAGGTTTAAAAGTCTGGATGCTGCTATTAAAATGATGGGAGAAAATGTCTGCACTAAACCAGGAGCACCTCAAGTAAATATACAAAGGGCCTTCTTTCTTAATCAGTGATGCATCTTTCTTTTTCTCTGACTGCAGCTTAAGGTGCTAGATTAGATTCAGAGAAAGTGTGGACATGGTCATAGAAGTTCCATAATATATAAGGCTACATTGCTTTTCTAGAGGTCATGTCAAGTCAACACTGGTTTCTCAACAATGCCTGGAGAGACTGTCTTAAGTGAAAGCCCTGTCATCAAACACAAAACAAACCTTTCTGTTAAATGGTTATCACTAGCTTTCAACCTTTAGCAGCCGCCGTTGCAGCTAGGGAATGGCAGATACTTGGGCCTGGGCTGAGAGTCTAATCCCAGCAAGGCTGTTAGAAACCTTTTCCAGAGCACTTCGGCTTTCTCTCTGAAAGATGCTGCATCAAGACTTTTCAGAAATTCTCTTTTCAGAGTAGAGACTTGTGCCCTGTATAGAAGAGGCAGTCATGGTTTGGATCCTGTAAGTAATACAGGATGAAAAACTATTTATTTTTTTTTAGACAGAGTCTTACTCTGTCACCCAGGAATGGAGTGCAGTGGCGCGATCTCAGCTCACTGCAACCTCTGCCACCCTGGTTCAAGCAATTCTCTTGCCTCAGCCTCCTGAGTAGCTGGGATTACAAGTGCCTGCCACCATGTCTGGCTGATTTTTGCAGTTTTAGTAGAGATGAGGTTTCACTATCTTGGCCAGGCTGGTCTTGAACTCCTGACCTCGTGATTCACCCGACTTGGCCTCCGAAAGTCCTGGGATTACAGGTGTGAGCCACCATGCCCTGCCAAAAAACTGTATTTCTTAGGGTAGGAATAAAACAACGCTTTGACTCCCATTGCCTTCCTTATGGGGTTGGTGCTTTCAACCGGAGTAGAGGGTGGGGGTGCAGGGTGAGCTTTGGGGAAGAATGTCAACAGACCTCTTTATTTATGACCATTATTACTGTTGTTGAAGACATAATGAGATCAATAGAGATCACCAGAGAGAGCCTTAACAAACACCTCTGAGATAAGCCTTTGTTTTCAAACACAGCAGGCTTTTGTCAGTGCTTCCTAGAATCATTTGTCTTCCACTTTTATTATGTTTGCCATATCCAGGGAACACTTGCACTTTATTATATTTAATTGATTTTCAATTGACTCACTTTAAAAAAAAATAGAGATAGGGTCTCAACATGTGTCCAGGCTGTTCTTGAACTCCTGGGCTCAGGCAATCCTCCCCCTTTGGCTTCCCAAAGTGCTAGGATTATAGATGTGAGCCATTGCACCGGACTTGACTCACTTTTTATACTTAGCTAAACCCTAAACAATAATCTGGGAAATCACAGGTTTTTTATACTTCTAGAAAGAGCACAGAGCTATTAAAATACATTTTTTATGTACCTTTTAAAATCATCTTATGCAGCACCGATAGGTAGGCCATACTTTAGAAGACACTTCTTTGGATGAGCACCTATATCATGAAAAGACTATTACTGGCCATGCATGGTGGATCACGCCTATAATCCCAGCACTTTGGGAGGCCAAGGTGGGTGGATCACAAGGTTAGGAGTCTGAGACCAGCCTGACCAAAAATGGTGAAACCCTGTCTCTACTTAAAAAATGCAAAAATTAGCTCGGTGTGGTGGTATGTGCCTGTAATCCCAGCTACTTGGGAGGCTGAGGCAGGAGAATTGCTTGAACCCAGGAGGTGGAGGCTGCAGTGAGTGGAGATCATGCCACTGCACTCTAGCCTGGAAATAGAGTGAGACTCCATCTCAAAAAAAAAAAAAAAAAGACTATTACTGACAGGGCATTAATGGTTATTTTTCTTTTCCTATACTACTTACCAAAATTTCTCTCAATTCCTAGTTGAAGAAACCCTTAATCAGGCCCTTCCTTTCTATGGTATCCAAAAATACTTTGATATGTACCATCTCACTTGATTCTCACACTTACCAATAAGGTAGGCTAGAAAACATTATGTCCCCTCAACTCAGGAGAGATTAAGGCTCAGAATTTACTTACCCAAAGACATGTAGCTAGTCAGTAATAGGGTAGGTCAACTTGTCACAGAGACTGGTCTTCTGTTCCAACTAGAGATAGTATGGCTTCCATTCTCTTCAAGATTGTGGTGGTTGATATGGTTTGGCTGTGTCTCCACACAAATCTCATCTTGAACTGTAGAACTGTAGTTCCCATAATCCCCATGTGCTGTGGGAGGGACCCAGTGGGAGATACCCTCATGCTATTCTCATGATAGTGAGTGAGTTCTCATGAGATCTGATGGTTTTATAATTTTTTTTTCTCCTTTTGCTTGGTAGTTCTCTTGCCTGCCACCATGTAAGATGTGCCTTTGCTTCTCCTTTGCCATGACCGTGAGGCCTCCCCAGCCATGTGGAACCATGCATCCAGTAAACCTCTTTCCTTCATAAGTTACCGAGTCTCTGGTATGTCTCTATTAGCAGCATGAGAACAGACTAATACAGTGGTTAAGAACATAAGCTTTAGAGTCAGACACCCCTGGTATTTATTTATTTGTTTTGGAGACAAGATCTTGCTCTGTCACCCAGGCTGGAGTGCAGTGGCACGATTGTGGCTCACTGTACCCTTGACCTCCTGGGCTCATGCAATCCTCGACCTCAGCCAAGACTATGGGCACATGCCGTAAGTGCCTAAGTCTCACTATGTTGCCCAGGCTGGTCTTTAACTCCTGAACTTAAGCAATCCTCCTGCCTTGGCCTCCCAAAGTGCTTGGATTACAGATGTGAACCACCGCACTGAGTGCTACACCTAGGTTTTAAACTGTATTCTACTGCTCGTGAGGTATATAAAATGGGGAAACTTTTAAAAATTCTATTGTTATCAGTTTCATTATATGTAAAGTGAGAATAATAATATCTGTTGCATAGAGTTGTTAATAGTGGTTGTTGAGAACTCCTACATCAGAGGGCTGTGAGATTATATAAAAGGAAGCACTTATCACAGTGCTCAGTCTAAAGGAAGTGTTAAATGGTGGTATTATTACTTTGATAAGAAATGTCGACTTTTTTTTTTTTTTTTTTTTTGAGATGGAGTTTCGCTATTGTTACCCAGGCTGGAGTGCAATGGCACGATCTCGGCTCACCGCAACCTCCGCCTCCTGGGTTCAGGCAATTCTCCTGCCTCAGCCTCCTGAGTAGCTGGCATTACAGGCACGCACCACCATGCCCAGCTAATTTTTTGTATTTTTAGTAGAGACGGGGTTTCACCATGTTGACCAGGATGGTCTCGATCTCTTGACCTCGTGATCCACCCACCTCGGCCTCCCAAAGTGCTGGGATTACAGGCTTGAGCCACCATGCCCGGCAGAAATGTCGACTGTTGGCCATTTACTACTTAATGTCTTGAAATCATTGATGACATGATTGAATTTTAAAAATGGAGGTCCATCCTCTTACATATAAAAATATATCTGTGATAACAGGTATGTTCACTCAAACACTTACTATTTCCTCTCTAAATGCAAGAAAAGTTCTGCTCCTCTCTCTTGCCTCATTTCTGTGATTAACTGTTGTCACCCTCCAAATACCTTCACAGCAGCAAAGATAATTTTACATTTTCATAGGCTTAAAATGTGAAGGCATTAACTAAAGTACACTAACTCACTTGTCCTTCACAAATGCCCTGTGATGCAGTTATTATTCTCATTTCACAGATGAGGAAAAACCCTCAAAAAGTTGGATGACCTGCCAGGTCAAATAGCATGCAAATAGAAAAGTTGGGGTGGAAACACAGGCTTTATTCATTCTTTCCCACCACATGAGTCTTTGACAAAGCAGGAAATACATGGCCGAATTTTTCTTTGACTTATATCTCCCCTTCCTGGTACATCAGCTTCTGCAAAAGATTGCTCGGTGCACATATGAGTAGGGAAGAACCCCATTTTCCATGGACACCAATGCAGGAAGCAGTTGCTAGCTCTTCATCCTAGGCTACCAATGGGCAGCTGTGGTTTCATCCCTTTTATTTAAAACAGGGAAAACAGGCAGCTGTAATTTAGCATTTGCTAAAAAGGAAAACTGAGTCATTTGTTTTTTGCCAATTTCCATTCTAACCTCCCTCTGTGCTGAAAGATGGCAAATAGCTCCCAGACCTTTTGGTGATTCATCCACATATTGGCAGCTAGTCTGGGGTTCCAATTCAGTTCCAGGAGCACTAATTTCCTATTTCCTCCTTGTTTCAGAAATGATCACAATAGACTTTAATTACCACTGTGAGCATCAAAGAAAGGATAAGATTGGGTTGGTTTTGCAAACTGCTGGGCTCTTTCAACCCTGAAGATGGGCCCTTTGGACTGGAGCCTGGAGGTTAAATGCATCACCCAGCCATCTTTATAAAAGGTGAAATAACCACCTTCACAGGGATCTGGGGCACAGATTTCACTCACACTTCTGAGAAAAAGTAAGAAAAAGAAAAAATCGAGAGGAAGGAGTTTTCTAATACTAGAAAACTTAAAGGCAGACAGAAGGGCAAGCCACTAGCCTTGGGTCCTCTTCACTGGCTCCTTACCTTGGAGCAGGGAAGCTCACAGGTGCAGGGGCGCTGGAAGCGGTGGTCTGCCTTCTGCTTCCTTCTTCTTGCCCTGCAGAGGCTCTTAGCCTGGATTGCCATTTTAGTTGAGCACTTTCACAGCATTGTTTACCAGCTGCTCCCCACTGTAGAGAACGTTGTCAGATTATTTAATATTAATCTCTCTTGATTAGATTGCAAATTACATTTGAAGTTGTTTTAGTGAAGTCTGTATCCTATTTTCATTCAGATTAAAGGGCAAGACTTGTGAGAACATTCCCAACAGCTTTGGTAAAACAGTTTAATTAATTGGATTTGAAAACATTGGCTACAAGACTGAATTTCAGCCAGCAATAAATGTCTCCAAGGGGCATATAAGGTTCTTTGGTGTACAAGCACATTTGTTAAAAAAAAAAAAAAAACTCCTTTAAATAAAATAGTCTAAGACATGCCTAGTGCAAGCTAACTCCCATGATGGCCTAGGTTGTTAAGCCCTTGCATCAGTTTCCTTCAGCTACTGAAGGAAGAAAAAACAAAGTGCACCCCACAGCAATCTTTCTGCAGTTGTCACACCTCCTGCCTCAAGCTGGAATGGCCATTAAACATACAGATTCCCAGGCTCTATGGCTAAGTTACTCAATGGGAACCTCTGGGAGCGAGGCCCAGGAATCTGAATGTTTAACAAGATTTCCAGGTGGCTCTGGTGCACCTCTCATTTGAGAAGCACTCCAGAGGAGATCAGAAAGACCAGTTTTCCACTGTAAGTGCTGGGGTTTGCCTTCAGGCTCTCCTGTCAAAGTCCAGTTAATTCTCACAGCTTTAGGATCACTACAAACTAATCACTGCTGGAGGAAAATTGGAATTGGTTTACACTAAGAAAATATAACACTGATTTCCATTACATCACCAAACATAACACACCAAAACCAAACACGCAAATCTGGGGAAATTTTCACTTGCTGAATCATATAACAGCTCTGAAATCTTCTATGTGACACTCTGACTGCACAGTTATTCTTCTTTTCTAGGGTGAGGGGAGTTTTTTGAGATGGAGTTTTGCTCTTGCTGCCCATGCTGGAATGCAATGACGCAATCTTGGCTCACTGCAACCTCTGCTTCCCGGATTTAAGCAATTCTCCTGCTTCAGCCTCTCGAATAGCTGACTGCAGACATGCACCACTACATCTGGCTAATTTTAATTTTTTTATTTTTAGTGGAGATGGGTTTTCTCCATGTTGGTCAGGCTGGTCTTGAACTCCCGACCTCAGGTGACCCACCCACCTCAGCCTCCCAAAGTGCTGGGATTACAGGCATGAGCCACCATGCCCAGCCTATTTATCCATTTTTAACTCAAGGAAAAAGACTTCATAAATACAAACAATGTTTGATAACAACAAAGACATTATTCTTTCTGCAATATTAGGTTGTTAGTAACAGAATCTCTTTACAAAATATATATATATATATTTTTTAATTACAAAATAGGTTGGACCTGTCCGGATTAAGTCAATAATGTGGTGGGCTCAAATGACACAACTCAAGCAAGTGCAGCTGTGGCTTTGCCAGCATGTTATTTACTCAGCATCTTTGGACTTACCTCATGCAATGACTGCCAAGGCTGCTCCAGTGAAGGAAGACATCTCATAAAACTTAATCTCAAACCAGTTTACCAATTATGTAAACAGTTTTTGAGGGTTGTCTATGTGCCAGGCAATTATGCTGGGTACTTATAAGAATTAAGCATGATACTAAAAGAGTGCCTCTCGGCCAGGCTAGGTGGTCCAGACCTGTAATCCCAGCACTTTGGGAGGCCGAAGCAGACAGATCAGGAGTTCAAGACCAGCCTGGCCAACATGATGAAACCCCATCTCTACTAAAAATACAAAAATTAGCTGGGCGTGGTTGCAGACGCCTGTAGCCCCAGCTACTCGGGAGGCTGAGGCAGGAGAAACGTTTGAACCCAGGCGGCGGAGTTTGCAGTGAGCCGATATTGCGCCATTGCACTCCAGCCTGGGCGACAGGGTGAAACCCCATCTCAAAAACAAAAAAGAGTGCCTCTCAACTTTTATCTGTGTGTCAGAACTACCTGTGAAACTTTTTGAGGATACTGAAGAGTGGGCCTTACCATATACCCACTGAATTGGAACCTTCAGGAGAAGCATCCAGGCAACTCAATTTATAAAATCTCTTCAGGTGATCTTAATGCAGAACCAAGATGAGAAACCACTTTGTTAAATCCTACAAAGAGCCTTCCCTTCTGAGAATTTTCAGTCTATGGGAGATATACTGATGTAAATCCATTTGCAGTAAGACATGTAGTCAGAACACATTTAAAAGAAAACACATTAGTGATAGATAACATCAAATATGAAATAGAAACAAATGTATAGACAGAAGGATAAATACAAACTTCACAGAGGTTAGGGAAAGCAAGGAGACATTTCTGGGCAGATTCTATTGTATCTGGTTGGTAGGAGAAGTAACAGATTCTGCTATTCATTTTTTTGTAATACTAAATTAAAGGCTCAGCAAAAGATTCCAGTTTAAAAGGCAATTCTTTACGTTTTCAAAATTCTGATGTAGTTGGAACTCTATACAAATTTGCAAAGCAATTATGTAGAATATATATACTTTCTATTAAAAATATACAACTTTTAAAATTTAGGTTAGAGCTACAAATGACTAAGTCCTACATAACACTGCATATGTTGTCCAGGAAAAATAAACGACTAAACTAATATGCTGTGAACACACATATGAACATGCATCACATCCATGTTTAAATGAATTCCAGACAGTCATATATCAAGTGGAAAGAAATCAAAGGTTTGCAGTCCGGCTAATGAGAGGTTCTCCGAAGGGCATTCTGTGGAATGCATTTCTCTTGGCAAGTTGCTGTGGTGGACTCAATTCAATTCTAAGCAGATTTCTTTAATCCTTACTTCTAAGTGGGTCAGCACCATCTGATTTTAAGTATTATTGCAAGAGACATATGCACAATGATTACTGCAACCACCCTTCCCTGGAAAGTTGCTTTTCCTTTGATAATGCTTGGAAGACCCAATTCACACAAGTAGAAAAGTCTCAGGTAGGACCAGCACTGTTGCAAGGGAGGGGACAAATCGAGTACCGCTGGTGGCTTTCAGATGATAAACGTGCCAAAAATTCCATTGAGTTTTTTTTTTAAATAGGCTGCTTAGGAAAAATGCTTAATTAGTTTACGATATTCTGTATATTAGTTTAGGAAGATTCTTTTGGGTAATCTGAGGACATGGTCTTGAAGAGAATATTCAGAGTTGGGAGGATAAACATATCATTTGAAAATCAGAAAGTCTAAAGCAGTTAATTGTGTGGTTACGCCTCAACAGAGACCATTATCAAGAGGAGGGCCAGGGAGACTGTTTCAAGATGGCTGCTGGGTGCTACTCGTCAACTTGCGACCCTATGTGTACACCAGCATTTTCCTAAGTTCTCTAATTGTTTGTAGTTGGCCAGTGATTCTCTTTGGGTTTTTATGTTATTCCTTTCCAAGTTTTTTGTCTCTACATTCTTTCTCTTGTTTAATTGTATTCGCTGACGTTTCATATACTGTGTTAAATCATGAATTGTAGGAGCAGTGGGCATTCTTGTCACATTTCTTTCTATCAGGATGCTGCCAGTGTTGTTTGCCCATTAAGGATGCTGCAGACTTTTTAGGCTGTGATGTATTCCATGTTCAGATAAAATTACATTTATAGATTTTATATTACAGGACCATCCATGCATTTCTGAAATAAACTGCAGAGTTTACAAATATAAGTGGCATGAGGCCAGCAAGGCCTAAGGAAGCCAAAGTACCAATTTCTCAAGTAAATAAACTAAAAAAGGGAGGATCTTATTTCATTTGCTTTTGAGATTTCTAGACTGAAAATTTACCACAGGAAACATGCTGTATGCATCCCTGTATCGATAAATACTTACTGCCCAAATGTGCCCCGTATAAAACATTTTCCAATGCCCTTAGGTCTTTATTTACATGGGTCTTCAAGTCATAAAGCCAGATTACCTGGAAGAGATCTGCAAGCCCTCAGACACTGTCTCTCACAGACGTCCCCAGCACCCCCAGCAGGAAGACTTCTGGCAGTCAGCAGACCCCTAGAGCTCCATGTCATTGCCCATTTCCATCAGTCTCCTCTCTCTCTGCCCATTTGCAGTAAGTCACCTTCCCAATTAGTGATTTCCACAGTAAGACATCAGCATCTTTTCTTGTTTATTGGGCTTCAGAACCTGGGAAATGTCTACAGGCTGAGGATTATGCAGAGGAGGAAAAGCTAGAGAAACTCAAAGGCAGGATTCGTGACTCACCTGAGTATGCAGGTTGGCAGTGTTGGGGAGTAGAAAAGGGGAGCTCGGCAGGAAGGAAGGAATGGCAGCAAGGATTGAGGCTCCCACTGAGCTCTGCCAGTAAGGGGAAGCAGAGACATCAGTTTACCAGCTAATTCCATAATATTCTCTGGCTCGATGGTCTTATGTTAAAAGACATGTGAAGGGATTTTTTTTTTAATTGTAAATCAACAACATCTATAATTATAATGTCTAACTGTATATATTTATGGGTGCAAAGTGATGCTATAATTTATGAATACAATGTGGAATAAAGAAAGCTAATTAACATATCCATTACCTCATGTGAAGGTATTTTAAAGTACATAAATACTAGCACCAATTATTTCATAGTAAGATAGTGATGAAGAGCCTTGACTTTGTAATTGGACAACTCTATGTGTGAGTCCTGGCTCCGTCAATTACTGGTTGTGTCATCTTGGACAAGGGTCTTAATGAAGGCTTAGTTTTCTCTTTTGTAAAGCAGGTATAATGCTCCAACCTGTTTCTTAAGCTTGTACAATGAAATGAGAGAATGTAGGTAGAGTGCACGGTACCACAGAAGCTCAGTAAATGCTAGCCACCATGATTTTTCTCTTTAGGGTTCTACAGCTAATAGGATTCTTTCTATATTTCATATTGTGAGGACTGAAAACAAGACCTAAGGGCAAAGAGGGCAGCTATTCATATCCCTCTAGTTCTTTTTTTTTTTTTTGGAGACGGAGTCTTGCTCTGTCACCCAGTCTGGAGTGCAGTGGCGTGATCTCAGCTCACTGCAACCTCCGCCTCCTAGGTTCAAGCAATTCTCCTTCCTCAACCTCCCGAGTAGCTGGGATTATAGGCACCCACCATGGCACCCAGCTAATGTTTGTATTTTTAGTAGAGATGACGTTTCACCATCTTGGTCAGGCTGGTCTTGAACTCCTCACCTTGTGGTCCATCAGTCTTGGCCTCCCAAAGTTCTGGGATTACAGGCATGAGCCACACACCCAGTCAACCCTCTAGTTTTTAATGCCATTTAGAACTCTGATACAACTTCCCATAACATGTATTTCATCTCACAGCCAAGGGAAGTATGGCTCAGAGTGTGGAGAACCAAGCATATGGCTCACAGACTCAAATAAATTCTAGAGGCTATGATTTCAGAGGAGCCATGAGTCCCTGAAATAGATTGCAAACATTATATATATGTACAGAACGATAGCTATGACATGGTCATACAAAGCAACATTTAGAATACTAGCGAATATATTATACATATGCATACACTAATGTGGATAGTTAGGCTATTTTGGCCCATCTTATATTCTATTTTAGACACATTAGTGAAAACCCAGCTGTGGGAATTCCTGTACGTAAAATAGACACTTATTGAAATAGTAAATGAAATATTTATCTCACAGTATGACTCATTCATCAAATCCAAGGATCAGCAAACTCTTTCTTTTTTTTTTTTTTTTTGATACAGAGTTTCACTCTTGTTGCCCAGTTTTTAGTTTTATTTACAACTTTATAAAAACAGGTGGCAGGCCTGATTTGGCCCATGGGCCATAGTTGGCTGACCTCTGCTCTAAACCACATATCATACTCCAAATAACATGACTTACTGAACTATTCAGAAGCAAGCTAAAGTAAATCTGGTCTCTGTACTATTTTAACTATTTGTGCATTCTCCACAAATGAAGATACTTTATGCATACTTATGTGTGTTATATGTAATTAATATGTCATAAATATTTGACAATTTTTAAATGTTTTATATAACTATGAAAAAGCTTACAACTATTGTATTTATTTTTGTGTCCATATTTTCAATTGTCAACAGTTTTATATGGTGTGCTTTTTATAAAAAAATACAGTTAAGCTGGTCTTTAAATTGTGAGGTCCTAAGAAGTCCTATTATTTGGAATATGGTTTAATAGTTTTAAAACAACAATAGTTCATCTCTCTTCTGATGTTTCTCTGTTTTGTTGTACATACACTTTAATTTTTGAATCTTCAATTCAGTTCTGAATTTCTTTCACTGTTACATAAAATACTCAAGTTGTCAGCACGGAATTTGACTGGAAATTTATAATCTACATATGTCAAATTTATAATCTACATATTCTGAGATTTTAACTAAACCACATGATTCAGAAAGTGCCTTCAATACATCTTCTTCTTTGTGCAATCCAGTTGATGATCACTAGTAAAAACTGGTAAAAATGAAAATTCTGATATAAAAATAAATAAATATAGATGTTAGGCTTTGGCTACTACAGAAAATAGTAAAAATGAACCTGTTAATTGTCATTTGGAAAATAAAAGCTTATATTTAACAGAGGATGACAAATGTTAAAAAAAAAACTGTCAACTCTTTTTACCACCCTATAATTTATATTGGAGAGATTTGTTTTTAACCATGGTAGTCAGAAACACTGTTTCTGTACTTACGCACTTGGTTCCACTAGGAAGTGAAGCTGTTTCTTGCTGATTCCGTCAAGCAGCTTGACAACTGTACTTTATGGAAGATAGATTCAAATAGACCAGTTTATGGGAGCAGAAAATCAATAGAACTTTAAAAATTTTTAATTAATATTTAGTATTTATAAATTCCAAAACACAAAATTAATGATGTGCATGTGGCTCAGGAGGAGCTGTCAATGAAGAGTCAAACTCTGCAAAATATTTGAAGAGATTTATTCTGAGCCAAATTTGAGTGACCATTGTGGCTGACAGCCCTCAGGAGGTCCTTGGAACATGTGCTTAAGGTAGTTGGGGCGCAGCTTGGTTTTATACATTTTAGGGATGCATAAGACATCAATCAAATACATTTAAGAGATACATTGGTTTGGTCTAGAAAGGTGGGACAACTTAAAGTAGGGGGCTTCCAGGCTGCAGGTGACTTTAAACATTTCCGATTGACAATCGGTTGAGTTTATCTAAAGACCTGGGATCACAGAAGGGAAATGTTGAGGTTAAGAGACTGTAGGATTCATCCTGGGGATGCAAGGCTGGTTCAACATACGCAAGTCTATAAACGTAATTCACCACATAAACAGAACCAAAAACAAAAACCACATGATTATCTCAATTGAAGCAGAGAAGGCCTTTGACAAAATTCAACAGCCCTTTATGCTAAAAACCCTCAATAAACTCGGTATTGATGGAACGTATCTCAAAGTAATAAAAGCTATTTACGACAAATAGCCAATATCATACTGAATGGGCAAAAACTGGAAGCATTCCCTTTGAAATCTGGCACTAGACAAGGATGCCCTCTCTCACCACTCCTATTCAATATAGTACTGGAAGTTCTAGCCAGAGCAATCAGGCAAGAAAAAGAAATAAAGGGTATTCAAATAGAAAAGGAGGAAGCCAAATTGTCTCTATTTGCAGACGACATGATAGTATACCTAGAAGACCCCATCGCCTCAGCCCAAAAACTCCTGAAACTGATAAGCAACTTCAGCAAAGTCTCGGGATATAAAATCAATGTGCAAAATCACAAGCATTCCTATACACCAATAACAGACTTAAAGAAAGCCAAATCAAGAATGAACTGCCATTCACAATTGCTACAAAGAGAATAAAATACCTAGGAATACAACTTATAAGGAACGTAAGGGACCTCTTCAAGGAAAACTACAAACCACTGCTCAACGAAATCAGAGAGGACACAAACAGATGGAGAAACATTCCATGTTCATGGTTAGGAAGAATCAATATCGTGAAAATGGCTAAACTGCCCAAAGTAATTTACAGAATCAATGCTATCCCCATCAAGCTACCATTGACTTCCTTCACAGAACTGGAAAAAACCACCTTGAACTTCACATGGAACCAAGAGAGAGCCTGCATAGCCAAGTCAATTCTAAGCAAAAAGAACAAGCAGGAAGCATCACACTACTGGACTTCAAACTATACTACAAGGCTACAGTAATCAAAACAGCATGGTACTGGTACCAAAACAGAGATATAGACCAATGGAACAGAACAGAGGCATCGGAGGCAACACAACATATCTACAACCATACAATCTTTGATAAACCTGACAAAAACAAGCAATGGGGAAAGGATTCCCTGTTTAATAAATGGTGTTGGGAAAACTGGCTAGCCATGTGCAGAAAGCAGAAACTGGACCCCTTCCTGACACCTTACACTAAAATTAACTCCAGATGGATTAAAGACTTAAACATAAGACCTGGCACCATAAAAACCCTAGAAGAAAATCTAGGCAAAACCATCCAGGACATAGGAGTAGGCAAGGACTTCATGAACAAAACACCAAAAGCATTGGCAACAAAAGCCAAAATAGACAAATGGGACCTAATCAAACTCCACAGCTTCTGCAAGGCAAAAGAAACAGTCACTAGAGTGAATCGGAGACCAACAAAATGGGAAAAAATTTTTGCAGTTTACCCATCTGACAAAGGGCTGATATCCAGAATTTACAAAGAACTCAAACAGTTTTACAGGAGAAAACCAAACAAGCCCATTCAAAAATGGGCAAAGGATATGAACAGACACTTTACAAAAGAAGACATACATGAGACCAACAAACATATGAAAAAATGCTCATCATCACTGGTCATTAGAGAGATGCAAATCAAAACCACATTGAGATACCATCTCATGCCAGTTAGAATGGCAATCATTAAAAAATCTGGAGACAACAGATGCTGGAGAGAATGTGGAGAAATAGGAACACTTTTACACTGCTGGTGGGAGTGTAAATTAGTTCAACCATTGTGGAAGACAGTGTGGTGATTCCTCAAGGACTTAGAAATAGAAATTCCATTTGACTCAGCAATCTCATTACTGGGTATATATTCAAGGGACTATAAATTGTTCTATTATAAGGACACATGCACACGAATGTTCATTGCAGCACAGTTTAGAATAGCAAAGACCTGGAACCAACCCAAATGCCCATCGATGATAGACTGGACTGGGAAAATGTGGCACATATACACCATGGAATATTATGCAGCTATCAAAAATGATGAGTTTGTTTCCTTTGTAGGGACATGGATGAATCGGGAGAACATCATTCTCAGCAAACTGACATAAGAACAGAAAATGAAATACCGCATATTCTCACTCATAGGCCAGTGACGAACAATGAGAACACATGGACACAGGGAAGGGAGTACTACACACATGGGTCTATTGGGGGGAATAGGGGAGGGACAGCGGGGTGGGGGAGCTGGGGAGGGATAGCATGGGGAGAAATGCCAAATGTGGGTGAAGGGGAGGAAGGCAGCAAAACACACTGCCATGTGTGTACCTATGCAACTATCTTGCATGTTCTGCACATGTACCCCAAAACCTAAAATGCAATTAAAAAAAAAGATTGTGGAGACCAACATTCTTTTGAAGTCTTATAGTGGCTGCCTTAGAGACAATAGATGACAAACGTTTCCTATTCAGATCTTTAGGAGGTGCTAGACTTTCAGTTAGTCTTTTTAGGACTGGAAGGGCCTAGAAGAAAAAGATCTAGTTATGTTAATAGAGATTCTTTACAGATGCAAATTTTCCCCCCACAAAAGACAGCTTTGCAGGACCATTTCAAGATATGGCAAATAAACATGTTTAGGGGCAAAATATTTTGATTTTCTACCTTGTCTCATAATGTTATGCCAGAGTCAGGTTGGAAAGTAATATATATCATGATATACAGAGTTAAATAAAACCCATCTAATGAGAATTTGTGCTTTGTAGGGTATGACTCCCCAGACCCCTTAGATAGGAATTCGGGCAAGATAAAAAAATCAGAGCTCAGTCCTCAGAGCTCAGGAGGCTTACAAAATGCCATTACATGTTTGGACTGTAATGTTCTCAGTACTCTGAAAACAGTTCAAGAATTTGGAGCTGAGCAAGGTCTAAATTTTTACTGAAAAATTTTTTTTTTTTGCCATGGAGTTTCACTCTTGTTGCCCAGGGTGGAGTGCAATGGTGCAATCTTGGCTCACTGCAACCTCTGCCTCCCAAGTTCAAGCAATTCTCCTGCCTCAGCTGGGATTATAGGCATGTGCCACCACACCTGGCTAATTTTGTATTTTTAGTAGAGATAGGGTTTCTCCATGTTGGTCTGGCTGGTCTCGAACTCCCGACCTCAGGTGATTTGCCCACATCAGCCTCCCAAATTGTTGGGATTACAGGCATGAGCCACTGTGCCCAGCCTGAATTTTTTTTGAGACACCTTGATCCAAGGCTAAAAACCTTGTGTCTTCTGAAAAAAAGAATGAATGTCAATTAATTTTTTACAAACCAAACTTGAAGGATATTTAATTAATAACCAGTGTGACTGAGTTCATAGATGCATAATCTTGTAAATCAATAAACAGCTCACTAAAATTTGCTGAGTGAGAGATAGAAGCAAAGTGCTTAGAACAGTATCTGACTTAATGATTTCTCAATACAGGCCGCTATGTTATTAAAATCAGCATTTCTTGCAGTGTACATTAGGTCATGGGATAACAGAAAAATCACAGCCTGAGAAGCCAAACTGGCCTACGTTGACATCCTGACCAATCCAAATGACTTAACCTTCCTTGGCTAGTTTCACCATGGGCAACATGGAAATATTCTGGATTCTTTGGAATAACACTTGCAAAACTTGTCTTAATTTTCATTTTCTCTATTTCTGCCGTTACTCTCATTAGGAGTTCTTGTAAGAAGCGGTTTACATACAGGCAAACTTACAGGTCTAGCCTTTACCTTTGACTTTTGAGTACAGAACTCAAGGTGGCTAGCTTCACAGTTGGGTTTCAGAGGAAGTGGATTAGGAATTTTTCCCAGACATTTGACATTTTGGGGAAGAATAATGTTTTGAGCTCTTGGTCTTCGAATAGGCATATAATGTCGAAAGCAAGCAAGCAAGCAAGCAAGAGAGACAGAAGGAGAGAAAGAAAGGGTTTGTCAATTTATGTACCCAAACCAAATTTGTATGACAAAGAAAGCCTGACTGACTGGACAGATAAAATCACTTTCAAATGATAGGTTGTATAATTTTTTAAACAAATTATTCTCAGTCTAAAAGATACATAGAAAGTAGTGAATGCTTCTTTCTGCTTAGCAGAAAGAAAACCTACAGATCACTAAAGTTATATGAAAGGTACACTTTGAGGACCTTTTGTAGTTCATAAGCATGATGATTGGGTTTCACGCTCATGTGTAAAATGTGCCTCCCTCAAACCTTGTTACAACATCAGCACATTACCCATGTGACATGAGGAAAAAGGTACACTTCGAGTAATGTACAGGCGCAATGGCTCAAGCCTGTAATCCCAGCACTTTGGGAGGCCGAGGTGGGTGGATCACGAGGTCAAGAGATCGAGACCATCCTGGCCAACATGGTGAAACCCCATCTCTACTAAAAATACAAAAAATTAGCTGGGCATGGTGGTGCGTGCCTGTAATCCCAGCTACTCAGGAGGCTGAGGCAGGAGAATTGCCTGAACCCAGGAGGCGGAGGTTGCGGTGAGCCGAGATGGCGTCATTGCACTCCAGCCCGGGTAACAAGAGCGAAACTCTGTCTCAAAAAAAAAAAAAAAAAAAAAAGAAAACTTGCTTCCTTGAAGATCTGTTTACAAAAACGTGAGCATTTTCATAGGATAAATTCAAAGAAGTGAAGTAGCTGGGTCAAAGGACTATCAAGATTTTAGTAGGCAAACACTGGAAAATTAACCTCAGAAAAGTGACACTAACCACATTTATGTTACACACCAACCACATGTATGTGTGCTCTGAATCCTAAGGATTTTGCCAACTCAATTTGCTTTTGAGTTACACTCAACCCACAGTGAGAGCATATCACATTAGATGACTTAGATGCTCTCCATATCTGATCAGCTAATAAAGTATAACATCCATTCTGTGAAATGAAGGCTGAATGCTTTTATTTAAGTTAAAAATGCCATTTTCCCCCATCTACTGCCAGATTTTCTTTAGTCTGTAGTCTGAACCTATGGTCCATGTTTTCTTACTCAGAACTCTTGGTTCTTTATGCTTTTTTGCTGTGTCTATCCTAAAAAATTTCCAATTCCAGGAATGTTCCAGCCCTCCACTCTCCTACCTTCCTGTTCGCTGCTAACAAACATCCAACAACTCTGTGGCTTGACACTGTCCTGACTTTGAGCTGCAGCCGGCCTTGAGCACCAGGGCCCATCAGAGTCACTTTTCGGTCATTGCCTTGCCTAACCTTCTTCCACACCTGGGACTGCTGGCCCCTCTTCCCTAGGCTCCAAGGCTTTTTTGATTTGCTTACCCAGGACCTCCATATATTTGTAGACCATTCTTCTTTTTTTTTTTTTTTTTTTTTTTTTGAGACAGAGTTTCCCTCTTGTTACCCAGGCTGGAGTGCAATGGCACCATCTCGGCTCACCGCAACCCCTGCCTCCTGGGTTCAGGCAATTCTCCTGCCTCAGCCTCCCGAGTAGCTGGGATTACAGGCACTTGCCACTATGCCCAGCTAATTTTTTGGTTTTTTTTAGTAGAGACGGGGTTTCACCAGGTTGACCAGGATGGTCTCAATCTCTTTACCTTGTGATCCACCCTCCTCGGCCTCCCAAAGTGCTGGGATTACAGGCTTGAGCCACCACGCCCGGCCTATCTGTAGACCAGTCTAAGGGACTCGGTTCCTTGCAGTTGGACTAAAAGCACCAACATATATTCTTAAATTTTTGAGGAAAAACTTAGAGCATAATGGAGAAGAGCACAGACTCTAAAGCCCAGTTGCCTGGGTCCCGGCTCAGATCTGCCTGCCACTTAAGCACTGGGCTAGGCAGTCCCTCTGTCCCATGTGCCTTCATCTGTGAAAAAAGACTCCTACATGTATCTGTGTGGTCTAAATGATCTACTAAGAAAAGTGCTTAGAATTATTTAGTATATAGTAAACACTAGAAAATGACATTTATTATTATGATTCCTAATCAGAAGCCCTAGATCATAGGACAGCAAAATAAGTACAGATATAGAAATCAGACTGGGTGCACATCCTGACTGAACAATTGGGCATGATTTGGGCATATTATTTGGGCAACTAAGTTTAGCTTGTTGGACTCTGTGTCCAACCCAATGGTAATATCACATTTATGTTTCTAGCAGGACAGGAGACTGGAAACCCAGAACAACAGCCCAGTGATCCTGGCAGGGAGTTGAGACCACAGGATGTAAGCTATGTCAGCAAAGGGTATTTGTGTATCAAAGCATGTCTGAAAGCAGCCCGGCTGGGAAGGTGTATTTACTTCCTTTCCCCAAAACTATTTTTCTTCACAGTATGCTTAAAGGTGATTGCCCTGGTCTGAATGCATCTCTCCAAAATTCATACGTGGAAAGTTCCTTGCCAATGTGATAGTATTAAGAGGTGGGGCCTTTAGGAGGTGAATAGGTCATGAGGGTATTATCATCCCCACAAATGAGATTAATGCCCTTGTAGAAGAGGCTTCACACAGCCATCAGCCCCTTTTGTCCTTCTGCCTTTCACCGTGTGAAGACATAGCATTCACCCTTCTGCCATGTGAGGACACAACAGTAAGGTGCCATCTTGGAAGCAGAGAACATGCCCTTGCCAAACACCAAATCTGCTGGTGCCTTGATCTTGGACTTCTCAGCCTCCAGAACTGTGACACATAAATTTCTATTGTCTGTAAGTTATCTAGGCTGTGGTATTTTGTTATAGCAGCAAGAACAGACTAAGACAGTGGTCACCTAGTTTCTGCTTTGAGTGTGTTCCTAATGACTGACAGATCACAAGGTCACATGTTCCATTTTGAACTATCTAACTGCAAAATGGTCCTTTATATAAAGCAGAAACGTGCCTCTCTATTAATCTTAGCTTTTGATCATATCTTTCCGCAAAGGAGCAAACAAATAATCTAATTTTAATCCCTATTTGGTTGCATAATTTGAGGACAGCTGTCACGTCCCCAATTTTCCTCTTTTCAGAAGAGGCATCTCCAGCCTTCACCCAGTCATCATGTGACTTGGTCTACAGATTTTGGTCCTTCCCTACCTTGTCCAACCCTAGCCTCACCTTTCCCAATTCCACATTCACAATATGTCACTAAAATGTTGTTAATTATAGTTCTTCTACATTTCTTGAAGAAGTTCTTAGCGCTCCATCATCACTGCCAACTGATATATGTTTATATTCTTCTTAAATTATACTTTTAATTGTTACACATTATACTTCAAAACTAATCTGACCAATGACGACTTCAATGTAATTCCAAGAGAGCCTGGTAACATTGGGGAAGCTCTGAACAGTACTGGACACATTATTTTATGAGGAGGCTTATCTGATAAAAGCTTAGCCCAATAAGTTCATGAGCTTTAAAAAAAATCCTTCTTCAGCATCAAACTTAGAAGAAAGTGGTGAGGAAAGAAAAGACCTATTCAATGAATAACCAAAAGAATGTGTAACTTAACACAACCCACTAAACTCACTCATGCTAGAAAAATATTTGTCTTTATCACATGAAGTCTTACAGGATCCCAAAATAATTTAGGGCTTTCTCTAGATTAGGCATTAATTTCTGGAGCTAGCTAGAAGCACTTCTTACAAAGCTAATCACAAGTATTCTGTTAAATATTTAGGTTCACATCTCCAGGGTCTCCCTTGAATGGTGCTAGTTTTGCAGGAGGCAACAAAGTTTGACAATCAATCTGCAAACCTCATTGCTGGGTGGACGATTTTGTCTAACTTTAGATCCAAGGCATTTATTTAAATAAATAAATTTCTATAATATGTAGCATGCATAGTTTAAAAAAAAAAAAACTTGGATTTTTAGAGATGAGTTAAATCCGATGGTGTCTTTCCCAAGGGCTGAGATCCTAGGAGTAAGGGATGTAGCCAGGAAGAATAGGACTGGAATAATCTGTGGTATAAAGTGAAAAAGAAAGAATGTCAAAGTAAAAAGTAACTTAAAACAAAGAGACATAGTTCAGGTACTACCTCCTCCTTTTAGCTGTATGGCAAGTCTTTGAAGCCACTAAGACAGAGTTCAAAAACCTACTCTGCCTCTCTGAGGATCAGGAGACAGACTATATCAAAATGCCTCAAAACACATTTGCAAAATACTTAGCAAGAATAAATAAGCCTGGGTTGAATGTATATATCAACTTGGGAGAGAACTGCCATCTTTGTAATACTGCACCTTTCAATCTACAAAAATGATATATTCTTCCATTTATTTAGTTATTTAATTTATGCCAAAAATATTCAGGTGTACATTTCTACACATCTCTCCATCGATTTCCTAGGTATTTGATGTTATAATGTTATTTTAAATGATATTTCATAAATTCTATTTCCTATTTGATTGGTGTTAATATATAAGCGACTTTTGAATACTGAATTTTAAGCAGTTTTTTTCTTAAATTTGCCTACCAATTCCAATTCCAATAGGTTATAAATGCTTTTAAATTTTTTACATAATAATTATATCATTTGCAAACAATGACTATTTTATTTCCTCCTTTCCAATCTAAACTTGATGATTGTGGATTTGTCCATTTTTCCTTTTAGCTGCTAGTTTAGGGAAGTCATATCTACAGTTTTTTTAAGAGTTTTTTTTTTTTTTTTTTTTGAGACGGAGTTTCCCTGTTGTTACCCAGGCTGGAGTGCAATGGCGCAATCTCGGCTCACCGCAACCTCTGCCTCCTGGGTTCAGGCAATTCTCCTGCCTCAGCCTCCCGAGTAGCTGGGATTACAGGCACTCGCCACTATGCCCAGCTAATTTTTTGTTTTTTTTTTTAGTAGAGACGGGGTTTCACCATGTTGACCAGGATGGTCTCGATCTATTTACCTCGTGATCCACCCACCTCGGCCTCCCAAAGTGCTGGGATTACAGGCTTGAGCCACCATGCCCGGCCTGTAAGAGTATTTTTAAAAATCATACATAGCTGTTGGATTTTATAAAATTTTTTTTTATTTATTGAGGTAGCTATATTTTTCTCCCATTAAGAAAATTAATGTGGCAAATTACATTGACTGATTTTTCAAATGTTAAACCACTTTTGCTCACACAAGAAGTAACCTCACTTGGTAGTAATATACAATTTTTTTTTTTCAGATGGAGTTTCACTTTTCTGCCCAGGCTGGAGTGCAATGGGGTGATCTCAGCTCATTGCAACCTCCGCCTCCCGGGTTCAAGCGATTCTCCTGCCTCAGCCTCCCAGGTAGCTAGGACTACAGGCACGTGCTACCATGTCTGGCTAATTTTTGTATTTTTAGGAGAGAGAGGTTTCACCATGTTGGCCAGGATTGTCTCAATCTCCTGACCTTGTGATCTGCCTGCCTCAGCCACCCAAAGTGCTGGGATTACAGGCGTGAGCCACCTCACCTGGCCACAAATATTTTAATGTACTGTGAGTTGCTTTTCTGTATATTGTGATGTCTTTGTCGGGTTTTGGCATCAAGGTGAGAATGAACTTACAGAGTTTGGAAGTATTCTCTTTTTTTATTTACTAGAAGAATTTGCATAACATTGGGTAAAGCCTTCCTTTAAATGTTTGAAAGGATTCACTGGTGAGGCTTTACATTTTCTTTGTGGAATTGTCTCAAATAACTGATTCAATTTCCATTAGTAAAAGGGGACTCTCCAGATTTTTTGTCAGTTTATTTTGTTCTTAATTTTATTCTTATTCAAATTTTCAAATTGGTGTTATGTTGTTCATTATATCATCATATCTTTCAATGTTTGGAGAGTCTCTAGTAATATTATTTTCATTCCTGATGTTATTTTTTCCTTGTTTTTATTAATTAGTCTTACTAGGGTTAATCAGTTTTCTTAATCTCTTCAAAGAATCAATTTTCAGCTTTATTATTTTTCTTTAATTTTGTTTTGTCTTACTGATTTCTGTCTTATCTTTATTTCCTTTGTTCTGTGTCCTTCAGTTTTGATTTGCCATTCTTCTTGCTTTTTTTTTTTTTTTTTCAGGAGTCTCACTCTATGCCCAGGCTGGAGTGCATTGTTGCGATCTTGGCTCACTGTAACCTCTGCCTCCTGGGTTCAAGCGATTTTCCTGCCTCAGCCTCCTGAGTAGCTGGGATTACAGGTGCATGACTCCATGCCTGGCTAATTTTTGTATTTTTAGTAGAGACAGGGTTTCACTGTGCTGGCCAGGCTGGTCTCAAACCCCTCAGGTGATCCACCCACCTCGGCTCCCCAAAGTGCTGAGATTACAGGCGTGAGCCACCGAACCCAGCCTCTTCTTGCTTCTTAAGATAAAGTTCAATGAATTTTAACCTTTCAACCTTCTAAGACATGTAATGAAGGCTAAGAATCTCTCTCCAAGCATTGCTTTAGCTGCAGCCAATTTTTGATATGGCATATCTTCACTATCGTTCAATTTGAAATAGTTTCTAGTGTCTGTTACTTCTTCTTTGATCCATGGATCATTTAGAAGTGTGTTCTGTTTAATCTCCAGGCAGTTGAGGATTTTCTAGTTATCTTTGTTACTGGTTTCTAGCATAATTTCTCTAAGGTCAGAGAGCATATTTTGAATAATTTCAACCCTCTGAAATGTTTTGAGGGTTTCTGTATGGCCTGCTTATTGTCAATTTTGGTAAAATTAAGCATGAGCTTCAATGAAATATGAATTTTGTTATGGTTGACAGCGTTCTCTGTATGTCAATTAGGTAAGTTTGTTAACTGTGGTCTTGATTTTTTTTTGTTTAATTTTTATTTTTGTCTGTTCAGAGGTGTGTTAAAGTAAACTTTATGATTGTGGATTTGTCCATTTTTCCTGTTTGCTGTCTATTTTTGCCTTATATATTTTGAAATGATCTTATTTTGAATTTTGAAATATTTTTTGTCAATTGACTTATTTGTCATTATGGAATATCTCTCTTTATCTCCAGTAATTCTCCTTGACTTAAAATCTGTGTTATCTGACATTAGTATGACTATACCAGTTTTTCCATTGGTTGCAAGGTATATCCTTTTCCATCTTTGCACTGTGCAAAAGTTTATACCTTTATTTAAGCTGTGTCTCTTCTAGACAGGATGTAGATAGATTTTGTTTTTTTCCTACTCCAACAACAGTAGGTTAATGGTCAGAATGTTTGGTCAATTTTCATTCAATGTGATTACTAATTTAAGCATGTTTATACCTACCATCCTACTATTTACTTTCTGTTTAACCCAGTTTCATTTACCTTTTTTCTTCAGTCTTGCCTTTCTTTGAATTACCCCAGTTTCTGTTTTCCCCTCTTTTGGCTTCTTTTTGATGTTTCAAAACACATCTTGATAAATGTAATATGAATTATTATTTTCAGCACTTTCTTGATGGTGCTAGAACTTAGTCATACTTTAACTCCAGTTTTTTGCCTTTTCCATTATGGCTGTCATGTATTTTGGTGCTGCATAAATTTTACACTTCTCATTATTAGTATTGTTTTTAACAGTCGATGTTCATTTATATTGACCTTTTCTAGAGGTCTTCATCCTTTTCTTCATTTCTGTATTTCCATCTGGGATTATTTTCCTTGTATCTAATGACCTCGCATCAGTTTCAATTAATGTAAGGCTTCTGGTAATTAATTCTCCTTTTTATCTGAAAACATCTATATTTCACCATAATTTCTGAAGGATATTTTTACTCTAGATAAAATTTGGGGTTGACAGACCCCCCTCCCCAGTACTCTAGAGAGGTCTCCTAGGTAATGGGGTTTAAATGCTTCCTTGCTGACATTCATAACAATGACGTAATAGAAATACTGCCATTGCGGGCCGGGGAGGTGGCTCACGCCTGTAATCCCAGCACTCTGGGAGGCCGAGGTGGGTGGATCACGAGGTAAAGAGATCGAGACCATCCTGGTCAACATGGTGAAACCCCATCTCTACTAAAAATACAAAAAATTAGCTGGGCATGGTGGCGCGTGCCTGTAATCCCAGCTGCTCGGGAGGCTGAGGCAGGAGAATTGCCTGAACCCAGGAGGCGGGGGTTGCGGTGAGCCGAGATGGCGCCATTGCACTCCAGCCTGGGTAACAAGAGCGAAACTCCGTCTCAAAAAAAAAAAATACTGCGATTGCTTAATTCAGTGATTTTAGATTTTCAGCACCTAGAAACATCTCTTTCACTTTAAATTCAAAGGCATAGACTTAGGATCAGAGCTTGAAAGGATTGTACATCTATCCCAATTTCCTACCTAATAATAATCCTGGTAGATGGTTACTGTTTTTGACTTAACACTTCCCAGTTTTGAGGGAATTCACCAAATCACAAGATAATGTATCTAAAAACAGTCCTAATCATAAATGGCTTCCTTCTAGAGTACTAAGATGAAACCTGCCAACCTTTACCTCCTGTCCAAAGGAGCAAGGAAGCTGGGAATCCTTGTTTTCACTTATGCTGTTTGTCCCCAGGTTCCCATGTGAAGCATCCATTTCTCTACCCCTCCCAACTCCACATTCACAGTGGGTCACTAATCCCTGTCAATTGTGTTTCTAAAAATAAACTGGAATTTAGGTCATCATCCCCACACAGGATGGCTTAATGTAGGGCCTATTTCCTCACCTGGATTGCTGACCATTTTCCTAATTATAAGTAGAAGCTAAGTGATCTCCTTCAAGCTCTATTCTAATGCTTACGTCTTCAACAGCTCACCATCATAGCACTGTTTTCTAAACTGTTCTTCTGGGACAGAGGGTGGAGGGGTGGACTTGTTAATTCTGTCATCTGCTATGTTGTTCTCTCATTAACAAAATTTAACCTACAAAACTCACTGCGACCCAGAACAACTTCAGCAAGTTTAGACACAAAAGTTTTAATTAAACTAATAAACTTTTATATATACACAGTAAAAATGACATTGGAATTGGGATGTGATAACTCTAATCTTCAATACCCTTGCAACTAGAATGAAAAACATACAGTCTAAAAGCATATGATTTATAGCAGTTTCTGGCCTAAAAGTGAAGATGAAGGAACTTAGAAATGATACAGAATTTATAATAAAGACACCTGAGTTGAAGTCTTATTACCCTTTCTTGTTAGGTATAAAACCTATAGTAAGTTATGTAACCTCTTTGAAGTCTATTTGCTTGTCTGAAAAAGCAGTCAGGGTTTTCCATAGGGACAGAACTAATAGGATACACACACACACACACACACACACACACACACAAAGAAGTTCATTAAGTATTGATTTACACAATCACAAGGTCCCACAATAGGCTGTCTGCAAGCTGAGGAGCAAGAATAGCCAATCCGAGTCCCAAAACTGAAGAGTTTAGAGTCCGATGATCGAGGGCAGGAAGCATCCAGCACAGGAAAAAGATGTAGGCTGGGAGGCTAGGCCAGTCTCTTCTTTTCATGATTTTCTGCCTGCTTTATATTCTCTGGCAGCTGATTAGATGGTGCCCTCCAGATTAAGGGTGGGTCTGCCTTTCCCAGCCCACGGACTCAAATGTTAATCTCTTTTGGCAACACCCTCACAGACACACGCAGGATCAATACTTTGTATCCTTCAATCCAATCAAGTCGACACTCAGTATTAACCGTCACAAGTTCACCCCTTGTCAACTCGAACCCATACACATCTTCTGAGATCATATATAACCTTCAAATAAAGACAATAAAAAGATCATAATTACACTTAACATAATACAACTATCCTTCATACAACCAGAAACCCACCAGTTCCCAACCCAAATACTATTACATAAAGTTAGCACTACTAAATGCTGATATGAAGTCAATAAATCTCATGCCACATGATAAAGGAAAAGGAAATAAAATATATTTTCTTAGTATAAGTGTATACATTCACAAACATGTTTTTAGCAAAAGAAGGAGGAAATACTCATGACAATTACAGTCGCTGTTCTGCAATGGTCACTTGGTCATAACGGGTATTGGTGACTATCTATTCTTTATTCCCTTTGCCTGCAGCAAGCACCTCAGCAGGTTGTGGTTTTGTTCCCTGGTGGAGTGACACAAATCTCATTCCTGAAGGGTCTGGGCCATTTGTCCTGCCTGTATTGGACTGTTGTCGTTTCCCATTGACCTGAATCACAGGGCATGACTATACTAAGGGACATCGTAATAAATCTCCTGTATTCCATACATACTCTTCCTTACCTCTGTTGTGGAGTAGTGACTGATTTCATGTTGGTAGTCTGGGTCAAGCACTCCAGCCAATACCGTAACTCCCTTCTTAGCCTTTTGACTTAAAGATAGGAGGAGCCCAAAGTGTCCAGGTGGCAATCTTAACTTCCAGTTTATGAATCACTTTTGTCTCCTAGTGGCAGCGTTTCTCCCTCTGGAACTAAGACCTCTAGGCTAGCAGAATGTAATGTCATGGGAACAGGAAGCAATGATTTTGCTAGTGGGTCACTAGGGGTGATGGTGAGTGGTGCCACTTCCACTTCCACCCCTCGATTCCTGGACCCATGAATCCTGGCTATGGGAGAAACAGTACCATATATTGGACGCTGATTGAGAACATACATGGCCTTCTGGAGAACTGTAAAGTATTATCACCTAGTTGGTGTTGTCATTGTGACTTCAAAAGGCCATTCCACCATTCTGTTAATCCATCTGCTTCAGGATAATGGAGAATATGGTAATATCAGTGAATTCCATGAACGTGAGCCCACTGCTGCACTTCTTTAGCTGTAAAGTGAGTGCCTTGGTCAGAGGCAATGCTGTGTGGAATACCATGATGGTAGATAAGGCATTCCGTGAGTCCATGGATAGCTGTCTTGGCAGAAGCACTGCATACATGATAGGCAAACCCATATCCAGAGTTAAAAGTCTATTCCAGTGAGGGCAAACCTCTGCTTTTTCCATGATGGAAGAGGTCCAATATAATCAACCTGCCACCAGGTAGCTGGCTGATCACCCCAAAAAATGATGCAATATTGAGGGCTCAGTGTTGGTCTCTGCTGCGGGGAAATTGGGCACTCAGCAGTGGCTGTAGCCAGGTCAGTCTTGGTGAGTGGAAGTCCATGTTGCTGAGCCCATGCATAACCTCTATCCCTGCCACGATGGCCACTTTGTTCATAGGCCCATTGGGCAATGATGGGGGTGGCTAGGGAAAGAGGCTGAGTGGTGTCCACAGAATGGGTCATCCTATCCACTTGATGATTAAGATCCTCCTCTGCTGGACCGGGCGCAGTGGCTCACGCCTGTAATCCCAGCACTTTGGGAGGCCGAGGCGGGTGGATCACGAGGTCAAGGGATCGAGACCGTCCTGGTCAACATGGTGAAACCCCGTCTCTACTAAAAATACAAAAAAAACTAGCTGGGTATGGTGGCGCATGCCTGTAATCCCAGCTACTCAGGAGGCTGAGGCAGGAGAATTGCCTGAACCCAGGAGGCAGAGGTTGCGATGAGCCGAGATCACGCCATTGCACTCCAGCCTGGGTAACAAGAGTGAAACTCCATCTCAAAAAAAAAAAAAAAAATCCTCCTCTGCTGAGGTCACCATTGGTGAGCACTCACATGGGATACAAATATCTTCACAGTTTTGGCCACTCAGAGAGGTCTATTCACATACCTCTTCCCCAAATTTCTTTGTCACCAGTATTCCAATCATGATTCTTCCAAGTCCCTGACCATCCAGCCAAACCATTGGCTACAGCCCATGAATCAGTATATAAGTGCACATCTGGCCATTTCTCCTTCTACACAAAGTGCACAGAGAGGTGCACTGGTGAAAGTTCTGCCCACTGGGAAGATTTCCCTTCCCTGCTGTCCTTCAGGGATGTCCTAGAAAGGGGCTATAGTGCTGCAGCTGTCCACTTTTCGGTAGTGACTGCATATGGTGCAGAACCAGCTGTGAACCAGGCCCTACACTGCTTTTCCTCTGTCAAATGATCATAGGGAACTCCTCATGTGGTCATTGATGCAGCCTAGGTGAGAGAAGGCAGGGTAGCAGGAATGGAGACTATGGGCATTTGAGCCACTTCCTCATGTAACTTACTTATGCCTTCAGGTCCTGCTCTGGCCTGGTCATGTGTATACCACTTCCATTTCATGATAGAGTGCTGCTGTGCACAGCTCACTTTATGGCTAGCTGGGCCAGAAAGCACCCAGTTCATGATAGGCAGTTCAGGTCGCATGGTGACTTGATGACCCATGGTTAAACATTCAGTTTCCACCAAAGCCCAGTAACAGGCCAAAAGCTGTCTCTCAAAAGGAGAGTAGTCATCTGCAGAAGATGGCAGGACCTTGCTTTAAAATCTTAGTGGCCTCTGCTGTGATTCACCTCTGAAGGTCTGCCAACGGTTCCAAACAGCATCCCTATCTGCCACTGACACCTCAAGCACCACTGGATCTGCTGGGTCTTATGGCCCAAATGGAAGAGCAGCCTGCACAGCAGCCTGGACCTGTTGCAGAGCCTTCTTCTGCTCTGGAGTCCACTCAAAACTGGCAGCCTTTTGGGTCACTTGACAAATGGGCTGGAGTAACACACCCAAATAAGGAATGTGGTCTCCAAAATCCCAACAGGCCCATTAGGCATTGCGCCTTTCTTGGTTATAGGAGGGGCCAAATGCAGCAACTTAACCTTCACCTTAGAAGGAATATCTCTTCTTTTTTTTAAGGTGGAGTCTCGCTCTGTCACTCAATCTGGAGTACAGTAGCGTGATTTTGGCTCACTGCAACGTCCACCTCCTGGGTTCAAGCAATTCTCCTGCCTCAGCCTCCTGAGTAACTGGGACAATAGGTGTGTGCCACTGCACCCAGCTACTTTTTAATATTTTTAATAAAGACAGGGTTTCACCATGCTTGCCAGGCTGGTCTCGAGCTCCTGACCTCGTGATCCACCAGCCTCAGCCTCTCAAAGTGCTGGGATTACAGGCATGAACCACCATGCCTGGCTAGAAGGAATATCTCAACAGGCCCCATACCACTGAACCCCTAGAAATTTTGACTGAGGTAGAAGGTCCCTGAATTTTAGTCAGATTTATTTCCCATTCTCTTGCACACAAATTTACCAATAAGTCCAGTGTGTCTGCTACTTCTTGCTCACTGGATCCAATCAGCATAATGTCATCAAGGTAATGGGCCAGTGTGATATCTCATGGAAGCAAAAAGCAATCAAGGTCTCTCTGAATTAGATTATGACACAAAGCTTGTGAGTTAATATACCCCTGAGGTAGGACAGTAAGGGTATATTGCTGGCCTTGCCAGCTAAAGGCAGATTGCTTCTGGTAGGCCTTATGGACAGGAATGAAGAAAAAGGCATTTGCCAAGTCCATAGCTGCATTCCAGGTACCAGTAGATGTGTTAATTTGCTCAAGCAATGAAACCACCACTCCCCTGCAACTGGAGTCACCACTTGGTTAAGCTTATGATGATCCAGTGTCATTCTCCAAGAGCCATCTGTCGTCTGCATAGACCAAATGGGAGAGTTGAGCAGGATGTGTTGGGAATCACCACCCCTGCATCTTTCAAGTCCTTGATGGTGGCAGCAATCTTCGCAGTCCCTCTAGGGATGTGATATTGTTTTTGATTTATGATTTTTCTAGGTAGAGGCAGCTTTAATGGTTTCAGTTTGGCCTTTCCCACCATAATAGCCCTCACCCTACCAGTCAGGGAGCCAATGTGGGGGTTCTGCCAGCTGCTAAGTATGTCTATGGCAATTATGCATTCTGGCACTGGGGAAATAACCACAGGATAAGTCTGGGGACCCACTGGACCCACTGTAAGTTGGACTTGAGCTAAAACTCCATTAATTTTCTGATCTCCATAAGCCCCTACTTTAACCGGAGGACCACAGTGATGCTTTGGGTCCCCTGGAATCAACTTCAGCTCAGAGCCAGTGTCCCCAGAATGTCTGATCATTTCCCTTTCCCCCGTTTAGTTACCCTGGTAAAAGGCCAGAGATCTCTTTGGGGAAGAATGGGAAAAAGATTCACTGTATAAATTGTCAGTGGGTCAATTAGTGGGTCCTTTCTCAAGGGAACCTGGCCTCCCCTTCGTTCAAGAAGTTCTGGGTCTGTAAACTGGCTCAAGTCTGGAAATTGATTGAGGGGCCATGATTCTTTGCTTTTATAATTCAAATTAGTCTTTTGTCCATTCAACCTAGAAATTTTCTGTTTGAATAAATTAAGTAGGAATGCAGTAGCCTTCCTATCCATTTCACTTCTAGGAACACCATGATTAATTAGCCAATGCCAGAGCTCTACACAAGTCAGGCTATTCTGATTGCCGCTTTGCCTCTGCTATTACTATGGTAGCTACGCCCACCTTGCCTTTGATGGTTGAGTGTCACCACTTGGTCCCTGCCACCTCAGGATCCAATTATTTCCAGTGTATTTAAATTTTATAGTTGAGTGACTTCAGTTTCCATCATTAGATCTGACATACAGAGAAGAGCAATTATAGATAGGCCTCTTCAAAGATGTAGGTGCTGCCCTTACAGATCTATTCCACAACTCAGTGTCCCTAGTTTCATCAGGGTCCTCCCACATGTTCCCCTTCCAAGTTTCAGGGTCCCATTCTTTTCCAATCAATGTCCTCACTTTAGCAGTAACGCCTGGTAAGACTGTGCATGGTGTTTGTTGTTACAAGTCAGTCACTCACATAATAATAGCTTGAAATAGTTTTCCCACAGCTTCAGCTCTTTCTCTACAAGAGATACTCTCATTCAGGGCACTCTTAGCAGATCTGTGGCTCTTTATCTTCTTCTGAAGCCAGAATCCCGAATCCCTGAGTTCATAATTTTCTTTCATCACTTTGTCCACTGAGCTTGGGAGCAACCAACCAGCTTCATTATGTTCCTTGGTTCTCTGCATATGGTCAAAGGTATTATGTATAGAGTCACTAAACTCCTTGCCTCTCACGAATGAAGAATCAGGAGTGTCAAATGCATTTATTTTGCATAACACTCTAAACAGTTCACAGCAAGGACTATCAGTGTTCTCCATACTATTAAAAGTAGAGTCCTTAGCATTTTTGGATCTAATCATATTAAGCAGCCGACTCCAAAAACCCCAAAACCAACAAAAGAACTCCACCCTTAATATTCTGTTCCTCTAGAACCACTTCCAGTACCAAAATCTGCATTAGGGTTCTCGGGGGCAGAGCTAATAGGACATATATATATGTATATATGTGAACTAATAGGATATGGAGAGTTTATTAAGTATTAACTTACACAAGCACAAGGACCCACAAGAGGCCATCTGCAAGCTGAAGAGCAAGGAGAGCCAGTCCAAGTCCCAAAACCGAACTTGGAGTCTGATGTTCAAGGGCAGGAAGCATCCAGCACAGGAGAAAGATGTAGGCTGGGAAGCTAGGCCAGTGTCTCTTTTTTGCATTTTTCTGCCTGCTTTATATTTGCTGGCGGCTGATTAGATGGTGCCCCCCAGATTAAGGGTGGATCTGCCTTTCCCAGCCCACGGACTCAAATGTTAATCTCTTTTGGCAACACCCTCACAGGCACAACCAGGTTCAATACTTTTGTATCCTTCAATCTAACCAAGTTTACAGTATTAACTATCACACCTGCCTAAGTAAAGATTAAATGAGATGATCACCACAACACTTATTTTGTTGTTGTGTTTTTAAAAAGTGGGCTGGGTGCGGTGGCTCATGTCTATAATCCCAGCACTTTGGGAGGCAGAGGCAGGCGGATCACTTGAGGTAGGGAGTTTAAGACCAGCCTGGCTAATGTGGTGATATCCTGTCTCTACTAAATATACAAAAATTAACTGGGTGTGGTGGCAGGCGCCTATAATCCCAGCTACTCGGGAGACTGAGGCAGTAGAATCACTTGATCCCAGGAGCAGGAGGTTGCAGTGAGCTGAGATCACACCACTGCACTCCAGCCTGGGTGACAGAGGGAGACTCTGTATTAAAAAAAAAAAAAAAAAGTGAATGAAGGGCGGGGTGTGGTGACTCACACCTGTAATCCTACAACTTTAGGAGGCCGAGGCAGGCCGACCATTTGAAGTGAGGAGTTCAAGACTAGCCTGGCCAAAATGGTGAAACCTTGTCTCTACTAAAAATACAAAAATTAGTGGGTGTGGTGGAATGCACCTGTAATCCCAGCTACTCAGGAGGCTGAGGCAAGAGAATTGCTTGAACCAGGAAGGCAGAGCTTGCAGTGAGCCAAGGATCGTGCTACTGCACTCCTGCCTGGATAACACAGCGAGACTTCATCTCAAAAACAAAAAAAGGGAATGAAGAAAAAAATAAGTTTCAATATAACATTGTTCATAGTAACAAAAAAACTGAAAGCAACCTAAATGCCCATCAACAGTGGGATTAATATACTGCAATATAAATACCCAGTGAAATACTTTAGTTTTTAAAAAAGAAAAAATATAGTTAAAATTGTATAGTTTTTTTTTTTTTGCCAAGGAATGATTAACATAAAAATCAAGATAGTGGTTACATCGGCTTCAAGAAGAGTCAGGCGTGTGATCAGGAAGGGGCATCCTGGTGGTTCCTTAATGTCCTATTAGGGGTGTTGGGGGCAAGTGGGAATTCATTTTATAGTCATTCTTTAAATGATACGTGTATATGTACACAATTCTGCATTTATGACTCAGTTTTAAAACAAAAAAGTATTTAAAACTCTCATTGAATCTTAATTGTGTGAGTTATTTATCTGTACTTGCAGATGAAGAATACGTAGACCTTGGTTCACCATCCTAATCTCCTGTGTTGAACCGTAACACATTCTGATTTTTTTGGAAACTACTAGATGAACTCTTACAACTTTGATGAAAATAATTGGATACAGAAAATTTTTTATTTTGCTAGGTAATCTCAAAAAGCAAATTTCTGGTATAAAATGAAATGACCTACAGAGAATTTGGCAGATGGCAATGATTGTATGTTGGGTCTGTGTCTGCAATTGTAAATAAGATCTTGCCATTCTTATAGTCAGGCTGTGTTATAGTCATCCTGATCTTGAAATTTCGGTGCTGTATTAAATTATCAATGAGCAATGCCTCATTGATCTCATTTCCAATTCTGTTAACACTATAAAAGGAAGACTTACAATATCCTGTAGTGAATAGGCAGGACCGTATCCAGACACCTGAGACACGTTTTCATGTGATGTACAGCTTTTTGTTAGTTGTAAGCTGAAGATGAACTCAGATCAAACTTATAACCCAGAAGCATAGCCAATTAGTCATTTAATGTATTTTCCAAACCGCATGCTATTTTATGTATGCAGAGTAGATTGGTTGAGTGTGAGGACACTTAAAAGAATGTACTATGATATAGTTATTGTAAGAAGTGTTAATATTTAAAAATGTGTTACAACCAAGACCAAAAAGGGGAGAACCATAATTCAGTATTTTCTATAAATTTCATAAATGTCTGTGTTTTAACATTCCTGGTAAATATGTATAACTGTACATTTTAAAACTTTCTCTGGTAAATTCAGTAAGTATTCAATAATTGCTCATTATCAAAAGGTTGTGAATTTGTCTCTCTCCCTTCCAGCCCGATGACAGGAGCCTAAGATTCCGATGGTATGCTCAGGACTGACATCACCACATCAGGACTGACACGTCAAGGATTCAGCTGCATGGTCCAGGCTGGGGAGGATGTCAGGGATTGTTGTGGTCAGGACCGATGCAGCTATGACTGGGGATTTATTTGACATATTTGGACTAGGTGTGATGAGACAGCAGCTGGCATTGTCAATAGGTTGAGGGAGGGAGGAAGAATGAACTAATTATTTGTTTAGGATTATGAGTCAGGTTTCTATGAAAGAAGGACGTTACGAAGATGGAAGGGAAGACTAAAATTAACCCCAAAGGATTGAAGGTGTCAATGTGAACTCAGTTTTCAATACGTATGTATGTAAATACATATAGAAGTAGGTGACTATTCTAACATGTGTGTAGACACATGTTTTTCTTTGAGCTGTTAACCAACAGGGCAGTGAGCCTGTCTCAGGTCTTCATTTCCATATACCATTCCCCATTTAAAGAAACCAGGGCGCCTTGGAAAAATGGCTAATTTTAGACCTGGAGTAGGGAGTAGGAAAAAGTTTAAGATGAGCTTATAAAAAAAAATAAGAGCTGAAAAAGTAATGAGGCAGAAGCCAGCTGTGTTCCTTTGAGACGAGAGACTCCCGAAAACCAAATCTGGGAAAATTTCAGCATGAAAATGAATGACAGTAATACACTGTAACCTACTGAATAAACTGGGCATTCATGAGTCTATGCTGATTTAAGCAATGGAGAAAGAAGAGCTCTTCCTTATAGTAGTAAGATGCCAACCAAAGCAGAAGTCATAGACTCACCAGTTGACAACCAAAATAGTAATTGATTCAGTCAGGTATTGTCAATAGACTCAAACTAGCTGGTGAAAATTTGATGAGAAACAGGACACTTACAATCTTTAAGAATCTCCTCACAAAGTACTTCCTAATTTTAATTTTACAATGGAGAAACATAGTAGATACCATCTGAACCAAGTGACCAAAATTAATACCACCAGAAACAGGACAAATTGACATTGTGTGCATCTGGGCATGACACATTGAGAATACAGCATTGTTTCTGTGGTATTGGACAAAAATGTCTATCCTAAATCTTATGGGAAACATAGATACACCCAAACTAAGGAACATTTTACAAACTGGCCAATACTCCTCAAAAGTCAAAGACAAGACTGAAAAGCTGTTCTGGACTGAGTGAAACAAGAGATAGACAAATGCACCATGTGGTCATGGATTGGGATGACAGAACACAGGAACATTACTGAGGCAATCAGAATCAGCAAATTGAATGTGGTCTATGGATTAGCTCTCATTATGATGCCAATGTCAGCCTCCTAAATTTGATGGTTGTACTGTGGTTATGCACGAATGCCCTTATCTTAAGGAAACACACACTAACATAGAGGTAATGGTGCAAGAAATATTTTGGCTGGGATAACATTGAATCTGTAAATAAATGTGAAGTAAATGAATGCCTGAGGCTTCTAGTTTGTGTACATTATAGAGTGCTGCATTTATTTAAGATCTCCTTAAACGCTTCCTGACATCGTCTAACATGTTCTCCATTAAGATCTTGTATGTCTTTTGTTAGATTTATTCTTTTATTTTTTTTTTGAGATGGAGTTTCGCTCTTGTTACCCAGGCTGGAGTGCAGTGGCATGATCTCGGCTCACAGCAACCTCTGCCTCCTGGGTTCAAGCAATTCTCCTGCCTCAGCCTCCTGAATAGCTGGGATTACAGGCACGTGCCACCACGCCCAGCTAATTTTTGTATTTTTAGTAGAGATGGGGTTTCACCATGTTGATCAGGATGGTTTCAATCTCTTGACCTCGTGATCCACCGGCCTTGGCCTCCCAAAGTGCTGGGATTATAGGTGTGAGCCACCATGCCCGGCCTAGATTTATTCTTAAGTACAGTATTTTATATTTTTAAATAATATTGAAGAGATCTTTCTAAAAACTTTCACTTCTCTTAGTTGCTGATATCCAGGAATACTACTGACTTACGTACTGATTGTGAATGTAGCAACTTTGCTAATCCCTAGATGTTAATTGAATATTCTACATATATAATCATATCAACACATCACCATAATTTCCCGGCCCTAGGAAAGAAAAACCCACAGAATTCCATTGACTATAACTTATTTAACAATATAAATGGTTTTCATTTAAAGAGATGTTTCTAGTTGTACAAATGCTGTAAGTAACACGATAGCTGGAAATAGTGTAGCCACAGTACCATCTTTAAATCACCCAAATAACTGAGGTACAATTCTATCTGCTTATGAGTTCACTAGGCACCAAGTTTTAGGAATCGTATAGTCTTCGTCTCTGCATCAATACAAATAAACTGCCTAAGTAAGGTACACTAAAAATTTAACATATTGTACTCATAAATTCTAATTAAGTTCTTCATAGGTGAAACATGGCTGGGGAAGTTATGATCAATCCTTCAGAAACAACTTCTCAGAACGCTGGACAATACGCTTCCCCACAGGCTTCCTGGTGTCCTGGCAGCACTAACAGGACTCCCACTGTTGCCCTTTCCCTTTGCTCACATCTTTCTATATGGCATAAAACGACTTCTGGATAAATGATTTCCGCCACATTATTGGGTAGCACAACACAGTGCACACTGTGGATACTCAACAGCAACCTCTTCGAAAGAGATATTTGCCTCAGGGCCCCAGAAAACTAGAAACCATCTAGAGGCTGAAGGCTCTAAACTAGACAAAATGCCAGGGAGCCCTAATGATAGAAAGGACCCAAAAGTGAAACTCTTATTTCTGAGCTGTGAGGGAAACAGAGAAATGAGTTTATTACATGATATAACCTTTGGGTTGTTTCCATATATTAAATAGGAAAACTGAAAGAGTTCAAAAGTACATTTTCTAAGTTTAAGTATAGGATGATGAAAATGTTCTAGAGATGAATCGCTGCTCATAGTTGCAAAACAATGTGAATATATTTAATGCCAGTGAACTATATACTTAAAAACAGTTCAAGTGGTAAATGTTATGGGTATTTTACCACAATTAAAAAATTTTAAAGATGCATTTTCTATTGTTAAAAACTACCAGGTATTATTTAGCAATCATAGTCATTAAGAGCACTAATCATCAAGATCTGACAGCCCTGTGTTTGAGATTTGACTCAACCTGTTACAACTGTGGAACATAGAAGTGAGTCATTTAACTAAGCCTTAGTTTCCTTATCTGTACACAGGAATAACAACATGCTTACCCACCCGTTATAGGCCGATGTGAACTTGAAATAAAATAATTTATGTAGGAACTTAGTAAAGTTCCTGGCACAAAGAGAAAGCTCAACACATGTTGGCTCTAATTTTCTTTTAAGGTTTTCACTGTAATATGATTCCAGTATATTTTGTACAATGAGGACTAAAAATAAGGCTTAACCTTAAACTCTCATACTGTTAGAGGCAACAATTTAAAAGAAGCCATGAGAACTTGAAATAATTTAACAAGTTGATATATATATATATAACCAAGTATAACACAGTCATACAAAAACATTTAGTAGAAATATAATTCACAGATACAAAAACAGGCTACTTTATTTTTTGTCCCTTTTATATCCTATTTTAGACAAAATGATAAAACTCAGAAAATAATAGGAATGTATTAGTCCTAAAAACTGGACATTTTATAAATGAAACAGATGTGATCACCTATACATTCTCTTAAATTCCAAATAATGAGGCTTACTGACCTGTACTCTCAGAATCAACTTAAATAAATTTTAGCTTGATTTGGATGGAATATATACTCTTTCAATAGTTGACAATCCAGGTAGAGCAAGTATATAAAATGATTCATAAGTCAAAACATTTCATACAAAAGGAATGGTTTTAACAAAACCCAGGCAATATCAAGAGGAAATGCACTGAACTTAAAAACTTCTGAAACAGCCATTTTTTGGACCATTTATAAAATACCAAAAAGCTCAGAACTGTTGAAAAACAAGTTTATATAAAATAAAGCCAAGGGGTGAAAAACTATCAAATGTATTAAAACCATCTAAAGCCAAATAAAATATAACTGAAATATATAATTTAGAAACAGGTTTAAGTGCATTTTCTTTGTACAATTTAATTGACTACCACATGTAAAAACCGGCAATTAATTAAAAGGCAATTAAATACAGATTTGCAAGCCTTTTGGCCATTATGTAAACACTAAAAAATTAAGTGAATTGCCAATTGAAAAATAAGAGCTTACATACATATCTTTAAAAAGTACAAATGGTAAAAGATGCACTATAAAATTGTATGAAAAAAACATATTCATACCAAACAAAGATCTTTTTAGGCACTTGCATTCAAAAACATTCCTTTTATAAATAAGCACTTACAATAGTTTCACTCCAAAAAAAATAAACCTGATTTTCCCCAATTGCACCTATCAGTTGAGAACTATATCATATATTAGGGATGCATTTAAATGGACCATTTTATGGGGAAAGTCAAATGACCTTTTAAAAAATATGAATCCACATATCTTATTCACAACTTCACAAACACAGAATTTAAAGATAATTCCAGTGAGGCACAAATGTGACCCTATCAAAACATTCTATCATTCAATATTACCAACAGAGGATAATACAACAACCAAAGGCAAAACCCATGATTTAGCAGTTCCATACAAAAGGGGCCCTGTCAAAACACTCTTTCATAATCATAAAACAAGCACAATACCACGAAACAACACAACAACAACAACAACAAAAACCCCTGAAATTTGACAACCCTATACAAATTGTGGAATTTCATCTTCAAGGTCTTCAAACTGTTGCATTCGTTTTAGCCTTGGTCTCTGACATGTTGGATTCACATCAGGCAAGCCAACTTCCTCAGAGTTCTCTTTAGGTTGACCAGTTCCCTGCCCAGGACAAGCCGATGCTTTGTCTGGGTCTGGCATTGACTTCACCATGAGACCTTGGGGATCGTGAGCTGTGCCAGAAGGCACTGCTGTTGAGGGTGAAGCTGGCTTCTCCTCATTCCCCCTGACACTGATGGCGGGAGCATGTGGTTTATAAAATGTTGTCCAGTGTTGAGGCTGCAGTGTTCTGGGTGCTCTGACAGGAGCAAGAGGGTAGGAATCCGAAGACCGTCTCTCAGATACCTCTCTCACCGACCTGACTGGCTCTATGTATGGCTTACTGGGCTGAGAGGCACTGACAGAATGGTCCCCGCTAATCTGGAGGGGTGTCGTCACTCCTTTTTCCTGGAGTGCACTGGGCATGATCACTGTAGTCTTGACAGTTACACTGTTTTGTTCATACTGTTTATCCTGAATTTTCTGTAGAGTTTGCTGGTCAAAGCCATTAAATTTGGAACAAACAGTAGTAGCAGTGTCTTTTCTATTAACTCCTTCAAAGGCAGGATTCTTATAAAACTTGTCTAAATTTACATTTCCCATATTTCTGCCATTTCTCCCATTAGGAGGGCTTGCAAGAAGTAGTCTATCTATAGGCAAACTTATAGGTCTAATCTTGGTCCTTGGAGTACGCCTCTCCAGATTGTTTGTTGACCTATCAGATTTCAGAGAAAGTGGCTTAGGGGTTTTACCATCTTCTGTCTTTTGGGATGCTAATTCAACTTCTTGGTCTAGAAGCAACTGTGCTTTGTCTGAAAATGGAAGAAATCTATTTAATTTCATCTGAGAGTCTGAATGAGTTAGAGATGAATACTCTATCAAGACAACAGGAGTCTTACATATTTTTTTCCAACATAATATTCTCAGTTAACTATGCAGAGGAGTTAAATATTTGCACAGTATTAAAGGTGTATATTGAATTTAAAAGTTCAAATTTTTACTTATTTAAATCAATATGATGAACAGCTACAAAATACAAAAAAACATTTGCTGAGTAACTTTCTTTTAAGTGCTGTGCATGAGTACTTTCTGGGTCAAAAGACTATCACAATTTCAAAAGGCAGACATTGGAAAATTAACCTCAGAAAAGTGACACTAATTTACACACCAACCAGATGTAAGTGTGCCCTGAATCCCAAGGATTTTGCCAACTCGCTCAATCTGCTTGTCAGTTACACTCAACTCAGTGACAGCATATCATATTAGATGCCTTAGATACTCTCCCTATCTGATCAACTAATAAAGCATAACATCCATTCTGTCAAATGAAGGCTGAACGCTCTTAAGTTAAAAAAAAGGCCATTTTCCCTATCTGCTCCCAGATTTTCTTTCTTCTGCAGTCTGAACCCACAGTCCATGTTTTCTCACTTAGAAGTCTCAGTTCCTCTAACTCTATGCTTTTTTGCTGCATCTAACCTAACAAATTCCAATTCCAGGAATGTTCCAGCCCTCCACTCTCCTGCTTTTCTGTTCACTGCCAAAACACATCCAACAACTCTGTGCCTTGACACCATCCTGACTCTGGGCAGCAGCCGGCCCCAAGCATAGCATGCAGTTCTTTCCCTGCCACCTAGTCCTTCATCCACATCTCTTGGACAGTGGTTTGCAGACAGGTGCCCACCAGAGTCACTTTTTGGTTGTTGTCTCATCTGACCTTCTTCCACATTGGGACTGCTGCCTCTCTTTCCTGGGTTCCAAGGCTCTTTTTTTTTTTTTTTTTTTTCGAGGCAGAATCTTACTCTGTCACCCAGGCTGGAGTGCAGTGGCACAATCTTGCTCACTGCAACCTCTGCCTCCTGAGTTCGTGATTCTCCTGCCTCAGCCTTCCAAGTAGCTGGGATTACAGGTGCCTGCTACTATGACTGGATAATTTTTCCATTTTTAATAGAGACATGTTGGCCAGGCTGGTCTTGAACCCTTGACTTGAGAAGAGCCACACACCTCGGCCTCCCAAAGTGCTGGTATTATAGGTAAGAGCCACCACACCTGGCCCAAGACTCTTCTGATTTGCTTTCCCTGGTCCTCCATACATTTATAGAGCATTCTAAGGGACCTGGTTCCTTGCAATTGTACTGTAAGCACCAATGTACATTACAAGCATCCTGAGGAAAAAACTTAAGAGCATAATAGAGAAGAGTTCAGACTCTGAAGCCCAGTTGCCTGGGTCCTGGTTCAGCCCTGCATGCCACTTCTGCACTGGGCTAGGCAATCCCACTGTCCCATGTGTCTTCATCTGTGAAAAAAGACTCCTACATGTATCTATGTTGCCATGTAGTCTAAATGATCTACTAAGAAAAGTGCTTAAAAATTATTTTGTATGTAATAAACACTGAAAAGTGACATTTATTATTACTGTTCCTAAAAGCTTCATGGGATAGTGAAAAGGTTAGGTTTAGGAATCAGAGAGAACTGGGTTCAAATGTATTAGGAGCACAACCTTTGGCATTAGTCTCTTTCAGATTGTTAGTTATGGGTTGAATGAGGATAATGTTATTTATAACACAGAACTGTTATGAAGATCAAATGGAATCAAACAAATGACAGTGCTTAGCACAGAACAGGCAGGTACTTGGTGAATGTTAGTTCCTTTCCTTTTTTTTTGAGATGGAGTTTCACTATTGTTGCCCAGGCTGGAGAGCAATGGCTCACTGCAACGCCCGCCTCCCAGGTTCAAGCGATTCTCCTGCCCCAGCCTCCCAAATAGCTGGGATTACAGGCACCTGCCACCATACCTGGCTAATTTTTGTATTTTTAGTAGAGACGGGGTTACACCATGTTGGCCAGGCTGGTCTCAAACTCCTGACTTCAGGTGATCAGCCTGCCTTGGCCTCCCAAAGTGCTGGGATTACAGGCATGAGCCCCACAACTGGCCCTCCTTTCCTTTTTAGACCCTATACTCACTGATACTTGATTACACATTAAATTTAACATACATGGCTGCAATGTGAAAAACTGGAATTTAGCTATAACAATGCAGAAATGACAATACCTAATGGAAGCTTTTCCACCAGCTTAACAACTAGCAATGACAGCAACTAATATCATAAAGAGAAAATAAGTAAATAAAATGATTGTTAGTCAAGGAAATAAAAGACATAAACATCTGTGTGTTTAATGGGTTAAAAGTAGGCCACGGGTAAAAAGCATGTCAAAAAAAAGTAGGACTCTAAATTTTTTGCATTTCAGGAGTCTAGTTTGACTTTATATGAGCAGTTAGTTCAATGCACTGAACTATGGAACCGGAAGATTCTAAGGAATATCACATTGCTCAACACATTTCTACCTTGATTTTAGCTGATGGCAAAAAGCAAAAACAAAACAAAATTCAGAAGAAACAAAAAACACTTATAAACTTCAAGATGTCTGATTGTACGAAAGACTTTTATGAAGAATGACATTCATTTAAATGCAAGGTACATTAAAAGGCAACTTTCTCAATGGCTAGCCAAGATTTGTTAACTAATAGAGGTTCATTCTCTGGCTTTCCTCATCTCCCCTCACCTTGGCTTTAATCATGGTTCTACTGGCAAAGTTTTAAGTAAGCAAACGTGTGTGTGTGTGTGTGTGTGTGTATAATTTTTTTTTTTACATGGCTACTCACCATTGAGACATGCATCACATTTTTCTAATGCATTTTGCTTGCGTTCTGATTCCTCAAATGATGTAGCTCGTTCAAAAATTTTGCTTTCACTCTCTGCAGTATGAATATCCTGTTGACGGAAGAGATATTTGTTCTATTTAAAAACATATTATTATGCAAATGGTTGTCTCCTAGCTATTTTTTTTTTTCATTTTAGGTTTTGAAGAACATGTGAAGAACATGCAAGATTGCTGCATAGGTACACACATAGCAGTGTGGATGGAAGATAATTTTTAAAATAGAAGAAGTAGAACACAACCTCAAAATAAACAGTTCAAAGATTTTTAACTTATTAACATAAATATTACAAGGTTCTAATATAATTTCATAAAGATCAAAACTCACTTCCTTTGAAGAAAAAAATGGTGACTTCATGGAATGTTCAGTGTCTCTTTCTTCTGGTGATAACAGAGGCTTTGGAAAACAGCCTTGATCAACCTGAGGTGAAACAACACCTGTGCTACACGTAACATCTTGTGGCTGTAGGGACCCATCGAAGATCTTCTGTGAGTAAGTAATGAGGAACTCTACCAAGCGGGCTTGATTTGAATACTCTGCAAGGGAGGAGATGGTGATAGGAGCAGTTGTTGGCCTTGGCCTAATGAGACTTGGTCCAAATATCACCCCCAAGTTTTTGGAGTTCATCTTGTTTTCTTCTGCATGATCTACTACCCTGCAAAGTAGAACACATAAAATTGTATGAGATTTTCCTATTAGAGTTCCTTGATTGTAGCTTACTATAGGATAGAGAGGGTGGAGGAAAAATGACCTGCACAAGAATACTAGGGGGAAATAGTCTAGGAAAAGGTTACATTTATTTGATTAAAATATTGACCACATGCCAAATAGAGTTTCACAGTATCGGAATAAATTTCAAGTTGAAGGAACTACTGCAGTTTTGCCAGCAGAAAGAAAAAATACCCCTAAAAACTGCTCCCATTTCAGTATACAGTATATCCTTCCAAGTCCTTATACTGGGAACCTAAACATCAATGTCACTTCTCTCACTGCCCATCTCTAGTCTTCAAGCCTAGAAGATTTTCCCGTCTAAAGATCCAGTTCCAAAGCCATTCCCTCTCCTCTGGCCTCACTTCAAGCTCTTACCACCATTTATTGCTATGACTATTCAAGGAGCTCTGAATTGTAATAAAGGCCTCCTCTCCAACCTAGTTTCCATATTGCTGCCAGAAAAATCTAAAAGGCAAATCTGAGCCTGTCAAATTCCTGGCTCGAAATTCTTTAATGGGTACCAAAGGAAGATGGTCAACACACCTGCCAGGCATGCAGGACTTCATCAGGCCTCTATCTGGCTCAGTTTCTGCTACTGCTTGCTATACTGCATAGCCTAACTAATTCACTTACATTTCTCAGATGCACAATGCGCTCTCGTGTCTCCACGTCTATGACTTTGTGCCTGGAATGCTCTTCTGTGTAATTTTGTCTATCAAGATACTACTTGGTTCTTTAAGTCTGATTCAAGGGCTATTTCCTCTGATTTATGCCCCACCATGCAATCTTCCTCTGCATGCTGCGCATAGCTGTCAGAACAATGATGCTGTACTCTCCTCGTCTGCAGATCTGTCCCCCCAGCTGATGAGACCAACAGATGGCTGAAACCCTGTGTTTTCACTCTTGTTTAGACAGCCAGAGCCTGGCACACAGGAGGCATCTGGGGGAACTATGTTGGCTGCATGTACATATATATCTTCAATGTCTCCCTTGTCCTTACACATATTGGAAATGAAATGTTCATTTTAAAAGTAACACTGCAACAATATGAACACACTTAACACTTAAGAATGGCTAAGAAGGTAAATTTTGTTATGTGGATTTTATCACAATTAAAAACAAAAACAAATCAACTGTCCACTAATGGATGCTCTAGTTACATAGAATTCTTACCGCTTAAGATGTACTATGAGATAATGAAGACTGTTAAAATTTGATGCTGGCAATTGTCTTAGAAGGTCTTTGCTTTTTAGAAGAATTCTGTTTATTTCTATATACATATTTGGCCATTTTTTGTCTTCAGGATTATCCTTTTTTGTCTCTTGTTCTTCATTTACATGTTGGATCTCTTTTGCAAGGTCTATAAATTCCTTGTACAATCGAAATAAAATAAATGGTTCTGGGAGCTAAAGAAATAAAAATACATTAGGGGTGAGGATTCTATTTTTTCTGTTAATAATCAACTATTACTGACAGTTACAGAGTGATTTGGCATGTCCCTTTACATTAAGATTTAAAGTCAATCTACATTTAGTAATGTATATATTTGATACAGATGTGGTCTATAAGGTAAATCTAGAATCATCATCATAAATTGTGTCTGTATTAAAACAATGTAACTGATAATCAGTAAAACTAAACCTAAAGCTGCATGATAGAATTTTACAAGTCTGATATATATCCTCTACCAGTTACATTTATGACTCCCCCAAAGTCAGTTTTATCTTCAACTGTTTTACTGAAATAAAACCCAGGATAATGCATGAAATAAGTTAAATTAATTAAAAAGGCTAATAAACTGACTTTTATTGATATGGGAAAAATAGCAAGAACAAAAACAGTCAACATTTCATTTATCTAATTTTTAAAATACATCTTGAATTGCCATAAGTAGGTCAAAGAAAAAGTACCTCCTCAAACTAACAAAGGGCATGCCATTTTGATCTGCCCAGTGTCATAACGAATTTCAATGTTTCCACTTGTTCTGTAGTGAAATACAGGGTACCGCTGATTACTACTTGATGTCCTATTTTATCTGTGGTGAGGTAGGTGCTCTTTTCTCTGGTTTCCTCTGCTGGTACTAAAGAGGGGCAGCCCTGAAATCAATTTCTACCTACACCACTCTGGGATCTGAAGGAAAGTCACTTAACCTCTTGGAGCTTCAGATTTCCCATACAGTTAATGAATAGAATGAAGGCTACTCTCTAACATGTGCTTTAAGAATTGAGAATGGGGCCGGGCACAGTGGCTCACGCCTGTAATCCCAGCACTTTGGGAGGCCGAGGCAGGTGGATCATGAGGTCAAGAGATCAAGACTATCCTGGTCAACATGGCGAAACCCCGTCTCTACTAAAAATACAAAAAATTAGCTGGGCATGGTGGCACGTGCCTGTGATCCCAGCTACTCAGGAGGCTGAGTCAGGAGAATTGCCTGAACCCAGGAGGCGGAGGTTGCAGTGAGCCGAGATCGCGCCATTGCACTCCAGCCTGGGTAACAAGAGTGAAACTCTGTCTCAATTAAAAAAAAAAAAAAAAGAATTGAGAATGGTTTCCCACATGAAAGTCTCTGTCACATGATATTTCTTAGACAGAATGAGAACTGATAGTATTAGACCCCATTCATTTCCTCTCCTTGCCTGGCTAGAAGAGACATAGAATGATTCATTATGAGATTTAGCCATTCAAAGGTACTTGGCCTCTATTTTTCAGTTGAGAGTCCTGTAAAATGTGATTAACCCAGTAGTTTCCTGGGCTAACATGGTAGATCCAACAATTATACCCAATTTCTTTCCCTGTAATCCCATTAAAATACAGTTAGCCCACAGGGCTGGGAGGATAGGAGAGGAGACAAAAGTTTTACTTCATAAGCAGAAGAGTTGAAGAACACATGAGAAAGTACTGACTTAGCAGCTCTGAGAAAGCTGAAATCTCAAACTGTGAACCAACATGACTGACAGAATCCTAAGGAGACTCAGGCACTGTCAGCACTAGGACTCCTGATTCTGCTGGTAGTTGGGCTATCTGAGACGGATTAAATCTGTAGATTCCTGTCACAACTTCACACTTCTGAGCAGCCTCTTCCCAAGTAGTCTCAAAATTTATTCTCTGGGCAGCATAAAACAGAGGGTCTCTGGATGAGCAATGTCAAACACAAAGGACAGATAGGCAACTATCTGAAAATGGGGATTCAGTGACTATACATGCTGTGCTAAATGTAGAGATCCTGAGTGCTTCTTAGTCTACTTGGCTCTTATAGGACTGGTACCATACTCTAGGCAAGGAAAGACCTTCTCTGGGGTATCAGACTAGCCCAGGAGCAGGGACCTATAGAGATAGAGGCATCAAGTGTTTCCCAAACAGCCCACCTAGATCACCCTACAATAAAGCTCAAAGTCTTCAAACCCTTCACGTGTTTAAGAGCTTTGAAAGAGATTCATTTTAAGCAGACAACCACAAAGACAGAAATCAAATTGAGTAGAAAAAAAACCAACATAAAGGTCTAGAACTGTGCTGTTAATATGGTGGCTACAAGCCACATATGGCTACTGAGCACTGGAAATGTGGCTGTTCTAAACTGAGATGTGCTTTAAATGAGCAATGTTCAGATTTTAAAGACTCACTAACAAAAAAAGGTAAAATTATTTCGTTAGTCATTTAAAAATACTGATCAAAAGTTTAAATGATATTTTCAGTATGTTAAATAAAACATGAAACTTAATTTCACCTGTTTGTTTATGTGGCTACTAGAAAATTCAATATTGTATACGTGGCTCACATTACATTTCTATTGGACAAGGCTAGAGAATAAGCCAAGGAAAGAATCCTTTAAAAAAAACTATAAATATCCTCAGATATTGTAGTCATTAAAAAAGAAAGTAAGTTGCAGAAAGAACAAAAACCAGAGTTCTGGGACATTAATTAATACATGATTCCAGGAATAAAATAGTTCATAGCAAGGGAGAAAGATAAAACTGAGGAAATCTCTTAGAAAGTGTTGTAAGAAAACAAAAACAAAAAAAGAAATGAATGATAGAGAAACGATAAGGGAACTAGAGAACCTGTCCAGGTTGTATCCAAATAAGAGTTCCAGAGGGAAAGCACAGAGAAAATAGAGGGGAGGAAATGAGCAGCAAAATGGGAAGGTTCAAAAATAGAGGACTAACCAGGATTGGCAGCGCTCACAGAGAGCCCTGAATAGTGGATAAAATATACCCGCATCAAGACATATACCTATGAAATTTTAGGATAATGGGAGAAAAAGAAGATTCTACAAGCTTTCAAGGAGACAAAAATCATAGGCCATATACAAGGAGTCAGAAATGAGGATTTCAGGCTTCAAAGAGAACAAAAAAAACCTCCAAATTTCTAAAGAAAAATAATTTTCAGCCTAGAATATTAGAACCTTCCACACTATCAACACAATGATATTTCCATTCAATAGAGTACAATATAAAGACATTCACGGATAAATAAGGTTTTAAATATTTACTCCTATTCTACCTTGCTCAAGTATGGGCATGACCAAAAGAGGAGAATGAAAAGAAAAGGGAAGACATGACAAGTGTTTCCTCAAAAAAGAGGGGGAGGTGGAAAAGATACCCTAGGATGGTAGCTAGTTACCCTATTTTAAAAAAATCCAGTGCAAAATTATAGCTAATAAGGAGAAATAAGTTCTGGTGTTTTTTTTTTTTGAGATGGAATCTTGCTCTGTCACCCAGGCTCACTGCAACCTCTGCCTCCTGGGCTCAAGCAATTCCTCTGTCTCAGCCTCCAGAGTAGCTGGGATTACAGGCATGCACCACCATGCCTGGCTAAATTTTGTATTTGTGGTAGAGATGGGGTTTCATCATATTGGCCAGACTGGTCTCGAACTCCTGACCTCAAGTGATCTGCCTGCCTTGGCCTCCCAAAGTGCTGGGATTATAGGCATGAACCACCACACCTGGCCTAGTTCTGGTGTTTTATACCACTGTAAGATGACTGTAGTTAACAATAATATATTATATACTTTTGAATAACTAAAAGGAGGGTATTGAATGTTCCCAACAAAGAAATGATAAATGTTTGAGATGATAGATAAGCTAATTACCCTGATCTGATCACTATGCATTACATACATCAAAACATCACTGTGTATTCTGTAAATGTGTACAATTATTATATGTCAATTTAAAAAATAATTTTTTTAAAAGGATCCAGATGGGAGCAACAGAACTGCAGAGATTTACGTTGAGGACTATCATCGCTATTCTCTCTGACATTATCTCTTCATTTTCACCCGAGGACAGAATGTCAGCTAAGCTTGGCTCAGATCTTTTTTTGTACTTGGCTCATGACAATGTGCTAATTAACTTCTTGCAATCCCTCCATGAGCTGCTGCTTGATGCTACTAAAGTCATTTACTTCATCTCACCGAGTACTCTTTGGACCTACTCCTGCAAACTACAGGTATAACAATGAGCAAATTTAAAAAATAATAAAGCAGCCTACTCCCTGACCATATTCCTGCTAGAACGTGCAGTATCCAGCTTATAGAACAGTCCTTCCCAATGCTCCAAATGTATTTAATTTTGTGTTCCCAGGATGGATTCATGACCTTGCCCACTAACCTATCACAACGGCTATTTTAAAATAACAAAGGCAAAGCCGGCCTATGATCCAGACTGCTTTATTTACTTCATATAACAGTGTGGATACTGGGCTTTCCTTACACAGCTAGATTTAAGCTTTGAAGTCAGTTTTCCAAAGCTTAACAATACATTGTTTAGGAATAAATAACAAGTATTAAAACTATTAAGAAAAGAGAGAGAGTTATGATTATTAAAGACTGCCCTTGTGGAGTTAGGGGGATGTAACTTGGAAGAGAAACATGGGGGTCTTTTATAAGGTATTGTAATATTATATTTTCTTAAGGTGGGTGATGGGAGATGAGCTTGTTTTTATTATTCTTTAAACTGTACATATATTTCATATACTCTTTGATCTGTGCACTAATAATTAGCAAGATACTCATATGGTCTATGCCAATGAAAAACCATGTATAGCAAATGTTATCAGCAAAATATAAATCATATTTTTGCTGTTTTTAATTTAATAGTAGGTTTCAAGGGTAAAAATGTTACCTGCCGAAGATATAATTTCAAGACGTCACAGATGTCATGTGAACTAAATTCTGAAATGTCTACCAAGTGCATTCCATTTTCCAAAGCTTGACACAGTTTTTCAGTTTTTATTTTGTTTCCACATACACGATAAATTCCCTTGAATAGAAAAGAAAAATATTTTGCAAAATTCTTCTTTAGTACAAGTGGCTAAATGCAGTATAAGTGAAAATCTACATATATTTGATTTTCAATCTTTTAACTCTATTTCAAATTTTATTAGTATTTTAGAAAAAAAACTATTCAAGGCCAAATTAAGTAACATTTTCCATAGAAATCTGAATACATTCAGTTATTAAAGATTATGCATTGGCCATGTGCCTGGGAGGCCAAGGTGGGACGATCACCTGAGACTAGTTGTTCAAGACCAGCCTGAGCAACATAAGGAGACCACATCGCTACAGAAAAATTTTTTTTTAAATTAGTCAGGTATGTTGGCATGTGCCTATGATCCCAGCTACTCAGGAGGCTGAAGTGGGAGGGTTGCTTGAACCTGGGAGGTCAAGGCTGCAGTGAGCAGTGATCATGCCACTGCACTCTAGCCTGGGCAATAGAGCGAGACCCTGTCTCAGAAACAAAACAAAACAAAAAATACAGTAAGCATTATTTTCCTTTAAAGTCTCCTTTTCATTAGAATAGGTTAAATAGCCATTTATGCTTTTTAAATTTTTAAGAGTTATAATGTACCTGTAGACACAAAGCTCTATTCTCAATCTCTGAGGCACATATTTTGAGTATAAAAGGGATGCCATCTGGTTCCTTTTTTGCAACTTGTGTGAATTCTGCTCCAAATAAGTGTAGTTTTCCTGGAAGTTTCTGATGACCACAAATGATGACTAAATTTTCCAAACATTTTCGATGACAAACAAGGAGACACTACAAGAAAATGACAGTTTGAAACTGGTTAGTTTAACCTTAAAACTATTCACAACTGGGCAAACTGCAGGTGGAGGGAAACATAATAAAAATGAGTTTAAGAGGCATAACTTGTGCTATTTGAAACAGATTTAACAACAAAACAAAAGATAAAATTTTAGAAGGCATACTGTAGTACAATTTATTAAACATATATTTGCAAAAGATCCTAAAAAGTAAAATTAATAACGAAAAAGTATAAAGTGAAAAGCATAAAAGAGCCAATAAAATTCCAGAAAGATCTTACCTCTTCACATTCAACACCTTGGAACACTACAATGCCTTCACAATCCCTACACTTCGTGGGGGATCTCAATTTGCGAAACTTGTGTGTGAGAGCTGCCTTTGACATCAACGTTTTCTTAAATGTTCCAAGGGAATTGGGTCCTTGCAACAGAAACAATTTATAAAAATTGTAAAATGATAGAAAAATTATACCATGTGATACCATATTTTGAATACTCTTCAAACTCTGTAATCATTCATATATTATAAAAAGCTTTGAAGCTGTACTATCAAAATAGCTGCTTAGCATCCAATTTGTAGATCCAATTTAGAGATCTCTTAAAAGGCATACACATTTATCAAAGATTATATCTATGAATAAAAATCATCACCAAGTCACTAAGATAATTCTAAGATAACATGGCACAATGTTTTCAGAATCAGCATATTTACAGTTATTAATATGCCCTTTTATAAAGCTGGGAAGGGTGTTCACAAGTGGCATTAGAAAAAGCCCCTGTAAACAAAGAAAAATAGTTGTATGAGGTTAGAGTGTTAGCATTATCTGCATTACAGATAAAGTTATTCTTAATTCATTATAAAATTATTAATATTAGCTAGTTACATATTAATATTATACAAGAGGTCAGATATTTCATTAATTTAGGAAATGATGCCAAACCAGTTATCTGTAGGCATACAAAACTAATGTATATGAATCTAATTCAAGTCATTAAGGTAACTGATTAACTTTATCCTTCAACATCCACAACTTCCTTGTCCTCAAGAAGTATACTTATTTCCTTTTCTTGCTTGGTTTCTTGCATTGTTTCTTTTGAAGGAGGTTTTTAGAATTTCTTATGCACTGTAACCCTTTTAACACTAAGTCATACTATTAGATTTATGAAAATGCATGATCTCTAGCCTGTTATTTTAGCACCATGCCAGTACGTTTTACATCAAGTAGTTTTGCTACCTATTCTTATCTTTGTATTTGTAACATCTGGTTAATACATTACTGACCCATACTTACACATAATTGTTGGGATATATTTAAGTCATGGTAATTTTTGTTTTTTAATACACAACAAAGTATTGATTCTTTAAAATTATACTATTTTTCTAATATCAGTGCTACTGATTCAGCTGATTTAGTGGGACTTCATTAGGATAAATACAATACCAGCTTCTGAAGGGGAAGGTGGCTCTCTTTCATCTAGATCATCTGCAGAGGACATAGTTCCACTGGATGGTGTTCGTGGAAGTTTTCGATGAAAGTCTCCTAAAAGAAAATTGTGGATATAATTACCTGACCATTCACCGTAGAATTTTCAAAATGGGAAATGTTAACCCTTTTGAAATAACACAAGTCATACTATTTTATTAGCTTCAATGTAAAATTTGCTTCCATTCTCATACTCTGGGTAACAGGGAATTCTGATACTCATTCCTGGGAACAAAAGGAAATTTAACCAAATCTGACTTTCTCAAACAAATTTAAAACGGATGCTCATGTAGTCCAATAACACTGTATTGCCAATTTCTGATAGTAAGTATTAGAGGATTGTAAACTCCACAAGTATAGCTGATATTTTCCATTCATGTCTAATAGCTACTATGTGACAGAGTAGCTGGCACAACAGTAAAGTTGTCATTAAATGTTTGCTGAACTAAGTTATAAATGTATACAATACAACCAAAAGCTTTCTAATATACAAAAATCTTTGAATATAACAACCCAACAGTAACGTCACATTTATGTTACTGGCAAGACGGGAGACTGGGAACCAGGAACAATAGCCCAGTTATACTGGCAGGGAGTTGAGACCACAGGATACAAGCTACGTCAGCAAAGGACACCGCCATATGTATCAAAGCATGTTTGGAAGTAGCTCAACTGGGAATGAGGCTTATGTACTCCCTGCACAGGCCTATATCTAAGTAGAAAAATTCACCTTAATGTAGGCCCTAACAGTTTCAGATTCAGAGTTAGGAAGGCCTTTACAAATTATTTTAAAGAACATCCTCTTCCCAAAGGATTTTTCTTCACAATATGCTTAAAGGTAGCTATCTAGTTTTCACTTTGAATGCGCTCCCAATGACTGATAAATCACAAGGTCATATTGCTCTATTTTATAACTATCTTAGTTGTAAAATTAGAATATTCCTTATATTACTGAACAGAAATACGCCTCCCTATAAATCCCAGCCTTGGTCATATTTTTCCCAAATGGAGCAATCAAGCACTCTCTAACTTTAATCCCTTTTTACCTCCAATATTTGAGGACAGCTGACAGGTTTCCAATTTTCCTCTTTCCCAGGCAAGGCATTCCCAGGTTTTCACCCACATATCAGGTGATGTGGTTTCTAAAGTTTTGTCTTTATCACATGAAGTCTTATGGGATCCTAAATAATTCAGGGCTTGCTCTAGATTGGGTCATAATTGCTGGAGCTATCTAGAACCAGTTTGTTGTTATGAAACTAATTACAAATATTCAGCTCAATATTAGGCTCACATTTCCAGAATGTTCCTTGAACAGTGCTAGTTTTAAAGAAGGCAGCAAAGTGGCAGATGATAATTTGCCTACAAACCCCAGTGCTGCATGAAAATATTTTCCTAACTTTAAATAGGCGAGATTTATCTAAATGAGTAAAACTTCTGCAATATGTAAAAGAAGAAAAAGGCCTTGGAATCTGAGATGGGTCAAATCCTATAATCTAACTCTTAAGATCCTAGGAGAAAGAAATGTTGCCAGAAAGAATGGGCCTGGAGCAGTCTTTGGTAGAGGAGTAAAGAATGTTGGATGTAAGAATCTCATGGGTTCAAGTGCTACCTTCTTCTCCTGCTAGCTATATAACCTATGCAAGTTACCCTCTTCGAAGCCACAAAGGGAGACTTCAAAACACTTACTCTATTTCTCTCTGAGGATCATGAGATAATCTATATCAAAGTATCTTAAAGCACATTTGTAAAAAATTAATAAGAATAAGTAGTTGCAGGCACAGAAATAGCAAAATGACTTTATCATAGCAATTAAGTATCAAACAATCCAAAAGATAATGATAGTTATATTCACAGAATATACAGCTGTGAAAATAAAGATGGCTACCTAATTCACATAGATCTAAAATAATGCATGAATGAAGTCACAAGAGTATGATTCAGAAGAGAGCAAAACTTCACCAGATATAGGTACTAGCAACATTTAAAACAGCTAGAGAATGTTTTTAAAACATTTCAGGATAATGGTTTCTTCTGGTAGGAGACAGGGCAATGTTACCAAGGTGGTGTACACAAGGGGCTTCTAATACACTGATTTCTTAGGCTGGGTGGTGAATATATGAGGGGTTTTTAAAAACCATTTTTTAAACTGTACACTTTCCTCTATGTGTGGAAGTTCACTATAAAAACAAGACAGTTAAAAAATATCCTAAAAAGGACTGATCTTTCAATGAGTTTTCATTGCTAGACTTAAATATTGATGTACCTGGACTTATAGATTCTGAATCCAGAGATCTAGATTCGCTGCTCCCTCCAGTACTCTCAGAGTCACTAAACATCCCAAATGTCCATGATCTTATAAAGGAAGGACCTTTAATGAAAAGAATAAAGTCAAAACTTGGCTACAGGTGGATTTCATAAGGTAAAATACTAACATTCTATCAAGTGAGACAATTCAGATTTCTTTAACAATAACCAATTATCAACTTTAAGACAGGCACCATGGTAACAACTGTGAATGAGATCTCATAAACTTATAATCTAAGGTCTGATCTTTAAATTCCAGAGCACCAATTAACTTAACAATCACATTTGAACAATCTGAACTTTTGTAAATTAGCACTCTCTTCAGTGTGGAAACTACCTGTTATATCTGCACTGTTAGAGCATCTGTCCTCTTCAATTTTATTAGAACTGTCAGGAAGGCGTATAACATCCTCTAAAGAGTTGGCTGGTCCAAATCCAGAAGTTTGGGAACTATTTAAATGTTTATTTACATTTCTGGAACAACAACAACAACAAAACTCAACATTCCAGAGTGAGTAATAATCAGTCTATTTCATTCTATGTTTAGAAAAATCTATTAATGATCATAGAGGAATTACACTAAATATTAAAAACATCATATTACATGGTTTAGCTTCTTATAGGAGTTGTAAATATAGCTTTTTAATTATTTGTGCTTATTACAATGGAAACATGGGAAGGAATAGCAAAAGTATAATTAATAATTCATGTCATGGTTAAACTTTTCTAGCATGACCTCTGGAAAACATAGGTTAAATTTTGTGGACATTCAAAATATGTAAGGCTATCATACGCCATTCCCAAAGGATTTTTAATTCTTAAAGAAAAGAGGTCTGTGCCAAAGTGGAAAGGCTTACTGTAAGTGAATTATATCTATTCCTTAAATACATCTACTTTGATACCATAAAATAACATTTAAAGGATTCAGAAAATTTTTAAGTTAATTTTGTCAGTCAGAAAAGACACCTCCTTGGACTAGATACTTAACAATTAAGTGTTTTATATTTTGAAATAATTTTGTCTATACATTAATTCTCACCCATCAACTTTTTCTTCTTCAGTTGAATTTGTGGCCTTGACAAATTCACTGTACTCTTGGCCTGGGTCATAGAGTTTGGCACTATCACAGAGAGACTGTAAACTGTTTGCAAGGGAAGCAGCCTGCAGATGCTGCATATGGAAGAGGTTAACTGTTACCTATGGACACAGAGATAAAAGGCAGAGTAACTCATGACATACAGAATGCTATACAAACATACATTTATTTCAATGACTGCATCAATAAAAATGCTATACAGTGAAGCATAAAGCACTGAATTTCACTCTGAGCATACTACGTTGCCTAATTTTGCATAATGTCTAGATTAGGGGAAAAAAGTAGGTTTAATCTAATATCTAGAAGTAATCATTTCCAGCAAAACTGGCTTTTAGCTGAAAAGTTCAAAAATAACTTCACAAACTCCATGCCCCAAATGGTTCACAATTTTAGATGAATGTGTTTCTGAGGATCCTCATCTCTATATCCTGATGGTCTGATCACAACTGCCTAAACTCTTTAGTGAAAGACAAGGGGAAAACACTTCCAGTCATACAACTATTATTTAGACTATTTTCACTTTTTTCAGTCCTATAAAAATAGAAATGCTTAACTACAGTACTCAGTTCTTATAATTAGATATTGCCCTTGAATCTATTCAAAATACATTATTCCATTGAGTTTCACAAATGCCTAAATATACTATCACTATCATCACTTGTACTAACAACAACAACAGCAGCAGCTGACAAGTGTGTACAATATGCCAGACCCATTCTCAGTGTCTTACATGAATAAACTAATTTGATGTTCACAAAAACCTAGGCTTTGAGTATATTACAGCAAACTGATAAGATACTGGTCCTCATGGACCTTTATGTTCTCCTGAGGGTTGTATCTAAGAGAAGTAACAAATTATGTAAATAAGATACTTTCAGGTATTGAAAAATGCAATGAATACTATATTACAATGCCAAATTATGCAGTATGATCAGGTTCATGTTTGTCGAAGGGTATTTCCAACATGGTAAGTTAGGGAAACCTCTGTGAGGTGGTAACATTTGAATTGAGACCTGATGTAAGAAAAGCTTCACAGAGATCAATCCAAACAAAAGGAGGAAAGAGTGCAAATGTGAATGGGAGAGAGCTTGTAATGCTCAACAAACAATTGAAATGTCAATATGGTTGAAGTATATGGAAAGAGCTGGAGCTCTGGTTTAAGATAAAGCTAGAAAAAAGAAGTGGTCATCTAAACCATGGCAAGGTGTTGGAATTTAAGTGCAAAAGGAAGCGGTGAAGCATTTTACACAAAGCTATAACATGATCTGATTTATTCCTTAAAATGCCACTCTGGCTCCTTCATGGGGAAGGTATTTAAGAGAAGCAATGTGAATAAATGCTAAATTTTGATTAGCTTAATGTTATTTCAAAGACTGTCATGTTCCTCTTCATCTCTCTTGATATACCAGATGATAGGATAATTAGCCTCTAAGTCCTTTTCAATGTAGATAGGCATTTCCCTAAGGATACTTGACTCTGCATAAATAGTATTTGAAAAATACACACAACAGAATAGCTTATTTGTGCCCTAACTCCTTCAAGAAACAAAGAAAATTCAAACTCCATAAGGTACAGTCTAAATCTAGCAACTGGCTATATTAGAGCATTATTTAGCTAAAAGTAAACTGCTATCTTGATCCTAAAGGTAACCTGCATGCTAGGTGACCTTCATCGAATTATTTATAATTTTTTTAAACCAGTTCATTAAAAAATTGAAGATGCAAATGAATCACCTGGAGGATCTTGTCCAAATGTAGATTATGAGTCTAAGGATCTGTGTTGAAAACCAAGATTCTATATTCCTCATAGGCTCTCAAAGTAATGTCAATGTGACTGGTCCAAGGACCACATCTTGAGAAAGCTTTCTAAACTTTAGTTTTCGATCAGTAAGATGGAGCTAAAAACTTGATAGAATTTTGTGAGAATTAAATGAATTAATGCAGACTAAGAGCTTAATACGCTGGCAGGTATGTAGTCAAATCTTAGCTATCATTAGCTATTGTTTGAGGTAAAGGGAATTTGTTAGCAATAAATGATTAGCCTAAATGACTTCTAAGATATTTTGAATCCTGGATTTTATAATTTTTAAAAATCCTTTCATGATTCTTTAAGTAAATCACATATTACTTAATTAAAATTTGGAAAGTGAATGAGATGCAATTTTAAACACTCAAAAACATTTTAAGTAAGACTTCTGGTTCAGATGGAGTAAGCTGATGTCCCCCAGTCTCCTACTGAATTCACCTAAAAATCCTGAACGGAATGCACAACTTAAGACTCTGAAAAATAAATGGTAGCAGTTTATTACAGAAATAAATTACAATTCAAGGTATGACCAATTTAGTGATAGGTCTACTCCTGCCCGCTCCCCTGCTCAGCTCCTACTTAAAGCCCATGCTCCATGCTCAGCTCCTACCCAATTCTCCAATTCCCAAAGTACAAACTGAGTGTAGGCAGAAGAAGGAGCTCCAAGAGAGGTACTTTCTCGTCCAAGTAACAAAAGTGGGAGAGGATGATGGAAGATGTGATGAAAACAGTAGAAGAAAACTCTCTGGTTTCTTTTGAATATTTGTTTTCTCTCTTGCCCCAGATCCCAAGCAAGTCCAAATCCCTAAGACCCAATCCTGTGGCAGTAGCAGTGATGGCAGTAGTAGCTGAACAGATGCCAAAACTCTGATGGACATCCTCCTTTATGACCAGATGAACTGTACTCTAAAGAGTCAGAGGGGTCTGAAATTTCTGTTACTTTTTTCTCTTTATCCTCCCCATACTTGGCCCTCAGAATAGGCAGACCTAAGCTTCTCAGCCAGGAGATTGGGAAGGGAGTCACATATAAGCTGGAAAATGAAACTAACTGTATCAAATGGCTGCTAAAATTGAAAAAAAAAAAAAAGTTCAACACAGGACCTAGGATAAGGTAATAGTGAAAACGTCTAGGATATAATTCAAAATTACCTCTCCTACAAAGAACCAGGGAAATCTCAACAACTCACAGACAAAAGACAATAAACAGACACAAACATTGAAATGGCTCAGATTTGGGATTATCAGATGAAAACTCTAAAACAACTATTACATAGGATTCAAAGAAGTAGAGCAAACAATCTTGAAACATGGAAAAACAGAAGTCTCAGCAACAAAATGTAAGATATAAAGAAACAAAAGAAAAATTTATTGCTGAAAAATAAAATACCCTGAACAAAAAATTTACTGGACCGACTATATGGGAGAATGGGGATAACAAAGGAAAAGAGCCTGTAAACTTGAAGGCAGATTAATAGAACCATATAAACCACCAAGAGGAAAAAGCTTTGGGGGAAAAATAGAGGATCTCCAAAACTTCAGAAGATTAACAAAAGCTCTAGTGTTTGAGTTACTGGGTGTCAGAGAAAGAAGAAAAAGAATACTACAAAAATAATTAAAATAACAATAGTTGAAAACTTCTAAAATTTTGCAAGAGTCAAACTTATAGAAGTTCAACAAATCCAAAACAGGAAAAACAGCAAAAACCAGGTCTAGATACATCTTAAATGGATGATAACCAAAGACAAAAAAAACCTCCACAAAAACAGCCAAAGAAAAACACATGCCACTATTGGGGAATGATAATTCAAATGATTACTGGTATCTCATGAGAAACTATGGATGCCAGGAGGCAGTGGAACAATTATTTTTAAAGCAATGAAAGAACTGATTTCTGTATTCAGAATTCTATATTCAGTGAAAGTGTCCTTCAGAAACAAAGATAAAATAAAGACATTCTCATATGAAACACAACCAAGTGAATCCACTACCAACAGAGCTGCTATAATAAAATAAGTGGTAAAGAAAGTCTGAGGACAAAATGTTACCAGAAGAAAGATGGAACCCCACTAGAATGCAAGAAGAATTAGCAGAAATAGTAAAGATCTGGGTAAATATAATAGACTATGTCTCTTAACTCTTTATAATATGTATGACTTTTAATGGCAAAAATTATGAGAGTCTGGCAAGGTTTTCAATGTACATGGATGTAATTTACATATATCAAATATAACTCAGATTAGGTAAAGGAATTTATGTGGTGGTGATGGTTCTGCGTTTCACTTGAAGTGGTTAAAATAATAGTTCTGAGTAGACTGCAAAAAAATTAAGTGTATGTAGAAACACAGATAAGTGTGCAACGATTTTTTTAAAACTTGGCTATTTATTGCATAATCTATTTTAGGCTGAATTGTCCTAGTAGCTGTTTTAAGTGCATCTAGCATTTTCATATAACTCTGGAAACCACAGTAAATTCTCCAAAATGCTCAAGCTTCTTCAACAGTGTTTCAGAATAGTTCATTACCACTTTTTCAGATAACTAGTAATCTTAGAACTTCTATTTCTGTTCCATGAAAGAGAGAATTTTTTTTTTACCAGAATGCTTATTTTATATCTTAATGACACAATATCCATTTTCATATATGACAGAGTCCATATGTGTACTACTACATCTGTATGCTCTTTAGTTACGTCAGACGGCTACAACAAAAATACCATAGAAAGAGTAACTTAAACAACAAAGATTTATTTCTCACAGTCCTGGAGACTGAGAGATCAAGAGCAAGGCCCTATCAGATTCAGGGTCTGGTGTGGACCCCGCTTCCTGGTGCATAGACTTAGATAGCTCTTTTCTCTCTGTGTCCTCACATGATAGAAGGGGCAAGGGTCATGAGGGGTCCACCTAGTCACCTCCCAAAGGCCCCAACCTCCAAATATAATCAAATTATCATATTGGGGATTAGGATCTCAACATACTAATTTTGGGGGGTAATAAACAGTCCATAGCAGCTCAGTTCAACCAAGTTGCATTGATTGTGGGGTTCTAATGAGAATTTACAATGTTAAGTGATCTCAAAAACCATTATGTTTTGACATAAGCTACTTAACAGCTTGACTCCATATGACATAAACCAACACGTTTTTTTCACTGGTCAAGAGATGTAGTTTTGATTTAGCTCCACTGAGAGTAAATGTAGACAAAAGTAAATGGTAACAATAGAAGTCTACGTGCAACCATTGTGGTTATCAAGGCAATGTAAGTTTTGAAGTGATAATTAGAGAGAGATTTTCTTGGGGTATATAAAAACATAAAAATTGCATTTCCTAACTAGAAGCTCGTTAGGAGTGGTTTGTAACAGCTATATTCTCTTGAAAAAGACACTGTAGTCACTAGAACTAGAGAAGGGATGGGAAAGAGTTCTACCAAACAAAATCTGTTTTGGTTCATTTATTAAATTTTTTTCTCATTTCATAAGAACAAAGCAGGAAAAAGCCATTCTGATGATTGGACCCATGGGCCGGGCAACCCAATGTTCAGTCTCTGACACTGAATCCAAGACATTGCAAGCAATATTCAGTTTATGACAGTGGTACCAGGAGAGGTGTTGTGAGCATCCACACTATTTTTTCCTTCATGATGTTTTCTTCAGAAAACATTTAGAAGGTAGGAATGTAACCTGAGCTACTATAGCTTCTTAATAACACAGATATATGCAACCAATTTTTTAAAAAGGGTATACAAAGATAAATAATAAAACACCCATTAGACAAATTAAAATATATGTCTAGAAAATTATCAATTCGTCCAAATGAAGGTAGCAAAAGGGAAACAGATTAAGGGAAACATCACAAGGCATAAACACAAAAGAAATAAAATGGTAGACCTAAATATGAACATATATTTACCTGAAATATAAATGGTCTAAACACTCCGATTATAAGATAGTGCCAAAATAGATTAAAAAAAAGAAAAAGACAGAAGTATATGTTCTCTATATGCTATGTAAGAAACTCACTTTAAACACAATAAAATCAAAAGAATGATAACAGATATGCCACACTCAAAATATTCAAAAGAAAATTGGAATAATATATCAATATTAAATAAGGTAGAATAAAAAGCAAGGGAATTTATCAGTATAAAAAAAGACACATTTCTAAGGATAAAAGGATCGATTACCAAGATCATATAATAATTGTTACTATGTAAGCAGCAGAGCTTCAAAACACATAAAACTGATAGAACTAAAAATACACAATATGTTGGAGACTTCAAAACTTCTTTCTCAGTAATTGATAAAAGTAGCAAAATGTAATCATCAATAATACAGAAGAAATAAATTACATCTTAAAACAACAGGAACCAATTGATACTTACAAAACATTTTAGTTGACAAAAAAAAAAAACATACATGCTTTTCAGGTGTACACATGGAAAATTCATCACCAATCTTTCCAAAAAAACGGCTTTTAGTTTCATCGATTTTTCTCTTTTAAGAAATTTTATTGATTTGTTTTTACTGATTTCCACTTGTTTATGATCCACATTCTGGGTCATAAAATAAACTACATAACAAATTTAAGAGAAATGTAATCATAACAAGTACATCTCTCACCATAATGGAATTAAACTAAAAATCAGTATCAGGAAGATATCCAGAAAATCCTCAAATACTTGGAAATTAAACAACAGACTTCTACATTATTCACAGATCAAAGATGAAGTCTCAAGGGAAATTAAAAAATATTTCTAATGAAATAAAAATGAAAATATAAATTTCAAAATGTGTGGGATATACATAAGCAATGCTGAGAGAGGAAAATTTAAAGAATTAAATGTATCAGCTGGGCGCGGTGGCTCACGCCTATAATCCCAGCATTTTGGGAGGCCAAGGCGGGTGGATCAAGACGTCAAGAGATCGAGACCATCCTGGTTAACAAGGTGAAACTCCGTCACTACTAGAAATACAAAAATTAGCTGGGCATGGTGGTGTACGCCTGTAGTCCCAGCTACTTGGGAGGCTGAGGCAGGAGAATTGCTTGAACCCAGAAGGCAGAGGTTGTGGTGAGCCGAGATAGTGCCATTGCACTCCAGTCTGGGTAACAAGAGTGAAACTCTGTCTCAAAAATAAATAAATAAATAAACAAACAAACAAATAAATAAATAGATGTATCAGAAAAGCACAGGGAGGTCTCAATGAACAACACAAGCTTCTACTTTAAGAAACTTAAAAAACAAAAGGCAAAATAAACCCAAAGAAAGTAAAAATAAATAAAATGCAGAAATCAGTAAAATTAAGAAAAAGAAAAATCGATGAAACTAAATGCTAATTCTTTTTTTAAAAAGATACTAAAACTTATCAATCTCTTTCCAGATTGATCAAAAAGAGAGAAAGAGAAAAAAGATGCAAATGACCAGTATTGAGAGTGAAAGAGAGGTTATTACTACAGCCCATTGAGACATTGAAAGGTTAGAGAATACTACAGGACACCCTATGCATATAAATTCAACAACCTAGACAAATAGGACCAATTCCATGAAAGCCACAAACTACCAAAAATCACCTAAGAAGAAATAATCAGCTTGAA